>NC_091990.1:79995997-80595997 GCF_044704955.1 Pristiophorus japonicus
GGGAGACATTGTTGAGCGAGACATTGCTGGGAGAGACTTTGTTTGGAGAGACATTGTTGGGAGAGACTTTGTTTGGAGAGACATTGTTGGGAGAGACATTGCTGGGAGAGACATTGTTGGGAGAGACATTGTTGGGAGAGACATTGTTGGGGGAGACATTGTTGTTAATGACATTGTTGGGGGAGACATTGTTGGGAGAGATATTGTTGGGAGAGACATTGTTGGGAGAGACATTGCTGGGAGATACATTGTTGGTAGGGCCATTGCTGGAGAGCCATTGTTGGTTGAGATATTGTTCGCAGAGACATTGTTGGGAGAGACATTGCTGGGGGAGACATTGCTGGGGGAGACACTGTTGAGGGA
This sequence comes from Pristiophorus japonicus, assembly GCF_044704955.1. NCBI lineage: Eukaryota > Metazoa > Chordata > Chondrichthyes > Pristiophoridae > Pristiophorus > Pristiophorus japonicus. Next base: position 79,996,361 of record NC_091990.1, read on the forward strand.
GACATTGCTGGAAGAGACTTTGTTTGGAGAGACATTGTTGGGAGAGACATTGTTGGGAGATACATATCTTGGAAAGACATTGCTGGAAGAGTCATTGTTGGGAGAGACATTGTTGGGAGAGACATTGCTGGGGAGACATTGCTGGGGGAGACATTGTTGAGGGAGACATTGCTGGGAGAGACATTGTTTGGAGAGACATTATTGGGAGAGACATTGTTGGGAAAGACATTGTTGGGAGAGACATTGCAGGGTGAGACATTGTTGTGAGAAAATTGTGGGAGGCATTGCGGGAGAGACATTGTTGGGAGAGACATTGCTTGGATAGATATTGTTGGGAGAGACATTGTTGGGAGAGACATTGTTGGGGGAGACATCACTGGGAGAGACAATGTTGGGAGAGACATTGTTGGGAGAGACATTGTTGGGAGAGGCATTGCTGGGAGACATTGTTGGGAGAGACATTGCTGGGATAGACATTGTTGGGAGAGACATTGCTGGGAGAGACATTGTTGGGAGAGACATTGTTGAGGGAGACATTGTTGGGAGAGACATTGTTGGGGGAGACATTGTTGGGAGAGACATTGTTGGGAGAGTCATTGTTGGGGGAGACATTGTTGGGAGAGACATTGCTGGGAGAGACATTGCTGGGAGAGCCATTTTTCGGAGAGACATTGCTGGGAGACATTGTTGGGAGAGACATTGCTGGGAGAGACATTGTTGGGAGCGACATTGCTGGGAGATACATTGTTGGTAGAGCCATTGCTGGAGAGCCATTGTTGGTTGAGATATTGTTCGCAGAGACATTGTTGGGAGAGACATTACTGGGGGAGACATTGCTGGGGGAGACATTGTTGAGCGAGACATTGCTGGGAGAGACTTTGTTTGGAGAGACATTGCTGGGAGAGACATTGCTTGGATAGACATTGTTGGGAGAGGCATTTTTGGGGGAGACATTGTTGGGGGAGACATTGCTGGGGGAGACATTATTGGGAGAGACAATGTTGGGAGAGACATTGTTGCGAGAGCCATTGTTGAGAGAGGCATTGCTGGGAGAGACATTGTTGGGAGCGACATTGCTGGGAGAGACATTGTTGGGAGAGACATTGTTGAGGGAGACATTGTTGGGAGAGACATTGTTGGGAGAGTCATTGTTTGGGAGACATTGTTGGGAGAGACATTGCTGGGAGAGACATTGTTGGGAGAGACATTGTTGGGAGAGACATATCTGGGAGAGACATTGTTGCGAGAGACATTGCTGGGAGACATATTGTTCGGAGACATTGCTGGGAGAGGCATTGTTGGGAGAGACATTGTTGGGAGAGACATTGTTGGGAGAGACATTGCTGGAAGAGACATTGTTGGGAGAGACATTGTTGGGAGAGACATATCTGGGAGAGACATTGCTGGGAGAGACATTGGTGGGAGAGACATTGTTTGGAGAGACATTGTTGGGGGAGACATTGTTAGGAGAGACATTGGTGGGAGAGACATATCTGGGAGATACATTGTTGGTAGAGCCATTGCTGGGAGAGACATTGTTGGTTGAGATATTTTTCGCAGAGACATTGTTGGGAGGGACATTGCTGGGGGAGACATTGCTGGAGGAGACATTGTTGAGGGAGACATTGCTGGGAGAGACATTGTTTGGAGAGACATTGTTGGGGGAGACATTGTTAGGAGAGACATTGCTGGGAGAGACATTGTTGGGAGAGATATTGCTTGGAGTGACATTGTTGGGGGAGACATTGTTGGGAGAGATATTGCTGGGAGAGGCATTGCTGGCAGAAGCATTGCTGGGAGAGACATTGTTGGGAGAGACATTGCTGGGAGACATATTGTTCGGAGACATTGCTGGGAGAGACATTGTTGGGAGAGACTTTGTTGCGAGAGACATTGCTGGGAGAGATATTGTTGGGAGAGACATTGTTGGGAGATACATATTTTGGAAAGACATTGCTGGAAGAATAATTGTTGGGAAAGACAGTGTTGGAAGAGACATTGTTGGGAGAGACATTGTTGGGAGAGACATTGTTGGGAGAGATATTGCTTGGAGTGACATTGTTGGGGGAGACATTGTTGGGAGAGATATTGCTGGGAGAGGCATTGCTGGCAGAAGCATTGCTGGGAGAGACATTGCTGGGAGAGACATTGTTGGGAGAGACATTGTTGGGAGAGACATTGTTGGGAGAGTCATTGTTGGGGGAGACATTGTTGGGAGAGACATTGCTGGGGGAGACATTGTTGGGAGAGACATTGTTGGGAGAGACATTGTTGGGAGAGACATTGCTGGGAGAGAAATTGCTGGAAGATACATTGCTGGGAGAGACATTGCTTGGAGAGACATTGTTGGGAGAGACATTGTGGTGGGAGGCATTGCTGGGAGAGACATTGTTGGGAGAGACAGTGTTGGGAGAGACATTGTTGGCAGAGACATATCTGGGAGAGACATTGTTGGGAGAGACCGTGTTGGGAGAGACATTGTTGGCAGAGACATTGTTGGGGGAGACATTGTTAGGAGAGACATTGCTGGGAGAGACATTGTTGGGAGAGACATTGCTTGGAGTGACATTGTTGGGGGAGACATTGTTGGGAGAGATATTGCTGGGAGAGGCATTGCTGGCAGAAGCATTGCTGGGAGAGACATTGCTGGGAGAGACATTGTTGGGAGAGACATTGTTGGGAGAGACATTGTTGGGAGAGTCATTGTTGGGGGAGACATTGTTGGGAGAGACATTGCTGGGAGAGACATTGTTGGGAGCGACATTGCTGGGAGAGACTTTGTTTGGAGAGACATTGTTGGGAGAGACATTGTTGGGAAAGACATTGTTGGGAGAGACATTGCAGGGGGAGACATTGTTGTGACAAAATTGTGGGAGGCATTGCGGGAGAGACATTGTTGGCAGAGACATTGCTTGGATAGACATTGTTGGGAGAGGCATTTTTGGGGGAGACATTGTTGGGGGAGACATTGCTGGGGGAGACATTATTGGGAGAGACAATGTTGGGAGAGACATTGTTGCGAGAGCCATTGTTGAGAGAGGCATTGCTGGGAGAGACATTGTTGGGAGCGACATTGCTGAGAGAGACATTGTTGGGAGTGACATTGTTGAGGGAGACATTGTTGGGAGAGACATTGTTGGGAGAGTCATTGTTGGGGAGACATTGTTGGGAGAGACATTGCTGGGAGAGACATTGTTGGGAGAGACATTGTTTGGAGAGACATATCTGGGAGAGACATTGTTGCGAGAGACATTGCTGGGAGACATATTGTTCGGAGACATTGCTGGGAGAGGCATTGTTGGGAGAGACATTGTTGGGAGAGACATTGTTGGGAGAGACATTGCTGGAAGAGACATTGTTGGGAGAGACATTGTTGGGAGAGACATATCTGGGAGAGACATTGCTGGGAGAGACATTGGTGGGAGAGACATTGTTTGGAGAGACATTGTTGGGGGAGACATTGTTAGGAGAGACATTGGTGGGAGAGACATATCTGGGAGATACATTGTTGGTAGAGCCATTGCTGGAAGAGACATTGTTGGTTGAGATATTTTTCGCAGAGACATTGTTGGGAGGGACATTGCTGGGGGAGACATTGCTGGAGGAGACATTGTTGAGGGAGACATTGCTGGGAGAGACATTGTTTGGAGAGACATTGTTGGGGGAGACATTGTTAGGAGAGACATTGCTGGGAGAGACATTGTTGGGAGAGACATTGCTTGGAGTGACATTGTTGGGGGAGACATTGTTGGGAGAGATATTGCTGGGAGAGGCATTGCTGGCAGAAGCATTGCTGGGAGAGACATTGTTGGGAGAGACATTACTGGGAGACATATTTTTCGGAGACATTGCTGGGAGAGACATTGTTGGGAGAGACTTTGTTGCGAGAGACATTGCTGGGAGAGATATTATTGGGAGAGACATTGTTGGGAGATACATATTTTGGAAAGACATGGCTGGAAGAATAATTGTTGGGAAAGACAGTGTTGGGAGAGACATTGTTGGGAGAGACATTGTTGGGAGAGACATTGTTGGGAGAGATATTGTTGGGGGAGACATTGCTGGGGTAGAAATTGTTGGGAGAGACATTGTTGGGAGAGACATTGCTGGGGGAGACATTGTTGGGAGAGACATTGTTGGGAGAGACATTGCTGGGAGAGAAATTGCTGGGAGATACATTGCTGGGAGAGACATTGCTTGGAGTGACATTGTTGGGAGAGACATTGTGGTGGGAGGCATTGCTGGGAGAGACATTGTTGGGAGAGACAGTGTTGGGAGAGACATTGTTGGCAGAGACATATCTGGGAGAGACATTGTTGGGAGAGACAGTGTTGGGAGAGACATTGTTGGCAGAGACATTGTTGGGGGAGACATTGTTAGGAGAGACATTGCTGGGAGAGACATTGTTGGGAGAGACATTGCTTGGAGTGACATTGTTGGGGGAGACATTGTTGGGAGAGATATTGCTGGGAGAGGCATTGCTGGCAGAAGCATTGCTGGGAGAGACATTGCTGGGAGAGACATTGTTGGGAGAGACATTGTTGGGAGAGACATTGTTGGGAGAGTCATTGTTGGGGGAGACATTGTTGGGAGAGACATTGCTGGGAGAGACATTATTGGGAGAGACAATGTTGGGAGAGACATTGTTGGGAGAGACATTGCTGGGAGAGCCATTTTTCGGAGAGACATTGCTGGGAGACATTGTTGGGAGAGACATTGCTGGGAGAGACATTGTTGGGAGCGACATTGCTGGGAGATACATTGTTGGTAGAGCCATTGCTGGAGAGCCATTGTTGGTTGAGATATTGTTCGCAGAGACATTGTTGGGAGAGACATTACTGGGGGAGACATTGCTGGGGGAGACATTGTTGAGCGAGACATTGCTGGGAGAGACTTTGTTTGGAGAGACATTGCTGGGAGAGACATTGCTTGGATAGACATTGTTGGGAGAGGCATTTTTGGGGGAGACATTGTTGGGGGAGACATTGCTGGGGGAGACATTATTGGGAGAGACAATGTTGGGAGAGACATTGTTGCGAGAGCCATTGTTGAGAGAGGCATTGCTGGGAGAGACATTGTTGGGAGCGACATTGCTGGGAGAGACATTGTTGGGAGAGACATTGTTGAGGGAGACATTGTTGGGAGAGACATTGTTGGGAGAGTCATTGTTGGGGAGACATTGTTGGGAGAGACATTGCTGGGAGAGACATTGTTGGGAGAGACATTGTTGGGAGAGACATATCTGGGAGAGACATTGTTGCGAGAGACATTGCTGGGAGACATATTGTTCGGAGACATTGCTGGGAGAGGCATTGTTGGGAGAGACATTGTTGGGAGAGACATTGTTGGGAGAGACATTGCTGGAAGAGACATTGTTGGGAGAGACATTGTTGGGAGAGACATATCTGGGAGAGACATTGCTGGGAGAGACATTGGTGGGAGAGACATTGTTTGGAGAGACATTGTTGGGGGAGACATTGTTAGGAGAGACATTGGTGGGAGAGACATATCTGGGAGATACATTGTTGGTAGAGCCATTGCTGGGAGAGACATTGTTGGTTGAGATATTTTTCGCAGAGACATTGTTGGGAGGGACATTGCTGGGGGAGACATTGCTGGAGGAGACATTGTTGAGGGAGACATTGCTGGGAGAGACATTGTTTGGAGAGACATTGTTGGGGGAGACATTGTTAGGAGAGACATTGCTGGGAGAGACATTGTTGGGAGAGATATTGCTTGGAGTGACATTGTTGGGGGAGACATTGTTGGGAGAGATATTGCTGGGAGAGGCATTGCTGGCAGAAGCATTGCTGGGAGAGACATTGTTGGGAGAGACATTGCTGGGAGACATATTGTTCGGAGACATTGCTGGGAGAGACATTGTTGGGAGAGACTTTGTTGCGAGAGACATTGCTGGGAGAGATATTGTTGGGAGAGACATTGTTGGGAGATACATATTTTGGAAAGACATTGCTGGAAGAATAATTGTTGGGAAAGACAGTGTTGGAAGAGACATTGTTGGGAGAGACATTGTTGGGAGAGACATTGTTGGGAGAGATATTGTTGGGGGAGATATTGCTGGGGTAGAAATTGTTGGGAGAGACATTGTTGGGAGAGACATTGCTGGGGGAGACATTGTTGGGAGAGACATTGTTGGGAGAGACATTGTTGGGAGAGACATTGCTGGGAGAGAAATTGCTGGGAGATACATTGCTGGGAGAGACATTGCTTGGAGAGACATTGTTGGGAGAGACATTGTGGTGGGAGGCATTGCTGGGAGAGACATTGTTGGGAGAGACAGTGTTGGGAGAGACATTGTTGGCAGAGACATATCTGGGAGAGACATTGTTGGGAGAGACAGTGTTGGGAGAGACATTGTTGGCAGAGACATTGTTGGGGGAGACATTGTTAGGAGAGACATTGCTGGGAGAGACATTGTTGGGAGAGACATTGCTTGGAGTGACATTGTTGGGGGAGACATTGTTGGGAGAGATATTGCTGGGAGAGGCATTGCTGGCAGAAGCATTGCTGGGAGAGACATTGCTGGGAGAGACATTGTTGGGAGAGACATTGTTGGGAGAGACATTGTTGGGAGAGTCATTGTTGGGGGAGACATTGTTGGGAGAGACATTGCTGGGAGAGACATTGTTGGGAGCGACATTGCTGGGAGATACATTGTTGGTAGAGCCATTGCTGGAGAGCCATTGTTGGTTGAGATATTGTTTGCAGAGACATTGTTGGGAGATACATTGCTGGGGGAGACATTGCTGGGGGAGACATTGTTGAGCGAGACATTGCTGGGAGAGACTTTGTTTGGAGAGACATTGTTGGGAGAGACATTGTTGGGAAAGACATTGTTGGGAGAGACATTGCAGGGGGAGACATTGTTGTGACAAAATTGTGGGAGGCATTGCGGGAGAGACATTGTTGGCAGAGACATTGCTTGGATAGACATTGTTGGGAGAGGCATTTTTGGGGGAGACATTGTTGGGGGAGACATTGCTGGGGGAGACATTATTGGGAGAGACAATGTTGGGAGAGACATTGTTGCGAGAGCCATTGTTGAGAGAGGCATTGCTGGGAGAGACATTGTTGGGAGCGACATTGCTGAGAGAGACATTGTTGGGAGTGACATTGTTGAGGGAGACATTGTTGGGAGAGACATTGTTGGGAGAGTCATTGTTGGGGAGACATTGTTGGGAGAGACATTGCTGGGAGAGACATTGTTGGGAGAGACATTGTTTGGAGAGACATATCTGGGAGAGACATTGTTGCGAGAGACATTGCTGGGAGACATATTGTTCGGAGACATTGCTGGGAGAGGCATTGTTGGGAGAGACATTGTTGGGAGAGACATTGTTGGGAGAGACATTGCTGGAAGAGACATTGTTGGGAGAGACATTGTTGGGAGAGACATATCTGGGAGAGACATTGCTGGGAGAGACATTGGTGGGAGAGACATTGTTTGGAGAGACATTGTTGGGGGAGACATTGTTAGGAGAGACATTGGTGGGAGAGACATATCTGGGAGATACATTGTTGGTAGAGCCATTGCTGGAAGAGACATTGTTGGTTGAGATATTTTTCGCAGAGACATTGTTGGGAGGGACATTGCTGGGGGAGACATTGCTGGAGGAGACATTGTTGAGGGAGACATTGCTGGGAGAGACATTGTTTGGAGAGACATTGTTGGGGGAGACATTGTTAGGAGAGACATTGCTGGGAGAGACATTGTTGGGAGAGACATTGCTTGGAGTGACATTGTTGGGGGAGACATTGTTGGGAGAGATATTGCTGGGAGAGGCATTGCTGGCAGAAGCATTGCTGGGAGAGACATTGTTGGGAGAGACATTACTGGGAGACATATTTTTCGGAGACATTGCTGGGAGAGACATTGTTGGGAGAGACTTTGTTGCGAGAGACATTGCTGGGAGAGATATTGTTGGGAGAGACATTGTTGGGAGATACATATTTTGGAAAGACATTGCTGGAAGAATAATTGTTGGGAAAGACAGTGTTGGAAGAGACATTGTTGGGAGAGACATTGTTGGGAGAGACATTGTTGGGAGAGATATTGTTGGGGGAGATATTGCTGGGGTAGAAATTGTTGGGAGAGACATTGTTGGGAGAGACATTGCTGGGGGAGACATTGTTGGGAGAGACATTGTTGGGAGAGACATTGTTGGGAGAGACATTGCTGGGAGAGAAATTGCTGGGAGATACATTGCTGGGAGAGACATTGCTTGGAGAGACATTGTTGGGAGAGACATTGTGGTGGGAGGCATTGCTGGGAGAGACATTGTTGGGAGAGACAGTGTTGGGAGAGACATTGTTGGCAGAGACATATCTGGGAGAGACATTGTTGGGAGAGACAGTGTTGGGAGAGACATTGTTGGCAGAGACATTGTTGGGGGAGACATTGTTAGGAGAGACATTGCTGGGAGAGACATTGTTGGGAGAGACATTGCTTGGAGTGACATTGTTGGGGGAGACATTGTTGGGAGAGATATTGCTGGGAGAGGCATTGCTGGCAGAAGCATTGCTGGGAGAGACATTGCTGGGAGAGACATTGTTGGGAGAGACATTGTTGGGAGAGACATTGTTGGGAGAGTCATTGTTGGGGGAGACATTGTTGGGAGAGACATTGCTGGGAGAGACATTGTTGGGAGCGACATTGCTGGGAGATACATTGTTGGTAGAGCCATTGCTGGAGAGCCATTGTTGGTTGAGATATTGTTTGCAGAGACATTGTTGGGAGAGACATTGCTGGGGGAGACATTGCTGGGGGAGACATTGTTGAGCGAGACATTGCTGGGAGAGACTTTGTTTGGAGAGACATTGTTGGGAGAGACATTGTTGGGAAAGACATTGTTGGGAGAGACATTGCAGGGGGAGACATTGTTGTGACAAAATTGTGGGAGGCATTGCGGGAGAGACATTGTTGGCAGAGACATTGCTTGGATAGACATTGTTGGGAGAGGCATTTTTGGGGGAGACATTGTTGGGGGAGACATTGCTGGGGGAGACATTATTGGGAGAGACAATGTTGGGAGAGACATTGTTGCGAGAGCCATTGTTGAGAGAGGCATTGCTGGGAGAGACATTGTTGGGAGCGACATTGCTGAGAGAGACATTGTTGGGAGTGACATTGTTGAGGGAGACATTGTTGGGAGAGACATTGTTGGGAGAGTCATTGTTGGGGAGACATTGTTGGGAGAGACATTGCTGGGAGAGACATTGTTGGGAGAGACATTGTTTGGAGAGACATATCTGGGAGAGACATTGTTGCGAGAGACATTGCTGGGAGACATATTGTTCGGAGACATTGCTGGGAGAGGCATTGTTGGGAGAGACATTGTTGGGAGAGACATTGTTGGGAGAGACATTGCTGGAAGAGACATTGTTGGGAGAGACATTGTTGGGAGAGACATATCTGGGAGAGACATTGCTGGGAGAGACATTGGTGGGAGAGACATTGTTTGGAGAGACATTGTTGGGGGAGACATTGTTAGGAGAGACATTGGTGGGAGAGACATATCTGGGAGATACATTGTTGGTAGAGCCATTGCTGGAAGAGACATTGTTGGTTGAGATATTTTTCGCAGAGACATTGTTGGGAGGGACATTGCTGGGGGAGACATTGCTGGAGGAGACATTGTTGAGGGAGACATTGCTGGGAGAGACATTGTTTGGAGAGACATTGTTGGGGGAGACATTGTTAGGAGAGACATTGCTGGGAGAGACATTGTTGGGAGAGACATTGCTTGGAGTGACATTGTTGGGGGAGACATTGTTGGGAGAGATATTGCTGGGAGAGGCATTGCTGGCAGAAGCATTGCTGGGAGAGACATTGTTGGGAGAGACATTACTGGGAGACATATTTTTCGGAGACATTGCTGGGAGAGACATTGTTGGGAGAGACTTTGTTGCGAGAGACATTGCTGGGAGAGATATTGTTGGGAGAGACATTGTTGGGAGATACATATTTTGGAAAGACATGGCTGGAAGAATAATTGTTGGGAAAGACAGTGTTGGGAGAGACATTGTTGGGAGAGACATTGTTGGGAGAGACATTGTTGGGAGAGATATTGTTGGGGGAGACATTGCTGGGGTAGAAATTGTTGGGAGAGACATTGTTGGGAGAGACATTGCTGGGGGAGACATTGTTGGGAGAGACATTGTTGGGAGAGACATTGCTGGGAGAGAAATTGCTGGGAGATACATTGCTGGGAGAGACATTGCTTGGAGTGACATTGTTGGGAGAGACATTGTGGTGGGAGGCATTGCTGGGAGAGACATTGTTGGGAGAGACAGTGTTGGGAGAGACATTGTTGGCAGAGACATATCTGGGAGAGACATTGTTGGGAGAGACAGTGTTGGGAGAGACATTGTTGGCAGAGACATTGTTGGGGGAGACATTGTTAGGAGAGACATTGCTGGGAGAGACATTGTTGGGAGAGACATTGCTTGGAGTGACATTGTTGGGGGAGACATTGTTGGGAGAGATATTGCTGGGAGAGCCATTGTTGGTTGAGATATTGTTCGCAGAGACATTGTTGGGAGAGACATTGCTGGGGGAGACATTGCTGGGGGAGACATTGTTGAGCGAGACATTGCTGGGAGAGACTTTGTTTCGAGAGACATTGTTGGGAGAGACATTGTTGGGAAAGACATTGTTGGGAGAGACATTGCAGGGGGAGACATTGTTGTGACAAAATTGTGGGAGGCATTGCGGGAGAGACATTGTTGGGAGAGACATTGTTGAGGGAGACATTGTTGGGAGAGACATTGTTGGGAGAGTCATTGTTGGGGGAGACATTGTTGGGAGAGACATTGCTGGGAGAGACATTGTTGGGAGAGACATTGTTGGGAGAGACATATCTGGGAGAGACATTGTTGCGAGAGACATTGCTGGGAGACATATTGTTCGGAGACATTGCTGGGAGAGGCATTGTTGGGAGAGACATTGTTGGGAGAGACATTGTTGGGAGAGACATTGTTGGGAGAGACATATCTGGGAGAGACATTGTTGCGAGAGACATTGCTGGGAGACATATTGTTCGGAGACATTGCTGGGAGAGGCATTGTTGGGAGAGACATTGTTGGGAGAGACATTGTTGGGAGAGACATTGCTGGAAGAGACATTGTTGGGAGAGACATTGTTGGGAGAGACATATCTGGGAGAGACATTGCTGGGAGAGACATTGTTGGGAGAGACAGTGTTGGGAGATACATTGTTGGGAGAAACATATCTGGGAGAGACATTGTTGGTAGAGCCATTGCTGGGAGAGACATTGTTGGTTGAGATATTTTTCGCAGAGACATTGTTGGGAGGGACATTGCTGGGGGAGACATTGCTGGAGGAGACATTGTTGAGGGAGACATTGCTGGGAGAGACATTGTTTGGAGAGACATTGTTGGGGGAGACATTGTTAGGAGAGACATTGCTGGGAGAGCCATTGTTGGTTGAGATATTGTTCGCAGAGACATTGTTGGGAGAGACATTGCTGGGGGAGACATTGTTGAGGGAGACATTGCTGGAAGAGACTTTGTTTGGAGAGACATTGTTGGGAGAGACATTGTTGGGAGATACATATCTTGGAAAGACATTGCTGGAAGAGTCATTGTTGGGAGAGACATTGTTGGGAGATACATTGCTGGGGAGACATTGCTGGGGGAGACATTGTTGAGGGAGACATTGCTGGAAGAGACTTTGTTTGGAGAGACATTGTTGGGAGAGACATTGTTGGGAGATACATATCTTGGAACGACATTGCTGGAAGAGTCATTGTTGGGAGAGACATTGTTGGGAGAGACATTGCTGGGGAGACATTGCTGGGGGAGACATTGTTGAGGGAGACATAGCTGGGAGAGACATTGTTTGGAGAGACATTATTGGGAGAGACATTGTTGGGAAAGACATTGTTATGAGAGACATTGCAGGGTGAGACATTGTTGTGAGAAAATTGTGGGAGGCATTGCGGGAGAGACATTGTTGGGAGAGACATTGCTGCGGGAGACATATCTGGGAGAGACATATCTGGGAGAGACATATGTGGGAGAGACATTGCTGGGAGAGACATTGCTGGGGGAGACATCTCTGGGAGAGACATTGTTGGGAAAGACATATCTGGGAGAGACATTGCTGGGGAGATATCTCTGGGAGAGACATTGCTGGGAAAGACATATCTGGGGGAGACATTGCTGGGAGATACATTGCTGTGGGAGACATTGCTGGGAGAGGCATTGTTGGGATAGACATTGCTGGGAGAGACATTGCTGGGAGCTACATTGTTGGGAGAGACATTGCTGGGAGAGACATTGCTGGGGGAGACATTGTTGGGAGAGACATTGTTGGGGGAGACATTGTTGTTAATGACATTGTTGGGGGAGACATTGTTGGGAGAGATATTGTTGGGAGAGACATTGTTGGGAGAGACATTTCTGGGAGATACATTGTTGGTAGATCCATTGCTGGAGAGCCATTGTTGGTTGAGATATTGTTCGCAGAGACATTGTTGGGAGAGACATTGCTGGGGGAGACATTGCTGGGGGAGACATTGTTGAAGGAGACATTGCTGGAAGAGACTTTGTTTGGAGAGACATTGTTTGGAGAGACATTGTTGGGAGATACATATCTTGGTAAGACATTGCTGGAAGAGTCATTGTTGGGAGAGACATTGTTGGGAGAGACATTGCTGGGGGAGACATTGCTGGGGGAGACATTGTTGAGGGAGACATTGTTTGGAGAGACATTGTTTGGAGAGACATTGTTGGGAGAGACATTGTTGGGAAAGACATTGTTGGGAGAGACATTGCAGGGGGAGACATTGTTGTGAGAAAATTGTGGGAGGCATTGCGGGAGAGACATTGTTGGGAGAGACATTGCTTGGATAGACATTGTTGGGAGAGACATTGTCGGGAGAGACATTGTTGGGGGAGACATTGCTGGGGGAGACATTGTTGGGAGAGACAATGTTGGGAGAGACAATTTTGGGAGAGACATTGTTGGGAGAGACATTGCTGGGAGACATTGTTGGGCGAGACATTGCTGGGATAGACATTGTTGGGAGAGACATTGCTGGGAGAGACATTGTTGGGAGCGACTTTGTTGAGGGAGACATTGTTGGGAGAGACATTGTTGGGAGAGACATACTTGGGAGAGACATTGTTGGGAGAGTCATTGTTGGGAGAGCCATTGTTGGGGGAGACATTGCTGGGAGAGACATTGCTGCGGGAGACGTATCTGGGAGAGACATATCTGGGAGAGACATGTGGGAGAGACATTGCTGGGAGAGACATTGCTGGGGGAGACATCTCTGGGAGAGACATTGTTGGGAAAGACATATCTGGGAGAGACATTGCTGGGGGAGATATCTCTGGGAGAGACATTGCTGGGAAAGACATATCTGGGAGAGACATTGCTGGGGGAGAAATTGCTGGGAGAGACATTGCTGGGAGAGACATTGGTGGGGGAGACATCTCTGGGAGAGACAGTGTTGGGAGAGTGATTGTTGGGGGAGACATTGTTGGGAGAGACATTGCTGGGAGAGACATTGCTGGGAGAGCCATTGTTGGGAGAGACATTGCTGGGAGACATTGTTGGGAGAGACATTGCTGGGAGAGACATTGTTGGGAGCGACATTGCTGGGAGATACATTGTTGGTAGAGCCATTGCTGGAGAGCTATTGTTGGTTGAGATATTGTTCGCAGAGACATTGTTGGGAGAGACATTGCTGGGGGAGACATTGCTGGGGGAGACATTGTTGAGCGAGACATTGCTGGGAGAGACTTTGTTTGGAGAGACATTGTTGGGAGAGACTTTGTTTGGAGAGACATTGTTGGGAGAGACATTGCTGGGAGAGACATTGTTGGGAGAGACATTGTTGGGAGAGACATTGTTGGGGGAGACATTGTTGTTAATGACATTGTTGGGGGAGACATTGTTGGGAGAGATATTGTTGGGAGAGACATTGTTGGGAGAGACATTGCTGGGAGATACATTGTTGGTAGGGCCATTGCTGGAGAGCCATTGTTGGTTGAGATATTGTTCGCAGAGACATTGTTGGGAGAGACATTGCTGGGGGAGACATTGCTGGGGGAGACACTGTTGAGGGAGACATTGCTGGAAGAGACTTTGTTTGGAGAGACATTGTTGGGAGAGACATTGTTGGGAGATACATATCTTGGAAAGACATTGCTGGAAGAGTCATTGTTGGGAGAGACATTGTTGGGAGAGACATTGCTGGGGAGACATTGCTGGGGGAGACATTGTTGAGGGAGACATTGCTGGGAGAGACATTGTTTGGAGAGACATTATTGGGAGAGACATTGTTGGGAAAGACATTGTTGGGAGAGACATTGCAGGGTGAGACATTGTTGTGAGAAAATTGTGGGAGGCATTGCGGGAGAGACATTGTTGGGAGAGACATTGCTTGGATAGATATTGTTGGGAGAGACATTGTTGGGAGAGACATTGTTGGGGGAGACATCACTGGGAGAGACAATGTTGGGAGAGACATTGTTGGGAGAGACATTGTTGGGAGAGGCATTGCTGGGAGACATTGTTGGGAGAGACATTGCTGGGATAGACATTGTTGGGAGAGACATTGCTGGGAGAGACATTGTTGGGAGAGACATTGTTGAGGGAGACATTGTTGGGAGAGACATTGTTGGGGGAGACATTGTTGGGAGAGACATTGTTGGGAGAGTCATTGTTGGGGGAGACATTGTTGGGAGAGACATTGCTGGGAGAGACATTGCTGGGAGAGCCATTTTTCGGAGAGACATTGCTGGGAGACATTGTTGGGAGAGACATTGCTGGGAGAGACATTGTTGGGAGCGACATTGCTGGGAGATACATTGTTGGTAGAGCCATTGCTGGAGAGCCATTGTTGGTTGAGATATTGTTCGCAGAGACATTGTTGGGAGAGACATTACTGGGGGAGACATTGCTGGGGGAGACATTGTTGAGCGAGACATTGCTGGGAGAGACTTTGTTTGGAGAGACATTGCTGGGAGAGACATTGCTTGGATAGACATTGTTGGGAGAGGCATTTTTGGGGGAGACATTGTTGGGGGAGACATTGCTGGGGGAGACATTATTGGGAGAGACAATGTTGGGAGAGACATTGTTGCGAGAGCCATTGTTGAGAGAGGCATTGCTGGGAGAGACATTGTTGGGAGCGACATTGCTGGGAGAGACATTGTTGGGAGAGACATTGTTGAGGGAGACATTGTTGGGAGAGACATTGTTGGGAGAGTCATTGTTTGGGAGACATTGTTGGGAGAGACATTGCTGGGAGAGACATTGTTGGGAGAGACATTGTTGGGAGAGACATATCTGGGAGAGACATTGTTGCGAGAGACATTGCTGGGAGACATATTGTTCGGAGACATTGCTGGGAGAGGCATTGTTGGGAGAGACATTGTTGGGAGAGACATTGTTGGGAGAGACATTGCTGGAAGAGACATTGTTGGGAGAGACATTGTTGGGAGAGACATATCTGGGAGAGACATTGCTGGGAGAGACATTGGTGGGAGAGACATTGTTTGGAGAGACATTGTTGGGGGAGACATTGTTAGGAGAGACATTGGTGGGAGAGACATATCTGGGAGATACATTGTTGGTAGAGCCATTGCTGGGAGAGACATTGTTGGTTGAGATATTTTTCGCAGAGACATTGTTGGGAGGGACATTGCTGGGGGAGACATTGCTGGAGGAGACATTGTTGAGGGAGACATTGCTGGGAGAGACATTGTTTGGAGAGACATTGTTGGGGGAGACATTGTTAGGAGAGACATTGCTGGGAGAGACATTGTTGGGAGAGATATTGCTTGGAGTGACATTGTTGGGGGAGACATTGTTGGGAGAGATATTGCTGGGAGAGGCATTGCTGGCAGAAGCATTGCTGGGAGAGACATTGTTGGGAGAGACATTGCTGGGAGACATATTGTTCGGAGACATTGCTGGGAGAGACATTGTTGGGAGAGACTTTGTTGCGAGAGACATTGCTGGGAGAGATATTGTTGGGAGAGACATTGTTGGGAGATACATATTTTGGAAAGACATTGCTGGAAGAATAATTGTTGGGAAAGACAGTGTTGGAAGAGACATTGTTGGGAGAGACATTGTTGGGAGAGACATTGTTGGGAGAGATATTGTTGGGGGAGATATTGCTGGGGTAGAAATTGTTGGGAGAGACATTGTTGGGAGAGACATTGCTGGGGGAGACATTGTTGGGAGAGACATTGTTGGGAGAGACATTGTTGGGAGAGACATTGCTGGGAGAGAAATTGCTGGAAGATACATTGCTGGGAGAGACATTGCTTGGAGAGACATTGTTGGGAGAGACATTGTGGTGGGAGGCATTGCTGGGAGAGACATTGTTGGGAGAGACAGTGTTGGGAGAGACATTGTTGGCAGAGACATATCTGGGAGAGACATTGTTGGGAGAGACCGTGTTGGGAGAGACATTGTTGGCAGAGACATTGTTGGGGGAGACATTGTTAGGAGAGACATTGCTGGGAGAGACATTGTTGGGAGAGACATTGCTTGGAGTGACATTGTTGGGGGAGACATTGTTGGGAGAGATATTGCTGGGAGAGGCATTGCTGGCAGAAGCATTGCTGGGAGAGACATTGCTGGGAGAGACATTGTTGGGAGAGACATTGTTGGGAGAGACATTGTTGGGAGAGTCATTGTTGGGGGAGACATTGTTGGGAGAGACATTGCTGGGAGAGACATTGTTGGGAGCGACATTGCTGGGAGATACATTGTTGGTAGAGCCATTGCTGGAGAGCCATTGTTGGTTGAGATATTGTTTGCAGAGACATTGTTGGGAGAGACATTGCTGGGGGAGACATTGCTGGGGGAGACATTGTTGAGCGAGACATTGCTGGGAGAGACTTTGTTTGGAGAGACATTGTTGGGAGAGACATTGTTGGGAAAGACATTGTTGGGAGAGACATTGCAGGGGGAGACATTGTTGTGACAAAATTGTGGGAGGCATTGCGGGAGAGACATTGTTGGCAGAGACATTGCTTGGATAGACATTGTTGGGAGAGGCATTTTTGGGGGAGACATTGTTGGGGGAGACATTGCTGGGGGAGACATTATTGGGAGAGACAATGTTGGGAGAGACATTGTTGCGAGAGCCATTGTTGAGAGAGGCATTGCTGGGAGAGACATTGTTGGGAGCGACATTGCTGAGAGAGACATTGTTGGGAGTGACATTGTTGAGGGAGACATTGTTGGGAGAGACATTGTTGGGAGAGTCATTGTTGGGGAGACATTGTTGGGAGAGACATTGCTGGGAGAGACATTGTTGGGAGAGACATTGTTTGGAGAGACATATCTGGGAGAGACATTGTTGCGAGAGACATTGCTGGGAGACATATTGTTCGGAGACATTGCTGGGAGAGGCATTGTTGGGAGAGACATTGTTGGGAGAGACATTGTTGGGAGAGACATTGCTGGAAGAGACATTGTTGGGAGAGACATTGTTGGGAGAGACATATCTGGGAGAGACATTGCTGGGAGAGACATTGGTGGGAGAGACATTGTTTGGAGAGACATTGTTGGGGGAGACATTGTTAGGAGAGACATTGGTGGGAGAGACATATCTGGGAGATACATTGTTGGTAGAGCCATTGCTGGAAGAGACATTGTTGGTTGAGATATTTTTCGCAGAGACATTGTTGGGAGGGACATTGCTGGGGGAGACATTGCTGGAGGAGACATTGTTGAGGGAGACATTGCTGGGAGAGACATTGTTTGGAGAGACATTGTTGGGGGAGACATTGTTAGGAGAGACATTGCTGGGAGAGACATTGTTGGGAGAGACATTGCTTGGAGTGACATTGTTGGGGGAGACATTGTTGGGAGAGATATTGCTGGGAGAGGCATTGCTGGCAGAAGCATTGCTGGGAGAGACATTGTTGGGAGAGACATTACTGGGAGACATATTTTTCGGAGACATTGCTGGGAGAGACATTGTTGGGAGAGACTTTGTTGCGAGAGACATTGCTGGGAGAGATATTGTTGGGAGAGACATTGTTGGGAGATACATATTTTGGAAAGACATGGCTGGAAGAATAATTGTTGGGAAAGACAGTGTTGGGAGAGACATTGTTGGGAGAGACATTGTTGGGAGAGACATTGTTGGGAGAGATATTGTTGGGGGAGACATTGCTGGGGTAGAAATTGTTGGGAGAGACATTGTTGGGAGAGACATTGCTGGGGGAGACATTGTTGGGAGAGACATTGTTGGGAGAGACATTGCTGGGAGAGAAATTGCTGGGAGATACATTGCTGGGAGAGACATTGCTTGGAGTGACATTGTTGGGAGAGACATTGTGGTGGGAGGCATTGCTGGGAGAGACATTGTTGGGAGAGACAGTGTTGGGAGAGACATTGTTGGCAGAGACATATCTGGGAGAGACATTGTTGGGAGAGACAGTGTTGGGAGAGACATTGTTGGCAGAGACATTGTTGGGGGAGACATTGTTAGGAGAGACATTGCTGGGAGAGACATTGTTGGGAGAGACATTGCTTGGAGTGACATTGTTGGGGGAGACATTGTTGGGAGAGATATTGCTGGGAGAGGCATTGCTGGCAGAAGCATTGCTGGGAGAGACATTGCTGGGAGAGACATTGTTGGGAGAGACATTGTTGGGAGAGACATTGTTGGGAGAGTCATTGTTGGGGGAGACATTGTTGGGAGAGACATTGCTGGGAGAGACATTATTGGGAGAGACAATGTTGGGAGAGACATTGTTGGGAGAGACATTGCTGGGAGAGCCATTTTTCGGAGAGACATTGCTGGGAGACATTGTTGGGAGAGACATTGCTGGGAGAGACATTGTTGGGAGCGACATTGCTGGGAGATACATTGTTGGTAGAGCCATTGCTGGAGAGCCATTGTTGGTTGAGATATTGTTCGCAGAGACATTGTTGGGAGAGACATTACTGGGGGAGACATTGCTGGGGGAGACATTGTTGAGCGAGACATTGCTGGGAGAGACTTTGTTTGGAGAGACATTGCTGGGAGAGACATTGCTTGGATAGACATTGTTGGGAGAGGCATTTTTGGGGGAGACATTGTTGGGGGAGACATTGCTGGGGGAGACATTATTGGGAGAGACAATGTTGGGAGAGACATTGTTGCGAGAGCCATTGTTGAGAGAGGCATTGCTGGGAGAGACATTGTTGGGAGCGACATTGCTGGGAGAGACATTGTTGGGAGAGACATTGTTGAGGGAGACATTGTTGGGAGAGACATTGTTGGGAGAGTCATTGTTGGGGAGACATTGTTGGGAGAGACATTGCTGGGAGAGACATTGTTGGGAGAGACATTGTTGGGAGAGACATATCTGGGAGAGACATTGTTGCGAGAGACATTGCTGGGAGACATATTGTTCGGAGACATTGCTGGGAGAGGCATTGTTGGGAGAGACATTGTTGGGAGAGACATTGTTGGGAGAGACATTGCTGGAAGAGACATTGTTGGGAGAGACATTGTTGGGAGAGACATATCTGGGAGAGACATTGCTGGGAGAGACATTGGTGGGAGAGACATTGTTTGGAGAGACATTGTTGGGGGAGACATTGTTAGGAGAGACATTGGTGGGAGAGACATATCTGGGAGATACATTGTTGGTAGAGCCATTGCTGGGAGAGACATTGTTGGTTGAGATATTTTTCGCAGAGACATTGTTGGGAGGGACATTGCTGGGGGAGACATTGCTGGAGGAGACATTGTTGAGGGAGACATTGCTGGGAGAGACATTGTTTGGAGAGACATTGTTGGGGGAGACATTGTTAGGAGAGACATTGCTGGGAGAGACATTGTTGGGAGAGATATTGCTTGGAGTGACATTGTTGGGGGTGACATTGTTGGGAGAGATATTGCTGGGAGAGGCATTGCTGGCAGAAGCATTGCTGGGAGAGACATTGTTGGGAGAGACATTGCTGGGAGACATATTGTTCGGAGACATTGCTGGGAGAGACATTGTTGGGAGAGACTTTGTTGCGAGAGACATTGCTGGGAGAGATATTGTTGGGAGAGACATTGTTGGGAGATACATATTTTGGAAAGACATTGCTGGAAGAATAATTGTTGGGAAAGACAGTGTTGGAAGAGACATTGTTGGGAGAGACATTGTTGGGAGAGACATTGTTGGGAGAGATATTGTTGGGGGAGATATTGCTGGGGTAGAAATTGTTGGGAGAGACATTGTTGGGAGAGACATTGCTGGGGGAGACATTGTTGGGAGAGACATTGTTGGGAGAGACATTGTTGGGAGAGACATTGCTGGGAGAGAAATTGCTGGGAGATACATTGCTGGGAGAGACATTGCTTGGAGAGACATTGTTGGGAGAGACATTGTGGTGGGAGGCATTGCTGGGAGAGACATTGTTGGGAGAGACAGTGTTGGGAGAGACATTGTTGGCAGAGACATATCTGGGAGAGACATTGTTGGGAGAGACAGTGTTGGGAGAGACATTGTTGGCAGAGACATTGTTGGGGGAGACATTGTTAGGAGAGACATTGCTGGGAGAGACATTGTTGGGAGAGACATTGCTTGGAGTGACATTGTTGGGGGAGACATTGTTGGGAGAGATATTGCTGGGAGAGGCATTGCTGGCAGAAGCATTGCTGGGAGAGACATTGCTGGGAGAGACATTGTTGGGAGAGACATTGTTGGGAGAGACATTGTTGGGAGAGTCATTGTTGGGGGAGACATTGTTGGGAGAGACATTGCTGGGAGAGACATTGTTGGGAGCGACATTGCTGGGAGATACATTGTTGGTAGAGCCATTGCTGGAGAGCCATTGTTGGTTGAGATATTGTTTGCAGAGACATTGTTGGGAGATACATTGCTGGGGGAGACATTGCTGGGGGAGACATTGTTGAGCGAGACATTGCTGGGAGAGACTTTGTTTGGAGAGACATTGTTGGGAGAGACATTGTTGGGAAAGACATTGTTGGGAGAGACATTGCAGGGGGAGACATTGTTGTGACAAAATTGTGGGAGGCATTGCGGGAGAGACATTGTTGGCAGAGACATTGCTTGGATAGACATTGTTGGGAGAGGCATTTTTGGGGGAGACATTGTTGGGGGAGACATTGCTGGGGGAGACATTATTGGGAGAGACAATGTTGGGAGAGACATTGTTGCGAGAGCCATTGTTGAGAGAGGCATTGCTGGGAGAGACATTGTTGGGAGCGACATTGCTGAGAGAGACATTGTTGGGAGTGACATTGTTGAGGGAGACATTGTTGGGAGAGACATTGTTGGGAGAGTCATTGTTGGGGAGACATTGTTGGGAGAGACATTGCTGGGAGAGACATTGTTGGGAGAGACATTGTTTGGAGAGACATATCTGGGAGAGACATTGTTGCGAGAGACATTGCTGGGAGACATATTGTTCGGAGACATTGCTGGGAGAGGCATTGTTGGGAGAGACATTGTTGGGAGAGACATTGTTGGGAGAGACATTGCTGGAAGAGACATTGTTGGGAGAGACATTGTTGGGAGAGACATATCTGGGAGAGACATTGCTGGGAGAGACATTGGTGGGAGAGACATTGTTTGGAGAGACATTGTTGGGGGAGACATTGTTAGGAGAGACATTGGTGGGAGAGACATATCTGGGAGATACATTGTTGGTAGAGCCATTGCTGGAAGAGACATTGTTGGTTGAGATATTTTTCGCAGAGACATTGTTGGGAGGGACATTGCTGGGGGAGACATTGCTGGAGGAGACATTGTTGAGGGAGACATTGCTGGGAGAGACATTGTTTGGAGAGACATTGTTGGGGGAGACATTGTTAGGAGAGACATTGCTGGGAGAGACATTGTTGGGAGAGACATTGCTTGGAGTGACATTGTTGGGGGAGACATTGTTGGGAGAGATATTGCTGGGAGAGGCATTGCTGGCAGAAGCATTGCTGGGAGAGACATTGTTGGGAGAGACATTACTGGGAGACATATTTTTCGGAGACATTGCTGGGAGAGACATTGTTGGGAGAGACTTTGTTGCGAGAGACATTGCTGGGAGAGATATTGTTGGGAGAGACATTGTTGGGAGATACATATTTTGGAAAGACATTGCTGGAAGAATAATTGTTGGGAAAGACAGTGTTGGAAGAGACATTGTTGGGAGAGACATTGTTGGGAGAGACATTGTTGGGAGAGATATTGTTGGGGGAGATATTGCTGGGGTAGAAATTGTTGGGAGATACATTGTTGGGAGAGACATTGCTGGGGGAGACATTGTTGGGAGAGACATTGTTGGGAGAGACATTGTTGGGAGAGACATTGCTGGGAGAGAAATTGCTGGGAGATACATTGCTGGGAGAGACATTGCTTGGAGAGACATTGTTGGGAGAGACATTGTGGTGGGAGGCATTGCTGGGAGAGACATTGTTGGGAGAGACAGTGTTGGGAGAGACATTGTTGGCAGAGACATATCTGGGAGAGACATTGTTGGGAGAGACAGTGTTGGGAGAGACATTGTTGGCAGAGACATTGTTGGGGGAGACATTGTTAGGAGAGACATTGCTGGGAGAGACATTGTTGGGAGAGACATTGCTTGGAGTGACATTGTTGGGGGAGACATTGTTGGGAGAGATATTGCTGGGAGAGGCATTGCTGGCAGAAGCATTGCTGGGAGAGACATTGCTGGGAGAGACATTGTTGGGAGAGACATTGTTGGGAGAGACATTGTTGGGAGAGTCATTGTTGGGGGAGACATTGTTGGGAGAGACATTGCTGGGAGAGACATTGTTGGGAGCGACATTGCTGGGAGATACATTGTTGGTAGAGCCATTGCTGGAGAGCCATTGTTGGTTGAGATATTGTTTGCAGAGACATTGTTGGGAGAGACATTGCTGGGGGAGACATTGCTGGGGGAGACATTGTTGAGCGAGACATTGCTGGGAGAGACTTTGTTTGGAGAGACATTGTTGGGAGAGACATTGTTGGGAAAGACATTGTTGGGAGAGACATTGCAGGGGGAGACATTGTTGTGACAAAATTGTGGGAGGCATTGCGGGAGAGACATTGTTGGCAGAGACATTGCTTGGATAGACATTGTTGGGAGAGGCATTTTTGGGGGAGACATTGTTGGGGGAGACATTGCTGGGGGAGACATTATTGGGAGAGACAATGTTGGGAGAGACATTGTTGCGAGAGCCATTGTTGAGAGAGGCATTGCTGGGAGAGACATTGTTGGGAGCGACATTGCTGAGAGAGACATTGTTGGGAGTGACATTGTTGAGGGAGACATTGTTGGGAGAGACATTGTTGGGAGAGTCATTGTTGGGGAGACATTGTTGGGAGAGACATTGCTGGGAGAGACATTGTTGGGAGAGACATTGTTTGGAGAGACATATCTGGGAGAGACATTGTTGCGAGAGACATTGCTGGGAGACATATTGTTCGGAGACATTGCTGGGAGAGGCATTGTTGGGAGAGACATTGTTGGGAGAGACATTGTTGGGAGAGACATTGCTGGAAGAGACATTGTTGGGAGAGACATTGTTGGGAGAGACATATCTGGGAGAGACATTGCTGGGAGAGACATTGGTGGGAGAGACATTGTTTGGAGAGACATTGTTGGGGGAGACATTGTTAGGAGAGACATTGGTGGGAGAGACATATCTGGGAGATACATTGTTGGTAGAGCCATTGCTGGAAGAGACATTGTTGGTTGAGATATTTTTCGCAGAGACATTGTTGGGAGGGACATTGCTGGGGGAGACATTGCTGGAGGAGACATTGTTGAGGGAGACATTGCTGGGAGAGACATTGTTTGGAGAGACATTGTTGGGGGAGACATTGTTAGGAGAGACATTGCTGGGAGAGACATTGTTGGGAGAGACATTGCTTGGAGTGACATTGTTGGGGGAGACATTGTTGGGAGAGATATTGCTGGGAGAGGCATTGCTGGCAGAAGCATTGCTGGGAGAGACATTGTTGGGAGAGACATTACTGGGAGACATATTTTTCGGAGACATTGCTGGGAGAGACATTGTTGGGAGAGACTTTGTTGCGAGAGACATTGCTGGGAGAGATATTGTTGGGAGAGACATTGTTGGGAGATACATATTTTGGAAAGACATGGCTGGAAGAATAATTGTTGGGAAAGACAGTGTTGGGAGAGACATTGTTGGGAGAGACATTGTTGGGAGAGACATTGTTGGGAGAGATATTGTTGGGGGAGACATTGCTGGGGTAGAAATTGTTGGGAGAGACATTGTTGGGAGAGACATTGCTGGGGGAGACATTGTTGGGAGAGACATTGTTGGGAGAGACATTGCTGGGAGAGAAATTGCTGGGAGATACATTGCTGGGAGAGACATTGCTTGGAGTGACATTGTTGGGAGAGACATTGTGGTGGGAGGCATTGCTGGGAGAGACATTGTTGGGAGAGACAGTGTTGGGAGAGACATTGTTGGCAGAGACATATCTGGGAGAGACATTGTTGGGAGAGACAGTGTTGGGAGAGACATTGTTGGCAGAGACATTGTTGGGGGAGACATTGTTAGGAGAGACATTGCTGGGAGAGACATTGTTGGGAGAGACATTGCTTGGAGTGACATTGTTGGGGGAGACATTGTTGGGAGAGATATTGCTGGGAGAGGCATTGCTGGCAGAAGCATTGCTGGGAGAGACATTGCTGGGAGAGACATTGTTGGGAGAGACATTGTTGGGAGAGACATTGTTGGGAGAGTCATTGTTGGGGGAGACATTGTTGGGAGAGACATTGCTGGGAGAGACATTGCTGGGAGAGACATTGTTGGGAGAGACATTGTTGGGAGAGACATTGTTGGGTGAGACATTGCTGGGAGACATATTGTTCGGAGACATTGCTGGGAGAGAAATTGTTGGGAGAGACATTGTTGGGAGAGACATTGCTG
Organism: Pristiophorus japonicus; assembly: GCF_044704955.1. Lineage (NCBI taxonomy): Eukaryota > Metazoa > Chordata > Chondrichthyes > Pristiophoridae > Pristiophorus > Pristiophorus japonicus. The sequence continues at coordinate 80,021,290 of NC_091990.1, forward strand.
GAAGAGACATTGTTGGGAGAGACATTGTTGGGAGAGACATATCTGGGAGAGACATTGCTGGGAGAGACATTGTTGGGAGAGACAGTGTTGGTAGAGACATATCTGGGAGAGATATTGTTGGTAGAGCCATTGCTGGGAGAGACATTGTTGGTTGAGTTATTGTTCGCAGAGACATTCTTGGGAGAGACATTGCTGGGGGAGACATTGCTGGGGGAGACATTGTTGAGGGAGACATTGCTGGGAGAGACATTGTTTGGAGAGACATTGTTGGGGGAGACATTGTTAGGAGAGACATTGCTGGGAGAGACATTGTTGGGGGAGACCTCATTGGGAGATATATTGCTGGGAGAGGCATTGCTGGGAGAAGCATTGCTGGGAGAGACATTGTTGAGAGAGACATTGTTGGGAGAGATATTGTTGGGGGAGACATTGCTGGGGAAGAAATTGTTGGGAGAGACATTGTTGGGAGAGACATTGCTGGGAGAGACATTGTTTGGAGAGGCATTGTTGGGAGAGACATTATTGGGGGAGACATTGTTGGGATAGACATTTCTGGGAGAGACATTGTTGGGAGAGACATTGCTGGGAGAGACATTGTTGGGAGAGACAGTGTTGGGAGAGACATTGTTGGGAGAGACATATCTGGGAGAGACATTGTTGGTAGAGCCATTGCTGGGAGAGACATTGTTGGTTGAGATATTTTTCGCAGAGACATTGTTGGGAGGGACATTGCTGGGGGAGACATTGCTGGAGGAGACATTGTTGAGGGAGACATTGCTGGGAGAGACATTGTTTGGAGAGACATTGTTGGGGGAGACATTGTTAGGAGAGACATTGCTGGGAGAGACATTGTTGGGAGAGACATTGCTTGGAGTGACATTGTTGGGGGAGACATTGTTGGGAGAGATATTGCTGGGAGAGGCATTGCTGGCAGAAGCATTGCTGGGAGAGACATTGTTGGGAGAGACTTTGCTGGGAGACATATTGTTCGGAGACATTGCTGGGAGAGACATTGTTGGGAGAGACATTGCTGGGAGAGACATTGTTGGGAGAGACATATCTGGGAGAGACATTGCTGGGAGAGACATTGTTGGGAGAGACAGTGTTGGGAGAGACATTGTTGGGAGAGACATATCTGGGAGAGACATTGTTGGTAGAGCCATTGCTGGGAGAGACATTGTTGGTTGAGATATTTTTCGCAGAGACATTGTTGGGAGGGACATTGCTGGGGGAGACATTGCTGGAGGAGACATTGTTGAGCGAGACATTGCTGGGAGAGACTTTGTTTCGAGAGACATTGTTGGGAGAGACATTGTTGGGAAAGACATTGTTGGGAGAGACATTGCAGGGGGAGACATTGTTGTGACAAAATTGTGGGAGGCATTGCGGGAGAGACATTGTTGGGAGAGACATTGTTGAGGGAGACATTGTTGGGAGAGACATTGTTGGGAGAGTCATTGTTGGGGGAGACATTGTTGGGAGAGACATTGCTGGGAGAGACATTGTTGGGAGAGACATTGTTGGGAGAGACATATCTGGGAGAGACATTGTTGCGAGAGACATTGCTGGGAGACATATTGTTCGGAGACATTGCTGGGAGAGGCATTGTTGGGAGAGACATTGTTGGGAGAGACATTGTTGGGAGAGACATTGTTGGGAGAGACATATCTGGGAGAGACATTGTTGCGAGAGACATTGCTGGGAGACATATTGTTCGGAGACATTGCTGGGAGAGGCATTGTTGGGAGAGACATTGTTGGGAGAGACATTGTTGGGAGAGACATTGCTGGAAGAGACATTGTTGGGAGAGACATTGTTGGGAGAGACATATCTGGGAGAGACATTGCTGGGAGAGACATTGTTGGGAGAGACAGTGTTGGGAGAGACATTGTTGGGAGAGACATATCTGGGAGAGACATTGTTGGTACAGCCATTGCTGGGAGAGACATTGTTGGTTGAGATATTTTTCGCAGAGACATTTTTGGGAGGGACATTGCTGGGGGAGACATTGCTGGAGGAGACATTGTTGAGGGAGACATTGCTGGGAGAGACATTGTTTGGAGAGACATTGTTGGGGGAGACATTGTTAGGAGAGACATTGCTGGGAGAGACATTGTTGGGAGAGACATTGCTTGGAGTGACATTGTTGGGGGAGACATTGTTGGGAGAGACATTGTTGGGAGAGACATATCTGGGAGAGACATTGTTGGTAGAGCCATTGCTGGGAGAGACATTGTTGGTTGAGATATTTTTCGCAGAGACATTGTTGGGAGGGACATTGCTGGGGGAGACATTGCTGGGAGAGACATTGTTTGGAGAGACATTGTTGGTGGAGACATTGTTAGGAGAGACATTGCTGGGAGCGACATTGTTGGGAGAGACATTGCTTGGAGTGACATTGTTGGGGGAGACATTGTTGGGAGAGGCATTGCTGGCAGAAGCATTGCTGGGAGAGACATTGTTGGGAGAGACTTTGCTGGGAGACATATTGTTCGGAGACATTGCTGGGAGAGACATTGTTGGGAGAGACATTGCTGGGAGAGACATTGCTGGGAGAGCCATTGTTGCGAGAGACATTGCTGGGAGACATTGTTGGGAGAGACATTGCTGGGAGAGACATTGTTGGGAGCGACATTGCTGGGAGATACATTGTTGGTAGAGCCATTGCTGGAGAGCCATTGTTGGTTGAGATATTGTTCGCAGATACATTGTTGGGAGAGACATTGCTGGGGGAGACATTGCTGGGGGAGACATTGTTGAGCGAGACATTGCTGGGAGAGACTTTGTTTCGAGAGACATTGTTGGGAGAGACATTGTTGGGAAAGACATTGGTGGGAGAGACATTGCAGGGGGAGACATTGTTGTGACAAAATTGTGGGAGGCATTGCGGGAGAGACATTGTTGGGAGAGACATTATTGAGGGAGACATTGTTGGGAGAGACATTGTTGGGAGAGTCATTGTTGGGGGAGACATTGTTGGGAGAGACATTGCTGGGAGAGACATTGTTGGGAGAGACATTGTTGGGAGAGACATATCTGGGAGAGACATTGTTGCGAGAGACATTGCTGGGAGATATATTGTTCGGAGACATTGCTGGGAGAGGCATTGTTGGGAGAGACATTGTTGGGAGAGACATTGTTGGGAGAGACATTGTTGGGAGAGACATATCTGGGAGAGACATTGTTGCGAGAGACATTGCTGGGAGACATATTGTTCGGAGACATTGCTGGGAGAGGCATTGTTGGGAGAGACATTGTTGGGAGAGACATTGTTGGGAGAGACATTGCTGGAAGAGACATTGTTGGGAGAGACATTGTTGGGAGAGACATATCTGGGAGAGACATTGCTGGGAGAGACATTGTTGGGAGAGACAGTGTTGGGAGAGACATTGTTGGGAGAAACATATCTGGGAGAGACATTGTTGGTAGAGCCATTGCTGGGAGAGACATTGTTGGTTGAGATATTTTTCGCAGAGACATTGTTGGGAGGGACATTGCTGGGGGAGACATTGCTGGAGGAGACATTGTTGAGGGAGACATTGCTGGGAGAGACATTGTTTGGAGAGACATTGTTGGGGGAGACATTGTTAGGAGAGACATTGCTGGGAGAGCCATTGTTGGTTGAGATATTGTTCGCAGAGACATTGTTGGGAGAGACATTGCTGGGGGAGACATTGTTGAGGGAGACATTGCTGGAAGAGACTTTGTTTGGAGAGACATTGTTGGGAGAGACATTGTTGGGAGATACATATCTTGGAAAGACATTGCTGGAAGAGTCATTGTTGGGAGAGACATTGTTGGGAGATACATTGCTGGGGAGACATTGCTGGGGGAGACATTGTTGAGGGAGACATTGCTGGAAGAGACTTTGTTTGGAGAGACATTGTTGGGAGAGACATTGTTGGGAGATACATATCTTGGAACGACATTGCTGGAAGAGTCATTGTTGGGAGAGATATTGTTGGGAGAGACATTGCTGGGGAGACATTGCTGGGGGAGACATTGTTGAGGGAGACATAGCTGGGAGAGACATTGTTTGGAGAGACATTATTGGGAGAGACATTGTTGGGAAAGACATTGTTATGAGAGACATTGCAGGGTGAGACATTGTTGTGAGAAAATTGTGGGAGGCATTGCGGGAGAGACATTGTTGGGAGAGACATTGCTGCGGGAGACATATCTGGGAGAGACATATCTGGGAGAGACATATGTGGGAGAGACATTGCTGGGAGAGACATTGCTGGGGGAGACATCTCTGGGAGAGACATTGTTGGGAAAGACATATCTGGGAGAGACATTGCTGGGGAGATATCTCTGGGAGAGACATTGCTGGGAAAGACATATCTGGGGGAGACATTGCTGGGAGATACATTGCTGTGGGAGACATTGCTGGGAGAGGCATTGTTGGGATAGACATTGCTGGGAGAGACATTGCTGGGAGCTACATTGTTGGGAGAGACATTGCTGGGAGAGACATTGCTGGGGGAGACATTGTTGGGAGAGACATTGTTGGGGGAGACATTGTTGTTAATGACATTGTTGGGGGAGACATTGTTGGGAGAGATATTGTTGGGAGAGACATTGTTGGGAGAGACATTTCTGGGAGATACATTGTTGGTAGATCCATTGCTGGAGAGCCATTGTTGGTTGAGATATTGTTCGCAGAGACATTGTTGGGAGAGACATTGCTGGGGGAGACATTGCTGGGGGAGACATTGTTGAAGGAGACATTGCTGGAAGAGACTTTGTTTGGAGAGACATTGTTTGGAGATACATTGTTGGGAGATACATATCTTGGTAAGACATTGCTGGAAGAGTCATTGTTGGGAGAGACATTGTTGGGAGAGACATTGCTGGGGGAGACATTGCTGGGGGAGACATTGTTGAGGGAGACATTGTTTGGAGAGACATTGTTTGGAGAGACATTGTTGGGAGAGACATTGTTGGGAAAGACATTGTTGGGAGAGACATTGCAGGGGGAGACATTGTTGTGAGAAAATTGTGGGAGGCATTGCGGGAGAGACATTGTTGGGAGAGACATTGCTTGGATAGACATTGTTGGGAGAGACATTGTCGGGAGAGACATTGTTGGGGGAGACATTGCTGGGGGAGACATTGTTGGGAGAGACAATGTTGGGAGAGACAATTTTGGGAGAGACATTGTTGGGAGAGACATTGCTGGGAGACATTGTTGGGCGAGACATTGCTGGGATAGACATTGTTGGGAGAGACATTGCTGGGAGAGACATTGTTGGGAGCGACTTTGTTGAGGGAGACATTGTTGGGAGAGACATTGTTGGGAGAGACATACTTGGGAGAGACATTGTTGGGAGAGTCATTGTTGGGAGAGCCATTGTTGGGGGAGACATTGCTGGGAGAGACATTGCTGCGGGAGACGTATCTGGGAGAGACATATCTGGGAGAGACATGTGGGAGAGACATTGCTGGGAGAGACATTGCTGGGGGAGACATCTCTGGGAGAGACATTGTTGGGAAAGACATATCTGGGAGAGACATTGCTGGGGGAGATATCTCTGGGAGAGACATTGCTGGGAAAGACATATCTGGGAGAGACATTGCTGGGGGAGAAATTGCTGGGAGAGACATTGCTGGGAGAGACATTGCTGGGGGAGACATCTCTGGGAGAGACAGTGTTGGGAGAGTCATTGTTGGGGGAGACATTGTTGGGAGAGACATTGCTGGGAGAGACATTGCTGGGAGAGCCATTGTTGGGAGAGACATTGCTGGGAGACATTGTTGGGAGAGACATTGCTGGGAGAGACATTGTTGGGAGCGACATTGCTGGGAGATACATTGTTGGTAGAGCCATTGCTGGAGAGCTATTGTTGGTTGAGATATTGTTCGCAGAGACATTGTTGGGAGAGACATTGCTGGGGGAGACATTGCTGGGGGAGACAGTGTTGAGCGAGACATTGCTGGGAGAGACTTTGTTTGGAGAGACATTGTTGGGAGAGACTTTGTTTGGAGAGACATTGTTGGGAGAGACATTGCTGGGAGAGACATATCTGGGAGAGACATTGCTGGGAGAGACATTGTTGGGAGAGACAGTGTTGGGAGAGACATTGTTGGGAGAGACATATCTGGGAGAGACATTGTTGGTACAGCCATTGCTGGGAGAGACATTGTTGGTTGAGATATTTTTCGCAGAGACATTTTTGGGAGGGACATTGCTGGGGGAGACATTGCTGGAGGAGACATTGTTGAGGGAAACATTGCTGGGAGAGACATTGTTTGGAGAGACATTGTTGGGGGAGACATTGTTAGGAGAGACATTGCTGGGAGAGCCATTGTTGGGAGAGACATTGCTTGGAGTGACATTGTTGGGGGAGACATTGTTGGGAGAGACATTGTTGGGAGAGACATATCTGGGAGTGACATTGTTGGTAGAGCCATTGCTGGGAGAGACATTGTTGGTTGAGATATTTTTCGCAGAGACATTGTTGGGAGGGACATTGCTGGGGGAGACATTGCTGGGAGAGACATTGTTTGGAGAGACATTGTTGGTGGAGACATTGTTAGGAGAGACATTGCTGGGAGAGACATTGTTGGGAGAGACATTGCTTGGAGTGACATTGTTGGGGGAGACATTGTTGGGAGAGATATTGCTGGGAGAGGCATTGCTGGCAGAAGCATTGCTGGGAGAGACATTGTTGGGAGAGACTTTGCTGGGAGACATATTGTTCGGAGACATTGCTGGGAGAGACATTGTTGGGAGAGACATTGCTGGGAGAGACATTGCTGGGAGAGCCATTGTTGCGAGAGACATTGCTGGGAGACATTGTTGGGAGAGACATTGCTGGGAGAGACATTGTTGGGAGCGACATTGCTGGGAGATACATTGTTGGTAGAGCCATTGCTGGAGAGCCATTGTTGGTTGAGATATCGTTCGCAGATACATTGTTGGGAGAGACATTGCTGGGGGAGACATTGCTGGGGGAGACATTGTTGAGCGAGACATTGCTGGGAGAGACTTTGTTTCGAGAGACATTGTTGGGAGAGACATTGTTGGGAAAGACATTGTTGGGAGAGACATTGCAGGGGGAGACATTGTTGTGACAAAATTGTGAGAGGCATTGCGGGAGAGACATTGTTGGGAGAGACATTGTTGAGGGAGACATTGTTGGGAGAGACATTGTTGGGAGAGTCATTGTTGGGGGAGACATTGTTGGGAGAGACATTGCTGGGAGAGACATTGTTGGGAGAGACATTGTTGGGAGAGACATATCTGGGAGAGACATTGTTGCGAGAGACATTGCTGGGAGACATATTGTTCGGAGACATTGCTGGGAGAGGCATTGTTGGGAGAGACATTGTTGGGAGCGACATTGTTGGGAGAGACATTGTTGGGAGAGACATATCTGGGAGAGACATTGTTGCGAGAGACATTGCTGGGAGACATATTGTTCGGAGACATTGCTGGGAGAGGCATTGTTGGGAGAGACATTGTTGGGAGAGACATTGTTGGGAGAGACATTGCTGGAAGAGACATTGTTGGGAGAGACATTGTTGGGAGAGACATATCTGGGAGAGACATTGCTGGGAGAGACATTGTTGGGAGAGACAGTGTTGGGAGAGACATTGTTGGGAGAAACATATCTGGGAGAGACATTGTTGGTAGAGCCATTGCTGGGAGAGACATTGTTGGTTGAGATATTTTTCGCAGAGACATTGTTGGGAGGGACATTGCTGGGGGAGACATTGCTGGAGGAGACATTGTTGAGGGAGACATTGCTGGGAGAGACATTGTTTGGAGAGACATTGTTGGGGGAGACATTGTTAGGAGAGACATTGCTGGGAGAGCCATTGTTGGTTGAGATATTGTTCGCAGAGACATTGTTGGGAGAGACATTGCTGGGGGAGACATTGTTGAGGGAGACATTGCTGGAAGAGACTTTGTTTGGAGAGACATTGTTGGGAGAGACATTGTTGGGAGATACATATCTTGGAAAGACATTGCTGGAAGAGTCATTGTTGGGAGAGACATTGTTGGGAGATACATTGCTGGGGAGACATTGATGGGGGAGACATTGTTGAGGGAGACATTGCTGGAAGAGACTTTGTTTGGAGAGACATTGTTGGGAGAGACATTGTTGGGAGATACATATCTTGGAACGACATTGCTGGAAGAGTCATTGTTGGGAGAGACATTGTTGGGAGAGACATTGCTGGGGAGACATTGCTGGGGGAGACATTGTTGAGGGAGACATAGCTGGGAGAGACATTGTTTGGAGAGACATTATTGGGAGAGACATTGTTGGGAAAGACATTGTTATGAGAGACATTGCAGGGTGAGACATTGTTGTGAGAAAATTGTGGGAGGCATTGCGGGAGAGACATTGTTGGGAGAGACATTGCTGCGGGAGACATATCTGGGAGAGACATATCTGGGAGAGACATATGTGGGAGAGACATTGCTGGGAGAGACATTGCTGGGGGAGACATCTCTGGGAGAGACATTGTTGGGAAAGACATATCTGGGAGAGACATTGCTGGGGAGATATCTCTGGGAGAGACATTGCTGGGAAAGACATATCTGGGGGAGACATTGCTGGGAGATACATTGCTGTGGGAGACATTGCTGGGAGAGGCATTGTTGGGATAGACATTGCTGGGAGAGACATTGCTGGGGGAGACATTGTTGGGAGAGATATTGTTGGGAGAGACATTGTTGGGAGAGACATTTCTGGGAGATACATTGTTGGTAGATCCATTGCTGGAGAGCCATTGTTGGTTGAGATATTGTTCGCAGAGACATTGTTGGGAGAGACATTGCTGGGGGAGACATTGCTGGGGGAGACATTGTTGAAGGAGACATTGCTGGAAGAGACTTTGTTTGGAGAGACATTGTTTGGAGAGACATTGTTGGGAGATACATATCTTGGTAAGACATTGCTGGAAGAGTCAATGTTGGGAGAGACATTGTTGGGAGAGACATTGCTGGGGGAGACATTGCTGGGGGAGACATTGTTGAGGGAGACATTGTTTGGAGAGACATTGTTTGGAGAGACATTGTTGGGAGAGACATTGTTGGGAAAGACATTGTTGGGAGAGACATTGCAGGGGGAGACATTGTTGTGAGAAAATTGTGGGAGGCATTGCGGGAGAGACATTGTTGGGAGAGACATTGCTTGGATAGACATTGTTGGGAGAGACATTGTCGGGAGAGACATTGTTGGGGGAGACATTGCTGGGGGAGACATTGTTGGGAGAGACAATGTTGGGAGAGACAATTTTGGGAGAGACATTGTTGGGAGAGACATTGCTGGGAGACATTGTTGGGCGAGACATTGCTGGGATAGACATTGTTGGGAGAGACATTGCTGGGAGAGACATTGTTGGGAGTGACTTTGTTGAGGGAGACATTGTTGGGAGAGACATTGTTGGGAGAGACATACTTGGGAGAGACATTGTTGGGAGAGTCATTGTTGGGAGAGCCATTGTTGGGGGAGACATTGCTGGGAGAGACATTGCTGCGGGAGACGTATCTGGGAGAGACATATCTGGGAGAGACATGTGGTAGAGACATTGCTGGGAGAGACATTGCTGGGGGAGACATCTCTGGGAGAGACATTGTTGGGAAAGACATATCTGGGAGAGACATTGCTGGGGGAGATATCTCTGGGAGAGACATTGCTGGGAAAGACATATCTGGGAGAGACATTGCTGGGGGAGAAATTGCTGGGAGAGACATTGCTGGGAGAGACATTGCTGGGGGCGACATCTCTGGGAGAGACAGTGTTGGGAGAGTCATTGTTGGGGGAGACATTGTTGGGAGAGACATTGCTGGGAGAGACATTGCTGGGAGAGCCATTGTTGGGAGAGACATTGCTGGGAGACATTGTTGGGAGAGACATTGCTGGGAGAGACATTGTTGGGAGCGACATTGCTGGGAGATACATTGTTGGTAGAGCCATTGCTGGAGAGCTATTGTTGGTTGAGATATTGTTCGCAGAGACATTGTTGGGAGAGACATTGCTGGGGGAGACATTGCTGTGGGAGACATTGTTGAGCGAGACATTGCTGGGAGAGACTTTGTTTGGAGAGACATTGTTGGGAGAGACTTTGTTTGGAGAGACATTGTTGGGAGAGACATTGCTGGGAGAGACATTGTTGGGAGAGACATTGTTGGGAGGGACATTGTTGGGGGAGACATTGTTGTTAATGACATTGTTGGGGGAGACATTGTTGGGAGAGATATTGTTGGGAGAGACATTGTTGGGAGAGACATTGCTGGGAGATACATTGTTGGTAGAGCCATTGCTGGAGAGCCATTGTTGGTTGAGATATTGTTCGCAGAGACATTGTTGGGAGAGACATTGCTGGGGGAGACATTGCTGGGGGAGACACTGTTGAGGGAGACATTGCTGGAAGAGACTTTGTTTGGAGAGACATTGTTAGGAGAGACATTGTTGGGAGATACATATCTTGGAAAGACATTGCTGGAAGAGTCATTGTTGGGAGAGACATTGTTGGGAGAGACATTGCTGGGGAGACATTGCTGGGGAAGACATTGTTGAGGGAGACATTGCTGGAAGAGACTTTGTTTGGAAAGACATTGTTGGGAGAGACATTGTTGGGAGATACATATCTTGGAAAGACATTGCTGGAAGAGTCATTGTTGGGAGAGACATTGTTGGGAGAGACATTGCTGGGGAGACATTGCTGGGGGAGACATTGTTGAGGGAGACATTGCTGGGAGAGACATTGTTTGGAGAGACATTGTTGTGAGAAAATTGTGGGAGGCATTGCGGGAGAGACATTGTTGGGAGAGACATTGCTTGGATAGATATTGTTGGGAGAGACATTGTTGGGAGAGACATTGTTGGGGGAGACATCACTGGGAGAGACAATGTTGAGAGAGACATTGTTGGGAGAGACATTGTTGGGAGAGGCATTGCTGGGAGACATTGTTGGGAGAGACATTGCTGGGATAGACATTGTTGGGAGAGACATTGCTGGGAGAGACATTGTTGGGAGAGATATTGTTGGGAGAGACATTGTTGGGAGAGACATTTCTGGGAGATACATTGTTGGTAGATCCATTGCTGGAGAGCCATTGTTGGTTGAGATATTGTTCGCAGAGACATTGTTGGGAGATACATTGCTGGGGGAGACATTGCTGGGGGAGACATTGTTGAAGGAGACATTGCTGGAAGAGACTTTGTTTGGAGAGACATTGTTTGGAGAGACCTTGTTGGGAGATACATATCTTGGTAAGACATTGCTGGAAGAGTCATTGTTGGGAGAGACATTGTTGGGAGAGACATTGCTGGGGGAGACATTGCTGGGGGAGACATTGTTGAGGGAGACATTGTTTGGAGAGACATTGTTTGGAGAGACATTGTTGGGAGAGACATTGTTGGGAAAGACATTGTTGGGAGAGACATTGCAGGGGGAGACATTGTTGTGAGAAAATTGTGGGAGGCATTGCGGGAGAGACATTGTTGGGAGAGACATTGCTTGGATAGACATTGTTGGGAGAGACATTGTCGGGAGAGACATTGTTGGGGGAGACATTGCTGGGGGAGACATTGTTGGGAGAGACAATGTTGGGAGAGACAATTTTGGGAGAGACATTGTTGGGAGAGACATTGCTGGGAGACATTGTTGGGCGAGACATTGCTGGGATAGACATTGTTGGGAGAGACATTGCTGGGAGAGACATTGTTGGGAGCGACTTTGTTGAGGGAGGCATTGTTGGGAGAGACATTGTTGGGAGAGACATACTTGGGAGAGACATTGTTGGGAGAGTCATTGTTGGGAGAGCCATTGTTGGGGGAGACATTGCTGGGAGAGACATTGCTGCGGGAGACGTATCTGGGAGAGACATATCTGGGAGAGACATGTGGGAGAGACATTGCTGGGAGAGACATTGCTGGGGGAGACATCTCTGGGAGAGACATTGTTGGGAAAGACATATCTGGGAGAGACATTGCTGGGGGAGATATCTCTGGGAGAGACATTGCTGGGAAAGACATATCTGGGAGAGACATTGCTGGGGGAGAAATTGCTGGGAGAGACATTGCTGGGGGAGACATCTCTGGGAGAGACAGTGTTGGGAGAGTCATTGTTGGGGGAGACATTGTTGGGAGAGACATTGCTGGGAGAGACATTGCTGGGAGAGCCATTGTTGGGAGAGACATTGCTGGGAGACATTGTTGGGAGAGACATTGCTGGGAGAGACATTGTTGGGAGCGACATTGCTGGGAGATACATTGTTGGTAGAGCCATTGCTGGAGAGCTATTGTTGGTTGAGATATTGTTCGCAGAGACATTGTTGGGAGAGACATTGCTGGGGGAGACATTTCTGGGGGAGACATTGTTGAGCGAGACATTGCTGGGAGAGACTTTGTTTGGAGAGACATTGTTGGGAGAGACTTTGTTTGGAGAGACATTGTTGGGAGAGACATTGCTGGGAGAGACATTGTTGGGAGAGACATTGTTGGGAGAGACATTGTTGGGGGAGACATTGTTGTTAATGACATTGTTGGGGGAGACATGTTGGGAGAGATATTGTTGGGAGAGACATTGTTGGGAGAAACATTGCTGGGAGATACATTGTTGGTAGAGCCATTGCTGGAGAGCCATTGTTGGTTGAGATATTGTTCGCAGAGACATTGTTGGGAGAGACATTGCTGGGGGAGACATTGCTGGGGGAGACACTGTTGAGGGAGACATTGCTGGAAGAGACTTTGTTTGGAGAGACATTGTTGGGAGAGACATTGTTGGGAGATACATATCTTGGAAAGACATTGCTGGAAGAGTCATTGTTGGGAGAGACATTGTTGGGAGAGACATTGCTGCGGAGACATTGCTGGGGAAGACATTGTTGAGGGAGACATTGCTGGAAGAGACTTTGTTTGGAAAGACATTGTTGGGAGAGACATTGTTGGGAGAGACATTGCTGGGGAGACATTGCTGGGGGAGACATTGTTGAGGGAGACATTGCTGGGAGAGACATTGTTTGGAGAGATATTATTGGGAGAGACATTGTTGGGAAAGACATTGTTGGGAGAGACATTGCAGGGTGAGACATTGTTGTGAGAAAATTGTGGGAGGCATTGCGGGAGAGACATTGTTGGGAGAGACATTGCTTGGATAGATATTGTTGGGAGAGACATTGTTGGGAGAGACATTGTTGGGGGAGACATCACTGGGAGAGACAATGTTGGGAGAGACATTGTTGGGAGAGACATTGTTGGGAGAGGCATTGCTGGGAGACATTGTTGGGAGAGACATTGCTGGGATAGACATTGTTGGGAGAGACATTGCTGGGAGAGACATTGTTGGGAGAGACATTGTTGAGGGAGACATTGTTGGGTGAGACATTGTTGGGGGAGACATTGTTGGGAGAGACATTGTTGGGAGAGTCATTGTTGGGGGAGACATTGTTGGGAGAGACATTGCTGGGAGAGACATTGCTGGGAGAGCCATTGTTCGGAGAGACATTGCTGGGAGACATTGTTGGAAGAGACATTGCTGGGAGAGACATTGTTGGGAGCCACATTGCTGGGAGATACATTGTTGGTAGAGCCATTGCTGGAGAGCCATTGTTGGTTGAGATATTGTTCGCAGAGACATTGTTGGGAGAGACATTGCTGGGGGAGACATTGCTGGGGGAGACATTGTTGAGCGAGACATTGCTGGGAGAGACTTTGTTTGGAGAGACATTGCTGGGAGAGACATTGCTTGGATAGACATTGTTGGGAGAGGCATTTTTGGGGGAGACATTGTTGGGGGAGACATTGCTGGGGGAGACATTATTGCGAGAGACAATGTTGGGAGAGACATTGTTGCGAGAGCCATTGTTGAGAGAGGCATTGCTGGGAGAGACATTGTTGGGAGCGACATTGCTGGGAGAGACATTGTTGGGAGAGACATTGTTGAGGGAGACATTGTTGGGAGAGACATTGTTGGGAGAGTCATTGTTGGGGAGACATTGTTGGGAGAGACATTGCTGGGAGAGACATTGTTGGGAGAGACATTGTTGGGAGAGACATATCTGGGAGAGACATTGTTGCGAGAGACATTGCTGGGAGACATATTGTTCGGAGACATTGCTGGGAGAGGCATTGTTGGGAGAGACATTGTTGGGAGAGACATTGTTGGGAGAGACATTGCTGGAAGAGACATTGTTGGGAGAGACATTGTTGGGAGAGACATATCTGGGAGAGACATTGCTGGGAGAGACATTGGTGGGAGAGACATTGTTTGGAGAGACATTGTTGGGGGAGACATTGTTAGGAGAGACATTGGTGGGAGAGACATATCTGGGAGATACATTGTTGGTAGAGCCATTGCTGGGAGAGACATTGTTGGTTGAGATATTTTTCGCAGAGACATTGTTGGGAGGGACATTGCTGGGGGAGACATTGCTGGAGGAGACATTGTTGAGGGAGACATTGCTGGGAGAGACATTGTTTGGAGAGACATTGTTGGGGGAGACATTGTTAGGAGAGACATTGCTGGGAGAGACATTGTTGGGAGAGATATTGCTTGGAGTGACATTGTTGGGGGAGACATTGTTGGGAGAGATATTGCTGGGAGAGGCATTGCTGGCAGAAGCATTGCTGGGAGAGACATTGTTGGGAGAGACATTGCTGGGAGACATATTGTTCGGAGACATTGCTGGGAGAGACATTGTTGGGAGAGACTTTGTTGCGAGAGACATTGCTGGGAGAGATATTGTTGGGAGAGACATTGTTGGGAGATACATATTTTGGAAAGACATTGCTGGAAGAATAATTGTTGGGAAAGACAGTGTTGGAAGAGACATTGTTGGGAGAGACATTGTTGGGAGAGACATTGTTGGGAGAGATATTGTTGGGGGAGATATTGCTGGGGTAGAAATTGTTGGGAGAGACATTGTTGGGAGAGACATTGCTGGGGGAGACATTGTTGGGAGAGACATTGTTGGGAGAGACATTGTTGGGAGAGACATTGCTGGGAGAGAAATTGCTGGGAGATACATTGCTGGGAGAGACATTGCTTGGAGAGACATTGTGGTGGGAGGCATTGCTGGGAGAGACATTGTTGGGAGAGACAGTGTTGGGAGAGACATTGTTGGCAGAGACATATCTGGGAGAGACATTGTTGGGAGAGACAGTGTTGGGAGAGACATTGTTGGCAGAGACATTGTTGGGGGAGACATTGTTAGGAGAGACATTGCTGGGAGAGACATTGTTGGGAGAGACATTGCTTGGAGTGACATTGTTGGGGGAGACATTGTTGGGAGAGATATTGCTGGGAGAGGCATTGCTGGCAGAAGCATTGCTGGGAGAGACATTGCTGGGAGAGACATTGTTGGGAGAGACATTGTTGGGAGAGACATTGTTGGGAGAGTCATTGTTGGGGGAGACATTGTTGGGAGAGACATTGCTGGGAGAGACATTGTTGGGAGCGACATTGCTGGGAGATACATTGTTGGTAGAGCCATTGCTGGAGAGCCATTGTTGGTTGAGATATTGTTTGCAGAGACATTGTTGGGAGAGACATTGCTGGGGGAGACATTGCTGGGGGAGACATTGTTGAGCGAGACATTGCTGGGAGAAACTTTGTTTGGAGAGACATTGTTGGGAGAGACATTGTTGGGAAAGACATTGTTGGGAGAGACATTGCAGGGGGAGACATTGTTGTGACAAAATTGTGGGAGGCATTGCGGGAGAGACATTGTTGGCAGAGACATTGCTTGGATAGACATTGTTGGGAGAAGCATTTTTGGGGGAGACATTGTTGGGGGAGACATTGCTGGGGGAGACATTATTGGGAGAGACAATGTTGGGAGAGACATTGTTGCGAGAGCCATTGTTGAGAGAGGCATTGCTGGGAGAGACATTGTTGGGAGCGACATTGCTGGGAGAGACATTGTTGGGAGAGACATTGTTGAGGGAGACATTGTTGGGAGAGACATTGTTGGGAGAGTCATTGTTGGGGAGACATTGTTGGGAGAGACATTGCTGGGAGAGACATTGTTGGGAGAGACATTGTTGGGAGAGACATATCTGGGAGAGACATTGTTGCGAGAGACATTGCTGGGAGACATATTGTTCGGAGACATTGCTGGGAGAGGCATTGTTGGGAGAGACATTGTTGGGAGAGACATTGTTGGGAGAGACATTGCTGGAAGAGACATTGTTGGGAGAGACATTGTTGGGAGAGACATATCTGGGAGAGACATTGCTGGGAGAGACATTGGTGGGAGAGACATTGTTTGGAGAGACATTGTTGGGGGAGACATTGTTAGGAGAGACATTGGTGGGAGAGACATATCTGGGAGATACATTGTTGGTAGAGCCATTGCTGGAAGAGACATTGTTGGTTGAGATATTTTTCGCAGAGACATTGTTGGGAGGGACATTGCTGGGGGAGACATTGCTGGAGGAGACATTGTTGAGGGAGACATTGCTGGGAGAGACATTGTTTGGAGAGACATTGTTGGGGGAGACATTGTTAGGAGAGACATTGCTGGGAGAGACATTGTTGGGAGAGACATTGCTTGGAGTGACATTGTTGGGGGAGACATTGTTGGGAGAGATATTGCTGGGAGAGGCATTGCTGGCAGAAGCATTGCTGGGAGAGACATTGTTGGGAGAGACATTGCTGGGAGACATATTGTTCGGAGACATTGCTGGGAGAGACATTGTTGGGAGAGACTTTGTTGCGAGAGACATTGCTGGGAGAGATATTGTTGGGAGAGACATTGTTGGGAGATACATATTTTGGAAAGACATGGCTGGAAGAATAATTGTTGGGAAAGACAGTGTTGGGAGAGACATTGTTGGGAGAGACATTGTTGGGAGAGACATTGTTGGGAGAGATATTGTTGGGGGAGACATTGCTGGGGTAGAAATTGTTGGGAGAGACATTGTTGGGAGAGACATTGCTGGGGGAGACATTGTTGGGAGAGACATTGTTGGGAGAGACATTGCTGGGAGAGAAATTGCTGGGAGATACATTGCTGGGAGAGACATTGCTTGGAGAGACATTGTTGGGAGAGACATTGTGGTGGGAGGCATTGCTGGGAGAGACATTGTTGGGAGAGACAGTGTTGGGAGAGACATTGTTGGCAGAGACATTGTTGGGGGAGACATTGTTAGGAGAGACATTGCTGGGAGAGACATTGTTGGGAGAGACATTGCTTGGAGTGACATTGTTGGGGGAGACATTGTTGGGAGAGATATTGCTGGGAGAGGCATTGCTGGCAGAAGAATTGCTGGGAGAGACATTGCTGGGAGAGACATTGATGGGAGAGACATTGTTGGGAGAGACATTGTTGGGAGAGTCATTGTTGGGGGAGACATTGTTGGGAGAGACATTGCTGGGAGAGACATTGCTGGGAGAGACATTGTTGGGAGAGACATTGTTGGGAGAGACATTGTTGGGTGAGACATTGCTGGGAGACATATTGTTCGGAGACATTGCTGGGAGAGAAATTGTTGGGAGAGACATTGTTGGGAGAGACATTGCTGGAAGAGACATTGTTGGGAGAGACATTGTTGGGAGAGACATATCTGGGAGAGACATTGCTGGGAGAGACATTGTTGGGAGAGACAGTGTTGGTAGAGACATATCTGGGAGAGATATTGTTGGTAGAGCCATTGCTGGGAGAGACATTGTTGGTTGAGTTATTGTTCGCAGAGACATTCTTGGGAGAGACATTGCTGGGGGAGACATTGCTGGGGGAGACATTGTTGAGGGAGACATTGCTGGGAGAGACAATGTTTGGAGAGACATTGTTGGGGGAGACATTGTTAGGAGAGACATTGCTGGGAGAGACATTGTTGGGGGAGACCTCATTGGGAGATATATTGCTGGGAGAGGCATTGCTGGGAGCAGCATTGCTGGGAGAGACATTGTTGAGAGAGACATTGTTGGGAGAGATATTGTTGGGGGAGACATTGCTGGGGAAGAAATTGTTGGGAGAGACATTGTTGGGAGAGACATTGCTGGGAGAGACATTGTTTGGAGAGGCATTGTTGGGAGAGACATTGTTGGGGAGACATTGTTGGGAGAGATGTTGCTGGGAGAGACATTGTTGGGAGAGACATAGCTGGGAGAGACATTGTTGGGAGAGACATTGTTGGGAGAGACATTGCTTGGATAGATATTGTTGGGAGAGACATTGTTGGGAGAGACATTGTTGGGGGAGACATTGTTGGGAGCGACATTGCTGGGAGATACTTTGTTGGGAGAGACATTGTTGAGGGAGACATTGTTGGGAGAGACATTGTTGGGAGAGTCATTGTTAGGGGAGACATTGTTGGGAGAGACATTGCTGGGAGAGACATTGCTGGGAGAGCCATTGTTGGGAGAGACATTGCTGGGAGACATTGTTGGGAGAGACATTGCTGGGAGAGACATTGTTGGGAGCGACATTGCTGGGAGATACATTGTTGGTAGAGCCATTGCTGGAGAGCCATTGTTGGTTGAGATATTGTTCGCAGAGACATTGTTGGGAGAGACATTGCTGGGGGAGACATTGCTGGGGGAGACATTGTTGAGCGAGACATTGTTGAGCGAGACTTTGCTGGGAGAGACTTTGTTTGGAGAGACATTGTTGGGAGAGACATTGTTGGGAAAGACATTGTTGGGAGAGACATTGCAGGGGGAGACATTGTTGTGACAAAATTGTGGGAGGCATTGCGGGAGAGACATTGTTGGGAGAGACATTGCTTGGATAGACTTTGTTGGGAGAGGCATTGTTAGGGGAGACATTGTTGGGGGAGACATTGCTGGGGGAGTCATTATTGGGAGAGACAATGTTGGGAGAGACATTGTTGGGAGAGCCATTGTTGGGAGAGGCATTGCTGGGAGAGACATTGTTGGGAGCGGCATTGCTGGGAGAGACTTTGTTGGGAGAGACATTGTTGAGGGAGACATTGTTGGGAGAGACATTGTTGGGAGATTCATTATTGGGGGAGACATTGTTGGGAGAGACATTGCTGGGAGAGACATTGTTGGGAGAGACATTGTTGGGAGAGACATTGCTGGAAGAGACATTGTTGGGAGAGACATTGTTGGGGGAGACATTGTTGGGGGAGACATTGCTGGGGGAGACATTATTGGGAGAGACAATGTTGGGAGAGACATTGTTGGGAGAGCCATTGTTGGTAGAGGCACTGTTGGGAGAGACATTGTTGGGAGCGACATTGTTGGGAGAGACATTGTTGAGGGAGACATTGTTGGGAGAGACATTGTTGGGAGAGTCATTGTTGGGGGAGACATTGTTGGGAGAGACATTGCTGGGAGAGACATTGTTGGGAGAGACATTGTTGGGCGAGACATATCTGGGAGAAACATTGTTGAGAGAGACAGTGTTGGGAGAGACATTGTTGGCAGAGACATTGTTGGGGGAGACATTGTTAGGAGAGACATTGCTGGGAGAGACATTGTTGGGAGAGACATTGCTTGGAGTGACATTGTTGGGGGAGACATTGTTGCGAGTGATATTGCTGGGAGAGGCATTGCTGGGGGAGACATTGCTGGGGGAGACATTGTTGAGCGAGACATTGCTGGGAGAGACTTTGTTTCGAGAGACACTGTTGGGAGAGACATTGTTGGGAAAGACATTGTTGGGAGAGACATTGCAGGGGGAGACATTGTTGTGACAAAATTGTGGGAGGCATTGCGGGAGAGACATTGTTGGGAGAGACATTGTTGAGGGAGACATTGTTGGGAGAGACATTGTTGGGAGAGTCATTATTGGGGGAGACATTGTTGGGAGAGACATTGCTGGGAGAGACATTGTTGGAAGAGACATTGTTGGGAGAGACATATCTGGGAGAGACATTGTTGCGAGAGACATTGCTGGGAGACATATTGTTCGGAGACATTGCTGGGAGAGGCATTGTTGGGAGAGACATTGTTGTGAGAGACATTGTTGGGAGAGACATTGTTGGGAGAGACATATCTGGGAGAGACATTGTTGCGAGAGACATTGCTGGGAGACATATTGTTCGGAGACATTGCTGGGAGAGGCATTGTTGGGAGAGACATTGTTGGGAGAGACATTGTTGGGAGAGACATTGCTGGAAGAGACATTGTTGGGAGAGACATTGTTGGGAGAGACATATCTGGGAGAGACATTGCTGGGAGAGACATTGTTGGGAGAGACAGTGTTGGGAGAGACATTGTTGGGAGAGACATATCTGGGAGAGACATTGCTGGGAGAGACATTGTTGGGAGAGACAGTGTTGGGAGAGACATTGTTGGGAGAGACATATCTGGGAGAGACATTGTTGGTAGAGCCATTGCTGGGAGAGACATTGTTGGTTGAGATATTTTTCGCAGAGACATTGTTGGGAGGGACATTGCTGGGGGAGACATTGCTGGAGGAGACATTGTTGAGGGAGACATTGCTGGGAGAGACATTGTTTGGAGAGACATTGTTGGGGGAGACATTGTTAGGAGAGACATTGCTGGGAGAGACATTGTTGGGAGAGACATTGCTTGGAGTGACATTGTTGGGGGAGACATTGTTGGGAGAGATATTGCTGGGAGAGGCATTGCTGGCAGAAGCATTGCTGGGAGAGACATTGTTGGGAGACATATTGTTCGGAGACATTGCTGGGAGAGACATTGTTGGGAGAGACATTGCTGGGAGAGACATTGCTGGGAGAGCCATTGTTGGGAGAGACATTGCTGGGAGACATTGTTGGGAGAGACATTGCTGGGAGAGACATTGTTGGGAGCGACATTGCTGGGAGATACATTGTTGGTAGAGCCATTGCTGGAGAGCCATTGTTGGTTGAGATATTGTTCGCAGAGACATTGTTGGGAGAGACATTGCTGGGGGAGACATTGCTGGGGGATACATTGTTGAGCGAGACATTGCTGGGACAGACTTTGTTTCGAGAGACACTGTTGGGAGAGACATTGTTGGGAAAGACATTGTTGGGAGAGACATTGCAGGGGGAGACATTGTTGTGACAAAATTGTGGGAGGCATTGCGGGAGAGACATTGTTGGGAGAGACATTGTTGAGGGAGACATTGTTGGGAGAGACATTGTTGGGAGAGTCATTATTGGGGGAGACATTGTTGGGAGAGACATTGCTGGGAGAGACATTGTTGGAAGAGACATTGTTGGGAGAGACATATCTGGGAGAGACATTGTTGCGAGAGACATTGCTGGGAGACATATTGTTCGGAGACATTGCTGGGAGAGGCATTGTTGGGAGAGACATTGTTGTGAGAGACATTGTTGGGAGAGACATTGTTGGGAGAGACATATCTGGGAGAGACATTGTTGCGAGAGACATTGCTGGGAGACATATTGTTCGGAGACATTGCTGGGAGAGGCATTGTTGGGAGAGACATTGTTGGGAGAGACATTGTTGGGAGAGACATTGCTGGAAGAGACATTGTTGGGAGAGACATTGTTGGGAGAGACATATCTGGGAGAGACATTGCTGGGAGAGACATTGTTGGGAGAGACAGTGTTGGGAGAGACATTGTTGGGAGAGACATATCTGGGAGAGACATTGTTGGTAGAGCCATTGCTGGGAGAGACATTGTTGGTTGAGATATTTTTCGCAGAGACATTGTTGGGAGGGACATTGCTGGGGGAGACATTGCTGGAGGAGACATTGTTGAGGGAGACATTGCTGGGAGAGACATTGTTTGGAGAGACATTGTTGGGGGAGACATTGTTAGGAGAGACATTGCTGGGAGAGACATTGTTGGGAGAGACATTGCTTGGAGTGACATTGTTGGGGGAGACATTGTTGGGAGAGATATTGCTGGGAGAGGCATTGCTGGCAGAAGCATTGCTGGGAGAGACATTGTTGGGAGACATATTGTTCGGAGACATTGCTGGGAGAGACATTGTTGGGAGAGACATTGCTGGGAGAGACATTGCTGGGAGAGCCATTGTTGGGAGAGACATTGCTGGGAGACATTGTTGGGAGAGACATTGCTGGGAGAGACATTGTTGGGAGCGACATTGCTGGGAGATACATTGTTGGTAGAGCCATTGCTGGAGAGCCATTGTTGGTTGAGATATTGTTCGCAGAGACATTGTTGGGAGAGACATTGCTGGGGGAGACATTGCTGGGGGATACATTGTTGAGCGAGACATTGCTGGGACAGACTTTGTTTCGAGAGACATTGTTGGGAGAGACATTGTTGGGAAAGGCATTGTTGGGAGAGACATTGCAGGGGGAGACATTGTTGTGACAAAATTGTGGGAGGCATTGCGGGAGAGACATTGTTGGGAGAGACATTGCATGGATAGACATTGTTGGGAGAGGCATTGTTTGGGGAGACATTGTTGGGGGAGACATTGCATGGATAGACATTGTTGGGAGAGGCATTGTTGGGGGAGACATTGTTGGGGGAGACATTGCTGGGGGAGACATTATTGGGAGAGACAATGTTGGGAGAGACATTGTTGGGAGAGCCATTGTTGGGAGAGGCATTGTTGGGATAGACATTGTTGGGAGCGACATTGTTGGGAGAGACATTGTTGAGGGAGACATTGTTGGGAGAGACATTGTTGGGAGAGTCATTGTTGGGGGAGACATTGTGGGAGAGACATTGCTGGGAGAGACATTGTTGGGAGAGACATTGTTGGGAGAGACATATCTGGGAGAAACATTGTTGGGAGAGACAGTGTTGGGAGAGACATTGTTGGCAGAGACATTGTTGGGGGAGACATTGTTAGGAG
Organism: Pristiophorus japonicus; assembly: GCF_044704955.1. Taxonomy (NCBI): domain Eukaryota; kingdom Metazoa; phylum Chordata; class Chondrichthyes; family Pristiophoridae; genus Pristiophorus; species Pristiophorus japonicus. The sequence continues at coordinate 80,043,975 of NC_091990.1, forward strand.
AGACATTGCTGGGAGAGACATTGTTGGGAGAGACATTGCTTGGAGTGACATTGTTGGGGGAGACATTGTTGCGAGAGATATAGCTGGGAGAGGCATTGCTGGGGGAGACATTGCTGGGGGAGACATTGTTGAGCGAGACATTGCTGGGAGAGACTTTGTTTCGAGAGACATTGTTGGGAGAGACATTGTTGGGAAAGACATTGTTGGGAGAGATATTGCAGGGGGAGACATTGTTGTGACAAAATTGTGGGAGGCATTGCGGGAGAGACATTGTTGGGAGAGACATTGTTGAGGGAGACATTGTTGGGAGAGACATTGTTGGGAGAGTCATAGTTGGGGGAGACATTGTTGGGAGAGACATTGCTGGGAGAGACATTCTTGGGAGAGACATTGTTGGGAGAGACATATCTGGGAGAGACATTGTTGCGAGAGACATTGCTGGGAGACATATTGTTCGGAGACATTGCTGGGAGAGGCATTGTTGGGAGAGACATTGTTGGGAGAGACATTGTTGGGAGAGACATTGCTGGAAGAGACATTGTTGGGAGAGACATTGTTGGGAGAGACATATCTGGGAGAGACATTGCTGGGAGAGACATTGTTGGGAGAGACAGTGTTGGGAGAGACATTGTTGGGAGAGACATATCTGGTAGAGACATTGTTGGTAGAGCCATTGCTGGGAGAGACATTGTTGGTTGAGATATTTTTCGCAGAGACATTGTTGGGAGGGACATTGCTGGGGGAGACATTGCTGGAGGAGACATTGTTGAGGGAGACATTGCTGGGAGAGACATTGTTTGGAGAGACATTGTTGGGGGAGACATTGTTAGGAAAGACATTGCTGGGAGAGACATTGTTGGGAGAGACATTGCTTGGAGCGACATTGTTGGGGGAGACATTGTTGGGAGAGATATTGCTGGGAGAGGCATTGCTGGCAGAAGCATTGCTGGGAGAGACATTGTTGGGAGAGACATTGCTGGGAGACATATTGTTCGGAGACATTGCTGGGAGAGACATTGTTGGGAGAGACATTGCTGGGAGAGACATTGCTGGGAGAGCCATTGTTGGGAGAGACATTGCTGGGAGACATTGTTGGGAGAGACATTGCTGGGAGAGACATTGTTGGGAGCGATATTGCTGGGAGATACATTGTTGGTAGAGCCATTGCTGGAGAGCCATTGTTGGTTGAGATATTGTTCGCAGAGACATTGTTGGGAGAGACATTGCTGGGGGAGACATTGCTGGGGGATACATTGTTGAGCGAGACATTGCTGGGAGAGACTTTGTTTCGAGAGACATTGTTGGGAGAGACATTGTTGGGAAAGACATTGTTGGGAGAGACATTGCAGGGGGAGACATTGTTGTGACAAAATTGTGGGAGGCATTGCGGGAGAGACATTGTTGGGAGAGACATTGCATGGATAGACATTGTTGGGAGAGGCATTGTTGGGGGAGACATTGTTGGGGGAGACATTGCATGGATAGACATTGTTGGGAGAGGCATTGTTGGGGAAGACATTGTTGGGGGAGACATTGCTGGGGGAGACATTATTGGGAGAGACAATGTTGGGAGAGACATTGTTGGGAGAGCCATTGTTGGGAGAGGCATTGTTGGGATAGACATTGTTGGGAGCGACATTGTTGGGAGAGACATTGTTGAGGGAGACATTGTTGGGAGAGACATTGTTGGGAGAGTCATTGTTGGGGGAGACATTGTGGGAGAGACATTGCTGGGAGAGACATTGTTGGGAGAGACATTGTTGGGAGAGACATATCTGGGAGAAACATTGTTGGGAGAGACAGTGTTGGGAGAGACATTGTTGGCAGAGACATTGTTGGGGGAGACATTGTTAGGAGAGACATTGCTGGGAGAGACATTGTTGGGAGAGACATTGCTTGGAGTGACATTGTTGGGGGAGACATTGTTGCGAGAGATATAGCTGGGAGAGGCATTGCTGGGGGAGACATTGCTGGGGGAGACCATGTTGAGCGAGACATTGCTGGGAGAGACTTTGTTTCGAGAGACATTGTTGGGAGAGACATTGTTGGGAAAGACATTGTTGGGAGAGATATTGCAGGGGGAGACATTGTTGTGACAAAATTGTGGGAGGCATTGCGGGAGAGACATTGTTGGGAGAGACATTGTTGAGGGAGACATTGTTGGGAGAGACATTGTTGGGAGAGTCATTGTTGGGGGAGACATTGTTGGGAGAGACATTGCTGGGAGAGACATTCTTGGGAGAGACATTGTTGGGAGAGACATATCTGGGAGAGACATTGTTGCGAGAGACATTGCTGGGAGACATATTGTTCGGAGACATTGCTGGGAGAGGCATTGTTGGGAGAGACATTGTTGGGAGAGACATTGTTGGGAGAGACATTGCTGGAAGAGACATTGTTGGGAGAGACATTGTTGGGAGAGACATATCTGGGAGAGACATTGCTGGGAGAGACTGTTGGGAGAGACAGTGTTGGGAGAGACATTGTTGGGAGAGACATATCTGGTAGAGACATTGTTGGTAGAGCCATTGCTGGGAGAGACATTGTTGGTTGAGATATTTTTCGCAGAGACATTGTTGGGAGGGACATTGCTGGGGGAGACATTGCTGGAGGAGACATTGTTGAGGGAGACATTGCTGGGAGAGACATTGTTTGGAGAGACATTGTTGGGGGAGACATTGTTAGGAAAGACATTGCTGGGAGAGACATTGTTGGGAGAGACATTGCTTGTAGTGACATTGTTGGGGGAGACATTGTTGGGAGAGATATTGCTGGGAGAGGCATTGCTGGCAGAAGCATTGCTGGGAGAGACATTGTTGGGAGAGACATTGCTGGGAGACATATTGTTCGGAGACATTGCTGGGAGAGACATTGTTGGGAGAGACATTGCTGGGAGAGACATTGCTGGGAGAGCCATTGTTGGGAGAGACATTGCTGGGAGACATTGTTGGGAGAGACATTGCTGGGAGAGACATTGTTGGGAGCGATATTGCTGGGAGATACATTGTTGGTAGAGCCATTGCTGGAGAGCCATTGTTGGTTGAGATATTGTTCGCAGAGACATTGTTGGGAGAGACATTGCTGGGGGAGACATTGCTGGGGGATACATTGTTGAGCGAGACATTGCTGGGAGAGACTTTGTTTCGAGAGACATTGTTGGGAGAGACATTGTTGGGAAAGACATTGTTGGTAGAGACATTGCAGGGGGAGACATTGTTGTGACAAAATTGTGGGAGGCATTGCGGGAGAGACATTGTTGGGAGAGACATTGCATGGATAGACATTGTTGGGAGAGGCATTGTTGGGGGAGACATTGTTGGGGGAGACATTGCATGGATAGACATTGTTGGGAGAGGCATTGTTGGGGAAGACATTGTTGGGGGAGACATTGCTGGGGGAGACATTATTGGGAGAGACAATGTTGGGAGAGACAATGTTGGGAGAGCCATTGTTGGGAGAGGCATTGTTGGGAGAGACATTGTTGGGAGCGACATTGTTGGGAGAGACATTGTTGATGGAGACATTGTTGGGAGAGACATTGTTGGGAGAGTCATTGTTGGGGGAGACATTGTTGGGAGAGACATTGCTGGGAGAGACATTGTTGGGAGAGACATTGTTGGGAGAGACATTGTTGGCAGAGACATTGTTGGGGGAGACATTGTTAGGAGAGACATTGCTGGGAGAGACATTGTTGGGAGAGACATTGCTTGGAGTGACATTGTTGGGGGAGATATTGTAGCGAGAGATATTGCTGGGAGAGGCATTGCTGGGGGAGACATTGCTGGGGGAGACATTGTTGAGCGAGACATTGCTGGGAGAGACTTTGTTTCGAGAGACATTGTTGGGAGAGACATTGTTGGGAAAGACATTGTTGGGAGAGACATTGCAGGGGGAGACATTGTTGTGACAAAATTGTGGGAGGCATTGCGGGAGAGACATTGTTGGGAGAGACATTGTTGAGGGAGACATTGTTGGGAGAGACATTGTTGGGAGAGTCATTGTTGGGGGATACATTGTTGGGAGAGACATTGTTGGGAGAGACATTGTTGGGAGAGACATTGTTGGGAGAGACATATCTGGGAGAGACATTGTTGCGAGAGACATTGCTGGGAGACATATTGTTCGGAGACATTGCTGGGAGAGGCATTGTTGGGAGAGACATTGTTGGGAGAGACATTGTTGGGAGAGACATTGTTGGGAGAGACATATCTGGGAGAGACATTGTTGCGAGAGACATTGCTGGGAGACATATTGTTCGGAGACATTGCTGGGAGAGGCATTGTTGGGAGAGACATTGTTGGGAGAGACATTGTTGGGAGAGACATTGCTGGAAGAGACATTGTTGGGAGAGACATTGTTGGGAGAGACATATCTGGGAGAGACATTGCTGGGAGAGACATTGTTGGGAGAGACAGTGTTGGGAGAGACATTGTTGGGAGAGACATATCTGGGAGAGACATTGTTGGTAGAGCCATTGCTGGGAGAGACATTGTTGGTTGAGATATTTTTCGCAGAGACATTGTTGGGAGGGACATTGCTCGGGGAGACATTGCTGGAGGAGACATTGTTGAGGGAGACATTGCTGGGAGAGACATTGTTTGGAGAGACATTGTTGGGGGAGACATTGTTAGGAGAGACATTGCTGGGAGAGACATTGTTGGGAGAGACATTGCTTGGAGTGACATTGTTGGGGGAGACATTGTTGGGAGAGATATTGCTGGGAGAGGCATTGCTGGCAGAAGCATTGCTGGGAGAGACATTGTTGGGAGACATATTGTTCGGAGACATTGCTGGGAGAGACATTGTTGGGAGAGACATTGCTGGGAGAGACATTGCTGGGAGAGCCATTGTTGGGAGAGACATTGCTGGGAGACATTGTTGGGAGAGACATTGCTGGGAGAGACATTGTTGGGAGCGACATTGCTGGGAGATACATTGTTGGTAGAGCCATTGCTGGAGAGCCATTGTTGGTTGAGATATTGTTCGCAGAGACATTGTTGGGAGAGACATTGCTGGGGGAGACATTGTTGAGCGAGACATTGCTGGGACAGACTTTGTTTCGAGAGACATTGTTGGGAGAGACATTGTTGGCAAAGACATTGTTGGGAGAGACATTGCAGGGGGAGACATTGTTGGGAGAGGCATTATTGGGGGAGACATTGTTGGGGGAGACATTGCTGGGGGAGACATTATTGGGAGAGACAATGTTGGGAGAGACATTGTTGGGAGAGCCATTTTTGGGAGAGGCATTGTTGGGAGAGACATTGTTGGGAGCGACATTGTTGGGAGAGACATTGTTGAGGGAGACATTGTTGGGAGAGACATTGTTGGGAGAGTCATTGTTGGGGGAGACATTGTTGGGAGAGACATTGCTGGGAGAGACATTGTTGGGAGAGACATTGTTGGGAGAGACATATCTGGGAGAAACATTGTTGGGAGAGACAGTGTTGGGAGAGTCATTGTTGGGGGAGACATTGTTAGGAGAGACATTGCTGGGAGAGACATTGTTGGGAGAGACATTGCTTGGAGTGACATTGTTGGGGGAGACATTGTTGCGAGAGATATTGCTGGGAGAGGCATTGCTGGCAGAAGCATTGCTGGGAGAGACATTGCTGGGAGAGACATTGTTGGGAGAGACATTGCTGGGAGAGACATTGTTGGGAGAGACATTGTTGGGAGAGACATTGTTGGGAGAGACATTGTTGGGTGAGACATTGCTGGGAGACATATTGTTCGGAGACATTGCTGGGAGAGAAATTGTTGGGAGAGACATTGTTGGGAGAGACATTGCTGGAAGAGACATTGTTGGGAGAGACATTGTTGGGAGAGACATATCTGGGAGAGACATTGCTGGGAGAAACATTGTTGGGAGAGACAGTGTTGGGAGAGACATATCTGGGAGAGACATTGTTGGTAGAGCCATTGCTGGGATAGACACTGTTGGTTGAGTTATTGTTCGCAGAGACATTGTTGGGAGATACATTGTTGGTAGAGCCATTGCTGGGAGAGACATTGTTGGGAAAGATATTGTTCACAGAGACATTGTTGGGAGAGACATTGCTGGGGGAGACATTGCTGGGAGAGACATTGTTGAGGGAGACATTGTTGGGAGAGACATTGTTGGGAGAGTCATTATTGGGGGAGACATTGTTGGGAGAGACATTGCTGGGAGAGACATTCTTGGGAGAGACATTGTTGGGAGAGACATATCTGGGAGAGACATTGTTGCGAGAGACATTGCTGGGAGACATATTGTTCGGAGACATTGCTGGGAGAGGCATTGTTGGGAGAGACATTGTTGGGAGAGACATTGTTGGGAGAGACATTGCTGGAAGAGACATTGTTGGGAGAGACATTGTTGGGAGAGACATATCTGGGAGAGATATTGCTGGGAGAGACATTGTTGGGAGAGACAGTGTTGGGAGAGACATTGTTGGGAGAGACATATCTGGGAGAGACATTGTTGGTAGAGCCATTGCTGGGAGAGACATTGTTGGTTGAGATATTTTTCGCAGAGACATTGTTGGGAGGGACATTGCTGGGGGAGACATTGCTGGAGGAGACATTGTTGAGGGAGACATTGCTGGGAGAGACATTGTTTGGAGAGACATTGTTGGGGGAGACATTGTTAGGAGAGACATTGCTTGGAGTGACATTGTTGGGGGAGACATTGTTGGGAGAGATATTGCTGGGAGAGGCATTGCTGGCAGAAGCATTGCTGGGAGAGACATTGTTGGGAGAGACTTTGCTGGGAGACATATTGTTCGGAGACATTGCTGGGAGAGACATTGTTGGGAGAGACATTGCTGGGAGAGACATTGCTGGGAGAGCCATTGTTGGCAGAGACATTGCTGTGAGGCATTGTTGGGAGAGACATTGCTGGGAGAGACATTGTTGGGAGCGACATTGCTGGGAGATACATTGTTGGTAGAGCCATTGCTGGAGAGCCATTGTTGGTTGAGATATTGTTCGCAGAGACATTGTTGGGAGAGACATTGCTGGGGGAGACATTGCTGGGGGAGAAATTGTTGAGGGAGACATTGCTGAGAGAGACTTTGTTTCGGGAGACATTGTTGGGAGAGACATTGTTGGGAAAGATATTGTTGGGAGAGACATTGCAGGGGGAGACATTGTTGTGAGAAAATTGTGGGAGGCATTGCGGGAGAGACATTGTTGGGAGAGACATTGCATGGATAGACATTGTTGGGAGAGGCATTGTTGGGGGAGACATTGCTGGGGGAGACATTATTGGGAGAGACAATGTTGGGAGAGACATTGTTGTGAGAGCCATTGTTGGGAGAGGCATTGTTGGGAGAGACATTGTTGGGAGCGACATTGCTGGGAGAGACATTGTTGGGAGAGACATTGTTGAGGGAGACATTGTTGGGAGAGACATTGTTGGGAGAGTCATTGTTGGGAGAGACATTGTTGGGAGAGACATATCTGGGAGAGACATTGTTGCGAGAGACATTGCTGGGAGACATATTGTTCGGAGACATTGCTGGGAGAGGCATTGTTGGGAGAGACATTGTTGGGAGAGACATTGTTGGGAGAGACATTGTTGGGAGAGACATATCTGGGAGAGACATTGTTGCGAGAGACATTGCTGGGAGACATATTGTTCGGAGACATTGCTGGGAGAGGCATTGTTGGGAGAGACATTGTTGGGAGAGACATTGTTGGGAGAGACATTGCTGGAAGAGACATTGTTGGGAGAGACATTGTTGGGAGAGACATATCTGGGAGAGACATTGCTGGGAGGGACATTGTTGGGAGAGACAGTGTTGGGAGAGACATTGTTGGGAGAGACATATCTGGGAGATACATTGTTGGTAGAGCCATTGCTGGGAGAGACATTGTTGGTTGAGATATTTTTCGCAGAGACATTGTTGGGAGAGACATTGCTGGGAGAGACATTGTTGGGAGAGACATTGTTGGGAGAGACATATCTGGGAGAAACATTGTTGGGAGAGACAGTGTTGGGAGAGACATTGTTGGCAGAGACATTGTTGGGGGAGACATTGTTAGGAGAGACATTGCTGGGAGAGACATTGTTGGGAGAGACATTGCTTGGAGTGACATTGTTGGGGGAGACATTGTTGCGAGAGATATTGCTGGGAGAGGCATTGCTGGGGGAGACATTGCTGGGGGAGACATTGTTGAGCGAGACATTGCTGGGAGAGACTTTGTTTCGAGAGACATTGTTGGGAGAGACATTGTTGGGAAAGACATTGTTGGGAGAGATATTGCAGGGGGAGACATTGTTGTGACAAAATTGTGGGAGGCATTACAGGAGAGACATTGTTGGGAGAGACATTGTTGAGGGAGACATTGTTGGGAGAGACATTGTTGGGAGAGTCATTGTTGGGGGAGACATTGTTGGGAGAGACATTGCTGGGAGAGACATTGTTGGGAGAGACATTGTTGGGAGAGACATATCTGGGAGAGACATTGTTGCGAGAGACATTGCTGGGAGACATATTGTTCGGAGACATTGCTGGGAGAGGCATTGTTGGGAGAGACATTGTTGGGAGAGACATTGTTGGGAGAGACATTGTTGGGAGAGACATATCTGGGAGAGACATTGTTGCGAGAGACATTGCTGGGAGACATATTGTTCGGAGACATTGCTGGGAGAGGCATTGTTGGGAGAGACATTGTTGGGAGAGACATTGTTGGGAGAGACATTGCTGGAAGAGACATTGTTGGGAGAGACATTGTTGGGAGAGACATATCTGGGAGAGACATTGCTGGGAGAGACATTGTTGGGAGAGACAGTGTTGGGAGAGACATTGTTGGGAGAGACATATCTGGGAGAGACATTGTTGGTAGAGCCATTGCTGGGAGAGACATTGTTGGTTGAGATATTTTTCGCAGAGACATTGTTGGGAGGGACATTGCTGGGGGAGACATTGCTGGAGGAGACATTGTTGAGGGAGACATTGCTGGGAGAGACATTGTTTGGAGAGACATTGTTGGGGGAGACATTGTTAGGAAAGACATTGCTGGGAGAGACATTGTTGGGAGAGACATTGCTTGGAGTGACATTGTTGGGGGAGACATTGTTGGGAGAGATATTGCTGGGAGAGGCATTGCTGGCAGAAGCATTGCTGGGAGAGACATTGTTGGGAGAGACATTGCTGGGAGACATATTGTTCGGAGACATTGCTGGGAGAGACATTGTTGGGAGAGACATTGCTGGGAGAGACATTGCTGGGAGAGCCATTGTTGGGAGAGACATTGCTGGGAGACATTGTTGGGAGAGACATTGCTGGGAGAGACATTGTTGGGAGCGATATTGCTGGGAGATACATTGTTGGTAGAGCCATTGCTGGAGAGCCATTGTTGGTTGAGATATTGTTCGCAGAGACATTGTTGGGAGAGACATTGCTGGGGGAGACATTGCTGGGGGATACATTGTTGAGCGAGACATTGCTGGGAGAGACTTTGTTTCGAGAGACATTGTTGGGAGAGACATTGTTGGGAAAGACATTGTTGGGAGAGACATTGCAGGGGGAGACATTGTTGTGACAAAATTGTGGGAGGCATTGCGGGAGAGACATTGTTGGGAGAGACATTGCATGGATAGACATTGTTGGAAGAGGCATTGTTGGGGGAGACATTGTTGGGGGAGACATTGGATGGATAGACATTGTTGGGAGAGGCATTGTTGGGGAAGACATTGTTGGGGGAGACATTGCTGGGGGAGACATTATTGGGAGAGACAATGTTGGGAGAGACATTGTTGGGAGAGCCATTGTTGGGAGAGGCATTGTTGGGAGAGACATTGTTGGGAGTGACATTGTTGGGAGAGACATTGTTGATGGAGACATTGTTGGGAGAGACATTGTTGGGAGAGACATTGTTGGGAGGGACATTGCTGGGGGAGACATTGCTGGAGGAGACATTGTTGAGCGAGACATTGCTGGGAGAGACTTTGTTTCGAGAGACATTGTTGGGAGAGACATTGTTGGGAAAGACATTGTTGGGAGATACATTGAAGGGGGAGACATTGTTGTGACAAAATTGTGGGAGGCATTGCGGGAGAGACATTGTTGGGAGAGACATTGTTGAGGGAGACATTGTTGGGAGAGACATTGTTGGGAGAGACATTGTTGGGAGAGACATTGTTGGGAGAGACATTGCTGGAAGAGACATTGTTGGGAGAGACATTGTTGGGAGAGACATATCTGGGAGAGACATTGCTGGGAGGGACATTGTTGGGAGAGACAGTGTTGGGAGAGACATTGTTGGGAGAGACATATCTGGGAGATACATTGTTGGTAGAGCCATTGCTGGGAGAGACATTGTTGGTTGAGATATTTTTCGCAGAGACATTGTTGGGAGAAACATTGCTGGGAGAGACATTGTTGGGAGAGACATTGTTGGGAGAGACATATCTGGGAGAAACATTGTTGGGAGAGACAGTGTTGGGAGAGACATTGTTGGCAGAGACATTGTTGGGGGAGACATTGTTAGGAGAGACATTGCTGGGAGAGACATTGTTGGGAGAGACATTGCTTGGAGTGACATTGTTGGGGGAGACATTGTTGCGAGAGATATTGCTGGGAGAGGCATTGCTGGGGGAGACATTGCTGGGGGAGACATTGTTGAGCGAGACATTGCTGGGAGAGACTTTGTTTCGAGAGACATTGTTGGGAGAGACATTGTTGGGAAAGACATTGTTGGGAGAGATATTGCAGGGGGAGACATTGTTGTGACAAAATTGTGGGAGGCATTGCGGGAGAGACATTGTTGGGAGAGACATTGTTGAGGGAGACATTGTTGGGAGAGACATTGTTGGGAGAGTCATTGTTGGGGGAGACATTGTTGGGAGAGACATTGCTGGGAGAGACATTGTTGGGAGAGACATTGTTGGGAGAGACATATCTGGGAGAGACATTGTTGCGAGAGACATTGCTGGGAGACATATTGTTCGGAGACATTGCTGGGAGAGGCATTGTTGGGAGAGACATTGTTGGGAGAGACATTGTTGGGAGAGACATTGTTGGGAGAGACATATCTGGGAGAGACATTGTTGCGAGAGACATTGCTGGGAGACATATTGTTCGGAGACATTGCTGGGAGAGGCATTGTTGGGAGAGACATTGTTGGGAGAGACATTGTTGGGAGAGACATTGCTGGAAGAGACATTGTTGGGAGAGACATTGTTGGGAGAGACATATCTGGGAGAGACATTGCTGGGAGAGACATTGTTGGGAGAGACAGTGTTGGGAGAGACATTGTTGGGAGAGACATATCTGGGAGAGACATTGTTGGTAGAGCCATTGCTGGGAGAGACATTGTTGGTTGAGATATTTTTCGCAGAGACATTGTTGGGAGGGACATTACTGGGGGAGACATTGCTGGAGGAGACATTGTTGAGGGAGACATTGCTGGGAGAGACATTGTTTGGAGAGACATTGTTGGGGGAGACATTGTTAGGAAAGACATTGCTGGGAGAGACATTGTTGGGAGAGACATTGCTTGGAGTGACATTGTTGGGGGAGACATTGTTGGGAGAGATATTGCTGGGAGAGGCATTGCTGGCAGAAGCATTGCTGGGAGAGACATTGTTGGGAGAGACATTGCTGGGAGACATATTGTTCGGAGACATTGCTGGGAGAGACATTGTTGGGAGAGACATTGCTGGGAGAGACATTGCTGGGAGAGCCATTGTTGGGAGAGACATTGCTGGGAGACATTGTTGGGAGAGACATTGCTGGGAGAGACATTGTTGGGAGCGATATTGCTGGGAGATACATTGTTGGTAGAGCCATTGCTGGAGAGCCATTGTTGGTTGAGATATTGTTCGCAGAGACATTGTTGGGAGAGACATTGCTGGGGGAGACATTGCTGGGGGATACATTGTTGAGCGAGACATTGCTGGGAGAGACTTTGTTTCGAGAGACATTGTTGGGAGAGACATTGTTGGGAAAGACATTGTTGGGAGAGACATTGCAGGGGGAGACATTGTTGTGACAAAATTGTGGGAGGCATTGCGGGAGAGACATTGTTGGGAGAGACATTGCATGGATAGACATTGTTGGAAGAGGCATTGTTGGGGGAGACATTGTTGGGGGAGACATTGCATGGATAGACATTGTTGGGAGAGGCATTGTTGGGGAAGACATTGTTGGGGGAGACATTGCTGGGGGAGACATTATTGGGAGAGACAATGTTGGGAGAGACATTGTTGGGAGAGCCATTGTTGGGAGAGGCATTGTTGGGAGAGACATTGTTGGGAGCGACATTGTTGGGAGAGACATTGTTGATGGAGACATTGTTGGGAGAGACATTGTTGGGAGAGTCATTGTTGGGGGAGACATTGTTGGGAGAGACATTGCTGGGAGAGACATTGTTGGGAGAGACATTGTTGGGAGAGACATATCTGGGAGAAACATTGTTGGGAGAGACAGTGTTGGGAGAGACATTGTTGGCAGAGACATTGTTGGGGGAGACATTGTTAGGAGAGACATTGCTGGGAGAGACATTGTTGGGAGAGACATTGCTTGGAGTGACATTGTTGGGGGAGATATTGTAGCGAGAGATATTGCTGGGAGAGGCATTGCTGGGGGAGACATTGCTGGGGGAGACATTGTTGAGCGAGACATTGCTGGGAGAGACTTTGTTTCGAGAGACATTGTTGGGAGAGACATTGTTGGGAAATACATTGTTGGGAGAGACATTGCAGGGGGAGACATTGTTGTGACAAAATTGTGGGAGGCATTGCGGGAGAGACATTGTTGGGAGAGACATTGTTGAGGGAGACATTGTTGGGAGAGACATTGTTGGGAGAGTCATTGTTGGGGGAGACATTGTTGGGAGAGACATTGCTGGGAGAGACATTGTTGGGAGAGACATTGTTGGGAGAGACATATCTGGGAGAGACATTGTTGCGAGAGACATTGCTGGGAGACATATTGTTCGGAGACATTGCTGGGAGAGGCATTGTTGGGAGAGACATTGTTGGGAGAGACATTGTTGGGAGGGACATTGTTGGGAGAGACATATCTGGGAGAGACATTGTTGCGAGAGACATTGCTGGGAGACATATTGTTCGGAGACATTGCTGGGAGAGGCATTGTTGGGAGAGACATTGTTGGGAGAGACATTGTTGGGAGAGACATTGCTGGAAGAGACATTGTTGGGAGAGACATTGTTGGGAGAGACATATCTGGGAGAGACATTGCTGGGAGAGACATTGTTGGGAGAGACAGTGTTGGGAGAGACATTGTTGGGAGAGACATATCTGGGAGAGACATTGTTGGTAGAGCCATTGCTGGGAGAGACATTGTTGGTTGAGATATTTTTCGCAGAGACATTGTTGGGAGGGACATTGCTCGGGGAGACATTGCTGGAGGAGACATTGTTGAGGGAGACATTGCTGGGAGAGACATTGTTTGGAGAGACATTGTTGGGGGAGACATTGTTAGGAGAGACATTGCTGGGAGAGACATTGTTGGGAGAGACATTGCTTGGAGTGACATTGTTGGGGGAGACATTGTTGGGAGAGATATTGCTGGGAGAGGCATTGCTGGCAGAAGCATTGCTGGGAAAGACATTGTTGGGAGACATATTGTTCGGAGACATTGCTGGGAGAGACATTGTTGGGAGAGACATTGCTGGGAGAGACATTGCTGGGAGAGCCATTGTTGGGAGAGACATTGCTGGGAGACATTGTTGGGAGAGACATTGCTGGGAGAGACATTGTTGGGAGCGACATTGCTGGGAGATACATTGTTGGTAGAGCCATTGCTGGAGAGCCATTGTTGGTTGAGATATTGTTCGCAGAGACATTGTTGGGAGAGACATTGCTGGGGGAGACATTGTTGAGCGAGACATTGCTGGGACAGACTTTGTTTCGAGAGACATTGTTGGGAGAGACATTGTTGGCAAAGACATTGTTGGGAGAGACATTGCAGGGGGAGACATTGTTGGGAGAGGCATTATTGGGGGAGACATTGTTGGGGGAGACATTGCTGGGGGAGACATTATTGGGAGAGACAATGTTGGGAGAGACATTGTTGGGAGAGCCATTGTTGGGAGAGGCATTGTTGGGAGAGACATTGTTGGGAGCGACATTGTTGGGAGAGACATTGTTGAGGGAGACATTGTTGGGAGAGACATTGTTGGGAGAGTCATTGTTGGGGGAGACATTGTTGGGAGAGACATTGCTGGGAGAGACATTGTTGGGAGAGACATTGTTGGGAGAGACATATCTGGGAGAAACATTGTTGGGAGAGACAGTGTTGGGAGAGTCATTGTTGGGGGAGACATTGTTAGGAGAGACATTGCTGGGAGAGACATTGTTGGGAGAGACATTGCTTGGAGTGACATTGTTGGGGGAGACATTGTTGCGAGAGATATTGCTGGGAGAGGCATTGCTGGCAGAAGCATTGCTGGGAGAGACATTGCTGGGAGAGACATTGTTGGGAGAGACATTGCTGGGAGAGACATTGTTGGGAGAGACATTGTTGGGAGAGACATTGTTGGGAGAGACATTGTTGGGTGAGACATTGCTGGGAGACATATTGTTCGGAGACATTGCTGGGGGAGAAATTGTTGGGAGAGACATTGTTGGGAGAGACATTGCTGGAAGAGACATTGTTGGGAGAGACATTGTTGGGAGAGACATATCTGGGAGAGACATTGCTGGGAGAAACATTGTTGGGAGAGACAGTGTTGGGAGAGACATATCTGGGAGAGACATTGTTGGTAGAGCCATTGCTGGGATAGACACTGTTGGTTGAGTTATTGTTCGCAGAGACATTGTTGGGAGATACATTGTTGGTAGAGCCATTGCTGGGAGAGACATTGTTGGGAAAGATATTGTTCACAGAGACATTGTTGGGAGAGACATTGCTGGGGGAGACATTGCTGGGAGAGACATTGTTGAGGGAGACATTGTTGGGAGTGACATTGTTGGGAGAGTCATTATTGGGGGAGACATTGTTGGGAGGGACATTGCTGGGAGAGACATTGTTGGGAGAGACATTGTTGGGAGAGACATATCTGGGAGAGACATTGTTGCGAGAGACATTGCTGGGAGACATATTGTTCGGAGACATTGCTGGGAGAGGCATTGTTGGGAGAGACATTGTTGGGAGAGACATTGTTGGGAGAGACATTGCTGGAAGAGACATTGTTGGGAGAGACATTGTTGGGAGAGACATATCTGGGAGAGATATTGCTGGGAGAGACATTGTTGGGAGAGACAGTGTTGGGAGAGACATTGTTGGGAGAGACATATCTGGGAGAGACATTGTTGGTAGAGCCATTTCTGGGAGAGACATTGTTGGTTGAGATATTTTTCGCAGAGACATTGTTGGGAGGGACATTGCTGGGGGAGACATTGCTGGGAGAGACATTGTTTGGAGAGACATTGTTGGGGGAGACATTGTTAGGAGAGACATTGCTTGGAGTGACATTGTTGGGGGAGACATTGTTGGGAGAGATATTGCTGGGAGAGGCATTGCTGGCAGAAGCATTGCTGGGAGAGACATTGTTGGGAGAGACTTTGCTGGGAGACATATTGTTCGGAGACATTGCTGGGAGAGACATTGTTGGGAGAGACATTGCTGGGAGAGACATTGCTGGGAGAGCCATTGTTGGCAGAGGCATTGCTGGGAGACATTGTTGGGAGAGACATTGCTGGGAGAGACATTGTTGGGAGCGACATTGCTGGGAGCTACATTGTTGGTAGAGCCATTGCTGGAGAGCCATTGTTGGTTGAGATATTGTTCGCAGAGACATTGTTGGGAGAGACATTGCTGGGGGAGACATTGCTGGGGGAGAAATTGTTGAGGGAGACATTGCTGAGAGAG
The DNA here is from genome assembly GCF_044704955.1 of Pristiophorus japonicus. Lineage (NCBI taxonomy): Eukaryota > Metazoa > Chordata > Chondrichthyes > Pristiophoridae > Pristiophorus > Pristiophorus japonicus. The sequence goes on from NC_091990.1 coordinate 80,059,802, forward strand.
ACTTTGTTTCGGGAGACATTGTTGGGAGAGACATTGTTGGGAAAGATATTGTTGGGAGAGACATTGCAGGGGGAGACATTGTTGTGAGAAAATTGTGGGAGGCATTGCGGGAGAGACATTGTTGGGAGAGACATTGCATGGATAGACATTGTTGGGAGAGGCATTGTTGGGGCAGACATTGTTGGGGGAGACATTGCTGGGGGAGACATTATTGGGAGAGACAATGTTGGGAGAGACATTGTTGTGAGAGCCATTGTTGGGAGAGGCATTGTTGGGAGAGACATTGTTGGGAGCGACATTGCTGGGAGAGACATTGTTGGGAGAGACATTGTTGAGGGAGACATTGTTGGGAGAGACATTGTTGGGAGAGTCATTGTTGGGAGAGACATTGTTGGGAGAGACATATCTGGGAGAGACATTGTTGCGAGAGACATTGCTGGGAGACATATTGTTCGGAGACATTGCTGGGAGAGGCATTGTTGGGAGAGACATTGTTGGGAGAGACATTGTTGGGAGAGACATTGTTGGGAGAGACATATCTGGGAGAGACATTGTTGCGAGAGACATTGCTGGGAGACATATTGTTCGGAGACATTGCTGGGAGAGGCATTGTTGGGAGAGACATTGTTGGGAGAGACATTGTTGGGAGAGACATTGCTGGAAGAGACATTGTTGGGAGAGACATTGTTGGGAGAGACATATCTGGGAGAGACATTGCTGGGAGGGACATTGTTGGGAGAGACAGTGTTGGGAGAGACATTGTTGGGAGAGACATATCTGGGAGATACATTGTTGGTAGAGCCATTGCTGGGAGAGACATTGTTGGTTGAGATATTTTTCGCAGAGACATTGTTGGGAGGGACATTGCTGGGGGAGACATTGCTGGAGGAGACATTGTTGAGGGAGACATTGCTGGGAGAGACATTGTTTGGAGAGACATTGTTGGGGGAGACATTGTTAGGAGAGACATTGCTGGGAGAGACATTGTTGGGAGAGACATTGCTTGGAGTGACATTGTTGGGGGAGACATTGTTGGGAGAGATATTGCTGGGAGAGGCATTGCTGGCAGAAGCATTGCTGGGAGAGACATTGTTGGGAGAGACATTGTTGGGAGAGACAGTGTTGGGAGAGACATTGTTGGGAGAGACATATCTGGGAGAGACATTGTTGGAAGAGCCATTGCTGGGAGAGATATTGTTGGTTGAGATATTTTTCGCAGAGACATTGTTGGGAGGGACATTGCTGGGGGAGACATTGCTGGAGGAGACATTGTTGAGGGAGACATTGCTGGGAGAGACATTGTTTGGAGAGACTTTGTTGGGGGAGACATTGTGAGGAGAGACATTGCTGGGAGAGACATTGTTGGGAGAGACATTGCTTGGAGTGACATTGTTGGGGGAGACATTGTTGGGAGAGATATTGCTGGGAGAGGCATTGCTGGCAGAAGCATTGCTGGGAGAGACATTGTTGGGAGAGACATTGCTGGGAGACATATTGTTCGGAGACATTGCTGGGAGAGACATTGTTGGGAGAGACATTGCTGGGAGAGACATTGTTGGGAGAGACATTGCTGGGGGAGACATTGCTGGGGGAGACATTGTTGAGCGAGACATTGCTGGGAGAGACTTTGTTTGGAGAGACATTGTTGGGAGAGACATTGTTGGGAAAGACATTGTTGGGAGAGACATTGCAGGGGGAGACATTGTTGTGACAAAATTGTGGGAGGCATTGTGGGAGAGACATTGTTGGGAGAGACATTGCATGGATAGACATTGTTGGGAGAGGCATTGTTGGGGGAGACATTGTTGGGGGAGACATTGCTGGGGGAGACATTATTGGGAGGGACAATGTTGGGAGAGACATTGTTGGGAGAGCCATTGTTGGGAGAGGCATTGTTGGGAGAGACATTGTTGGGAGCGACATTGTTGGGAGAGACATTGTTGAGGGAGACATTGTTGGGAGAGACATTGTTGGGAGAGTCATTGTTGGGGGAGACATTGTTGGGAGAGACATTGCTGGGAGAGACATTGTTGGGAGAGACATTGTTGGGAGAGACATATCTGGGAGAAACATTGTTGGGAGAGACAGTGTTGGGAGAGTCATTGTTGGGGGAGACATTGTTAGGAGAGACATTGCTGGGAGAGACATTGTTGGGAGAGACATTGCTTGGAGTGACATTGTTGGGGGAGACATTGTTGCGAGAGATATTGCTGGGAGAGGCATTGCTGGCAGAAGCATTGCTGGGAGAGACATTGCTGGGAGAGACATTGTTGGGAGAGACATTGCTGGGAGAGACATTGTTGGGAGAGACATTGTTGGGAGAGACATTGTTGGGAGAGACATTGTTGGGTGAGACATTGCTGGGAGACATATTGTTCGGAGACATTGCTGGGAGAGAAATTGTTGGGAGAGACATTGTTGGGAGAGACATTGCTGGAAGAGACATTGTTGGGAGAGACATTGTTGGGAGAGACATATCTGGGAGAGACATTGCTGGGAGAAACATTGTTGGGAGAGACAGTGTTGGGAGAGACATATCTGGGAGAGACATTGTTGGTAGAGCCATTGCTGGGATAGACACTGTTGGTTGAGTTATTGTTCGCAGAGACATTGTTGGGAGATACATTGTTGGTAGAGCCATTGCTGGGAGAGACATTGTTGGGAAAGATATTGTTCACAGAGACATTGTTGGGAGAGACATTGCTGGGGGAGACATTGCTGGGAGAGACATTGTTGAGGGAGACATTGTTGGGAGAGACATTGTTGGGAGAGTCATTATTGGGGGAGACATTGTTGGGAGAGACATTGCTGGGAGAGACATTGTTGGGAGAGACATTGTTGGGAGAGACATATCTGGGAGAGACATTGTTGCGAGAGACATTGCTGGGAGACATATTGTTCGGAGACATTGCTGGGAGAGGCATTGTTGGGAGAGACATTGTTGGGAGAGACATTGTTGGGAGAGACATTGCTGGAAGAGACATTGTTGGGAGAGACATTGTTGGGAGAGACATATCTGGGAGAGATATTGCTGGGAGAGACATTGTTGGGAGAGACAGTGTTGGGAGAGACATTGTTGGGAGAGACATATCTGGGAGAGACATTGTTGGTAGAGCCATTTCTGGGAGAGACATTGTTGGTTGAGATATTTTTCGCAGAGACATTGTTGGGAGGGACATTGCTGGGGGAGACATTGCTGGGAGAGACATTGTTTGGAGAGACATTGTTGGGGGAGACATTGTTAGGAGAGACATTGCTTGGAGTGACATTGTTGGGGGAGACATTGTTGGGAGAGATATTGCTGGGAGAGGCATTGCTGGCAGAAGCATTGCTGGGAGAGACATTGTTGGGAGAGACTTTGCTGGGAGACATATTGTTCGGAGACATTGCTGGGAGAGACATTGTTGGGAGAGACATTGCTGGGAGAGACATTGCTGGGAGAGCCATTGTTGGCAGAGGCATTGCTGGGAGACATTGTTGGGAGAGACATTGCTGGGAGAGACATTGTTGGGAGCGACATTGCTGGGAGATACATTGTTGGTAGAGCCATTGCTGGAGAGCCATTGTTGGTTGAGATATTGTTCGCAGAGACATTGTTGGGAGAGACATTGCTGGGGGAGACATTGCTGGGGGAGAAATTGTTGAGGGAGACATTGCTGAGAGAGACTTTGTTTCGGGAGACATTGTTGGGAGAGACATTGTTGGGAAAGATATTGTTGGGAGAGACATTGCAGGGGGAGACATTGTTGTGAGAAATTTGTGGGAGGCATTGCGGGAGAGACATTGTTGGGAGAGACATTGCATGGATAGACATTGTTGGGAGAGGCATTGTTGGGGCAGACATTGTTGGGGGAGACATTGCTGGGGGAGACATTATTGGGAGAGACAATGTTGGGAGAGACATTGTTGTGAGAGCCATTGTTGGGAGAGGCATTGTTGGGAGAGACATTGTTGGGAGCGACATTGCTGGGAGAGACATTGTTGGGAGAGACATTGTTGAGGGAGACATTGTTGGGAGAGACATTGTTGGGAGAGTCATTGTTGGGAGAGACATTGTTGGGAGAGACATATCTGGGAGAGACATTGTTGCGAGAGACATTGCTGGGAGACATATTGTTCGGAGACATTGCTGGGAGAGGCATTGTTGGGAGAGACATTGTTGGGAGAGACATTGTTGGGAGAGACATTGTTGGGAGAGACATATCTGGGAGAGACATTGTTGCGAGAGACATTGCTGGGAGACATATTGTTCGGAGACATTGCTGGGAGAGGCATTGTTGGGAGAGACATTGTTGGGAGAGACATTGTTGGGAGAGACATTGCTGGAAGAGACATTGTTGGGAGAGACATTGTTGGGAGAGACATATCTGGGAGAGACATTGCTGGGAGGGACATTGTTGGGAGAGACAGTGTTGGGAGAGACATTGTTGGGAGAGACATATCTGGGAGATACATTGTTGGTAGAGCCATTGCTGGGAGAGACATTGCTGGTTGAGATATTTTTCGCAGAGACATTGTTGGGAGGGACATTGCTGGGGGAGACATTGCTGGAGGAGACATTGTTGAGGGAGACATTGCTGGGAGAGACATTGTTTGGAGAGACATTGTTGGGGGAGACATTGTTAGGAGAGACATTGCTGGGAGAGACATTGTTGGGAGAGACATTGCTTGGAGTGACATTGTTGGGGGAGACATTGTTGGGAGAGATATTGCTGGGAGAGGCATTGCTGGCAGAAGCATTGCTGGGAGAGACATTGTTGGGAGAGACATTGTTGGGAGAGACAGTGTTGGGAGAGACATTGTTGGGAGAGACATATCTGGGAGAGACATTGTTGGAAGAGCCATTGCTGGGAGAGATATTGTTGGTTGAGATATTTTTCGCAGAGACATTGTTGGGAGGGACATTGCTGGGGGAGGCATTGCTGGAGGAGACATTGTTGAGGGAGACATTGCTGGGAGAGACATTGTTTGGAGAGACTTTGTTGGGGGAGACATTGTGAGGAGAGACATTGCTGGGAGAGACATTGTTGGGAGAGACATTGCTTGGAGTGACATTGTTGGGGGAGACATTGTTGGGAGAGATATTGCTGGGAGAGGCATTGCTGGCAGAAGCATTGCTGGGAGAGACATTGTTGGGAGAGACATTGCTGGGAGACATATTGTTCGGAGACATTGCTGGGAGAGACATTGTTGGGAGAGACATTGCTGGGAGAGACATTGTTGGGAGAGACATTGCTGGGGGAGACATTGCTGGGGGAGACATTGTTGAGCGAGACATTGCTGGGAGAGACTTTGTTTGGAGAGACATTGTTGGGAGAGACATTGTTGGGAAAGACATTGTTGGGAGAGACATTGCAGGGGGAGACATTGTTGTGACAAAATTGTGGGAGGCATTGCGGGAGAGACATTGTTGGGAGAGACATTGCATGGATAGACATTGTTGGGAGAGGCATTGTTGGGGGAGACATTGTTGAGGGAGACATTGTTGGGAGAGACATTGTTGGGAGAGTCATTATTGGGGGAGACATTGTTGGGAGAGACATTGCTGGGAGAGACATTGTTGGGAGAGACATTGTTGGGAGAGACATATCTGGGAGAGACATTGTTGCGAGAGACATTGCTGGGAGACATATTGTTCGGAGACATTGCTGGGAGAGGCATTGTTGGGAGAGACATTGTTGGGAGAGACATTGTTGGGAGAGACATTGCTGGAAGAGACATTGTTGGGAGAGACATTGTTGGGAGAGACATATCTGGGAGAGATATTGCTGGGAGAGACATTGTTGGGAGAGACAGTGTTGGGAGAGACATTGTTGGGAGAGACATATCTGGGAGAGACATTGTTGGTAGAGCCATTTCTGGGAGAGACATTGTTGGTTGAGATATTTTTCGCAGAGACATTGTTGGGAGGGACATTGCTGGGGGAGACATTGCTGGGAGAGACATTGTTTGGAGAGACATTGTTGGGGGAGACATTGTTAGGAGAGACATTGCTTGGAGTGACATTGTTGGGGGAGACATTGTTGGGAGAGATATTGCTGGGAGAGGCATTGCTGGCAGAAGCATTGCTGGGAGAGACATTGTTGGGAGAGACTTTGCTGGGAGACATATTGTTCGGAGACATTGCTGGGAGAGACATTGTTGGGAGAGACATTGCTGGGAGAGACATTGCTGGGAGAGCCATTGTTGGCAGAGGCATTGCTGGGAGACATTGTTGGGAGAGACATTGCTGGGAGAGACATTGTTGGGAGCGACATTGCTGGGAGATACATTGTTGGTAGAGCCATTGCTGGAGAGCCATTGTTGGTTGAGATATTGTTCGCAGAGACATTGTTGGGAGAGACATTGCTGGGGGAGACATTGCTGGGGGAGAAATTGTTGAGGGAGACATTGCTGAGAGAGACTTTGTTTCGGGAGACATTGTTGGGAGAGACATTGTTGGGAAAGATATTGTTGGGAGAGACATTGCAGGGGGAGACATTGTTGTGAGAAATTTGTGGGAGGCATTGCGGGAGAGACATTGTTGGGAGAGACATTGCATGGATAGACATTGTTGGGAGAGGCATTGTTGGGGCAGACATTGTTGGGGGAGACATTGCTGGGGGAGACATTATTGGGAGAGACAATGTTGGGAGAGACATTGTTGTGAGAGCCATTGTTGGGAGAGGCATTGTTGGGAGAGACATTGTTGGGAGCGACATTGCTGGGAGAGACATTGTTGGGAGAGACATTGTTGAGGGAGACATTGTTGGGAGAGACATTGTTGGGAGAGTCATTGTTGGGAGAGACATTGTTGGGAGAGACATATCTGGGAGAGACATTGTTGCGAGAGACATTGCTGGGAGACATATTGTTCGGAGACATTGCTGGGAGAGGCATTGTTGGGAGAGACATTGTTGGGAGAGACATTGTTGGGAGAGACATTGTTGGGAGAGACATATCTGGGAGAGACATTGTTGCGAGAGACATTGCTGGGAGACATATTGTTCGGAGACATTGCTGGGAGAGGCATTGTTGGGAGAGACATTGTTGGGAGAGACATTGTTGGGAGAGACATTGCTGGAAGAGACATTGTTGGGAGAGACATTGTTGGGAGAGACATATCTGGGAGAGACATTGCTGGGAGGGACATTGTTGGGAGAGACAGTGTTGGGAGAGACATTGTTGGGAGAGACATATCTGGGAGATACATTGTTGGTAGAGCCATTGCTGGGAGAGACATTGTTGGTTGAGATATTTTTCGCAGAGACATTGTTGGGAGGGACATTGCTGGGGGAGACATTGCTGGAGGAGACATTGTTGAGGGAGACATTGCTGGGAGAGACATTGTTTGGAGAGACATTGTTGGGGGAGACATTGTTAGGAGAGACATTGCTGGGAGAGACATTGTTGGGAGAGACATTGCTTGGAGTGACATTGTTGGGGGAGACATTGTTGGGAGAGATATTGCTGGGAGAGGCATTGCTGGCAGAAGCATTGCTGGGAGAGACATTGTTGGGAGAGACATTGTTGGGAGAGACAGTGTTGGGAGAGACATTGTTGGGAGAGACATATCTGGGAGAGACATTGTTGGAAGAGCCATTGCTGGGAGAGATATTGTTGGTTGAGATATTTTTCGCAGAGACATTGTTGGGAGGGACATTGCTGGGGGAGGCATTGCTGGAGGAGACATTGTTGAGGGAGACATTGCTGGGAGAGACATTGTTTGGAGAGACTTTGTTGGGGGAGACATTGTGAGGAGAGACATTGCTGGGAGAGACATTGTTGGGAGAGACATTGCTTGGAGTGACATTGTTGGGGGAGACATTGTTGGGAGAGATATTGCTGGGAGAGGCATTGCTGGCAGAAGCATTGCTGGGAGAGACATTGTTGGGAGAGACATTGCTGGGAGACATATTGTTCGGAGACATTGCTGGGAGAGACATTGTTGGGAGAGACATTGCTGGGAGAGACATTGTTGGGAGAGACATTGCTGGGGGAGACATTGCTGGGGGAGACATTGTTGAGCGAGACATTGCTGGGAGAGACTTTGTTTGGAGAGACATTGTTGGGAGAGACATTGTTGGGAAAGACATTGTTGGGAGAGACATTGCAGGGGGAGACATTGTTGTGACAAAATTGTGGGAGGCATTGCGGGAGAGACATTGTTGGGAGAGACATTGCATGGATAGACATTGTTGGGAGAGGCATTGTTGGGGGAGACATTGTTGGGGGAGACATTGCTGGGGGAGACATTATTGGGAGGGACAATGTTGGGAGAGACATTGTTGGGAGAGCCATTGTTGGGAGAGGCATTGTTGGGAGAGACATTGTTGGGAGCGACATTGTTGGGAGAGACATTGTTGAGGGAGACATTGTTGGGAGAGACATTGTTGGGAGAGTCATTGTTGGGGGAGACATTTTTGAGAGAGACATTGCTGGGAGAGACATTGTTGGGAGAGACATTGTTGGGAGAGACATATCTGGGAGAGATATTGTTGCGAGAGACATTGCTGGGAGACATATTGTTCGGAGACATTGCTGGGAGAGGCATTGTTGGGAGAGACATTGTTGGGAGAGACATTGTTGGGAGAGACATTGCTGGAAGAGACATTGTTGGAAGAGACATTGTTGGGAGAGACAGTGTTGGGAGAGACATTGTTGGGAGAGACATATCTGGGAGAGACATTGTTGGTAGAGCCATTGCTGGGAGAGACATTGTTGGTTGAGATATTTTTCGCAGAGACATTGTTGGGAGGGACATTGCTGGGGGAGACATTGCTGGAGGAGACATTGTTGAGGGAGACACTGCTGGGAGAGACATTGTTTGGAGAGACATTTTTGGGGGAGACATTGTTAGGAGAGACATTGCTGGGAGAGACATTGTTGGGAGAGACATTGCTTGGAGTGACATTGTTGGGGGAAACATTGTTGGGAGAGATATTGCTGGGAGAGGCATTGCTGGCAGAAGCATTGCTGGGAGAGACATTGTTGGGAGAGACATTGCTGGGAGACATATTGTTCGGAGACATTGCTGGGAGAGACATTGTTGGGAGAGACATTGTTGCGAGAGACATTGCTGGGAGAGATATTGTTGGGAGAGACATTGTTGGGAGATACATATTTTGGAAAGACATTGCTGGAAGAATAATTGTTGAGAAAGACAGTGCTGTGAGAGACATTGTTGGGAGAGACATTGTTGGGAGAGATATTGTTGGGGGAGACATTGCTGGGGAAGAAATTATAGGGAGAGACATTGTTGGGTGAGACATTGCTGGGGGAGACATTGTTGGGAGAGACATTGTTGGGAGAGACATTGCTGGGAGAGAAATTGCTGGGAGATACATTGCTGGGAGAGACATTGCTTGGAGAGACATTGTTGGGAGAGACATTGTTGTGGGATGCATTGCTGGGAGAGACATTGTTGGGAGAGACAGTGTTGGGAGAGACATTGTTGGCAGAGACATATCTGGGAGAGACATTGTTGGGAGAGACAGTGTTGGGAGAGACATTGTTGGCAGAGACATTGTTGGGGGAGACATTGTTAGGAGAGACATTGCTGGGAGAGACATTGTTGAGAGAGACATTACTTGGAGTGACATTGTTGGGGGAGACATTGTTGGGAGAGATATTGCTGGGAGAGGCATTGCTGGCAGAAGCATTGCTGGGAGAGACATTGTTGGGAGAGACATTGCTGGGAGACATATTGTTCGGAGACATTGCTGGGAGAGACATTGTTGGGAGAGACATTGTTGCGAGAGACATTGCTGGGAGAGATATTGTTGGGAGAGACATTGTTGGGAGATACATATCTTGGAAAGACATTGCTGGAAGAGTCATTGTTGGGAGAGAAAGTGTTGGGAGAGACATTGTTGGGAGAGACATATCTGGGAGAGACATTGTTGGTAGAGCCATTGCTAGGAGACATATTGTTCGCAGAGACATTGTTGGGAGAGACATTGCTGGGGGAGACATTGCTGGGGGAGACATTGTTGAGGGAGACATTGCTGGGAGAGACATTGTTTGGAGAGACATTGTTGGGAGAGACATATCTGGGAGAGACACTGTTGGTAGAGCCATTGCTGGGAGACATATTGTTCGCAGAGACATTGTTGAGGGAGTCATTGTTGGGAGAGACATTGTTGGGAGAGTCATTGTTAGGGGAGACATTGTTGGGAGAGACATTGCTGGGAGAGACATTGCTGGGAGACCCATTGTTGGGAGAGACATTGCTGGGAGACATTGTTGGGAGAGACATTGCTGGGAGAGACATTGTTGGGAGCGACATTGCTGGGAGATACATTGTTGGTAGAGCCATTGCTGGAGAGCCATTGTTGGTTGAGATATTTTTCGCAGAGACATTGTTGGGAGAGACATTGCTGGGGGAGACATTGCTGGGAGAGACATTGTTGAGGGAGACATTGTTGGGAGAGACATTGTTTGGAGAGTCATTATTGGGGGAGACATTGTTGGGAGAGACATTGCTGGGAGAGACATTGTTGGGAGAGACATTGTTGGGAGAGACATATCTGGGAGAGACATTGTTGCGAGAGACATTGCTGGGAGACATATTGTTCGGAGACATTGCTGGGAGAGGCATTGTTGGGAGAGACATTGTTGGGAGAGACATTGTTGGGAGAGACATTGCTGGAAGAGACATTGTTGGGAGAGACATTGTTGGGAGAGACATATCTGGGAGAGATATTGCTGGGAGAGACATTGTTGGGAGAGACAGTGTTGGGAGAGACATTGTTGGGAGAGACATATCTGGGAGAGACATTGTTGGTAGAGCCATTGCTGGGAGAGACATTGTTGGTTGAGATATTGCTTGGAGTGACATTGTTGGGGGAGACATTGTTGGGAGAGATATTGCTGGGAGAGACATTGTTGGGAGAGACATTGCTGGAAGAGACATTGTTGGGAGAGACATTGTTGGGAGGGACATTGCTGGGGGAGACATTGCTGGAGGAGACATTGTTGAGGGAGACATTGCTGGGAGAGACATTGTTTGGAGAGACATTGTTGGGGGAGACATTGTTAGGAGAGACATTGCTGGGAGAGACTTTGTTGGGAGAGACATTGCTTGGAGTGACATTGTTGGGGGAGACATTGTTGGGAGAGATATTGCTGGGAGAGGCATTGCTGGCAGAAGCATTGCTGGGAGAGACATTGTTGGGAGAGACTTTGCTGGGAGACATATTGTTCGGAGACATTGCTGGGAGAGACATTGTTGGGAGAGACATTGCTGGGAGAGACATTGCTGGGAGAGCCATTGTTGGGAGAGACATTGCTGGGAGACATTGTTGGGAGAGACATTGCTGGGAGAGACATTGTTGGGAGCGACATTGCTGGGAGATACATTGTTGGTTGAGCCATTGCTGGAGAGCCATTGTTGGTTGAGATATTGTTCGCAGAGACATTGTTGGGAGAGACATTGCTGGGGGAGACATTGCTGGGGGAGAAATTGTTGAGGGAGACATTGCTGGGAGAAACATTGTTGGGAAAGACATTGTTGGGAGAGACATTGCAGGGGGAGTCATTGTTGGGAGAGTCATTGTTGAGGGAGACATTGTTGGGAGAGACAATGTTGGGAGAGACATTGCATGGATAGACATTGTTGGGAGAGGCATTGTTGGGGGAGACATTGTTGGGGGAGACATTGCTGGGGGAGACTTTATTGGGAGAGACAATGTTGGGAGAGACATTGTTGTGAGAGCCATTGTTGGGAGAGGCATTGTTGGGAGAGACATTGTTGGGAGCGACATTGCTGGGAGAGACATTGTTGGGAGAGACATTTTTGAGGGAGACATTGTTGGGAGAGACATTGTTGGGAGAGTCATTGTTGGGGGAGACATTGTTGGGAGAGACTTTGCTGGGAGAGACATTTTTGGGAGAGACATTGTTGGGAGAGACATATCTGGGAGAGACATTGTTGCGAGAGACATTGCTGGGAGACATATTGTTCGGAGACATTGCTGGGAGAGGCATTGTTGGGAGAGACATTGTTGGGAGAGACATTGTTGGGAGAGACATTGTTGGGAGAGACATATCTGGGAGAGACATTGTTGCGAGAGACATTGCTGGGAGACATATTGTTCGGAGACATTGCTGGGAGAGGCATTGTTGGGAGAGACATTGTTGGGAGAGACATTGTTGGGAGAGACATTGCTGGAAGAGACATTGTTGGGAGAGACATTGTTGGGCGAGACATATCTGGGAGAGACATTGCTGGGAGAGACATTGTTGGGAGAGACAGTGTTGGGAGAGACATTGTTGGGAGAGACATATCTGGGAGAGACATTGTTGGTAGAGCCATTGCTGGGAGAGACATTGTTGGTTGAGATATTTTTCGCAGCGACATTGTTGGGAGGGACATTGCTGGGGGAGACATTGCTGGAGGAGACATTGTTGAGGGAGACATTGCTGGGAGAGACATTGTTTGGAGAGACATTGTTGGGGGAGACGTTGTTAGGAGAGACTTTGCTGGGAGAGACATTGTTGGGAGAAACATTGCTTGGAGTGACATTGTTGGGGGAGACATTGTTGGGAGAGATATTGCTGGGAGAGGCATTGCTGGCAGAAGCATTGCTGGGAGAGACATTGTTGGGAGAAACATTGCTGGGAGAGACTTTGCTGGGAGATATATTGTTGGGAGAGACAGTGTTGGGAGAGACATTGTTGGGAGAGACATATCTGGGAGAGACATTGTTGGTAGAGCCATTGCTGGGAGAGACATTGTTGGTTGAGATATTTTTCGCAGAGACATTGTTGGGAGGGACATTGCTGGGGGAGACATTGCTGGAGGAGACATTGTTGAGGGAGACATTGCTGGGAGAGACATTGTTTGGAGAGACATTGTTGGGGGAGACATTGTTAGGAGAGACATTGCTGGGAGAGACATTGTTGGGAGAGACATTGCTTGGAGTGACATTGTTGGGGGAGACATTGTTGGTAGAGATATTGCTGGGAGAGGCATTGCTGGCAGAAGCATTGCTGGGAGAGACATTGTTGGGAGAGACATTGCTGGGAGACATATTGTTCGGAGACATTGCTGGGAGAGACATTGTTGGGAGAGACATTGCTGGGAGAGACATTGCTGGGAGAGCCATTGTTGGGAGAGACATTGCTGGGAGACATTGTTGGGAGAGACATTGCTGGGAGAGACATTGTTGGGAGCGACATTGCTGGGAGATACATTGTTGGTAGAGCCATTGCTGGAGAGCTATTGTTGGTTGAGATATTGTTCGCAGAGACATTGTTGGGAGAGACATTGCTGGGAGAGACTTTGTTTGGAGAGACATTGTTGGGAGAGACATTGTTGGGAAAGACATTGTTGGGAGAGACATTGCAGGGGGAGACATTGTTGTGATAAAATTGTGGGAGGCATTGCGGGAAAGACATTGTTGGGAGAGACATTGCATGGTTAGACATTGTTGGGAGAGGCATTGTTGGGGGAGACATTGTTGGGGGAGACATTGCTGGGGGAGACATTATTGGGAGGGACAATGTTGGGAGAGATATTGTTGGGAGAGCCATTGTTGGGAGTGATATTGTTGGGAGAGACATTGTTGGGAGCGACATTGTTGGGAGAGACATTGTTGAGGGAGACATTGTTGGGAGAGACATTGTTGGGAGAGTCATTGTTGGGGGAGCCATTGTTGAGAGAGACATTGCTGGGAGAGACATTGTTGGGAGAGACATTGTTGGGAGAGACATATCTGGGAGAGACATTGTTGCGAGAGACATTGCTGGGAGACATATTGTTCGGAGACATTGCTGGGAGAGGCATTGTTGGGAGAGACATTGTTGGGAGAGACATTGTTGGGAGAGACATTGCTGGAAGAGACATTGTTGGAAGAGACATTGTTGGGAGAGACAGTGTTGGGAGAGACATTGTTGGGAGAGACACATCTGGGAGAGACATTGTTGGTAGAGCCATTGCTGGGAGAGACATTGTTGGTTGAGATATTTTTCGCAGAGACATTGTTGGGAGGGACATTGCTGGGGGAGACATTGTTAGGAGAGACATTGCTGGGAGAGACATTGTTGGGAGAGACATTGCTTGGAGTGACATTGTTGGGGGAGACATTGTTGGGAGAGATATTGCTGGGAGAGGCATTGCTGGCAGAAGCATTGCTGGGAGAGACATTGTTGGGAGAGACATTGCTGGGAGAGCCATTGTTGGGAGAGACATTGCTGGGAGACATTGTTGGGAGAGACATTGCTGGGAGAGACATTGTTGGGAGCGACATTGCTGGGAGATACATTGTTGGTAGAGCCATTGCTGGAGAGCTATTGTTGGTTGAGATATTGTTCGCAGAGACATTGTTGGGAGAGACATTGCTGGGAGAGACTTTGTTTGGAGAGACATTGTTGGGAGAGACATTGTTGGGAAAGACATTGTTGGGAGAGACATTGCAGGGGGAGACATTGTTGTGATAAAATTGTGGGAGGCATTGCGGGAAAGACATTGTTGGGAGAGACATTGCATGGTTAGACATTGTTGGGAGAGGCATTGTTGGGGGAGACATTGTTGGGGGAGACATTGCTGGGGGAGACATTATTGGGAGGGACAATGTTGGGAGAGATATTGTTGGGAGAGCCATTGTTGGGAGAGATATTGTTGGGAGAGACATTGTTGGGAGCGACATTGTTGGGAGAGACATTGTTGAGGGAGACATTGTTGGGAGAGACATTGTTGGGAGAGTCATTGTTGGGGGAGCCATTGTTGAGAGAGACATTGCTGGGAGAGACATTGTTGGGAGAGACATTGTTGGGAGAGACATATCTGGGAGAGACATTGTTGTGAGAGACATTGCTGGGAGACATATTGTTCGGAGACATTGCTGGGAGAGGCATTGTTGGGAGAGACATTGTTGGGAGAGACATTGTTGGGAGAGACATTGCTGGAAGAGACATTGTTGGAAGAGACATTGTTGGGAGAGACAGTGTTGGGAGAGACATTGTTGGGAGAGACACATCTGGGAGAGACATTGTTGGTAGAGCCATTGCTGGGAGAGACATTGTTGGTTGAGATATTTTTCGCAGAGACATTGTTGGGAGGGACATTGCTGGGGGAGACATTGTTAGGAGAGACATTGCTGGGAGAGACATTGTTGGGAGAGACATTGCTTGGAGTGACATTGTTGGGGGAGACATTGTTGGGAGAGATATTGCTGGGAGAGGCATTGCTGGCAGAAGCATTGCTGGGAGAGACATTGTTGGGAGAGACATTGCTGGGAGAGATATTGTTGGGGGAGACATTGCTGGGGAAGAAATTGTAGGGAGAGACATTGCTGGGAGAGACATTGCTGGGAGAGATATTGTTGGGGGAGACATTGCTGGGGAAGAAATTGTAGGGAGAGACATTGTTGGGAGAGACATTGCTGGGGGAGACATTGTTGGGAGAGATATTGTTGGGAGAGACATTGCTGGGAGAGAAATTGCTGGGAGATACATTGCTGGGAGAGACATTGCTTGGAGAGACATTGTTGGGAGAGACATTGTTGTGGGAGGCATTGCTGGGAGAGACATTGTTGGGAGAGACAGTGTTGGGAGAGACATTGTTGGCAGAGACATATCTGGGAGAGACGTTGTTGAGAGAGACAGTGTTGGGAGAGACATTGTTGGCAGAGACATTGTTGGGGGAGACATTGTTAGGAGAGACATTGCTGGGAGAGACATTGTTGAGAGAGACATTGCTTGGAGTGACATTGTTGGGGGAGACATTGTTGGGAGAGATATTGCTGGGAGAGGCATTGCTGGCAGAAGCATTGCTGGGAGAGACATTGTTGGGAGAGACATTGCTGGGAGACATATTGTTCGGAGACATTGCTGGGAGAGACATTGTTGGGAGAGACATTGTTGCGAGACACATTGCTGGGAGAGATATTGTTGGGAGAGACATTGTTGGGAGATACATATCTTGGAAAGACATTGCTGGAAGAGTCATTGTTGGGAGAGACAGTGTTGGGAGAGACATTGTTGGGAGAGACATATCTGGGAGAGACATTGTTGGTAGAGCCATTGCTGGGAGACATATTGTTCGCAGAGACATTGTTGGGAGAGACATTGCTGGGGGAGACATTGCTGGGGGAGACATTGTTGAGGGAGACATTGCTGGGAGAGACATTGTTTGGAGAGACATTGTTGGGAGAGACATTGTTGGGAAAGACATTGTTGGGAGAGACATTGCAGGGGGAGACATTGTTGTGAGAAAATTGTGGGAGGCATTGCGGGAGAGACATTGTTGGGAGAGACATTGCTTGGATAGACATTGTTGGGAGAGACATTGTTGGGAGATACATTGTTGGGGAGACATTGCTGGGGGAGACATTGTTGGGAGAGACATTGCTGGGAGAGGCATTGTTGGGAGCGACACTGTTGAGGGAGACATTGTTGGGAGAGACATTGTTGGGAGAGACATTGTTGGGAGAGACATTGTTGGGAGAGTCATTGTTGGGGGAGACATTGTTGCGAGAGACATTGCTGGGAGAGACATTGTTGGGAGAGACATTGTTGGGAGAGACATTATTGGGAGAGACATATCTGGGAGAGACATTGTTGGGAGAGACATTGCTGGGAGACATATTGTTCGGAGACATTGCTGGGAGAGAAATTGTTGGGAGAGACATTGTTGGGAGAGACATTGCTGGAAGAGACATTGTTGGGAGAGACATTGTTGGGAGAGACATATCTGGGAGAGACATTGTTGGGAGAGACAGTGTTGAGAGAGACAGTGTTGGGAGAGACATATCTGGGAGAGACATTGTTGGTAGAGCCATTGCTGGGAGAGACATTGTTGGTTGAGATATTGTTCGCAGAGACATTGTTGGGAGAGACATTGCTGGAGGAGACATTGCTGGGGGAGACATTGTTGAGGGAGACATTGCTGGGAGAGACATTGTTTGGAGTGACATTGTTGGGAAAGACATTGTTGGGAGAGACATTGCAGGGGGAGACATTGTTGTGAGAAAATTGTGGGAGGCATTGCGGGAGAGACATTGTTGGGAGAGACATTGCTTGGATAGACATTGTTGGGAGAGACATTGTTGGGAGAGACATTGCTGGGAGACATTGTTGGGAGAGAAATTGCTGGGAGAGACATATCTGGGAGAGACGTTGTTGAGAGAGACAGTGTTGGGAGAGACATTGTTGGCAGAGACATTGTTGGGGGAGACATTGTTAGGAGAGACATTGCTGGGAGAGACATTGTTGAGAGAGACATTGCTTGGAGTGACATTGTTGGGGGAGACATTGTTGGGAGAGATATTGCTGGGAGAGGCATTGCTGGCAGAAGCATTGCTGGGAGAGACATTGTTGGGAGAGACATTGCTGGGAGACATATTGTTCGGAGACATTGCTGGGAGAGACATTGTTGGGAGAGACATTGTTGGGAGAGACATTGCTGGAAGAGACATTGTTGGGAGAGACATTGTTGGGAGAGACATATCTGGGAGAGACATTGCTGGGAGAGACATTGTTGGGAGAGACAGTGTTGAGAGAGACATTGTTGGGAGAGACATATCTGGGAGAGACATTGTTGGTAGAGCCATTGCTGGGAGAGACATTGTTGGTTGAGATATTTTTCGCAGAGACATTGTTGGGAGGGACATTGCTGGGGGAGACATTGCTGGAGGAGACATTTTTGAGGGAGACATTGCTGGGAGAGACATTGTTTGGAGAGACATTGTTGGGGGAGACATTGTTAGGAGAGACATTGCTGGGAGAGACATTGCTGGGAGAGACATTGTTGGGAGAGACATTGCTTGGAGTGACATTGTTGGGGGAGACATTGTTGGGAGAGATATTGCTGGGAGAGGCATTGCTGGGAGAGACATTGTTGGGAGAGACATTGCTGGGAGACATATTCTTCGGAGACTTTGCTGGGAGAGACATTGTTGGGAGAGACATTGCTGGGAGAGACATTGCTGGGAGAGCCATTGTTGGGAGAGACATTGCTGGGAGACATTGTTGGGAGAGACATTGCTGGGAGAGACATTGTTGGGAGCGACATTGATGGGAGATACATTGTTGGTAGAGCCATTGCTGGAGAGCCATTGTTGGTTGAGATATTGTTCGCAGAGTCATTGTTGGGAGAGACATTGCTGGGGAGACATTGCTGGGGGAGACATTTTTGAGCGAGACATTGCTGGGAGAGACTTTGTTTGGAGAGACATTGTTGGGAGAGACATTGTTGGGAAAGACTTTGTTGGGAGAGACATTGCAGGGGGAGACATTGTTGTGACAAAATTGTGGGAGGCATTGCGGGGGAGACATTGTTGGGAGAGACATTGCATGGATAGAAATTGTTGGGAGAGGCATTGTTGGGGGAGACATTGTTGGGGGAGACATTGCTGGGGGAGACATTATTGGGAGAGACAATGTTGGGAGAGACATTGTTGGGAGAGCCATTGTTGGGAGAGGCATTGTTGGGAGAGACATTGTTGGGAGCGACATTGCTGGGAGAGACATTGTTGGGAGAGACATTGTTGAGGGAGACATTGTTGGGAGAGACATTGTTGGGAGAGTCATTGTTGGGGGAGACATTGTTGGGAGAGACATTGCTGGGAGAGACATTGTTGGGAGAGACATTGTTGGGAGAGACATATCTGGGATAGACATTGTTGCGAGAGACATTGCTGGGAGACATATTGTTCGGAGACATTGCTGGGAGAGGCATTGTTGGGAGAGACATTGTTGGGAGAGACATTGCTGGAAGAGACATTGTTGGGAGAGACATTGTTGGGAGAGACATATCTGGGAGAGACATTGCTGGGAGAGACATTGTTGGGAGAGACAGTGTTGGGAGAGACATATCTGGGAGAGACATTGTTGGTAGAGCCATTGCTGGGAGAGACATTGTTGGTTGAGATATTGTTCGCAGAGACTTTGTTGGGAGAGACATTGCTGGGGGAGACATTGCTGGGGGAGACATTGTTGAGGGAGACATTGCTGGGAGAGAAATTGTTTGGAGAGACATTGTTGGGGGAGACATTGTTAGGAGAGACATTGCTGGGAGAGACATTGTTGGGGGAGACATCATTGGGAGATATATTGCTGGGAGAGGCATTGCTGGGAGAAGCATTGCTGGGAGAGACATTGCTGGGGGAGACATTGCTGGGGGAGACATTGTTGAGGGAGACATTGCTGGGAGAGACATTGTTTGGAGAGACATTGTTGGGGGAGACATTGTTAGGAGAGACATTGCTGGGAGAGACATTGTTGGGGGAGACATCATTGGGAGATATATTGCTGGGAGAGGCATTGCTGGGAGAAGCATTGCTGGGAGAGACATTGCTGGGGGAGACATTGCTGGGGGAGACATTGTTGAGGGAGACATTGCTGGGAGAGACATTGTTTGGAGAGACATTGTTGGGGGAGACATTGTTAGGAGAGACATTGCTGGGAGCGACATTGTTGGGGGAGACATCATTGGGAGATATATTGCTGGGAGAGGCATTGCTGGGAGAAGCATTGCTGGGAGAGACATTGTTGGGAGAGACATTGCTTGGAGTGACATTGTTTGGGGAGACGTTGCGAGAGTTATTGCTGGGAGAGGCATTGCTGACAGAAGCATTGCTGGGAGAGACATTGTTGGGAGAGACATTGCTGGGAGATATATTGTTTGGAGATATTGCTGGGAGAGATATTGTTGGGAGAGATATTGTTGCGAGAGACATTGTTGGGAGAGACAGTGTTGGGAGAGACATTGTTGGGAGAGACATATCTGGGAGAGACATTGTTGGTAGAGCCATTGGTGGGAGACATATTGTTCGCAGAGACATTGTTGGGAGAGACATTGTTGGGAAAGACATTGTTGGGAGAGACATTGCAGGGGGAGACATTGTTGTGAGAAAATTGTCGGAGGCATTGCGGGAGAGACATTGTTGGGAGAGACATTGCTTGGATAGACATTGTTGGGAGAGACATTGTTGGGAGAGAAATTGTTGGGGGAGACATTGCTGGGGGAGACATTGTTGGGAGAGACAATGTTGGGAGAGACATTGTTGGGAGAGACATTGTTGGGAGAGACATTGCTGGGAGACATTGTTGGGAGAGACATTGCTGGGATAGACATTGTTGGGAGAGACATTGCTGGGAGAGTCATTGTTGGGAGAGACATTGTTGAGGGAGACATTGTTGGGAGAGACATTGTTGGGAGAGACATTGTTGGGAGAGACATTGTTGGGAGAGTCATTGTTGGGGGAGACATTGTTGGGAGAGACATTGCTGGGAGAGACATTGCTAGGAGAGACATTGTTGGGAGAGACATTGTTGGGAGAGACATTATTGGGAGAGACATATCTGGGAGAGACAGTGTTGGGAGAGACATTGCTGGGAGACATATTGTTCGGAGACATTGCTGGGAGAGAAATTGTTGGGAGAGACATTGTTGGGAGAGACATTGCTGGAAGAGACATTGTTGGGAGAGACATTGTTGGGAGAGACATATCTGGGAGAGACATTGCTGGGAGAGACATTGTTGGGAGAGACAGTGTTGGGAGAGACATATCTGGGAGAGACATTGTTGGTAGAGCCATTGCTGGGAGAGACATTGTTGGTTGAGATATTGTTCGCAGAGACTTTGTTGGGAGAGACATTGCTGGGGGAGACATTGCTGGGGGAGACATTGTTGAGGGAGACATTGCTGGGAGAGACATTGTTTGGAGAGACATTGTTGGGGGAGACATTGTTAGGAGAGACATTGCTGGGAGAGACATTGTTGGGGGAGACATCATTGGGAGATATATTGCTGGGAGAGGCATTGCTGGGAGAAGCATTGCTGGGAGAGACATTGCTGGGGGAGACATTGCTGGGGGAGACATTGTTGAGGGAGACATTGCTGGGAGAGACATTGTTTGGAGAGACATTGTTGGGGGAGATATTGTTAGGAGAGACATTGCTGGGAGAGACATTGTTGGGGGAGACATCATTGGGAGATATATTGCTGGGAGAGGCATTGCTGGGAGAAGCATTGCTGGGAGAGACATTGTTGGGAGAGACGTTGTTGGGAGAGATATTGTTGGGGGAGACATTGCTGGGGAAGAAATTGTTGGGGGAGACATTGTTGGGAGAGACATTGCTGGGAGAGACATTGTTGGGAGAGGCATTGTTGGGAGAGATATTGTTGGGAGAGACATTGTTGGGAGAGACGTTGCTGGGAGAGACATTGTTGGGAGAGACATAGCTGGGAGAGACATTGTTGGGAGAGACATAGCTGGGAGAGACATTGTTGGGAGAGACATTGTTGGGAGAGACCGTGTTGGGAGAGACATTGTTGGGAGAGACATATCTGAGAGACATTGTTGGGAGAGACATTGCTGGGAGACATATTGTTCGGAGACATTGCTGGGAGAGACATTGTTGGGAGAGACATTGTTGGGAGAGAAATTGCTGGAAGAGACGTTGTTGGGAGAGACATTGTTGGGAGAGACATAACTGGGAGAGACATTGCTGGGAGAGACATTGTTGGGAGAGACAGTGTTGGGAGAGACATTGTTGGGAGAGACATATCTGGGAGAGACATTGTTGGTAGAACCATTGCTGGGAGAGACATTGTTGGTTGAGATATTTTTCGCAGAGACATTGTTGGGAGGGACATTGCTGGGGGAGACATTGCTGGAGGAGACATTGTTGAGGGAGACATTGCTGGGAGAGACATTGTTTGGAGAGACATTGTTGGGGGAGACATTGTTAGGAGAGACATTGCTGGGAGATACATTGTTGGGAGAGACATAGCTTGGAGTGACATTGTTGGGGGAGACATTGTTGGGAGAGATATTGCTGGGACAGGCATTGCTGGCAGAAGCATTGCTGGGAGAGACATTGTTGGGAGAGACATTGCTGGGAGACATATTGTTCGGAGACATTGCTGGGAGAGACATTGTTGGGAGAGACATTGTTGGGAGAGACATTGCTGGAAGAGACATTGTTGGGAGAGACATTGTTGGGCGAGACATATCTGGGAGAGACATTGCTGGGAGAGACATTGTTGTGAGAGACAGTGTTGAGAGAGACATTGTTGGGAGAGACATATCTGGGAGAGACATTGTTGGTAGAGCCATTGCTGGGAGAGACATTGTTGGTTGAGATATTTTTCGCAGAGACATTGTTGGGAGGGACATTGCTGGGGGAGACATTGCTGGAGGAGACATTTTTGAGGGAGACATTGCTGGGAGAGACATTGTTTGGAGAGACATTGTTGGGGGAGACATTGTTAGGAGAGACATTGCTGGGAGAGACATTGTTGGGAGAGACATTGCTTGGAGTGACATTGTTGGGGGAGACATTGTTGGGAGAGATATTGCTGGGAGAGGCATTGCTGGGAGAAGCATTGCTGGGAGAGACATTGCTGGGGGAGACATTGCTGGGGGAGACATTGTTGAGGGAGACATTGCTGGGAGAGACATTGTTTGGAGAGACATTGTTGGGGGAGATATTGTTAGGAGAGACATTGCTGGGAGAGACATTGTTGGGGGAGACATCATTGGGAGATATATTGCTGGGAGAGGCATTGCTGGGAGAAGCATTGCTGGGAGAGACATTGTTGGGAGAGACGTTGTTGGGAGAGATATTGTTGGGGGAGACATTGCTGGGGAAGAAATTGTTGGGGGAGACATTGTTGGGAGAGACATTGCTGGGAGAGACATTGTTGGGAGAGGCATTGTTGGGAGAGATATTGTTGGGAGAGACATTGTTGGGAGAGACGTTGCTGGGAGAGACATTGTTGGGAGAGACATAGCTGGGAGAGACATTGTTGGGAGAGACATAGCTGGGAGAGACATTGTTGGGAGAGACATTGTTGGGAGAGACCGTGTTGGGAGAGACATTGTTGGGAGAGACATATCTGAGAGACATTGTTGGGAGAGACATTGCTGGGAGACATATTGTTCGGAGACATTGCTGGGAGAGACATTGTTGGGAGAGACATTGTTGGGAGAGAAATTGCTGGAAGAGACGTTGTTGGGAGAGACATTGTTGGGAGAGACATAACTGGGAGAGACATTGCTGGGAGAGACATTGTTGGGAGAGACAGTGTTGGGAGAGACATTGTTGGGAGAGACATATCTGGGAGAGACATTGTTGGTAGAACCATTGCTGGGAGAGACATTGTTGGTTGAGATATTTTTCGCAGAGACATTGTTGGGAGGGACATTGCTGGGGGAGACATTGCTGGAGGAGACATTGTTGAGGGAGACATTGCTGGGAGAGACATTGTTTGGAGAGACATTGTTGGGGGAGACATTGTTAGGAGAGACATTGCTGGGAGATACATTGTTGGGAGAGACATAGCTTGGAGTGACATTGTTGGGGGAGACATTGTTGGGAGAGATATTGCTGGGACAGGCATTGCTGGCAGAAGCATTGCTGGGAGAGACATTGTTGGGAGAGACATTGCTGGGAGACATATTGTTCGGAGACATTGCTGGGAGAGACATTGTTGGGAGAGACATTGTTGGGAGAGACATTGCTGGAAGAGACATTGTTGGGAGAGACATTGTTGGGCGAGACATATCTGGGAGAGACATTGCTGGGAGAGACATTGTTGTGAGAGACAGTGTTGAGAGAGACATTGTTGGGAGAGACATATCTGGGAGAGACATTGTTGGTAGAGCCATTGCTGGGAGAGACATTGTTGGTTGAGATATTTTTCGCAGAGACATTGTTGGGAGGGACATTGCTGGGGGAGACATTGCTGGAGGAGACATTTTTGAGGGAGACATTGCTGGGAGAGACATTGTTTGGAGAGACATTGTTGGGGGAGACATTGTTAGGAGAGACATTGCTGGGAGAGACATTGTTGGGAGAGACATTGCTTGGAGTGACATTGTTGGGGGAGACATTGTTGGGAGAGATATTGCTGGGAGAGGCATTGCTGGGAGAAGCATTGCTGGGAGAGACATTGTTGGGAGAGACATTGCTGGGAGTGACATTGTTTGGGGAGACGTTGCGAGAGATATTGCTGGGAGAGGCATTGCTGACAGAAGCATTGCTGGGAGAGACATTGTTGGGAGAGACATTGCTGGGAGACATATTGTTTGGAGATATTGCTGGGAGAGATATTGTTGGGAGAGATATTGTTGCGAGAGACATTGTTGGGAGAGACAGTGTTGGGAGAGACATTGTTGGGAGAGACATATCTGGGAGAGACATTGTTGGTAGAGCCATTGGTGGGAGACATATTGTTCGCAGAGACATTGTTGGGAGAGACATTGTTGGGAAAGACATTGTTGGGAGAGACATTGCAGGGGGAGACATTGTTGTGAGAAAATTGTCGGAGGCATTGCGGGAGAGACATTGTTGGGAGAGACATTGCTTGGATAGACATTGTTGGGAGAGACATTGTTGGGAGAGAAATTGTTGGGGGAGACATTGCTGGGGGAGACATTGTTGGGAGAGACAATGTTGGGAGAGACATTGTTGGGAGAGACATTGTTGGGAGAGACATTGCTGGGAGACATTGTTGGGAGAGACATTGCTGGGATAGACATTGTTGGGAGAGACATTGCTGGGAGAGACATTGTTGGGAGAGACATTGTTGAGGGAGACATTGTTGGGAGAGACATTGTTGGGAGAGACATTGTTGGGAGAGAGATTGTTGGGAGAGTCATTGTTGGGGGAGACATTGTTGGGAGAGACATTGCTGGGAGAGACATTGCTAGGAGAGACATTGTTGGGAGAGACATTGTTGGGAGAGACATTATTGGGAGAGACATATCTGGGAGAGACAGTGTTGGGAGAGACATTGCTGGGAGACATATTGTTCGGAGACATTGCTGGGAGAGAAATTGTTGGGAGAGACATTGTTGGGAGAGACATTGCTGGAAGAGACATTGTTGGGAGAGACATTGTTGGGAGAGACATATCTGCGAGAGACATTGCTGGGAGAGACATTGTTGGGAGAGACAGTGTTGGGAGAGACATATCTGGGAGAGACATTGTTGGTAGAGCCATTGCTGGGAGAGACATTGTTGGTTGAGATATTGTTCGCAGAGACTTTGTTGGGAGAGACATTGCTGGGGGAGACATTGCTGGGGGAGACATTGTTGAGGGAGACATTGCTGGGAGAGACATTGTTTGGAGAGACATTGTTGGGGGAGACGTTGCTGGGAGAGACATTGTTGGGAGAGACATAGCTGGGAGAGACATTGTTGGGAGAGACATAGCTGGGAGAGACATTGTTGGGAGAGACATTGTTGGGAGAGACAGTGTTGGGAGAGACATTGTTGGGAGAGACATATCTGAGAGACATTGTTGGGAGAGACATTGCTGGGAGACATATTGTTCGGAGACATTGCTGGGAGAGAAATTGTTGGGAGAGACATTGTTGGGAGAGACATTGCTGGAAGAGACATTGTTGGGAGAGACATTGTTGGGAGAGACATATCTGGGAGAGACATTGCTGGGAGAGACATTGTTGGGAGAGACAGTGTTGGGAGAGACATATCTGGGAGAGACATTGTTGGTAGAGCCATTGCTGGGAGAGACATTGTTGGTTGAGATATTGTTCGCAGAGACTTTGTTGGGAGAGACATTGCTGGGGGAGACATTGCTGGGGGAGACATTGTTGAGGGAGACATTGCTGGGAGAGACATTGTTTGGAGAGACATTGTTGGGGGAGACATTGTTAGGAGAGACATTGCTGGGAGAGACATTGTTGGGGGAGACATCATTGGGAGATATATTGCTGGGAGAGGCATTGCTGGGAGAAGCATTGCTGGGAGAGACATTGCTGGGGGAGACATTGCTGGGGGAGACATTGTTGAGGGAGACATTGCTGGGAGAGACATTGTTTGGAGAGACATTGTTGGGGGAGATATTGTTAGGAGAGACATTGCTGGGAGAGACATTGTTGGGGGAGACATCATTGGGAGATATATTGCTGGGAGAGGCATTGCTGGGAGAAGCATTGCTGGGAGAGACATTGTTGGGAGAGACGTTGTTGGGAGAGATATTGTTGGGGGAGACATTGCTGGGGAAGAAATTGTTGGGGGAGACATTGTTGGGAGAGACATTGCTGGGAGAGACATTGTTGGGAGAGGCATTGTTGGGAGAGATATTGTTGGGAGAGACATTGTTGGGAGAGACGTTGCTGGGAGAGACATTGTTGGGAGAGACATAGCTGGGAGAGACATTGTTGGGAGAGACATAGCTGGGAGAGACATTGTTGGGAGAGACATTGTTGGGAGAGACCGTGTTGGGAGAGACATTGTTGGGAGAGACATATCTGAGAGACATTGTTGGGAGAGACATTGCTGGGAGACATATTGTTCGGAGACATTGCTGGGAGAGACATTGTTGGGAGAGACATTGTTGGGAGAGAAATTGCTGGAAGAGACGTTGTTGGGAGAGACATTGTTGGGAGAGACATAACTGGGAGAGACATTGCTGGGAGAGACATTGTTGGGAGAGACAGTGTTGGGAGAGACATTGTTGGGAGAGACATATCTGGGAGAGACATTGTTGGTAGAACCATTGCTGGGAGAGACATTGTTGGTTGAGATATTTTTCGCAGAGACATTGTTGGGAGGGACATTGCTGGGGGAGACATTGCTGGAGGAGACATTGTTGAGGGAGACATTGCTGGGAGAGACATTGTTTGGAGAGACATTGTTGGGGGAGACATTGTTAGGAGAGACATTGCTGGGAGATACATTGTTGGGAGAGACATAGCTTGGAGTGACATTGTTGGGGGAGACATTGTTGGGAGAGATATTGCTGGGACAGGCATTGCTGGCAGAAGCATTGCTGGGAGAGACATTGTTGGGAGAGACATTGCTGGGAGACATATTGTTCGGAGACATTGCTGGGAGAGACATTGTTGGGAGAGACATTGTTGGGAGAGACATTGCTGGAAGAGACATTGTTGGGAGAGACATTGTTGGGCGAGACATATCTGGGAGAGACATTGCTGGGAGAGACATTGTTGTGAGAGACAGTGTTGAGAGAGACATTGTTGGGAGAGACATATCTGGGAGAGACATTGTTGGTAGAGCCATTGCTGGGAGAGACATTGTTGGTTGAGATATTTTTCGCAGAGACATTGTTGGGAGGGACATTGCTGGGGGAGACATTGCTGGAGGAGACATTTTTGAGGGAGACATTGCTGGGAGAGACATTGTTTGGAGAGACATTGTTGGGGGAGACATTGTTAGGAGAGACATTGCTGGGAGAGACATTGTTGGGAGAGACATTGCTTGGAGTGACATTGTTGGGGGAGACATTGTTGGGAGAGATATTGCTGGGAGAGGCATTGCTGGGAGAAGCATTGCTGGGAGAGACATTGTTGGGAGAGACATTGCTGGGAGTGACATTGTTTGGGGAGACGTTGCGAGAGATATTGCTGGGAGAGGCATTGCTGACAGAAGCATTGCTGGGAGAGACATTGTTGGGAGAGACATTGCTGGGAGACATATTGTTTGGAGATATTGCTGGGAGAGATATTGTTGGGAGAGATATTGTTGCGAGAGACATTGTTGGGAGAGACAGTGTTGGGAGAGACATTGTTGGGAGAGACATATCTGGGAGAGACATTGTTGGTAGAGCCATTGGTGGGAGACATATTGTTCGCAGAGACATTGTTGGGAGAGACATTGTTGGGAAAGACATTGTTGGGAGAGACATTGCAGGGGGAGACATTGTTGTGAGAAAATTGTCGGAGGCATTGCGGGAGAGACATTGTTGGGAGAGACATTGCTTGGATAGACATTGTTGGGAGAGACATTGTTGGGAGAGAAATTGTTGGGGGAGACATTGCTGGGGGAGACATTGTTGGGAGAGACAATGTTGGGAGAGACATTGTTGGGAGAGACATTGTTGGGAGAGACATTGCTGGGAGACATTGTTGGGAGAGACATTGCTGGGATAGACATTGTTGGGAGAGACATTGCTGGGAGAGACATTGTTGGGAGAGACATTGTTGAGGGAGACATTGTTGGGAGAGACATTGTTGGGAGAGACATTGTTGGGAGAGAGATTGTTGGGAGAGTCATTGTTGGGGGAGACATTGTTGGGAGAGACATTGCTGGGAGAGACATTGCTAGGAGAGACATTGTTGGGAGAGACATTGTTGGGAGAGACATTATTGGGAGAGACATATCTGGGAGAGACAGTGTTGGGAGAGACATTGCTGGGAGACATATTGTTCGGAGACATTGCTGGGAGAGAAATTGTTGGGAGAGACATTGTTGGGAGAGACATTGCTGGAAGAGACATTGTTGGGAGAGACATTGTTGGGAGAGACATATCTGCGAGAGACATTGCTGGGAGAGACATTGTTGGGAGAGACAGTGTTGGGAGAGACATATCTGGGAGAGACATTGTTGGTAGAGCCATTGCTGGGAGAGACATTGTTGGTTGAGATATTGTTCGCAGAGACTTTGTTGGGAGAGACATTGCTGGGGGAGACATTGCTGGGGGAGACATTGTTGAGGGAGACATTGCTGGGAGAGACATTGTTTGGAGAGACATTGTTGGGGGAGACGTTGCTGGGAGAGACATTGTTGGGAGAGACATAGCTGGGAGAGACATTGTTGGGAGAGACATAGCTGGGAGAGACATTGTTGGGAGAGACATTGTTGGGAGAGACAGTGTTGGGAGAGACATTGTTGGGAGAGACATATCTGAGAGACATTGTTGGGAGAGACATTGCTGGGAGACATATTGTTCGGAGACATTGCTGGGAGAGAAATTGTTGGGAGAGACATTGTTGGGAGAGACATTGCTGGAAGAGACATTGTTGGGAGAGACATTGTTGGGAGAGACATATCTGGGAGAGACATTGCTGGGAGAGACATTGTTGGGAGAGACAGTGTTGGGAGAGACATATCTGGGAGAGACATTGTTGGTAGAGCCATTGCTGGGAGAGACATTGTTGGTTGAGATATTGTTCGCAGAGACTTTGTTGGGAGAGACATTGCTGGGGGAGACATTGCTGGGGGAGACATTGTTGAGGGAGACATTGCTGGGAGAGACATTGTTTGGAGAGACATTGTTGGGGGAGACATTGTTAGGAGAGACATTGCTGGGAGAGACATTGTTGGGGGAGACATCATTGGGAGATATATTGCTGGGAGAGGCATTGCTGGGAGAAGCATTGCTGGGAGAGACATTGCTGGGGGAGACATTGCTGGGGGAGACATTGTTGAGGGAGACATTGCTGGGAGAGACATTGTTTGGAGAGACATTGTTGGGGGAGATATTGTTAGGAGAGACATTGCTGGGAGAGACATTGTTGGGGGAGACATAATTGGGAGATATATTGCTGGGAGAGGCATTGCTGGGAGAAGCATTGCTGGGAGAGACATTGTTGGGAGAGACGTTGTTGGGAGAGATATTGTTGGGGGAGACATTGCTGGGGAAGAAATTGTTGGGGGAGACATTGTTGGGAGAGACATTGCTGGGAGAGACATTGTTGGGAGAGGCATTGTTGGGAGAGATATTGTTGGGAGAGACATTGTTGGGAGAGACGTTGCTGGGAGAGACATTGTTGGGAGAGACATAGCTGGGAGAGACATTGTTGGGAGAGACATAGCTGGGAGAGACATTGTTGGGAGAGACATTGTTGGGAGAGACATAGCTGGGAGAGACATTGTTGGGAGAGACATTGTTGGGAGAGACAGTGTTGGGAGAGACATTGTTGGGAGAGACATATCTGAGAGACATTGTTGGGAGAGACATTGCTGGGAGACATATTGTTCGGAGACATTGCTGGGAGAGAAATTGTTGGGAGAGACATTGTTGGGAGAGACATTGCTGGAAGAGACATTGTTGGGAGAGACATTGTTGGGAGAGACATATCTGGGAGAGACATTGCTGGGAGAGACATTGTTGGGAGAGACAGTGTTGGGAGAGACATATCTGGGAGAGACATTGTTGGTAGAGCCATTGCTGGGAGAGACATTGTTGGTTGAGATATTGTTCGCAGAGACTTTGTTGGGAGAGACATTGCTGGGGGAGACATTGCTGGGGGAGACATTGTTGAGGGAGACATTGCTGGGAGAGACATTGTTTGGAGAGACATTGTTGGGGGAGACATTGTTAGGAGAGACATTGCTGGGAGAGACATTGTTGGGGGAGACATCATTGGGAGATATATTGCTGGGAGAGGCATTGCTGGGAGAAGCATTGCTGGGAGAGACATTGCTGGGGGAGACATTGCTGGGGGAGACATTGTTGAGGGAGACATTGCTGGGAGAGACATTGTTTGGAGAGACATTGTTGGGGGAGATATTGTTAGGAGAGACATTGCTGGGAGAGACATTGTTGGGGGAGACATAATTGGGAGATATATTGCTGGGAGAGGCATTGCTGGGAGAAGCATTGCTGGGAGAGACATTGTTGGGAGAGACGTTGTTGGGAGAGATATTGTTGGGGGAGACATTGCTGGGGAAGAAATTGTTGGGGGAGACATTGTTGGGAGAGACATTGCTGGGAGAGACATTGTTGGGAGAGGCATTGTTGGGAGAGATATTGTTGGGAGAGACATTGTTGGGAGAGACGTTGCTGGGAGAGACATTGTTGGGAGAGACATAGCTGGGAGAGACATTGTTGGGAGAGACATAGCTGGGAGAGACATTGTTGGGAGAGACATTGTTGGGAGAGACCGTGTTGGGAGAGACATTGTTGGGAGAGACATATCTGAGAGACATTGTTGGGAGAGACATTGCTGGGAGACATATTGTTCGGAGACATTGCTGGGAGAGACATTGTTGGGAGAGACATTGTTGGGAGAGAAATTGCTGGAAGAGACGTTGTTGGGAGAGACATTGTTGGGAGAGACATAACTGGGAGAGACATTGCTGGGAGAGACATTGTTGGGAGAGACAGTGTTGGGAGAGACATTGTTGGGAGAGACATATCTGGGAGAGACATTGTTGGTAGAACCATTGCTGGGAGAGACATTGTTGGTTGAGATATTTTTCGCAGAGACATTGTTGGGAGGGACATTGCTGGGGGAGACATTGCTGGAGGAGACATTGTTGAGGGAGACATTGCTGGGAGAGACATTGTTTGGAGAGACATTGTTGGGGGAGACATTGTTAGGAGAGACATTGCTGGGAGATACATTGTTGGGAGAGACATAGCTTGGAGTGACATTGTTGGGGGAGACATTGTTGGGAGAGATATTGCTGGGACAGGCATTGCTGGCAGAAGCATTGCTGGGAGAGACATTGTTGGGAGAGACATTGCTGGGAGACATATTGTTCGGAGACATTGCTGGGAGAGACATTGTTGGGAGAGACATTGTTGGGAGAGACATTGCTGGAAGAGACATTGTTGGGAGAGACATTGTTGGGCGAGACATATCTGGGAGAGACATTGCTGGGAGAGACATTGTTGTGAGAGACAGTGTTGAGAGAGACATTGTTGGGAGAGACATATCTGGGAGAGACATTGTTGGTAGAGCCATTGCTGGGAGAGACATTGTTGGTTGAGATATTTTTCGCAGAGACATTGTTGGGAGGGACATTGCTGGGGGAGACATTGCTGGAGGAGACATTTTTGAGGGAGACATTGCTGGGAGAGACATTGTTTGGAGAGACATTGTTGGGGGAGACATTGTTAGGAGAGACATTGCTGGGAGAGACATTGTTGGGAGAGACATTGCTTGGAGTGACATTGTTGGGGGAGACATTGTTGGGAGAGATATTGCTGGGAGAGGCATTGCTGGGAGAAGCATTGCTGGGAGAGACATTGTTGGGAGAGACATTGCTGGGAGTGACATTGTTTGGGGAGACGTTGCGAGAGATATTGCTGGGAGAGGCATTGCTGACAGAAGCATTGCTGGGAGAGACATTGTTGGGAGAGACATTGCTGGGAGACATATTGTTTGGAGATATTGCTGGGAGAGATATTGTTGGGAGAGATATTGTTGCGAGAGACATTGTTGGGAGAGACAGTGTTGGGAGAGACATTGTTGGGAGAGACATATCTGGGAGAGACATTGTTGGTAGAGCCATTGGTGGGAGACATATTGTTCGCAGAGACATTGTTGGGAGAGACATTGTTGGGAAAGACATTGTTGGGAGAGACATTGCAGGGGGAGACATTGTTGTGAGAAAATTGTCGGAGGCATTGCGGGAGAGACATTGTTGGGAGAGACATTGCTTGGATAGACATTGTTGGGAGAGACATTGTTGGGAGAGAAATTGTTGGGGGAGACATTGCTGGGGGAGACATTGTTGGGAGAGACAATGTTGGGAGAGACATTGTTGGGAGAGACATTGTTGGGAGAGACATTGCTGGGAGACATTGTTGGGAGAGACATTGCTGGGATAGACATTGTTGGGAGAGACATTGCTGGGAGAGACATTGTTGGGAGAGACATTGTTGAGGGAGACATTGTTGGGAGAGACATTGTTGGGAGAGACATTGTTGGGAGAGAGATTGTTGGGAGAGTCATTGTTGGGGGAGACATTGTTGGGAGAGACATTGCTGGGAGAGACATTGCTAGGAGAGACATTGTTGGGAGAGACATTGTTGGGAGAGATATTATTGGGAGAGACATATCTGGGAGAGACAGTGTTGGGAGAGACATTGCTGGGAGACATATTGTTCGGAGACATTGCTGGGAGAGAAATTGTTGGGAGAGACATTGTTGGGAGAGACATTGCTGGAAGAGACATTGTTGGGAGAGACATTGTTGGGAGAGACATATCTGCGAGAGACATTGCTGGGAGAGACATTGTTGGGAGAGACAGTGTTGGGAGAGACATATCTGGGAGAGACATTGTTGGTAGAGCCATTGCTGGGAGAGACATTGTTGGTTGAGATATTGTTCGCAGAGACTTTGTTGGGAGAGACATTGCTAGGGGAGACATTGCTGGGGGAGACATTGTTGAGGGAGACATTGCTGGGAGAGACATTGTTTGGAGAGACATTGTTGGGGGAGACATTGTTAGGAGAGACATTGCTGGGAGAGACATTGTTGGGGGAGACATCATTGGGAGATATATTGCTGGGAGAGGCATTGCTGGGAGAAGCATTGCTGGGAGAGACATTGCTGGGGGAGACATTGCTGGGGGAGACATTGTTGAGGGAGACATTGCTGGGAGAGACATTGTTTGGAGAGACATTGTTGGGGGAGATATTGTTAGGAGAGACATTGCTGGGAGAGACATTGTTGGGGGAGACATCATTGGGAGATATATTGCTGGGAGAGGCATTGCTGGGAGAAGCATTGCTGGGAGAGACATTGTTGGGAGAGACGTTGTTGGGAGAGATATTGTTGGGGGAGACATTGCTGGGGAAGAAATTGTTGGGAGAGACA
This sequence comes from Pristiophorus japonicus, assembly GCF_044704955.1. Lineage (NCBI taxonomy): Eukaryota > Metazoa > Chordata > Chondrichthyes > Pristiophoridae > Pristiophorus > Pristiophorus japonicus. The sequence goes on from NC_091990.1 coordinate 80,093,055, forward strand.
TTGTTGGGAGAGACATTGCTGGGAGAGACATTGTTGGGAGAGGCATTGTTGGGAGAGATATTGTTGGGAGAGACATTGTTGGGAGAGACGTTGCTGGGAGAGACATTGTTGGGAGAGACATAGCTGGGAGAGACATTGTTGGGAGAGACATAGCTGGGAGAGACATTGTTGGGAGAGACATTGTTGGGAGAGACAGTGTTGGGAGAGACATTGTTGGGAGAGACATATCTGAGAGACATTGTTGGGAGAGACATTGCTGGGAGACATATTGTTCGGAGACATTGCTGGGAGAGACATTGTTGGGAGAGACATTGTTGGGAGAGACATTGTTGGGAGAGAAATTGCTGGAAGAGACGTTGTTGGGAGAGACATTGTTGGGAGAGACATAACTGGGAGAGACATTGCTGGGAGAGACATTGTTGGGAGAGACAGTGTTGGGAGAGACATTGTTGGGAGAGACATATCTGGGAGAGACATTGTTGGTAGAACCATTGCTGGGAGAGACATTGTTGGTTGAGATATTTTTCGCAGAGACATTGTTGGGAGGGACATTGCTGGGGGAGACATTGCTGGAGGAGACATTGTTGAGGGAGACATTGCTGGGAGAGACATTGTTTGGAGAGACATTGTTGGGGGAGACATTGTTAGGAGAGACATTGCTGGGAGAGACATTGTTGGGAGAGACATAGCTTGGAGTGACATTGTTGGGGGAGACATTGTTGGGAGAGATATTGCTGGGACAGGCATTGCTGGCAGAAGCATTGCTGGGAGAGACATTGTTGGGAGAGACATTGCTGGGAGACATATTGTTCGGAGACATTGCTGGGAGAGACATTGTTGGGAGAGACATTGTTGGGAGAGACATTGCTGGAAGAGACATTGTTGGGAGAGACATTGTTGGGAGAGACATATCTGGGAGAGACATTGCTGGGAGAGACATTGTTGGGAGAGACAGTGTTGAGAGAGACATTGTTGGGAGAGACATATCTGGGAGAGACATTGTTGGTAGAGCCATTGCTGGGAGAGACATTGTTGGTTGAGATATTTTTCGCAGAGACATTGTTGGGAGGGACATTGCTGGGGGAGACATTGCTGGAGGAGACATTTTTGAGGGAGACATTGCTGGGAGAGACATTGTTTGGAGAGACATTGTTGGGGGAGACATTGTTAGGAGAGACATTGCTGGGAGAGACATTGTTGGGAGAGACATTGCTTGGAGTGACATTGTTGGGGGAGACATTGTTGGGAGAGATATTGCTGGGAGAGGCATTGCTGGCAGAAGCATTGCTGGGAGAGACATTGTTGGGAGAGACATTGCTGGGAGACATATTGTTCGGAGACATTGCTGGGAGAGACATTGTTGGGGGAGACATTGCTGGGAGAGACATTGCTGGGAGAGCCATTGTTGGGAGAGACATTGCTGGGAGACATTGTTGGGAGAGACATTGCTGGGAGAGACATTGTTGGTTGAGATATTGTTCGCAGAGTCATTGTTGGGAGAGACATTGCTGGGGGAGACATTGCTGGGGGAGACATTGTTGAGCGAGACATTGCTGGGAGATACTTTGTTTGGAGAGACATTGTTGTGAGAGACATCGTTGGGAAAGACATTGTTGGGAGAGACATTGCAGGGGGAGACATTGTTGTGACAAAATTGTGGGAGGCATTGCGGGAGAGACATTGATGGGAGAGACATTGCATGGATAGACATTGTTGGTAGAGGCATTGTTGGGGGAGACATTGTTGGGGGAGACATTGCTGGGGGAGACATTATTGGGAGAGACAATGTTGGGAGAGACATTGTTGGGAGAGCCATTGTTGGGAGAGGCATTGTTGGGAGAGACATTGTTGGGAGACATATTGTTCGCAGAGACATTGTTGGGAGATACATTGCTGCGGGAGACATTGCTGGGGGAGACATTGTTGAGGGAGACATTGCTGGGAGAGACATTGTTTGGAGAGACATTGTTGGGAGAGACATTGTTGGGAAATACATTGTTGGGAGAGACATTGCAGGGGGAGACATTGTTGTGAGAAAATTGTCGGAGGCATTGCGGGAGAGACATTGTTGGGAGAGACATTGCTTGGATAGACATTGTTGGGAGAGACATTGTTGGGAGAGAAATTGTTGGGGGAGACATTGCTGGGGGAGACATTGTTGGGAGAGACAATGTTGGGAGATACATTGTTGGGAGAGACATTGTTGGGAGAGACATTGCTGGGAGACATTGTTGGGAGAGACATTGCTGGGATAGACATTGTTGGGAGAGACATTGCTGGGAGAGACATTGTTGGGAGAGACATTGTTGAGGGAGACATTGTTGGGAGAGACATTGTTGGGAGAGACATTGTTGGGAGAGTCATTGTTGGGGGAGACATTGTTGGGAGAGACATTGCTGGGAGAGACATTGCTGGGAGAGACATTGTTGGGAGAGACATTGTTGGGAGAGACATTATTGTGGGAGACATATCTGGGAGAGACAGTGTTGGGAGAGACATTGCTGGGAGACATATTGTTCGGAGACATTGCTGGGAGAGAAATTGTTGGGAGAGACATTGTTGGGAGAGACATTGCTGGAAGAGACATTGTTGGGAGAGACATTGTTGGGAGAGACATATCTGGGAGAGACATTGCTGGGCGAGACATTGTTGGGAGAGACAGTGTTGGGAGAGACATATCTGGGAGAGACATTGTTGGTAGAGCCATTGCTGGGAGAGACATTGTTGGTTGAGATATTGTTCGCAGAGACTTTGTTGGGAGAGACATTGCTGGGGGAGACATTGCTGGGGGAGACATTGTTGAGGGAGACATTGCTGGGAGAGACATTGTTTGGAGAGACATTGTTGGGGGAGACATTGTTAGGAGAGACATTGCTGGGAGAGACATTGTTGGGGGAGACATCATTGGGAGATATATTGCTGGGAGAGGCATTGCTGGGAGAAGCATTGCTGGGAGAGACATTGCTGGGGGAGACATTGCTGGGGGAGACATTGTTGAGGGAGACATTGCTGGGAGAGACATTGTTGGGAGAGACGTTGCTGGGAGAGACATTGTTGGGAGAGACATAGCTGGGAGAGACATTGTTGGGAGAGACATAGCTGGGAGAGACATTGTTGGGAGAGACATTGTTGGGAGAGACAGTGTTGGGAGAGACATTGTTGGGAGAGACATATCTGAGAGACATTGTTGGGAGAGACATTGCTGGGAGACATATTGTTCGGAGACATTGCTGGGAGAGACATTGTTGGGAGAGACATTGTTGGGAGAGAAATTGCTGGAAGAGACGTTGTTGGGAGAGACATTGTTGGGAGAGACATAACTGGGAGAGATATTGCTGGGAGAGACATTGTTGGGAGAGACAGTGTTGGGAGAGACATTGTTGGGAGAGACATATCTGGGAGAGACATTGTTGGTAGAAACATTGCTGGGAGAGACATTGTTGGTTGAGATATTTTTCGCAGAGACATTGTTGGGAGGGACATTGCTGGGGGAGACATTGCTGGAGGAGACATTGTTGAGGGAGACATTGCTGGGAGAGACATTGTTTGGAGAGACATTGTTGGGGGAGACATTGTTAGGAGAGACATTGCTGGGAGATACATTGTTGGGAGAGACATAGCTTGGAGTGACATTGTTGGGGGAGACATTGTTGGGAGAGATATTGCTGGGACAGGCATTGCTGGCAGAAGCATTGCTGGGAGAGACATTGTTGGGAGAGACATTGCTGGGAGACATATTGTTCGGAGACATTGCTGGGAGAGACATTGCTGGAAGAGACATTGTTGGGAGAGACATTGTTGGGAGAGACATATCTGGGAGAGACATTGCTGGGAGAGACATTGGTGGGAGAGACATTGTTTGGAGAGACATTGTTGGGGGAGACATTGCTGGAGGAGACATTTTTGAGGGAGACATTGCTGGGAGAGACATTGTTTGGAGAGACATTGTTGGGGGAGACATTGTTAGGAGAGACATTGCTGGGAGAGACATTGTTGGGAGAGACATTGCTTGGAGTGACATTGTTGGGGGAGACATTGTTGGGAGAGATATTGCTGGGAGAGGCATTGCTGGCAGAAGCATTGCTGGGAGAGACATTGTTGGGAGAGACATTGCTGGGAGACATATTGTTCGGAAACATTGCTGGGAGAGACATTGTTGGGAGAGACATTGCTGGGAGAGACATTGCTGGGAGAGCCATTGTTGGGAGAGACATTGCTGGGAGACATTGTTGGGAGAGACATTGCTGGGAGAGACATTGTTGGGAGCGACATTGCTGGGAGATACATTGTTGGTAGAGCCATTGCTGGAGAGCCATTGTTGGTTGAGATATTGTTCGCAGAGTCATTGTTGGGAGAGACATTGCTGGGGGAGACATTGCTGGGGGAGACATTGTTGAGCGAGACATTGCTGGGAGAGACTTTGTTTGGAGAGACATTGTTGTGAGAGACATTGTTGGGAAAGACATTGTTGGGAGAGACATTGCAGGGGGAGACATTGTTGTGACAAAATTGTGGGAGGCATTGCGGGAGAGACATTGATGGGAGAGACATTGCATGGATAGACATTGTTGGTAGAGGCATTGTTGGGGGAGACATTGTTGGGGGAGACATTGCTGGGGGAGACATTATTGGGAGAGACAATGTTGGGAGAGACATTGTTGGGAGAGCCATTGTTGGGAGAGGCAATGTTGGGAGAGACATTGTTGGGAGCGACATTGCTGGGAGAGACATTGTTGGGAGAGACATTGTTGAGGGAGACATTGTTGGGAGAGTCATTGTTGGGGGAGACATTGTTGGGAGAGACATTGCTGGGAGAGACATTGTTGGGAGAGACATTGTTGGGAGAGACATATCTGGGAGAGACATTGTTGCGAGAGACATTGCTGGGAGACATATTGTTCGGAGACATTGCTGGGAGAGGCATTGTTGGGAGAGACATTGTTGGGAGAGACATTGTTGGGAGAGACATTGCTGGAAGAGACATTGTTGGGAGAGACATTGTTGGGAGAGACATATCTGGGAGAGACATTGCTGGGAGAGACATTGTTGGGAGAGACAGTGTTGGGAGAGACATTGTTGGGAGAGACATATCTGGGAGAGACATTGTTGGTAGAGCCATTGCTGGGAGAGACATTGTTGAGGGAGACATTGCTGGGAGAGACATTGTTTGGAGAGACATTGTTGGGAGAGACATTGTTGGGAAAGACATTGTTGGGAGAGACATTGCAGGGGGAGACATTGTTGTGAGAAAATTGTGGGAGGCATTGCGGGAGAGACATTGTTGGGAGAGACATTGCTTGGATAGACATTGTTGGGAGAGACATTGTTGGGAGAGACATTGTGGGGGAGACATTGCTGGGGGAGACATTGTTGGGAGAGATAATGTTGGGAGAGACATTGTTGGGAGAGACATTGTTGGGAGAGACATTGCTGGGAGACATTGTTGGGAGAGACTTTGCTGGGATAGACATTGTTGGGAGAGACATTGCTGGGAGAGGCATTGTTGGGAGCGACACTGTTGAGGGAGACATTGCTGGGAGAGACATTGTTGGGAGAGACATTGTTGGGAGAGACATTGTTGGGAGAGTCATTGTTGGGGGAGACATTGTTGGGAGAGACAATGCTGGGAGAGACATTGTTGGGAGAGACATTGTTGGGAGAGACATTATTGGGAGAGACATATCTGGGAGAGACATTGTTTGGAGAGACATTGCTGGGAGACATATTGTTCGGAGACATTGCTGGGAGAGAAATTGTTGGGAGAGACATTGTTGGGAGAGACATTGCTGGAAGAGACATTGTTGGGAGAGGCATTGTTGGGAGAGACATATCTGGGAGAGACATTGCTGGGAGAGACATTATTGGGAGAGACAGTGTTGGGAGAGACATATCTGGGAGAGACATTGTTGGTAGAGCCATTGCTGGGAGAGACATTGTTGGTTGAGATATTGTTCGCAGAGACATTGTTGGGAGAGACATTGCTGGAGGAGACATTGCTGGGGGAGACATTGTTGAGGGAGACATTGCTGGGAGAGAAATTGTTTGGAGAGACATTGTTGGGGGAGACATTGTTAGGAGAGACATTGCTGGGAGAGACATTGTTGGGGGAGACATCATTGGGAGATATATTGCTGGGAGAGGCATTGCTGGGAGAAGCATTGCTGGGAGAGACATTGCTGGGGGAGACATTGCTGGGGGAGACATTGTTGAGGGAGACATTGCTGGGAGAGAAATTGTTTGGAGAGACAATGTTGGGGGAGACATTGTTAGGAGAGACATTGCTGGGAGCGACATTGTTGGGGGAGACATCATTGGGAGATATATTGCTGGGAGAGGCATTGCTGGGAGAAGCATTGCTGGGAGAGACATTGTTGGGAGAAACATTTTTGGGAGAGACATATCTGGGAGAGACATTGCTCGGAGAGACATTGTTGGGAGAGACAATGCTTGGAGTGACATTGTTTGGGGAGACATTGTTGCGAGAGATATTGCTGGGAGAGGCATTGCTGACAGAAGCATTGCTGGGAGAGACATTGTTGGGAGAGACATTGCTGGGAGACATATTGTTTGGAGACATTGCTGGGAGAGATATTGTTGGGAGAGACATTGTTGCGAGAGACATTGTTGGGAGAGACAGTGTTGGGAGAGACATTGTTGGGAGAGACATATCTGGGAGAGACATGGTTGGTAGAGCCATTGCTGGGAGACATATTGTTCGCAGAGACATTGTTGGGAGATACATTGCTGCGGGAGACATTGCTGGGGGAGACATTGTTGAGGGAGACATTGCTGGGAGAGACATTGTTTGGAGAGACATTGTTGGGAGAGACATTGTTGGGAAAGACATTGTTGGGAGAGACATTGCAGGGGGAGACATTGTTGTGAGAAAATTGTCGGAGGCATTGCGGGAGAGACATTGTTGGGAGAGACATTGCTTGGATAGACATTGTTGGGAGAGACATTGTTGGGAGAGACATTGTTGGGGGAGACATTGCTGGGGGAGACATTGTTGGGAGAGACAATGTTGGGAGAGACATTGTTGGGAGAGACATTGTTGGGAGAGACATTGTTGGGAGAGACATTGTTGAGGGAGACATTGTTGGGAGAGACATTGTTGGGAGAGACATTGTTGGGAGAGTCATTGTTGGGGGAGACATTGTTGGGAGAGACATTGCAGGGAGAGACATTGCTGGGAGAGACATTGTTGGGAGAGACATTGTTGGGAGAGACATTATTGGGAGAGGCATATCTGGGAGAGACATTGTTGGGAGAGACATTGCTGGGAGACATATTGTTCGGAGACATTGCTGGGAGAGAAATTGTTGGGAGAGACATTGTTGGGAGAGACATTGCTGGAAGAGACATTGTTGGGAGAGACATTGTTGGGAGAGACATATCTGGGAGAGACATTGCTGGGAGAGACATTGTTGGGAGAGACAGTGTTGGGAGAGACATATCTGGGAGAGACATTGTTGGTAGAGCCATTGCTGGGAGAGACATTGTTGGTTGAGATATTGTTCGCAGAGACTTTGTTGGGAGAGACATTGCTGGGGGAGACATTGCTGGGGGAGACATTGTTGAGGGAGACATTGCTGGGAGAGAAATTGTTTGGAGAGACATTGTTGGGGGAGACATTGTTAGGAGAGACATTGCTGGGAGAGACATTGTTGGGGGAGACATCATTGGGAGATATATTGCTGGGAGAGGCATTGCTGGGAGAAGCATTGCTGGGAGAGACATTGCTGGGGGAGACATTGCTGCGGGAGACATTGTTGAGTGAGACATTGCTGGGAGAGACATTGTTTGGATAGACATTGTTGGGGGAGACATTGTTAGGAGAGACATTGCTGGGAGAGACATTGTTGGGGGAGACATCATTGGGAGATATATTGCTGGGAGAGGCATTGCTGGGAGAAGCATTGCTGGGAGAGACATTGCTGGGGGAGACATTGCTGGGGGAGACATTGTTGGGGGAGACATTGCTGGGAGAGACATTGTTTGGAGAGACATTGTTGGGGGAGACATTGTTAGGAGAGACATTGCTGGGAGCGACATTGTTGGGGGAGACATCATTGGGAGATATATTGCTGGGAGAGGCATTGCTGGGAGAAGCATTGCTGGGAGAGACATTGTTGGGAGAGACATTTTTGGGAGAGACATATCTGGGAGAGACATTGCTGGGAGAGACATTGTTGGGAGAGACATTGCTTGGAGTGACATTGTTTGGGGAGACATTGTTGCGAGAGATATTGCTGGGAGAGGCATTGCTGACAGAAGCATTGCTGGGAGAGACATTGTTGGGAGAGACATTGCTGGGAGACATATTGTTTGGAGATATTGCTGGGAGAGATATAGTTGGGAGAGACATTGTTGCGAGAGACATTGTTGGGAGAGACAGTGTTGGGAGAGACATTGTTGGGAGAGACATATCTGGGAGAGACATTGTTGGTAGAGCCATTGCTGGGAGACATATTGTTCGCAGAGACATTGTTGGGAGATACATTGCTGCGGGAGACATTGCTGGGGGAGACATTGTTGAGGGAGACATTGCTGGGAGAGACATTGTTTGGAGAGACATTGTTGGGAGAGACATTGTTGGGAAATACATTGTTGGGAGAGACATTGCTGGGGGAGACATTGTTGGGAGAGACAATGTTGGGAGAGACATTGCTGGGAGAGACATTGTTGGGAGAGACATTGTTGAGGGAGACATTGTTGGGAGAGACATTGTTGGGAGAAAATTGTCGGAGGCATTGCGGGAGAGACATTGTTGGGAGAGACATTGCTTGGATAGACATTGTTGGGAGAGACATTGTTGGGAGAGACATTGTTGGGGGAGACATTGCTGGGGGAGGCATTGTTGGGAGAGACAATGTTGGGAGAGACATTGTTGGGAGAGACATTGTTGGGAGAGACATTGCTGGGAGACATTGTTGGGAGAGACATTGCAGGGATAGACATTGTTGGGAGAGACATTTCTGGGAGAGACATTGTTGGGAGAGACATTGTTGAGGGAGACATTGTTGGGAGAGACATTGTTGGGAGAGACATTGTTGGGAGACACATTGTTGGGAGAGTCATTGTTGGGGGAGACATTGTTGGGAGAGACATTGCTGGGAGAGATATTGCTGGGAGAGACATTGTTGGGAGAGACATTGTTGGGAGAGACATTATTGGGAGAGACATATCTGGGAGAGACATTGTTGGGAGAGACATTGCTGGGAGACATATTGTTCGGAGACATTGCTGGGAGAGAAATTGTTGGGAGAGACATTGTTGGGAGAGACATTGCTGGAAGAGACATTGTTGGGAGAGACATTGTTGGGAGAGACATATCTGGGAGAGACATTGCTGGGAGAGACATTGTTGGGAGAGACAGTGTTGGGAGAGACATATCTGGGAGAGACATTGTTGGTAGAGCCATTGCTGGGAGAGACATTGTTGGTTGAGATATTGTTCGCAGAGACTTTGTTGGGAGAGACATTGCTGGGGGAGACATTGCTGGGGGAGACATTGTTGAGGGAGACATTGCTGGGAGAGACATTGTTTGGAGAGACATTGTTGGGGGAGACATTGTTAGGAGAGACATTGCTGGGAGAGACATTGTTGGGGGAGACATCATTGGGAGATATATTGCTGGGAGAGGCATTGCTGGGAGAAGCATTGCTGGGAGAGACATTGCTGTGGGAGACATTGCTGGGGGAGACATTGTTGAGGGAGACATTGCTGGGAGAGACATTGTTTGGAGAGACATTGTTGGGGGAGATATTGTTAGGAGAGACATTGCTGGGAGAGACATTGTTGGGGGAGACATCATTGGGAGATATATTGCTGGGAGAGGCATTGCTGGGAGAAGCATTGCTGGGAGAGACATTGTTGGGAGAGACATTGTTGGGAGAGATATTGTTGGGGGAGACATTGCTGGGGAAGAAATTGTTGGGAGAGACATTGTTGGGAGAGACATTGCTGGGAGAGACATTGTTGGGAGAGGCATTGTTGGGAGAGATATTGTTGGGAGAGACATTGTTGTGAGAGACGTTGCTGGGAGAGACATTGTTGGGAGAGACATAGCTGGGAGAGACATTGTTGGGAGAGACATTGTTGGGAGAGACATTGTTGGGAGAGACATATCTGAGAGACATTGTTGGGAGAGACATTGCTGGGAGACATATTGTTACGGAGACATTGCTGGGAGAGACATTGTTGGGAGAGACATTGTTGGGAGAGACATTGTTGGGAGAGACATAACTGGGAGAGACATTGCTGGGAGAGACATTGTTGGGAGAGACAGTGTTGGGGGAGACATTGTTAGGAGAGACATTGCTGGGAGAGACATTGTTGGGAGAGACATTGCTTGGAGTGACATTGTTGGGGGAGACATTGTTGGGAGAGATATTGCTGGGAGAGGCATTGCTGGCAGAAGCATTGCTGGGAGAGACATTGTTGGGAGAGACATTGCTGGGAGACATATTGTTCGGAACATTGCTGGGAGAGACATTGTTGGGAGAGACATTGTTGGGAGAGACATTGCTGGAAGAGACATTGTTGGGAGAGACATTGTTGGGAGAGACAGATCTGGGAGAGACATTGCTGGGAGAGACATTGTTTGGAGAGACAGTGTTGAGAGAGACATTGTTGGGAGAGACATATCTGGGAGAGACATTGTTGGTAGATCCATTGCTGGGAGAGACATTGTTGGTTGAGATTTTTTTCGCAGAGACATTGTTGGGAGGGACATTGCTGGGGGAGACATTGCTGGAGGAGACATTGTTGAGGGAGACATTGCTGGGAGAGACATTGTTTGGAGAGACATTGTTGGGGGAGACATTGTTAGGAAAGACATTGCTGGGAGAGACATTGTTGGGAGAGACATTGCTTGGAGTGACATTGTTGGGGGAGACATTGTTGGGAGAGATATTGCTGGGAGAGGCATTGCTGGCAGAAGCATTGCTGGGAGAGACATTGTTGGGAGAGACATTGCTGGGGGAGACATTTCTGGGGGAGACATTGTTGAGGGAGACATTGCTGGGAGAGACATTGTTTGGAGAGACAGTGTTGGGGGAGACATTGTTAGGAGAGACATTGCTGGGAGAGACATTGTTGGGGGAGACATCATTGGGAGATATATTGCTGGGAGAGGCATTGCTGGGAGAAGCATTGCTGGGAGAGACATTGCTGGGGGAGACATTGCTGGGGGAGACATTGTTGAGGGAGACATTGCTGGGAGAGACATTGTTTGGAGAGACATTGTTGGGGGAGACATTGTTAGGAGAGACATTGCTGGGAGCGACATTGTTGGGGGAGACATCATTGGGAGATATATTGCTGGGAGAGGCATTGCTGGGAGAAGCATTGCTGGGAGAGACATTGTTGGGAGAGACATTTTTGGGAGAGACATATCTGGGAGAGACATTGTTGGGAGAGACATTGTTGGGAGAGACATTGCTTGGAGTGACATTGTTTGGGGAGACATTGTTGCGAGAGATATTGCTGGGAGAGGCATTGCTGACAGAAGCATTGCTGGGAGAGACATTGTTGGGAGAGACATTGCTGGGAGACATATTGTTTGGAGATATTGCTGGGAGAGATATAGTTGGGAGAGACATTGTTGCGAGAGACATTGTTGGGAGAGACAGTGTTGGGAGAGACATTGTTGGGAGAGACATATCTGGGAGAGACATTGTTGGTAGAGCCATTGCTGGGAGACATATTGTTCGCAGAGACATTGTTGGGAGATACATTGCTGCGGGAGACATTGCTGGGGGAGACATTGTTGAGGGAGACATTGCTGGGAGAGTCATTGTTTGGAGAGACATTGTTGGGAGAGACATTGTTGGGAAATACATTGTTGGGAGAGACATTGCTGGGGGAGACATTGTTGGGAGAGACAATGTTGGGAGAGACATTGCTGGGAGAGACATTGTTGGGAGAGACATTGTTGAGGGAGACATTGTTGGGAGAGACATTGTTGGGAGAAAATTGTCGGAGGCATTGCGGGAGAGACATTGTTGGGAGAGACATTGCTTGGATAGACATTGTTGGGAGAGACATTGTTGGGAGAGACATTGTTGGGGGAGACATTGCTGGGGGAGGCATTGTTGGGAGAGACAATGTTGGGAGAGACATTGTTGGGAGAGACATTGTTGGGAGAGACATTGCTGGGAGACATTGTTGGGAGAGACATTGCTGGGATAGACATTGTTGGGAGAGACATTGCTGGGAGAGACATTGTTGGGAGAGACATTGTTGAGGGAGACATTGTTGGGAGAGACATTGTTGGGAGAGACATTGTTGGGAGACACATTGTTGGGAGAGTCATTGTTGGGGGAGACATTGTTGGGAGAGACATTGCTGGGAGAGATATTGCTGGGAGAGACATTGTTGGGAGAGACATTGTTGGGAGAGACATTATTGGGAGAGACATATCTGGGAGAGACATTGTTGGGAGAGACATTGCTGGGAGACATATTGTTCGGAGACATTGCTGGGAGAGAAATTGTTGGGAGAGACATTGTTGGGAGAGACATTGCTGGAAGAGACATTGTTGGGAGAGACATTGTTGGGAGAGACATATCTGGGAGAGACATTGCTGGGAGAGACATTGTTGGGAGAGACAGTGTTGGGAGAGACATATCTGGGAGAGACATTGTTGGTAGAGCCATTGCTGGGAGAGACATTGTTGGTTGAGATATTGTTCGCAGAGACTTTGTTGGGAGAGACATTGCTGGGGGAGACATTGCTGGGGGAGACATTGTTGAGGGAGACATTGCTGGGAGAGACATTGTTTGGAGAGACATTGTTGGGGGAGACATTGTTAGGAGAGACATTGCTGGGAGAGACATTGTTGGGGGAGACATCATTGGGAGATATATTGCTGGGAGAGGCATTGCTGGGAGAAGCATTGCTGGGAGAGACATTGTTGGGAGAGACATTGTTGGGAGAGATATTGTTGGGGGAGACATTGCTGGGGAAGAAATTGTTGGGAGAGACATTGTTGGGAGAGACATTGCTGGGAGAGACATTGTTGGGAGAGGCATTGTTGGGAGAGATATTGTTGGGAGAGACATTGTTGGGAGAGACGTTGCTGGGAGAGACATTGTTGGGAGAGACATAGCTGGGAGAGACATTGTTGGGAGAGACATTGTTGGGAGAGACAGTGTTGGGAGAGACATTGTTGGGAGAGACATATCTGAGAGACATTGATGGGAGAGACATTGCTGGGAGACATATTGTTCGGAGACATTGCTGGGAGAGACATTGTTGGGAGAGACATTGTTGGGAGAGACATTGTTGGGAGAGACATAACTGGGAGAGACATTGCTGGGAGAGACATTTTTGGGAGAGACAGTGTTGGGAGAGACATTGTTGGGAGAGACATATCTGGGAGATACATTGTTGGTAGAACCATTGCTGGGAGAGACATTGTTGGTTGAGATATTTTTCGCAGAGACATTGTTGGGAGGGACATTGCTGGGGGAGACATTGCTGGAGGAGACATTGTTGAGGGAGACATTGCTGAGAGAGACATTGTTTGGAGAGACATTGTTGGGGGAGACATTGTTAGGAGAGACATTGCTGGGAGAGACATTGTTGGGAGAGACATTGCTTGGAGTGACATTGTTGGGGGAGACATTGTTGGGAGAGATATTGCTGGGAGAGGCATTGCTGGCAGAAGCATTGCTGGGAGAGACATTGTTGGGAGAGACATTGCTGGGAGACATATTGTTCGGAGACATTGCTGGGAGAGACATTGTTGGGAGAGACATTGTTGGGAGAGACATTGCTGGAAGAGACATTGTTGGGAGAGACATTGTTGGGAGAGACAGATCTGGGAGAGACATTGCTGGGAGAGACATTGTTGGGAGAGACAGTGTTGAGAGAGACATTGTTGGGAGAGACATATCTGGGAGAGACATTGTTTGTAGAGCCATTGCTGGGAGAGACATTGTTGGTTGAGATATTTTTCGCAGAGACATTGTTGGGAGGGACATTGCTGGGGGAGACATTGCTGGAGGAGACATTGTTGAGGGAGACATTGCTGGGAGAGACATTGTTTGGAGAGACATTGTTGGGGGAGACATTGTTAGGAAAGACATTGCTGGGAGAGACATTGTTGGGAGAGACATTGCTTGGAGTGACATTGTTGGGGGAGACATTGTTGGGAGAGATATTGCTGGGAGAGGCATTGCTGGCAGAAGCATTGCTGGGAGAGACATTGTTGGGAGAGACATTGCTGGGAGACATATTGTTCGGAGACATTGCTGGGAGAGACATTGTTGGGAGAGACATTGCTGGGAGAGACATTGCTGGGAGAGCCATTGTTGGGAGAGACATTGCTGGGAGACATTGTTGGGAGAGACATTGCTGGGAGAGACATTGTTGGGAGCGACATTGCTGGGAGATACATTGTTGGTAGAGCCATTGCTGGAGAGCCATTGTTGGTTGAGATATTGTTCGCAGTGACATTGTTGGGAGAGACATTGCTGGGGGAGACATTGCTGGGGGAGACATTGTTGAGCGAGACATTGCTGGGAGAGACTTTGTTTGGAGAGTCATTGTTGGGAGAGACATTGTTGGGAAAGACATTGTTGGGAGAGACATTGCAGGGGGAGACATTGTTGTGACAAAATTGTGGGAAGCATTGCGGGAGAGACATTGTTGGGAGAGACATTGAATGGATAGACATTGTTGGGAGAGGCATTGTTGGGGGAGACATTGTTGGGGGAGACATTGCTGGGGGAGACATTATTGGGAGAGACAATGTTGGGAGAGACATTGTTGGGAGAGCCATTGTTGGGAGAGGCATTGTTGGGAGAGACATTGTTGGGAGCGACATTGCTGGGAGAGACATTGTTGGGAGAGACATTGTTGAGGGAGACATTGTTGGGAGAGACATTGTTGGGAGAGTCATTGTTGGGGGAGACATTGTTGGGAGAGACATTGCTGGGAGAGACATTGTTGGGAGAGACATTGTTGGGAGAGACATATCTGGGAGAGACATTGTTGCGAGAGACATTGCTGGGAGACATATTGTTCGGAGACATTGCTGGGAGAGGCATTGTTGGGAGAGACATTGTTGGGAGAGACATTGTTGGGAGAGACATTGCTGGAAGAGACATTGTTGGGAGAGACATTGTTGGGAGAGACATATCTGGGAGAGACATTGCTGGGAGAGACATTGTTGGGAGAGACAGTGTTGGGAGAGACATTGTTGGGAGAGACATATCTGGGAGAGACATTGTTGGTAGAGCCATTGTTGGTTGAGATATTTTTCGCAGAGACATTGCTGGGAGGGACATTGCTGGGGGAGACATTGCTGGAGGAGACATTGTTGAGGGAGACATTGCTGGGAGAGACATTGTTTGGAGAGACATTTTTGGGGGAGACATTGTTAGGAGAGACATTGCTGGGAGAGACATTGTTGGGAGAGACATTGCTTGGAGTGACATTGTTGGGGGAGACATTGTTGGGAGAGATATTGCTGGGAGAGGCATTGCTGGCAGAAGCATTGCTGGGAGAGACATTGTTGGGAGAGACATTGCTGGGAGACATATTGTTGGGAGAGATATTGTTGGGGGAGACATTGCTGGGGAAGAAATTGTTGGGAGAGACATTGTTGGGAGAGACATTGCTGGGGGAGACATTGTTGGGAGAGACATTGTTGGGAGAGACATTGTTGTGGGAGGCATTGCTGGGAGAGACATTGTTGGGAGAGACAGTGTTGGGAGAGACATTGTTGGCAGAGACATATCTGGGAGAGACATTGTTGGGAGAGACAGTGTTGGGAGAGACATTGTTGGCAGAGACATTGTTGGGGGAGACATTGTTAGGAGAGACATTGCTGGGAGAGACATTGTTGGGAGAGACATTGCTTGGAGTGACATTGTTGGGGGAGACATTGTTGCGAGAGATATTGCTGGGAGAGGCATTGCTGGCAGAAGCATTGCTGGGAGAGACATTGTTGGGAGAGACATTGCTGGGAGACATATTGTTTGGAGAGACATTGTTGGGAGATACATATCTTGGAAAGACATTGCTGGAAGAGTGATTGTTGGAAGAGACAGTGTTGGGAGAGACATTGTTGGGAGAGACATATCTGGAAGAGACATTGTTGGTAGAGCCATTGCTGGGAGACATATTGTTCGCAGAGACATTGTTGGGAGAGACATTGCTGGGGGAGACATTCCTGGGGCAGACATTGTTGAGGGAGACATTGCTGGGAGAGACATTGTTTGGAGAGACATTGTTGGGAGAGACATTGTTGGGAAAGACATTGTTGGGAGAGACATTGCAGGGGGAGACATTGCTGTGAGAAAATTGTGGGAGGCATTGCGGGAGAGACATTGTTGGGAGAGACATTGGTTGGATAGACATTATTGGGAGAGACATTGTTGGGAGAGACATTGTTGGGGGAGACACTGCTGGGGGAGACATTGTTGGGACAGACACTGTTGGGAGAGACATTGTTGGGAGAGACATTGTTGGGAGAGACATTGCTGGGAGACATTGTTGGGAGAGACATTGCTGGGATAGACATTGTCGGAAGAGACATTGCTGGGAGAGGCATTGTTGGGAGAGACATTGTTGGGAGAGCCATTGTTGGGAGAGGCATTGTTGGGAGAGACATTGTTGGGAGGGACATTGCTGGGAGAGACATTGTTGGGAGAGACATTGTTGAGGGAGACATTGTTGGGAGAGACATTGTTGGGAGAGTCATTGCTGGGGGAGACATTGTTGGGAAGACATTGCTGGGAGAGACATTGTTGGGAGAGACATTGTTGGGAGAGACATATCTGGGAGAGACATTGTTGCGAGAGACATTGCTGGGAGACATATTGTTCGGAGACATTGCTGGGAGAGGCATTGTTGGGAGAGACATTGTTGGGAGAGACATTGTTGGGAGAGACATTGCTGGAAGAGACATTGTTGGGAGAGACATTGTTGGGAGAGACATATCTGGGAGAGACATTGCTGGGAGAGACATTGTTGGGAGAGACAGTGTTGGGAGAGACATTGTTGGGAGAGACATATCTGGGAGAGACATTGTTGGTAGAGCCATTGTTGGTTGAGATATTTTTCGCAGAGACATTGCTGGGAGGGACATTGCTGGGGGAGACATTGCTGGAGGAGACATTGTTGAGGGAGACATTGCTGGGAGAGACATTGTTTGGAGAGACATTTTTGGGGGAGACATTGTTAGGAGAGACATTGCTGGGAGAGACATTGTTGGGAGAGACATTGCTTGGAGTGACATTGTTGGGGGAGACATTGTTGGGAGAGATATTGCTGGGAGAGGCATTGCTGGCAGAAGCATTGCTGGGAGAGACATTGTTGGGAGAGACATTGCTGGGAGACATATTGTTGGGAGAGATATTGTTGGGGGAGACATTGCTGGGGAAGAAATTGTTGGGAGAGACATTGTTGGGAGAGACATTGCTGGGGGAGACATTGTTGGGAGAGACATTGTTGGGAGAGACATTGTTGTGGGAGGCATTGCTGGGAGAGACATTGTTTGGAGAGACAGTGTTGGGAGAGACATTGTTGGCAGAGACATATCTGGGAGAGACATTGTTGGGAGAGACAGTGTTGGGAGAGACATTGTTGGGAGAGACAGTGTTGGGAGAGACATTGTTGGGAGAGACATATCTGGGAGAGACATTGTTGGTAGAGCCATTGTTGGTTGAGATATTTTTCGCAGAGACATTGCTGGGATGGACATTGCTGGGGGAGACATTGCTGGAGGAGACATTGTTGAGGGAGACATTGCTGGGAGAGACATTGTTTGGAGAGACATTGTTGGGGGAGACATTGTTAGGAGAGACATTGCTGGGAGAGACATTGTTGGGAGAGACATTGCTTGGAGTGACATTGTTGGGGGAGACATTGTTGGGAGAGATATTGCTGGGAGAGGCATTGCTGGCAGAAGCATTGCTGGGAGAGACATTGTTGGGAGAGACATTGCTGGGAGACATATTGTTGGGAGAGATATTGTTGGGGGAGACATTGCTGGGGAAGAAATTGTTGGGAGAGACATTGTTGGGAGAGACATTGATGGGGGAGACATTGTTGGTAGAGACATTGTTGGGAGAGACGTTGTTGTGGGAGGCATTGCTGGGAGAGACATTGTTGGGAGAGACAGTGTTGGGAGAGACATTGTTGGCAGAGACATATCTGGGAGAGACATTGCTGGGAGAGACATTGTTGGGAGAGACAGTGTTGGGAGAGACATTGTTGGGAGAGACTTTTCTGGGAGAGACATTGTTGGTAGAGCCATTGTTGGTTGAGATAGTTTTCGCAGAGACATTGCTGGGAGGGACATTGCTGGGGGAGACATTGCTGGAGGAGACATTGTTGAGGGAGACATTGCTGGGAGAGACATTGTTTGGAGAGACATTGTTGGGGGAGACATTGTTAGGAGAGACATTGCTGGGAGAGACATTGTTGGGAGAGACATTGCTTGGAGTGACATTGTTGGGGGAGACATTGTTGGGAGAGATATTGCTGGGAGAGGCATTGCTGGCAGAAGCATTGCTGGGAGAGACATTGTTGGGAGAGACATTGCTGGGAGACATATTGTTGGGAGAGATATTGTTGGGGGAGACATTGCTGGGAGAGACATTGTTGGGAGAGACATTGCTGGGGGAGACATTGTTGGGAGAGACATTGTTGGGAGAGACATTGTTGTGGGAGGCATTGCTGGGAGAGACATTGTTGGGAGAGACAGTGTTGGGAGAGACATTGTTGGCAGAGACATATCTGGGAGAGACATTGTTGGGAGAGACAGTGTTGGGAGAGACATTGTTGGCAGAGACATTGTTGGGGGAGACATTGTTAGGAGAGACATTGCTGGGAGAGACATTGTTGGGAGAGACATTGCTTGGAGTGACATTGTTGGGGGAGACATTGTTGCGAGAGATATTGCTGGGAGAGGCATTGCTGGCAGAAGCATTGCTGGGAGAGACATTGTTGGGAGAGACATTGCTGGGAGACATATTGTTTGGAGAGACATTGTTGGGAGATACATATCTTGGAAAGACATTGCTGGAAGAGTCATTGTTGGAAGAGACAGTGTTGGGAGAGACATTGTTGGGAGAGACATATCTGGAAGAGACATTTTGGTAGAGCCATTGCTGGGAGACATATTGTTCGCAGAGACATTGTTGGGAGAGACATTGTTGGGAGAGACATTGCTGGGAGACATTGTTGGGAGAGACATTGCTGGGATAGACATTGTCGGAAGAGACATTGCTGGGAGAGGCATTGTTGGGAGAGACATTGTTGGGAGAGCCATTGTTGGGAGAGGCATTGTTGGGAGAGACATTGTTGGGAGGGACATTGCTGGGAGAGACATTGTTGGGAGAGACATTGTTGAGGGAGACATTGTTGGGAGAGACATTGTTGGGAGAGTCATTGCTGGGGGAGACATTGTTGGGAAGACATTGCTGGGAGAGACATTGTTGGGAGAGACATTGTTGGGAGAGACATATCTGGGAGAGACATTGTTGCGAGAGACATTGCTGGGAGACATATTGTTCGGAGACATTGCTGGGAGAGGCATTGTTGGGAGAGACATTGTTGGGAGAGACATTGTTGGGAGAGACATTGCTGGAAGAGACATTGTTGGGAGAGACATTGTTGGGAGAGACATATCTGGGAGAGACATTGCTGGGAGAGACATTGTTGGGAGAGACAGTGTTGGGAGAGACATTGTTGGGAGAGACATATCTGGGAGAGACATTGTTGGTAGAGCCATTGTTGGTTGAGATATTTTTCGCAGAGACATTGCTGGGAGGGACATTGCTGGGGGAGACATTGCTGGAGGAGACATTGTTGAGGGAGACATTGCTGGGAGAGACATTGTTTGGAGAGACATTTTTGGGGGAGACATTGTTAGGAGAGACATTGCTGGGAGAGACATTGTTGGGAGAGACATTGCTTGGAGTGACATTGTTGGGGGAGACATTGTTGGGAGAGATATTGCTGGGAGAGGCATTGCTGGCAGAAGCATTGCTGGGAGAGACATTGTTGGGAGAGACATTGCTGGGAGACATATTGTTGGGAGAGATATTGTTGGGGGAGACATTGCTGGGGAAGAAATTGTTGGGAGAGACATTGTTGGGAGAGACATTGCTGGGGGAGACATTGTTGGGAGAGACATTGTTGGGAGAGACATTGTTGTGGGAGGCATTGCTGGGAGAGACATTGTTTGGAGAGACAGTGTTGGGAGAGACATTGTTGGCAGAGACATATCTGGGAGAGACATTGTTGGGAGAGACAGTGTTGGGAGAGACATTGTTGGGAGAGACAGTGTTGGGAGAGACATTGTTGGGAGAGACATATCTGGGAGAGACATTGTTGGTAGAGCCATTGTTGGTTGAGATATTTTTCGCAGAGACATTGCTGGGATGGACATTGCTGGGGGAGACATTGCTGGAGGAGACATTGTTGAGGGAGACATTGCTGGGAGAGACATTGTTTGGAGAGACATTGTTGGGGGAGACATTGTTAGGAGAGACATTGCTGGGAGAGACATTGTTGGGAGAGACATTGCTTGGAGTGACATTGTTGGGGGAGACATTGTTGGGAGAGATATTGCTGGGAGAGGCATTGCTGGCAGAAGCATTGCTGGGAGAGACATTGTTGGGAGAGACATTGCTGGGAGACATATTGTTGGGAGAGATATTGTTGGGGGAGACATTGCTGGGGAAGAAATTGTTGGGAGAGACATTGTTGGGAGAGACATTGATGGGGGAGACATTGTTGGTAGAGACATTGTTGGGAGAGACGTTGTTGTGGGAGGCATTGCTGGGAGAGACATTGTTGGGAGAGACAGTGTTGGGAGAGACATTGTTGGCAGAGACATATCTGGGAGAGACATTGCTGGGAGAGACATTGTTGGGAGAGACAGTGTTGGGAGAGACATTGTTGGGAGAGACTTTTCTGGGAGAGACATTGTTGGTAGAGCCATTGTTGGTTGAGATAGTTTTCGCAGAGACATTGCTGGGAGGGACATTGCTGGGGGAGACATTGCTGGAGGAGACATTGTTGAGGGAGACATTGCTGGGAGAGACATTGTTTGGAGAGACATTGTTGGGGGAGACATTGTTAGGAGAGACATTGCTGGGAGAGACATTGTTGGGAGAGACATTGCTTGGAGTGACATTGTTGGGGGAGACATTGTTGGGAGAGATATTGCTGGGAGAGGCATTGCTGGCAGAAGCATTGCTGGGAGAGACATTGTTGGGAGAGACATTGCTGGGAGACATATTGTTGGGAGAGATATTGTTGGGGGAGACATTGCTGGGGAAGAAATTGTTGGGAGAGACATTGTTGGGAGAGACATTGCTGGGGGAGACATTGTTGGGAGAGACATTGTTGGGAGAGACATTGTTGTGGGAGGCATTGCTGGGAGAGACATTGTTGGGAGAGACAGTGTTGGGAGAGACATTGTTGGCAGAGACATATCTGGGAGAGACATTGTTGGGAGAGACAGTGTTGGGAGAGACATTGTTGGCAGAGACATTGTTGGGGGAGACATTGTTAGGAGAGACATTGCTGGGAGAGACATTGTTGGGAGAGACATTGCTTGGAGTGACATTGTTGGGGGAGACATTGTTGCGAGAGATATTGCTGGGAGAGGCATTGCTGGCAGAAGCATTGCTGGGAGAGACATTGTTGGGAGAGACATTGCTGGGAGACATATTGTTTGGAGAGACATTGTTGGGAGATACATATCTTGGAAAGACATTGCTGGAAGAGTCATTGTTGGAAGAGACAGTGTTGGGAGAGACATTGTTGGGAGAGACATATCTGGAAGAGACATTTTGGTAGAGCCATTGCTGGGAGACATATTGTTCGCAGAGACATTGTTGGGAGAGACATTGCTGGGGGAGACATTGCTGGGGGAGACATTGTTGAGGGAGACATTGCTGGGAGAGACACTGTTGGGAGAGACATTGTTGGGAGAGACATTGTTGGGAGAGACATTGCTGGGAGACATTGTTGGGAGAGACATTGCTGGGATAGACATTGTTGGAAGAGACATTGCTGGGAGAGGCATTGTTGGGAGAGACATTGTTGGGAGAGCCATTGTTGGGAGAGGCATTGTTGGGAGAGACATTGTTGGGAGGGACATTGCTGGGAGAGACATTGTTGGGAGAGACATTGTTGAGGGAGACATTGTTGGGAGAGACATTGTTGGGAGAGTCATTTTTGGGGGAGACATTGTTGGGAGAGACATTGCTGGGAGAGACATTGTTGGGAGAGACATTGTTGGGAGAGACATATCTGGGAGAGACATTGTTGCGAGAGACATTGCTGGGAGACATATTGTTCGGAGACATTGCTGGGAGAGGCATTGTTGGGAGAGACATTGTTGGGAGAGACATTGTTGGGAGAGACATTGCTGGAAGAGACATTGTTGGGAGAGACATTGTTGGGAGAGACATATCTGCGAGAGACATTGCTGGGAGAGACATTGTTGGGAGAGACAGTGTTGGGAGAGACATTGTTGGGAGAGACATATCTGGGAGAGACATTGTTGGTAGAGCCATTGTTGGTTGAGATATTTTTCGCAGAGACATTGCTGGGAGGGACATTGCTGGGGGAGACATTGCTGGAGGAGACATTGTTGAGGGAGACATTGCTGGGAGAGATATTGTTTGGAGAGACATTGTTGGGGGAGACATTGTTAGGAGAGACATTGCTGGGAGAGACATTGTTGGGAGAGACATTGCTTGGAGCGACATTGTTGGGGGAGACATTGTTGGGAGAGATATTGCTGGGAGAGGCATTGCTGGCAGAAGCATTGCTGGGAGAGACATTGTTGGGAGAGACATTGCTGGGAGACATATTGTTGGGAGAGGTATTGTTGGGGGAGACATTGCTGGGGAAGAAATTGTTGGGAGAGACATTGTTGGGAGAGACATTGCTGGGGGAGACATTGTTGGGAGAGACATTGTTGGGAGAGACATTGTTGTGGGAAGCATTGCTGGGAGAGACATTGTTGGGAGAGACAGTGTTGGGAGAGACATTGTTGGCAGAGACATATCTGGGAGAGACATTGTTGGGAGAGACATTGTTGGGAGAGACATTGCTGGGAGACATATTGTTGGGAGAGGTATTGTTGGGGGAGACATTGCTGGGGAAGAAATTGTTGGGAGAGACATTGTTGGGAGAGACATTGCTGGGGGAGACATTGTTGGGAGAGACATTGTTGGGAGAGACATTTTTGTGGGAAGCATTGCTGGGAGAGACATTGTTGGGAGAGACAGTGTTGGGAGAGACATTGTTGGCAGAGACATATCTGGGAGAGACATTGTTGGGAGAGACAGTGTTGGGAGAGACATTGTTGGCAGAGACATTGTTGGGGGAGACATTGTTAGGAGAGACATTGCTGGGAGAGACATTGTTGGGAGAGACATTGCTTGGAGTGACATTGTTGGGGGAGACATTGTTGTGAGAGATATTGCTGGGAGAGGCATTGCTGGCAGAAGCATTGCTGGGAGAGACATTGTTGGGAGAGTCATTGCTGGGAGACATATTGTTTGGAGAGACATTGTTGGGAGATACATATCTTGGAAAGACATTGCTGAAAGAGTCATTGTTGGAAGAGACAGTGTTGGGAGAGCCATTGTTGGGAGAGACATATCTGGAAGAGACATTGTTGGTAGAGCCATTGCTGGGAGACATATTGTTCGCAGAGACATTGTTGGGAGAGACATTGCTGGGGGAGACATTGCTGGGGGAGACATTGTTGAGGGAGACATTGCTGGGAGAGACATTGTTTGGAGAGACATTGTTGGGAGAGACATTGTTGGGAAAGACATTGTTGGGAGAGACATTGCAGGGGGAGACATTGCTGTGAGAAAATTGTGGGAGGCATTGCGGGAGAGACATTGTTGGGAGAGACATTGCTTGGATAGACATTGTTGGGAGAGACATTGTTGGGAGAGACATTGTTGGGGGAGACATTGCTGGGGGAGACATTGTTGGGACAGACATTGTTGGGAGAGACATTGTTGGGAGAGACATTGTTGGGAGAGACATTGCTGGGAGACATTGTTGGGAGAGACATTGCTGGGAGAGGCATTGTTGGGAGAGACATTGTTGAGGGTGACATTGTTGGGAGAGACATTGTTGGGAGAGACATTGTTGGGAGAGACATTGCTGGGGAGACATTGCTGGGGGAGATATTCCTGGTGGAGACATTGCTGGGAGAGACATTTCTGGGGGTGACATTCCTGTGAGAGTCATTGCTGGGGGAGACATTGTTGGGGGAGACATTCCTCGGGGAGACATTGCGGGGAGAGATATTGCTTGGGGAGACATTGTTGGGAGAGACATTGTTGGGGGAGACATTGTTGGGAGAGACATTGCTGGGGAGACATTGTTGGGAGCGACATTGCTGGGAGATACATTGTTGGTAGAGCCATTGCTGGAGAGCCATTGTTGGTTGAGATATTATTCGCAGAGACATTGTTGGGAGAGACATTGCTGGGGGAAACATTGCTGGGGGAGACATTGTTGAGCGAGACACTGCTGGGAGAGACTTTGTTTGAGAGACATTGTTGGGAGAGACATTGTTGGGAAAGACATTGTTGGGAGAGACATTGCAGGGGGAGACATTGTTGTGACAAAATTGTGGGAGGCATTGCGGGAGAGACATTGCTTGGATAGACATTGTTGGGAGAGGCATTGTTGGGAGAGACATTGTTGGGGGAGACATTGCTGGGGGAGACATTGCTGGGAGAGACATTGCTGGGAGAGACAATGTTGGGAGAGACATTGTTGGGAGAGCCATTGTTGGGAGAGGCATTGCTGGGAGAGATATTGTTGGGAGCGACATTGCTGGGAGAGACATTGTTGGGAGAGACATTGTTGAGGGAGACATTGTTGGGAGAGACATTGTTGGGAGAGACATTGTTGGGAGAGACATTGTTGGGAGAGTCATTGTTGGGGGAGACATTGTTGGGAGAGACATTGCTGGGAGAGACATTGTTGGGAGAGACATTGTTTGGAGAGACACATCTGGGAGAGACATTGTTGCGAGAGACATTGCTGGGAGACATATTGTTCGGAGACATTGCTGGGGAAGAAATTGTTGGGAGAGACATTGTTGGGAGAGACATTGCTGGGAGAGACATTGTTGGGAGAGGCATTGTTGGGAGAGACGTTGCTGGAAGAGACATTGTTCGGAGAGACATAGCTGGGAGAGACATTGTTGGGAGAGACATTGTTGGGAGAGACAGTGTTGGGAGAGACATTGTTGGGAGAGACATATCTGAGAGACATTGTTGGGAGAGACATTGCTGGGAGACATATTGTTCGGAGACATTGCTGGGAGAGATATTGTTGGGAGAGACATTGTTGGGAGAGACATATCTTGGAGAGACATTGCTGGGAGAGTCATTGTTGGGCGAGACTGTGTTGGGAGAGACATTATTGGGAGAGAAATATCTGGGAGAGACATTGCTGGGGGAGACATTGTTGAGGGAGACATTGCTGGGAGAGACATTGTTGGGAGAGACATTGTTGGGAGAGTCATTGTTGGGGGAGACATTGTTGGGAGAGACATTGTTGGGAGAGACAGTGTTGGGAGAGACATTGTTGGGAGAGACATTGTTGGGAGAGACATTGTTGGGAGAGTCATTGTTGGGGGAGACATTGTTGGGAGAGACATTGCTGGGAGAGACATTGTTGGGAGAGACATTGTTTGGAGAGACACATCTGGGAGAGACATTGTTGCGAGAGACATTGCTGGGAGACATATTGTTCGGAGACGTTGCTGGGGAAGAAATTGTTGGGAGAGACATTGTTGGGAGAGACATTGCTGGGAGAGACATTGTTGGGAGAGGCATTGTTGGGAGAGACGTTGCTGGAAGAGACATTGTTCGGAGAGACATAGCTGGGAGAGACATTGTTGGGAGAGACATTGTTGGGAGAGACAGTGTTGGGAGAGACATTGTTGGGAGAGACATTGTTGGGAGAGCCATTGTTGGGAGAGGCATTGCTGGGAGAGATATTGTTGGGAGCGACATTGCTGGGAGAGACATTGTTGGGAGAGACATTGTTGAGGGAGACATTGTTGGGAGAGACATTGTTGGGAGAGACATTGTTGGGAGAGACATTGTTGGGAGAGTCATTGTTGGGGGAGACATTGTTGGGAGAGACATTGCTGGGAGAGACATTGTTGGGAGAGACATTGTTTGGAGAGACACATCTGGGAGAGACATTGTTGCGAGAGACATTGCTGGGAGACATATTGTTCGGAGACATTGCTGGGGAAGAAATTGTTGGGAGAGACATTGTTGGGAGAGACATTGCTGGGAGAGACATTGTTGGGAGAGGCATTGTTGGGAGAGACGTTGCTGGAAGAGACATTGTTCGGAGAGACATAGCTGGGAGAGACATTGTTGGGAGAGACATTGTTGGGAGAGACAGTGTTGGGAGAGACATTGTTGGGAGAGACATATCTGAGAGACATTGTTGGGAGAGACATTGCTGGGAGACATATTGTTCGGAGACATTGCTGGGAGAGATATTGTTGGGAGAGACATTGTTGGGAGAGACATATCTTGGAGAGACATTGCTGGGAGAGTCATTGTTGGGCGAGACTGTGTTGGGAGAGACATTATTGGGAGAGAAATATCTGGGAGAGACATTGCTGGGGGAGACATTGTTGAGGGAGACATTGCTGGGAGAGACATTGTTGGGAGAGACATTGTTGGGAGAGTCATTGTTGGGGGAGACATTGTTGGGAGAGACATTGTTGGGAGAGACAGTGTTGGGAGAGACATTGTTGGGAGAGACATATCTGAGAGACATTGTTGGGAGAGACATTGCTGGGAGACATATTGTTCGGAGACATTGCTGGGAGAGACATTGTTGGGAGAGACATTGTTGTGAGAGACACTGCTGGGAGAGATATTGTTGGGAGAGACATTGTTGGGAGAGACATATCTTGGAGAGACATTGCTGGGAGAGTCATTGTTGGGCGAGACTGTGTTGGGAGAGACATTATTGCGAGAGAAATATCTGGGAGAGACATTGCTGGGGGAGACATTGTTGAGGGAGACATTGCTGGGAGAGACATTTCTGGGGGAGACATTTCTGTGAGAGTCATCTCTGGGAGAGACATTGCTGGGGGAGACATTGTTGGGAGAGACTGTATTGGGAGAGATATTGTTGGGAGAGACATATCTGGGAGAGACATTGCTGGGGGAGACATTGTTGAGGGTGACATTGCTGGGAGAGAAATTGTTTGGAGAGACATTGTTGGGAGAGACTTTGTTGGGAAAGACATTGTTGGGAGTGACATTGCAGGGGGAGACATTGTTGTGAGAAAATTGTGGGAGGCATTGCGGGAGAGACATTGTTGGGAGAGATATTGTTTGCAGAGACATTGTTGGGAGAGACATTGCTGGGGAGACATTGCTGGGGGAGATATTCCTGGTGGAGACATTGCTGGGAGAGACATTTCTGGGGGTGACATTCCTGTGAGAGTCATCTCTGGGAGAGACATTGCTGGGGGAGGCATTGTTGGGGGAGACATTCCTCGGGGAGACATTGCAGGGAGAGATATTGCTGGTGGAGACATTGTTGGGAGAGACATTGCTGGGGAGACATTGTTGGGGGAGACATTGCTGGGAGAGACATTGTTGGGGGAGACATTGCTGGGAGAGACATTGCTGGGGGAGACATTGTTGGGGGAGACATTCGTGGGGGAGACATTGTTGGGAGAGACATTGCTGGGGGAGACATTGTTGGGAGAGACATTGCTGGGGAGACATTGTTGGGAGCGACATTGCTGGGAATTACATTGTTGCTAGAGCCATTGCTGGAGAGCCATTGTTGGTTGAGATATTATTCGCAGAGACATTGTTGGGAGAGACATTGCTGGGGGAGACATTGCTGGGGGAGACATTGTTGAGCGAGATGTTGCTGGGAGAGACTTTGTTTGGAGAGACATTGTTGGGAGAGTCATTGTTGGGAAAGACATTGTTGGGGGAGACATTGCAGGGGGAGACATTGTGGTGACAAAATTGTGGGAGGCATTGCGGGAGAGACATTGCTTGGATAGACATTGTTGGGAGAGGCATTGTTGGGAGAGACATTGTTGGGGGAGACATTGCTGGGGGAGACATTGCTGGGAGGGACAATGTTGGGAGAGACATTGTTGGGAGAGCCATTGTTGGGAGAGGCATTGCTGGGAGAGACATTGTTGGGAGCGACATTGCTGGGAGAGACATTGTTGGGAGAGACATTGTTGAGGGAGACATTGTTGGGAGAGACATTGTTGGGAGAGACATTGTTGGGAGAGACATTGTTGGGAGAGTCATTGTTGGGGGAGACATTGTTGGGAGAGACATTGCTGGGAGAGACATTGTTGGGAGAGACATTGTTTGGAGAGACATATCTGGGAGAGACATTATGCGAGAGACATTTCTGGGAGACATATTGTTCGGAGACATTGCTGGGGAAGAAATTGTTGGGAGAGACATTGTTGGGAGAGACATATCTGAGAGACATTGTTGGGAGAGACATTGCTGGGAGACATATTGTTCGGAGACATTGCTGGGAGAGACATTGTTGGGAGAGACATTGTTGCGAGAGACATTGCTGGGAGAGTTATTGTTGGGCGAGACTGTGTTGGGAGAGACATTATTGGGAGAGAAATATCTGGGAGCGACATTGCTGGGGAAGACATTGTTGAGGGAGACATTGCTGGGAGAGACATTTCTGGGGGAGACATTTCTGTGAGAGTCATCTCTGGGAGAGACATTGCTGGGGGTGACATTGTTGGGAGAGACTGTATTGGGAGAGATATTGTTGGGAGAGACATATCTGGGAGAGACATTGCTGGGGGAGACATTGTTGAGGGTGACATTGCTGGGAGAGAAATTGTTTGGAGAGACATTGTTGGGAGAGACTTTGTTGGGAAAGACATTGTTGGGAGTGACATTGCAGGGGGAGACATTGTTGTGAGAAAATTGTGGGAGACATTGCGGGAGAGACATTGTTGGGAGAGATATTGTTTGCAGAGACATTGTTTGGAGAGACATTGCTGGGGAGACATTGCTGGGGGAGATATTCCTCGGGGAGACATTGAGGGGAGAGATGTTGCTGGGGGAGACATTGTTGGAAAGACATTGCTGGGAGAGATATTGTTGGGAGAGACATTGTTGGGAGGGACATATCTTGGAGAGACATTGCTGGGAGAGTCATTGTTGGGCGAGACTGTGTTGGGAGAGACATTATTGGGAGAGAAATATCTGGGAGCGACATTGCTGGGGGAGACATTGTTGAGGGAGACATTGCTGGGAGAGACATTTCTGGGGGTGACATTCCTGTGAGAGTCATCTCTGGGAGAGACATTGCTGGGGGAGACATTGTTGGGGGAGACATTCCTCGGGGAGACATTGCGGGGAGAGATGTTGCTGGGGGAGACATTGTTGGAAAGGCATTGCTGGGAGAGATATTGTTGGGAGAGACATTGTTGGGAGGGACATATCTTGGAGAGACATTGCTGGGAGAGTCATTGTTGGGCGAGACTGTGTTGGGAGAGACATTATTGGGAGAGAAATATCTGGGAGCGACATTGCTGGGGGAGACATTGTTGAGGGAGACATTGCTGGGAGAGACATTTCTGGGGGAGACATTTCTGTGAGAGTCATCTCTGGGAGAGACTTTGCTGGGGGAGACATTGTTGGGAGAGACTGTATTGGGAGAGATATTGTTGGGAGAGACATATCTGGGAGAGACATTGCTGGGGGAGACATTGTTGAGGGTGACATTGCTGGGAGAGAAATTGTTTGGAGAGACATTGTTGGGAGAGACTTTGTTGGGAAATACATTGTTGGGAGTGACATTGCAGGGGGAGACATTGTTGTGAGAAAATTGTGGGAGACATTGCGGGAGAGACATTGTTGGGAGAGATATTGTTTTCAGAGACATTGTTTGGAGAGACATTGCTGGGGAGACATTGCTGGGGGAGTTATTCCTGGTGGAGACATTGCTGGGAGAGACATTTCTGGGGGTGACATTCCTGTGAGAGTCATCTCTGCGAGAGACATTGCTGGGGGAGACATTGTTGGGGGAGACATTCCTCGGGGAGACATTGCGGGGAAAGATGTTGCTGGGGGAGACATTGTTGGGAGAGACATTGCTGGGAGAGACATTGTTGGGGGAGACATTGCTGGGAGAGACATTGTTGGGGGAGACATTGCTGGGAGAGACATTGCCGGGGGAGACATTGTTGGGGGAGACATTGGTGGGGGAGACATTGTTGGGAGAGACATTGTTTGGAGAGACATATCTGAGAGACATTGTTGGGAGAGACATTGCTGGAAGACATATTGTTCGGAGACATTGCTGGGAGAGACATTGTTGGGAGAGACATTGTTGCGAGAGACATTGCTGGGAGAGATATTGTTGGGAGAGACATTGTTGGGAGATACATATCTTGGAAAGACATTGCTGGAAGAGTCATTGTTGGGAGAGACAGTGTTGGGAGAGACATTGTTGGGAGTGACATTGCAGGGGGAGACATTGTTGTGAGAAAATTGTGGGAGACATTGCGGGAGAGACATTGTTGGGAGAGATATTGTTTGCAGAGACATTGTTGGGAGAGACATTGCTGGGGAGACATTGCTGGGGGAGATATTCCTGGTGGAGACATTGCTGGGAGAGACATTTCTGGGGGTGACATTCCTGTGAGGGTCATTGCTGGGGGAGACATTGTTGGGGGAGACATTCCTCGGGGAGACATTGCGGGGACAGATATTGCTGGGGGAGACATTGTTGGGAGAGACATTGTTGGGGGAGACATTGTTGGGAGAGACATTGCTGGGGAGACATTGTTGGGAGCGACATTGCTGGGAGATACATTGTTGGTAGAGCCATTGCTGGAGAGCCATTGTTGGTTGAGATATTATTCGCAGAGACATTGTTGGGAGAGACATTGCTGGGGGAAACATTGCTGGGGGAGACATTGTTGAGCGAGACACTGCTGGGAGAGACTTTGTTTGAGAGACATTGTTGGGAGAGACATTGTTGGGAAAGACATTGTTGGGAGAGACATTGCAGGGGGAGACATTGTTGTGACAAAATTGTGGGAGGCATTGCGGGAGAGACATTGCTTGGATAGACATTGTTGGGAGAGGCATTGTTGGGAGAGACATTGTTGGGGGAGACATTGCTGGGGGAGACATTGCTGGGAGAGACATTGCTGGGAGAGACAATGTTGGGAGAGACATTGTTGGGAGAGCCATTGTTGGGAGAGGCATTGCTGGGAGAGATATTGTTGGGAGCGACATTGCTGGGAGAGACATTGTTGGGAGAGACATTGTTGAGGGAGACATTGTTGGGAGAGACATTGTTGGGAGAGACATTGTTGGGAGAGACATTGTTGGGAGAGTCATTGTTGGGGGAGACATTGTTGGGAGAGACATTGCTGGGAGAGACATTGTTGGGAGAGACATTGTTTGGAGAGACACATCTGGGAGAGACATTGTTGCGAGAGACATTGCTGGGAGACATATTGTTCGGAGACATTGCTGGGGAAGAAATTGTTGGGAGAGACATTGTTGGGAGAGACATTGCTGGGAGAGACATTGTTGGGAGAGGCATTGTTGGGAGAGACGTTGCTGGGAGAGACATTGTTCGGAGAGACATAGCTGGGAGAGACATTGTTGGGAGAGACATTGTTGGGAGAGACAGTGTTGGGAGAGACATTGTTGGGAGAGACATATCTGAGAGACATTGTTGGGAGAGACATTGCTGGGAGACATATTGTTCGGAGACATTGCTGGGAGAGATATTGTTGGGAGAGACATTGTTGGGAGAGACATATCTTGGAGAGACATTGCTGGGAGAGTCATTGTTGGGCGAGACTGTGTTGGGAGAGACATTATTGGGAGAGAAATATCTGGGAGAGACATTGCTGGGGGAGACATTGTTGAGGGAGACATTGCTGGGAGAGACATTGTTGGGAGAGACATTGTTGGGAGAGTCATTGTTGGGGGAGACATTGTTGGGAGTGACATTGTTGGGAGAGACAGTGTTGGGAGAGACATTGTTGGGAGAGACATATCTGAGAGACATTGTTGGGAGAGACATTGCTGGGAGACATATTGTTCGGAGACATTGCTGGGAGAGACATTGTTGGGAGAGACATTGTTGTGAGAGACATTGCTGGGAGAGATATTGTTGGGAGAGACATTGTTGGGAGAGACATATCTTGGAGAGACATTGCTGGGAGAGTCATTGTTGGGCGAGACTGTGTTGGGAGAGACATTATTGGGAGAGAAATATCTGGGAGAGACATTGCTGGGGGAGACATTGTTGAGGGAGACATTGCTGGGAGAGACATTTCTGGGGGAGACATTCCTGTGAAAGTCATCTCTGGGAGAGACATTGCTGGGGGAGACATTGTTGGGAGAGACTGTATTGGGAGAGATATTGTTGGGAGAGACATATCTGGGAGAGACATTGCTGGGGGAGACATTGTTGAGGGTGACATTGCTGGGAGAGAAATTGTTTGGAGAGACATTGTTGGGAGAGACTTTGTTGGGAAAGACATTGTTGGGAGTGACATTGCAGAGGGAGACATTGTTGTGAGAAAATTGTGGGAGGCATTGCGGGAGAGACATTGTTGCGAGAGATATTGTTTGCAGAGACATTGTTGGGAGAGACATTGCTGGGGAGACATTGCTGGGGGAGATATTCCTGGTGGAGACATTGCTGGGAGAGACATTTCTGGGGGTGACATTCCTGTGAGAGTCATCTCTGGGAGAGACATTGCTGGGGGAGGCATTGTTGGGGGAGACATTCCTCGGGGAGACATTGCAGGGAGAGATATTGCTGGTGGAGACAGTGTTGGGAGACACATTGCTGGGGAGACATTGTTGGGGGAGACATTGCTGGGAGAGACATTGTTGGGGGAGACATTGCTGGGAGAGACATTGCTGGGGGAGACATTGTTGGAGACATTCGTGGGGGAGACATTGTTGGGAGAAACATTGCTGGGGGAGACATTGTTGGGAGAGACATTGCTGGGGAGACATTGTTGGGAGCGACATTGCTGGGAGATACATTGTTGGTAGAGCCATTGCTGGAGAGCCATTGTTGGTTGAGATATTATTCGCAGAGACATTGTTGGGAGAGACATTGCTGGGGGAGACATTGCTGGGGGAGACATTGTTGAGCGAGACGTTGCTGGGAGAGACTTTGTTTGGAGAGACATTGTTGGGAGAGTCATTGTTGGGAAAGACATTGTTGGGGGAGACATTGCTGGGAGAGACATTGTTGGGAGAGACATTGTTGAGGGAGACATTGTTTGGAGAGACATATCTGGGAGAGACATTATGCGAGAGACATTTCTGGGAGACATATTGTTCGGAGACATTGCTGGGGAAGAAATTGTTGGGAGAGACATTGTGGTGACAAAATTGTGGGAGGCATTGCGGGAGAGACATTGCTTGGATAGACATTGTTGGGAGAGGCATTGTTGGGAGAGACATTGTTGGGGGAGACATTGCTGGGGGAGACATTGCTGGGAGGGACAATGTTGGGAGAGACATTGTTGGGAGAGCCATTGTTGGGAGAGGCATTGCTGGGAGAGACATTCCTGGTGGAGACATTGATGGGAGAGACGTTGCTGGGAGAGACAATTGTTGGAAGAGACATTACTGGGAGAGACGTTGCTGGGAGAGACATTGTTGGGAGAGACATTACTGGGAGAGGCATCTCTGGGAGAGACATTGCTGGGGGAGACATTGTTGGGGGAGACATTCCTCAGGGAGACATTGCTGGGAGAGACATTGCTGGGAGACATTGTTGGCAGAGACATTGTTGGGAGAGACAATGCTGGGCTAGACATTGTTTATGAGACATTGTTGGGAGAGACATTGCTGGGGGAAGACATTGCTGGGGGAAACATTGCTGGGAGAGACATTGTTGGGAGAGTCAGTGTTGGTGAGACATTGTTGGGAGAGACACATCTAGGAGAGACATTGCTGGGAGAGACATATCTGGGAGGGACATTGCTGGGGGGAGACATTGCTGGGAGAGACATTGTTGGGAGAGATACTGTTCGCAGAGACTTTGTTGGGAGAGTCATTTTTGGGAGAAACATTGTTGGGGGAGACATTGTTGGGAGAGACATTGTTGGGAGAGATCTTGCAGGGGGAGACATTGTTGTGAGAAAATTGTGGGAGACATTACGGGAGAAACTTTGTTGGGAGAGATAATGTTTGCAGAAACAATGTTGGGAGAGACATTGCTAGGGAGACATTGCTGGGGGAGACATTCCTGGGAGAGGCATCTCTGGGAGAGACATTGCTGGGGGAGACATTGTTCGGGGAGACATTCCTCAGGGAAACATTGCTGGGAGAGACATTGCTGGGAGAGACATTGTTTGGAGCGACATTATTGGGAGAGACATTGCTTGGAGAGACATTGTTGGGAGAGACATTCCTGGGAGAGACATTGTTGGGAGAGACATTGCTGGGAGAGACATTGCTGGGAGAGACATTGCTGGGGAGACATTGTTGGGGGAGAAATTTTTGGGGTGACATTGCTGGGAGAGACATTGTTGGGAGAGATATTGTTGGGGGAGATTTTGCTGGGAGAGACATTGTTGGGGGAGGCATTGCTGGGAGAGACATTGCTGGGGGACACTTTGTTGGGGGAGACATTCCTGGGGGAGACATTGCTGGGAGAGACATTGTTGGGAGAGACATTGCTGGGAGAGACATTGCTGGGAGAGACATTGCTGGGGAGACATTGTTGGGGGAGATATTCGTGAGGGATACATTTTTGAGAGATACATTGTTGGGGTAGACATTGCTGGGAGAGACATTGTTGGGGCAGACATTCCTCGGGGAGTTATTGCTGGGAGAGATATTTGTGGGAGAGACATTACTGGGAGAAACATTGTTGGGAGAGACATTGCTGGGAGACATTGTTGGGAGAGACATTGCTGGGAGAGACATTGTTGGGGGAGACATTCCTGGTGGAGACATTGATGGGAGAGACGTTGCTGGGAGAGACAATTGTTGGGAGAGACATTACTGGGAGAGACGTTGCTGGGAGAGACATTGCTGGGAGAGACGTTGCTGGGAGAGACATTGTTGGGAGAGACATTACTGGGAGAGGCATCTCTGGGAGAGACATTGCTGGGGGAGACATTGTTGGGGGAGACATTCCTCAGGGAGACATTGCTGGGAGAGACATTGCTGGGAGACATTGTTGGCAGAGACATTGTCGGGAGAGACAATGCTGGGCTAGACATTGTTTATGAGACATTGTTGGGAGAGACATTGTTGGGAGAGATATTGCAGGGGGAGACATTGTTGTGAGAAAATTGTGGGAGACATTACGGGAGAAACTTTGTTGGGAGAGATAATGTTTGCAGAAACAATGTTGGGAGAGACATTGCTAGGGAGACATTGCTGGGGGAGACATTCCTCGGAGAGGCATCTCTGGGAGAGACATTGCTGGGGGAGACGTTGTTCGTGGAGACATTCCTCAGGGAAACATTGCTGGGAGAGACATTGCTGGGAGAGACATTGTGGGGAGCGACATTATTGGGAGAGACATTGCTTGGAGAGACATTGTTGGGAGAGACATTCCTGGGAGAGACATTGTTGGGAGAGACATTGCTGGGCGAGACATTGCTGGGGGAATCATTGCTGGGAGAGACATTGCTGGGAGAGACATTGCTGGGAGACATTGTTGGGAGGGACATTGTTGGGAGAGACATTGCTGGGGGAGACATTGCTGTGGGAAACATTGCTGGGAGAGACATTGTTGGGAGAGACATTGCTGGGAGAGACATTGTTGGGGAGACATTCCTGGTGGAGACATTGATGGGAGAGACGTTGCTGGGAGAGACAATTGTTGGAAGAGACATTACTGGGAGAGACGTTGCTGGGAGAGACATTGTTGGGAGAGACATTACTGGGAGAGGCATCTCTGGGAGAGACATTGCTGGGGGAGACATTGTTGGGGGAGACATTCCTCAGGGAGACATTGCTGGGAGAGACATTGCTGGGAGATATTGTTGGCAGAGACATTGTTGGGAGAGACAATGCTGGGCTAGACATTGTTTATGAGACATTGTTGGGAGAGACATTGCTGGGGGAAGACATTGCTGGGGGAAACATTGCTGGGAGAGACATTGTTGGGAGAGTCAGTGTTGGTGAGACATTGTTGGGAGAGACACATCTAGGAGAGACATTGCTGGGAGAGACATATCTGGGAGGGACATTGCTGGGGGGAGACATTGCTGGGAGAGACATTGTTGGGAGAGATACTGTTCGCAGAGACTTTGTTGGGAGAGTCATTTTTGGGAGAAACATTGTTGGGGGAGACATTGTTGGGAGAGACATTGTTGGGAGAGATCTTGCAGGGGGAGACATTGTTGTGAGAAAATTGTGGGAGACATTACGGGAGAAACTTTGTTGGGAGAGATAATGTTTGCAGAAACAATGTTGGGAGAGACATTGCTAGGGAGACATTGCTGGGGGAGACATTCCTGGGAGAGGCATCTCTGGGAGAGACATTGCTGGGGGAGACATTGTTCGGGGAGACATTCCTCAGGGAAACATTGCTGGGAGAGACATTGCTGGGAGAGACATTGTTGGGAGCGACATTATTGGGAGAGACATTGCTTGGAGAGACATTGTTGGGAGAGACATTCCTGGGAGAGACATTGTTGGGAGAGACATTGCTGGGCGAGACATTGCTGGGGGAAACATTGCTGGGAGAGACATTGCTGGGAGAGACATTGCTGGGAGACATTGTTGGGAGGGACATTGTTGGGAGAGACATTGCTGGGGGAGACATTGCTGTGGAAAACATTGCTGGGAGAGACATTGTTGGGAGAGTCAGTGTTGGTGAGACATTGTTGCCAGAGACATATCTGGGAGAGACATTGATGGGAGAGACATATCTGGGAGGGACATATCTGGGAGGGAATTTGCTGGGGGAGACATTGCTGGGAGAGACATTGTTGGGAGAGATACTGTTCGCAGAGAATTTGTTGGGAGAGACATTTTTGGGAGAGACATTGTTGGGGGAGACATTGTTGGGAGAGACATTGTTGGGAGAGATATTGTTTGCAGAGACTTTGTTGGGGGAGACATTCCTGGGAGAGACATTGTTGGGAGAGACATTGCTGGGGGAGACATTGCTGGGAGAAACATTGCTGGGAGAGACATTGTTGGGAGAGACATTGCTGGGCTAGACATTGTATACGAGAGATATTGTTAGGAGAGACATCGCTGGGGGAGACATTGCTGGGGGAGACATATCTGGGAGGGACATATCTGGGAGGGACATTCCTGGGGGAGACATTGCTGGGGGAGACATTCCTGGTGGAGACATTGCTGGGAGAGACATTGCTGTGAGATACATTGTTGGGAGAGACATTACTGGGAGAGTCATTGCTGGGAGAGACATTGCTGGAGGAGTTATTACTGGGAGAGGCATCTCTGGGAGAGACATTGCTGGGGGAGACATTGTTGGGTGAGACATTCCTCAGGGAGACATTGCTGGGAGAGAAATTGCTGGGAGAGACATTGTTGGGAGAGACGTTGTTGGGGGAGACATTGCTGGGAGAGACATTGCTGGGGGAGACATTCCTGGGAGAGCCATCTCTGGGAGAAACATTGCTGGGGGAGACATTGTTGGGGGAGACATTTTTGGGATGACATTGCTGGGAGAGACATTGTTGGGAGAGACATTGTTGGGGGAGATATTGCTGGGAGAGACATTGTTGGGGGAGGCATTGCTGGGAGAGACATTGCTGGGGGAGACTTTGTTGGGGGAGACATTCTCGGGGGAGACATTGCTGGGAGAGACATTGTTGGGAGAGACATTGCAGGGGGAGACATTGTTGTGAGAAAATTGTGGGAGACATTGTGGGAGAGACAATGTTGGGAGAGATATTGTTTGCAGAAACATTGTTGGCAGAGAAATTGCTAGGGAGACATTGCTGGGGGAGATATTCCTGTTGGAGACATTGCTGGGAGAGACGTTGCTGGGAGAGACATTGTTGGGAGAGACATTACTGGGCGAGACATTGCTGGGAGAGACATTGCTGGAGGAGTTATGACTGGGAGAGGCATCTCTGGGAGAGACATTGCTGGGGGAGACATTGTTGGGGGAGGCATTCCTCAGGGAGACATTGCTGGGAGAGACATTGCTGGGAGAGACATTGTTGAGAGAGACATTACTGCGAGACACATTGCTGGGGGAGACATTGTTGCAAGAAACATTATTGGGGCAGACATTGCTGGGAGAGACAATGCTGGGGGAGACATTCCTGCGAGAGCCATCTCTGGGAGACACATTGCTGGGGGAGACATGGTTGGGGGAGACATTTTTGGGGTGACATTGCTGGGAGAAACATTGTTGGGAGAGATATTGTTGGGGGAGATATTGCTGGGAGAGACATTGTTGGGGGAGGCATTGCTGGGAGAGACATTGTTGGGGGAGACATTCCTGGGGGAGACATTGCTGGGAGAGACATTGTTGGGAGAGACATTGCTGGGAGAGACATTGCTGGGAGAGACATTGCTGGGAGACATTGTTGGGGGAGACATTTTTGAGAGATACATTGCTGGGGCAGACATTGCTGGGAGAGACATTGTTGGGGCAGACATTCCTCGGGGAGTCATTACTGGGAGAGATATTGGTGGGAGAGACATTACTGGGAGAGACATTGTTTATGAGAGACATTGTTGGGAGAGACATTGCTGGGGGAGACATTGCTGGTGGAAACATTGCAGGGAGAGACATTGTTGGGAGTGTCAGTGTTGGTGAGACATTGTTGGGAGAGACATATCTGGGAGAGACATTGCTGGGAGAGACTTATCTGGGAGGGACATTGCTGGGGGAGACATTGTTGGGAGAGACATTGTTGGGAGAGATATTGTTTGCAGAAACATTGTTGGGAGAGAAATTGCTCGGGAGACATTGCTGGGGGAGACATTCCTGGTGGAGACATTGCTGGGAGAGACATTGCTGGAGGAGTTATTATTGGGAGAGCCATCTCTGGGAGAGACATTGCTGGGGGAGACATTGTTGGGAGAGACATTGTTGGGAGAGATATTGTTTGCAGAAACATTTTGGGAGAGACATTGCTAGGGGGACATTGCTTGGGAGACATTCCTGGTGGAGACATTGCTGGGAGAGACGTTGCTGGGAGAGACATTGTTGGGAGAGACATTACTGGGAGAGACATTGCTGGGAGAGACATTGCTGGAGGAGTTATTACTGGGAGAGGCATCTCTGGGAGAGACATTGCTGGGGGAGACATTGTTGGGGGAGACATTCCTCAGGGAGACATTGCTGGGAGAGACATTGCTGGGAGACATTGTTGGCAGAGACATTGTTGGGAGAGACAATGCTGGGCTAGACATTGTTTATGAGACATTGTTGGGAGAGACATTGCTGGGGGAGACATTGCTGGGGGAAACATTGCTGGGAGAGACATTTTTGGGAGAGTCAGTGTTGGTGAGACATTTTTGGGAGTGACATATCTGGGAGAGACATTGCTGGGAGAGACATATCTGGGAGGGACATTGCTGGGGGGAGACATTGCTGGGAGAGACATTGTTGGGAGAGATACTGTTCGCAGAGACTTTGTTGGGAGAGTCATTTTTGGGAGAGACATTGTTGGGGGAGACATTGTTGGGAGAGACATTGTTGGGGGAGACATTGCAGGGGGAGACATTGTTGTGAGAAAATTGTGGGAGACATTACGGGAGAAACTTTGTTGGGAGAGATATTGTTTGCAGAAACATTGTTGGTAAAGGCATTGCTAGGGAGAGATTGCGGGGGGAAACATTCCTGGGGGAGACATTGCTGGGAGAGACATTGCTG
Organism: Pristiophorus japonicus; assembly: GCF_044704955.1. NCBI lineage: Eukaryota > Metazoa > Chordata > Chondrichthyes > Pristiophoridae > Pristiophorus > Pristiophorus japonicus. The sequence goes on from NC_091990.1 coordinate 80,132,946, forward strand.
GGGGAGACTTTACTGGGAAAAGCATCTCTGGGAGAGACATTGCTGGGGTGGACATTGTTCGGGGAGACATTCCTCAGGGAGACATTGCTGGGAGAGACATTGTTGGGAGCGACATTATTGGGAGAGACATTGCTTGGAGAGACATTGTTGGGAGAGACATTCCTGGGAGAGACATTGTTGGGTGAGACATTGCTGGGGGAGACATTGCTGGGGGAAACATTGCTGGGAGAGACATTGCTGGGAGAGACAATACTGGGAGACATTGTTGGGAGAGACATTGTTGGGAGAGACATTGCTGGGCTAGACATTGTTTACAAGAGACATTGTTGGGAGAGACATTGCTGGGGGAGACATTGCTGGGGGAAACATTGCTGGGAGAGACATTGTTGGGAGAGTCAGTGTTGGTGAGACACTGTTGCGAGAGACATATCTGGGAGAGACATTGCTGGGAGAGACATATCTGGGAGGGACATATCTGGGAGGGACATTGCTGGGAGAGACATTGTTGGGAGAGACATTGCTGGGGGAGACATTGCTGGGGGAAACATTACTGGGAGAGACATTGCTGGGAGAGACATTGCTGGAGGAGTTATTACTGGGAGAGGCATCTCTGGGAGAGACATTGCTGGGGGAGACATTGTTGGGGGAGACATTCCTCAGGGAGACATTGCTGGGAGAGACATTGCTGGGAGACATTGTTGGCAGAGACATTGTTGGGAGAGACAATGCTGGGCTAGACATTGTTTATGAGACATTGTTGGGAGAGACATTGCTGGGGGAGACATTGCTGGGGGAAACATTGCTGGGAGAGACATTTTTGGGAGAGTCAGTGTTGGTGAGACATTTTTGGGAGTGACATATCTGGGAGAGACATTGCTGGGAGAGACATATCTGGGAGGGACATTGCTGGGGGGAGACATTGCTGGGAGAGACATTGTTGGGAGAGATACTGTTCGCAGAGACTTTGTTGGGAGAGTCATTTTTGGGAGAGACATTGTTGGGGGAGACATTGTTGGGAGAGACATTGTTGGGGGAGACATTGCAGGGGGAGACATTGTTGTGAGAAAATTGTGGGAGACATTACGGGAGAAACTTTGTTGGGAGAGATATTGTTTGCAGAAACATTGTTGGTAAAGGCATTGCTAGGGAGAGATTGCGGGGGGAAACATTCCTGGGGGAGACATTGCTGGGAGAGACATTGCTGGGGGAGACTTTACTGGGAAAAGCATCTCTGGGAGAGACATTGCTGGGGTGGACATTGTTCGGGGAGACATTCCTCAGGGAGACATTGCTGGGAGAGACATTGTTGGGAGCGACATTATTGGGAGAGACATTGCTTGGAGAGACATTGTTGGGAGAGACATTCCTGGGAGAGACATTGTTGGGTGAGACATTGCTGGGGGAGACATTGCTGGGGGAAACATTGCTGGGAGAGACATTGCTGGGAGAGACAATACTGGGAGACATTGTTGGGAGAGACATTGTTGGGAGAGACATTGCTGGGCTAGACATTGTTTACAAGAGACATTGTTGGGAGAGACATTGCTGGGGGAGACATTGCTGGGGGAAACATTGCTGGGAGAGACATTGTTGGGAGAGTCAGTGTTGGTGAGACACTGTTGCGAGAGACATATCTGGGAGAGACATTGCTGGGAGAGACATATCTGGGAGGGACATATCTGGGAGGGACATTGCTGGGAGAGACATTGTTGGGAGAGACATTGCTGGGGGAGACATTGCTGGGGGAAACATTGCTGGGAGAGACATTGCTGGGAGAGACATTGCTGGGAGACATTGTTGGGAGAGACATTGTTGGGAGAGACATTGCTGGGCTAGACATTGTTTACAAGAGACATTGTTGGGAGATACATTGCTGGGGGGGACATTGCTGGGGGAGACATTGCTGGGAGAGACATTGTTGGGAGAGATACTGTTCGCAGAGACTTTGTTGGGAGAGACATTTTTGGGAGAGACATTGTTGGGGGAGACATTGTTGGGAGAGACATTGCTAGGGAGACATTGCTGGGGGAGACATTCCTGGTGGAGCATTGCTGGGAGAGTCATTGCTGGGAGATACATTGTTGGGAGAGACATTACTGGGATAGACATTGCTGGGAGAGACATTGCTGGAGGAGTTATTACTGGGAGAGGCATCTCTGGGAGAGACATTGCTGGGGGAGACAGTGTTGGGGAGACATTCCTCAGGGAGACATTGCTGGGAGAGACATTGCTGGGAGAGACATTGTTGGGAGAGACATTCCTGGGAGAGCCATCTCTGGGATACACATTGCTGGGGGAGACATTGTTGGGGGAGACATTTCTGGGGTGACATTGCTGGGAGAGACATTGTTGGGAGAGACATTGTTGGGGGAGATATTGCTGGGAGAGACATTGCTGGGGGAGACTTTGTTGGGGAGACATTCCTGGGGGAGACATTGCTGGGAGAGACATTGTTGGGAGAGACATTGCTGGGAGAGACATTGCTGTGAGAGACATTGCTGGGAGAGACATTGCTGGGAGAGACATTGCTGGGGAGACATTGTTGGGAGAGACATTACTGGGAGAGACATTGTTGGGAGAGACATTGCTGGGAGACATTGTTGGGAGAGACATTGCTGGGAGAGACATTTTTGGGAGAGACATTGCTGGGGTAGACATTGCTGGGAGAGACATTGTTGGGGGAGACATTCCTCGAGGAGTCATTGCTGGGAGAGATATTGGTGGGAGAGACATTACTGGGAGAGACATTGTTGGGAGAGACATTGCTGGGAGACATTGTTGGGAGAGACATTGCTGGGAGAGACATTTTTGGGAGAGACATTGTTGGGAGAGACATTGTTGGGAGAGACATTGCTGGGGGAGACATTGTTGGGGGAGACATTGTTGGGAGAGACATTGTTGGGGGAGACATTGTTGGGAGAGTCATTGCTGGGAGAGACAATGCTGGGGGAGACATTGCTGGGGGAAACATTCCTGGGAGAGACATTGCTGAGAGAGACATTGCTGGGAGACATTGTTGGCAGAGACATTGTTGGGAGAGACAATGCTGGGCTAGACATTGTTTATGAGAGACATTGTTGGGAGAGACATTGCTGGGGGAGACATTGCTGGGGGAAACATTGCTGGGAGAGACATTGTTGGGAGAGTCAGTGTTGGTGAGACATTGTTGGGAGAGTCATATCTGGGAGAGTCTTTGCTGGGAGAGACATATCTGGGAATGACATTGCTGGGGGAGACATTGCTGGGAGAGACATTGTTGGGAGAGATACTGTTCGCAGAGACTTTCTTGGGAGAGACATTCCTGGGAGAGACATTGTTGGGAGAGAGATTGCTGGGGGAGACATTGCTGGGGGAAACATTGCTGGGAGAGACATTGCTGGGAGAGACATTGCTGGGAGACATTGTTGGCAGAGACATTGTCGGGAGAGACATTGCTGGGCTAGACATTGTTTACGAGAGACATTGTTAGGAGAGACATTGCTGGGGGAAACATTGCTGGGAGAGACATTGTTGGGAGAGTCAGTGTTGGTAAGACATTGTTGCGAGAGACATATCTGGGAGAGACATTGCTGGGAGAGGCATATCTGGGAGGGACATATCTGGGAGGGACATTGCTGGGGGAGACATTGCTGGGAGAGACATTGTTGGGAGAGATACTGTTCGCAGAGACTTTGTTGGGAGAGACATTTTTGGGAGAGACATTGTTGGGTGAGACATTGTTGGGAGAGACATTGTTGGAAGAGACATTGCAAGGGGAGACATTGTTGTGAGAAAATTGTGCGAGACATTGTGGGAGAGATATTGTTGGGAGAGATATTGTTTGCAGAAACATTGTTGGGAGATACATTGCTAGGGAGACATTGCTGGGGGAGACATTCCTGGAGGAGACATTGCTTGCAGAGACGTTGCTGGGAGAGACATTGTTGGGAGAGACATTACTGGGAGAGACATTGCTGGGAGAGACATTGCTGGAGGAGTTATTACTGGGAGAGGCATCTCCGGGAGAGACATTGCTGGGGGAGACATTGTTGGGGGAAACATTGTTGGGGGAGACATTGTTGGGAGAGACATTGCTGGGAGAGACATTGCTGGGGGAGACATTGCTGGGGGAAACATTCCTGGGAGAGACATTGCTGAGAGAGACATTGCTGGGAGAGACATTGCTGGGAGACATTGTTGGGAGAGACATTGTTGGGAGAGACATTGCTGGGCTAGACATTGTTTACGAGAGACATTGTTGGGAGAGACATTGCTGGGGGAGACATTGCTGGGGGAGACATTGCTGGGAGAGACATTGTTGGGAGAGATACTTTTCGCAGAGACTTTGTTGGGAGAGACATTTTTGGGGAGACATTGTTGGGGGAGACATTGTTGGGAGAGACATTGCTGGGAGAGATATTGTTTGCAGAAGCATTGTTGGGAGAGACATTGCTAGGGAGACATTGCTGGGGGAGACATTCCTGGTGGAGACATTGCTGGGAGAGTCATTGCTGGGAGATACATTGCTGGGGGAAACATTCCTGGGAGAGACATTGCTGAGAGAGACATTGCTGGGAGAGACATTGCTGGGAGACATTGTTGGGAGAGACATTGTTGGGAGAGACATTGCTGGGCTAGACATTGTTTACGAGAGACATTGTTGGGAGAGACATTGCTGGGGGAAACATTGCTGGGGGAGACATTGCTGGGAGAGACATTGTTGGGAGAGATACTTTTCGCAGAGACTTTGTTGGGAGAGACATTTTTGGAGAGACATTGTTGGGAGAGACATTGTTGGGAGAGACATTGTTGGGAGAGACATTGCTGGGAGAGATATTGTTTGCAGAATCATTGTTGGGAGAGACATTGCTAGGGAGACATTGCTGGGGGAGACATTCCTGGTGGAGACATTGCTGGGAGAGTCATTGCTGGGAGATACATTGTTGGGAGAGACATTACTGGGAGAGACATTGCTGGGAGAGACATTGCTGGAGGAGTTATTACTGGGAGAGGCATCTCTGTGAGAGACATTGCTGGGGGAGACATTGTTGGGGGAGACATTCCTCAGGGAGACATTGCTGGGAGAGACATTGCTGGGAGACACATTGCTGGGGGAGACATTGTTGGCGGAGACATTTTTGGGGTGACATTGCTGGGAGAGACATTGTTGGGAGAAACATTGTTGGGGGAGATATTGCTGGGAGAGACATTGTTGGGGGAGGCATTGCTGGGAGAGACATTGCTGGGGGAGACTTTGTTGGGGGAGACATTGCTGGGAGAGACATTGTTGGGAGAGACATTGTTGGGAGAGACATTGTTGGGAGAGACATTGTTGGGAGAGACATATCTGGGAGAGACATTGTTGCGAGAGACATTGCTGGGAGACATATTGTTCGGAGACATTGCTGGGAGAGGCATTGTTGGGAGAGACATTGTTGGGAGATACATTGTTGGGAGAGACATTACTGGGATAGACATTGCTGGGAGAGACATTGCTGGAGGAGTTATTACTGGGAGAGGCATCTCAGGGAGAGACATTGCTGGGGGAGACAGTGTTGGGGGAGACATTCCTCAGGGAGACATTGCTGGGAGAGACATTGCTGGGAGAGACATTGTTGGGAGAGACATTCCTGGGAGAGCCATCTCTGGGATACACATTGCTGGGGGAGACATTGTTGGGGGAGACATTTCTGGGGTGACATTGCTGGGAGAGACATTGTTGGGAGAGACATCGTTGGGGGAGATATTGCTGGGAGAGACATTGCTGGGGGAGACTTTGTTGGGGGAGACATTCCTGGGGGAGACATTGCTGGGAGAGACATTGTTGGGAGAGACATAGCTGGGAGAGACATTGTTGGGGGAGACATTGCTGGGAGAGACATTGCTGGGGAGACATTGTTGGGAGAGACATTACTGGGAGAGACATTGTTGGGAGAGACATTGCTGGGAGACATTGTTGGGAGAGACATTGCTGGGAGAGACATTTTTGGGAGAGACATTGCTGGGGTAGACATTGCTGGGAGAGACATTGTTGGGGGAGACATTCCTCGGGGAGTCATTGCTGGGAGAGATATTGGTGGGAGAGACATTACTGGGAGAGACATTGTTGGGAGAGACATTGCTGGGAGACATTGTTGGGAGAGACATTGCTGGGAGAGACATTTTTGGGAGAGACATTGTTGGGAGAGACATTGTTGGGAGAGACATTGCTGGGGGAGACATTGTTGGGGGAGACATTGTTGGGAGAGACATTGTTGGGGGAGACATTGTTGGGAGAGTCATTGCTGGGAGAGACAATGCTGGGGGAGACATTGCTGGGAGAGACATTGTTGGGAGAGATACTGTTCGCAGAGACTTTGTTGGGAGAGACATTTTTGGGAGAGACATTGTTGGGAGAGACATTGTTGGGAGAGACATTGTTGGGAGAGACATTGCAAGGGGAGAAATTGTTGTGAGAAAATTGTGCGAGACATTGTGGGAGAGATATTGTTGGGAGAGATATTGTTTGCAGAAACATTGTTGGGAGAGACATTGCTAGGAAGACATTGCTGGGGGAGACATTCCTGGTGGAGACATTGCTGGGAGAGACGTTGCTGGGAGAGACATTGTTGGGAGAGACATTACTGGGAGAGACATTGCTGGGAGAGACATTGCTGGAGGATTTATTACTGGGAGAGGCATCTCTGGGAGAGACATTGCTGGGGGAGACATTGTTGGGGGAGACATTCCTCAGGGAGACATTGCTGGGAGAGACATTGCTGGGAGAGACATTGCTGGGGGAAACATTGTTGGGGGAGACATTGTTGGGAGAGACATTGCTGGGAGAGACATTGCTGGGGGAGACATTGCTGGGGGAAACATTCCTGGGAGAGACATTGCTGAGAGAGACATTGCTGGGAGAGACATTGCTGGGAGACATTGTTGGGAGAGACATTGTTGGGAGAGACATTGCTGGGCTAGACATTGTTTACGAGAGACATTGTTGGGAGAGACATTGCTGGGGGAGACATTGCTGGGGGAGACATTGCTGGGAGAGACATTGTTGGGAGAGATACTTTTCGCAGAGACTTTGTTGGGAGAGACATTTTTGGAGAGACATTGTTGGGGGAGACATTGTTGGGAGAGACATTGCTGGGAGAGATATTGTTTGCAGAAGCATTGTTGGGAGAGACATTGCTAGGGAGACATTGCTGGGGGAGACATTCCTGGTGGAGACATTGCTGGGAGAGTCATTGCTGGGAGATACATTGCTGGGGGAAACATTCCTGGGAGAGACATTGCTGAGAGAGACATTGCTGGGAGAGACATTGCTGGGAGACATTGTTGGGAGAGACATTGTTGGGAGAGACATTGCTGGGCTAGACATTGTTTACGAGAGACATTGTTGGGAGAGACATTGCTGTGGGAGACATTGTTGGGAGAGATACTGTTCGCAGAGACTTTGTTGGGAGAGACATTTTTGGAGAGACATTGTTGGGGGAGACATTGTTGGGAGAGACATTGCTGGGAGAGATATTGTTTGCAGAAACATTGTTGGGAGAGACATTGCTAGGGAGACATTGCTGGGGGAGACATTCCTGGTGGAGACATTGCTGGGAGAGTCATTGCTGGGAGATACATTGTTGGGAGAGACATTACTGGGAGAGACATTGCTGGGAGAGACATTGCTGGAGGAGTTATTACTGGGAGAGGCATCTCTGTGAGAGACATTGCTGGGGGAGACATTGTTGGGGGAGACATTCCTCAGGGAGACATTGCTGGGAGAGACATTGCTGGGAGAGACATTGTTGGGAGAGACATTACTGGAAGAGACATTGCTGGGAGAGACATTGCTGGGGGAGACATTGTTTGGAGAGACATTGTTGGGGGAGATATTGCTGGTAGAGACATTGCTGTGGGAGACATTCCTGGGAGAGCCATCTCTGGGAGACACATTGCTGGGGGAGACATTGTTGGCGGAGACATTTTTGGGGTGACATTGCTGGGAGAGACATTGTTGGGAGAGACATTGTTGGGGGAGATATTGCTGGGAGAGACATTGTTGGGGGAGGCATTGCTGGGAGAGACATTGCTGGGGGAGACTTTGTTGGGGGAGACATTGCTGGGAGAGACATTGTTGGGAGAGTCAGTGTTGGTGAGACATTGTTGGGAGAGACATATCTGGGAGAGTCATTGCTGGGAGAGACATATCTGGGAGGGACATTGCTGGGGGAGACATTGCTGCGAGAGACATTGTTGGGAGAGATTCTGTTCGCAGAGACTTTGTTGGGAGAGACATTCCTGGGAGAGACATTGTTGGGAGAGACATTGCTGGGGGAGACATTGCTGGGGGAACCATTGCTGGGAGAGACATTGCTGGGAGAGACATTGCTGGGAGAGACATTGTTGGGAGAGATACTTTTCGCAGAGACTTTGTTGGGAGAGACATTTTTGGAGAGACATTGTTGGGGGAGACATTGTTGGGAGAGACATTGTTGGGAGAGATATTGTTTGCAGAAACATTGTTAGGAGAGACATTGCTGGGGAGACATTGCTTGGGGACACATTCCTGGTGGAGACATTGCTGGGAGAGTCATTGCTGGGAGATACATTGTTGGGAGAGACATTACTGGGAGAGACATTGCTGGGAGAGACATTGCTGGAGGAGTTATTACTGGGAGAGGCATCTCTGTGAGAGACATTGCTGGGGGAGACATTGTTGGGGGAGACATTCCTCAGGGAGACATTGTTGGGGGAGACATTTTTGGGGTGACATTGCTGGGAGAGACATTGTTGGGAGAGACATTGTTGAGGGAGATATTGCTGGGAGAGACATTTTTGGGGGAGGCATTGCTGGGAGAGACATTGCTGGGGGAGACTTTGTTGGGGGAGACATTGCTGGGAGAGACATTGTTGGGAGAGTCAGTGTTGGTGAGACATTGTTGGGAGAGACATATCTGGGAGAGTGATTGCTGGGAGAGACATATCTGGGAGGGACATTGCTGGGGGAGACATTGCTGGGAGAGACATTGTTGGGAGAGATACTGTTCGCAGAGACTTTGTTGGGAGAGACATTCCTGGGAGAGACATTGTTGAGAAAGACATTGCTGGGGGAGACATTGCTGGGGGAAACATTGCTGGGAGAGACATTGCTGGGAGAGACATTGCTGGAAGAGACATTGTTGGGAGAGATACTTTTCGCAGAGATTTTGTTGGGAGAGACATTTTTGGAGAGACATTGTTGGGGGAGACATTGTTGGGAGAGACATTGCTGGGAGAGATATTGTTTGCAGAAGCATTGTTGGGAGAGACATTGCTAGGGAGACATTGCTGGGGGAGACATTCCTGGTGGAGACATTGCTGGAAGAGTCATTGCTGGGAGATACATTGTTGGGGGAAACATTCCTGGGAGAAGACATTGCTGAGAGAGACATTGCTGGGAGAGACATTGCTGGGAGACATTGTTGGGAGAGACATTGTTGGGAGAGACATTGCTGGGCTAGACATTGTTTACGAGAGACATTGTTGGGAGAGACATTGCTGGGGGAGACATTGCTGGGGGAGACATTGCTGGGAGAGACATTGTTGATAGAGATACTTTTCGCAGAGACTTTGTTGGGAGAGACATTTTTGGAGAGACATTGTTGGGGGAGACATTGTTGGGAGAGACATTGCTGGGAGAGATATTGTTTGCAGAAACATTGTTGGGAGAGACATTGCTTAGGAGACATTGCTGGGGGAGACATTCCTCGTGGAGACATTGCTGGGAGAGTCATTGCTGGGAGATACATTGTTGGGAGAGACATTACTGGGAGAGACATTGCTGGGAGAGACATTGCTGGAGGAGTTATTACTGGGAGAGGCATATCTGTGAGAGACATTGCTGGGGGAGAAATTGTTGGGGGAGACATTCCTCAGGGAGACATTGCTGGGAGAGACATTGCTGGGAGAGACATTGTTGGGAGAGTCATTACTGGAAGAGACATTGCTGGGAGAGACATTGCTGGGGGAGACATTGTTGGGAGAGACATTGTTGGGGGAGATATTGCTGGTAGAGACATTGCTGTGGGAGACATTCCTGGGAGAGCCATCTCTGGGAGACACATTGCTGGGGGAGACATTGTTGGCGGAGACATTTTTGGGGTGACATTGCTGGGAGAGACATTGTTGGGAGAGACATTGTTGTGGGAGATATTGCTGGGAGAGACATTGTTGGGGGAGGCATTGCTGGGAGAGACATTGCTGGGGGAGACTTTGTTGGGGGAGAAATTGCTGGGAGAGGCATTGTTGGGAGAGTCAGTGTTGGTGAGACATTGTTGGGAGAGACATATCTGGGAGAGATACTTTTCGCAGAGACTTTGTTGGGAGAGACATTTTTGGAGAGACATTGTTGGGGGAGACATTGTTGGGAGAGACATTGTTGGGAGAGATATTGTTTGCAGAAACATTGTTAGGAGAGACATTGCTAGGGAGACATTGCTTGGGGACACATTCCTGCTGGAGACATTGCTGGGAGAGTCATTGCTGGGATATACATTGTTGGGAGAGACATTACTGGGAGAGTCATTGCTGGGAGAGACATATCTGGGAGGGACATTGCTGGGGGAGACATTGCTGCGAGAGACATTGTTGGGAGAGATACTGTTCGCAGAGACTTTGTTGGGAGAGACATTCCTGGGAGAGACATTGTTGGGAGAGACATTGCTGGGGGAGACATTGCTGGGGGAAACATTGCTGGGAGAGACATTGCTGGGAGAGACATTGCTGGGAGAGACATTGTTGGGAGAGATACTTTTCGCAGAGACTTTGTTGGGAGAGACATTTTTGGAGAGACATTGTTGGGGGAGACATTGTTGGGAGAGACATTGTTGGGAGAGATATTGTTTGCAGAAACATTGTTAGGAGAGACATTGCTAGGGAGACATTGCTTGGGGACACATTCCTGGTGGAGACATTGCTGGGAGAGTCATTGCTGGGAGATACATTGTTGGGAGAGACATTACTGGGAGAGACATTGCTGGGAGAGACATTGCTGGAGGAGTTATTACTGGGAGAGGCATCTCTGTGAGAGACATTGCTGGGGGAGACATTGTTGGGGGAGACTTTCCTCAGGGAGACATTGCTGGGAGAGATATTGCTGGGAGAGACATTGTTGGGAGAGACATTACTGGAAGAGACATTGCTGGGAGAGACATTGCTGGGGGAGACATTGTTGGGAGAGACATTGTTGGGAGAGACATTGTTGGGGGAGATATTGCTGGTAGAGACATTGCTGTGGGAGACATTCCTGGGAGAGCCATCTCTGGGAGACACATTGCTGGGGGAGACATTGTTGGGGGAGACATTTTTGGGGTGACATTGCTGGGAGAGACATTGTTGGGAGAGACATTGTTGAGGGAGATATTGCTGGGAGAGACATTGTTGGGGGAGGCATTGCTGGGAGAGACATTGCTGGGGGAGACTTTGTTGGGGGAGACATTGCTGGGAGAGAGAGTCAGTGTTGGTGAGACATTGTTGGGAGAGACATATCTGGGAGAGTCATTGCTGGGAGAGACATATCTGGGAGGGACATTGCTGGGGGAGACATTGCTGGGAGAGACATTGTTGGGAGAGATACTGTTCGCAGAGACTTTGTTGGGAGAGACATTCCTGGGAGAGACATTGTTGGGAGAGACATTGCTGGGGGAGACATTGCTGGGGGAAACATTGCTGGGAGAGACATTGCTGGGAGAGACATTGCTGGAAGAGACATTGTTGGGAGAGATACTTTTCGCAGAGACTTTGTTGGGAGAGACATTTTTGGAGAAACATTGTTGGGGGAGACATTGTTGGGAGAGACATTGTTGGGAGAGATATTGTTTGCAGAAACATTGTTAGGAGAGACATTGCTAGGGAGACATTGCTTGGGGAGACATTCCTGGTGGAGACATTGCTGGGATAGTCATTGCTGGGAGATACATTGTTGGGAGAGACATTACTGGGAGAGACATTGCTGGGAGAGACATTGCTGGAGGAGTTATTACTGGGAGAGGCATTTCTGTGAGAGACATTGCTGGGGGAGACATTGTTGGGGGAGACATTCCTCAGGGAGACATTGCTGGGAGAGACATTGCTGGGAGAGACATTGTTGGGAGAGACATTACTGGGAGAGACATTGCTGGGAGAGACATTGCTGGAGGAGTTATTACTGGGAGAGGCATCTCTGTGAGAGACATTGCTGGGGGAGACATTGTTGGGGGAGACATTCCTCAGGGAGACATTGCTGGGAGAGACATTGCTGGGAGAGACATTGTTGGGAGAGACATTACTGGAAGAGACATTGCTGGGAGAGACATTGCTGGGGGAGACATTGTTGGGAGAGACATTGTTGGGGGAGATATTGCTGGTAGAGACATTGCTGTGGGAGACATTCCTGGGAGAGCCATCTCTGGGAGACACATTGCTGGGGGAGACATTGTTGGCGGAGACATTTTTGTGGTGACATTGCTGGGAGAGACATTGTTGGGAGAGACATTGTTGGGGGAGATATTGCTGGGAGAGACATTGTTGGGGGAGGCATTGCTGGGAGAGACATTGCTGGGGGAGACATTGTTGGGAGAGTCAGTGTTGATGAGACATTGTTGGGAGAGACATATCTGGGAGAGTCATTGCTGGGAGAGACATATCTGGGAGGGACATTGCTGGGGGAGACATTGCTGCGAGAGACATTGTTGGGAGAGATTCTGTTCGCAGAGACTTTGTTGGGAGAGACATTCCTGGGAGAGACATTGTTGGGAGAGACATTGCTGGGGGAGACATTGCTGGGGGAAACATTGCTGGGAGAGACATTGCTGGGAGAGACATTGCTGGGAGAGACATTGTTGGGAGAGTCAGTGTTGATGAGACATTGTTGGGAGAGACATATCTGGGAGAGTCATTGCTGGGAGAGACATATCTGGGAGGGACATTGCTGGGGGAGACATTGCTGCGAGAGACATTGTTGGGAGAGATTCTGTTCGCAGAGACTTTGTTGGGAGAGACATTCCTGGGAGAGACATTGTTGGGAGAGACATTGCTGGGGGAGACATTGCTGGGGGAAACATTGCTGGGAGAGACATTGCTGGGAGAGACATTGCTGGGAGAGACATTGTTGGGAGAGATACTTTTCACAGAGACTTTGTTGGGAGAGACATTTTTGGAGAGACTTTGTTGGGGGAGACATTGTTGGGAGAGACATTGTTGGGAGAGATATTGTTTGCAGAAACATTGTTAGGAGAGACATTGCTAGGGAGACATTGCTTGGGGACACATTCCTGGTGGAGACATTGCTGGGAGAGTCATTGCTGGGAGATACATTGTTGGGAGAGACATTACTGGGAGAGACATTGCTGGGAGAGACATTGCTGGAGGAGTTATTACTGGGAGAGGCATCTCTGTGAGAGACATTGCTGGGGGAGACATTGTTGGGGGAGACATTCCTCAGGGAGACATTGCTGGGAGAGATATTGCTGGGAGAGACATTGTTGGGAGAGACATTACTGGAAGAGACATTGCTGGGAGAGACATTGCTGGGGGAGACATTGTTGGGAGAGACATTGTTGGGGGAGATATTGCTGGTAGAGACATTGCTGTGGGAGACATTCCTGGGAGAGCCATCTCTGGGAGACACATTGCTGGGGGAGACATTGTTGGGGGAGACATTTTTGGGGTGACATTGCTGGGAGAGACATTGTTGGGAGAGACATTGTTGAGGGAGATATTGCTGGGAGAGACATTGTTGGGGGAGGCATTGCTGGGAGAGACATTGCTGGGGGAGACTTTGTTGGGGGAGACATTGCTGGGAGAGACATTGTTGGGAGAGTCAGTGTTGGTGAGACATTGTTGGGAGAGACATATCTGGGAGAGTCATTGCTGGGAGAGACATATCTGGGAGGGACATTGCTGGGGGAGACATTGCTGGGAGAGACATTGTTGGGAGAGATACTGTTCGCAGAGACTTTGTTGGGAGAGACATTCAAGAGAGAGACATTGTTGGGAGAGACATTGCTGGGGGAGACATTGCTGGGGGAAACATTGCTGGGAGAGACATTGCTGGGAGAGACATTGCCTGAAGAGACATTGTTGGGAGAGATACTTTTCGCAGAGACTTTGTTGGGAGAGACATTTTTGGAGAGACATTGTTGGGGGAGACATTGTTGGGAGAGACATTGTTGGGGGAGATATTGCTGGTAGAGACATTGCTGTGGGAGACATTCCTGGGAGAGCCATCTCTGGGAGACACATTGCTGGGGGAGACATTGTTGGGGGAGACATTTTTGGGGTGACATTGCTGGGAGAGACATTGTTGGGAGAGACATTGTTGAGGGAGACATTGCTGGGAGAGACATTGTTGGGAGAGATACTGTTCGCAGAGACTTTGTTGGGAGAGACATTCCTGGGAGAGACATTGTTGGGAGATACATTGCTGGGGGAGACATTGCTGGGGGAAACATTGCTGGGAGAGACATTGCTGGGAGAGACATTGCTGGAAGAGACATTGTTGGGAGAGATACTTTTCGCAGAGACTTTGTTGGGAGAGACATTTTTGGAGAGACATTGTTGGGGGAGACATTGTTGGGAGAGCCATTGTTGGGAGAGATATTGTTTGCAGAAACATTGTTAGGAGAGACATTGCTAGGGAGACATTGCTTGGGGAGACATTCCTGGTGGAGACATTGCTGGGATAGTCATTGCTGGGAGATACATTGTTGGGAGAGACATTACTGGGAGAGACATTGCTGGGAGAGACATTGCTGGAGGAGTTATTACTGGGAGAGGCATTTCTGTGAGAGACATTGCTGGGGGAGACATTGTTGGGGGAGACATTCCTCAGGGAGACATTGCTGGGAGAGACATTGCTGGGAGAGACATTGTTGGGAGAGACATTACTGGAAGAGACATTGCTGGGAGAGACATTGCTGGGGGAGACATTGTTGGGAGAGACATTGTTGGGGGAGACATTGCTGGGAGAGACATTACTGTGGGAGACATTCCTGGGAGAGCCATCTCTGGAAAACACATTGCTGGGGGAGACATTGTTGGGGGAGACATTTTTGGGGTGACATTGCTGGGAGAGACATTGTTGGGAGAGACATTGTTGTGGGAGATATTGCTGGGAGAGACATTGTTGGGAGAGACATTACTGGAAGAGACATTGCTGGGAGAGACATTGCTGGGGGAGACATTGTTGGGAGAGACATTGTTGGGAGAGACATTGTTGGGGGAGATATTGCTGGTAGAGACATTGCTGTGGGAGACATTCCTGGGAGAGCCATCTCTGGGAGACACATTGCTGGGTGAGACATTGTTGGGGGAGACATTTTTGGGGTGACATTGCTGGGAGAGACATTGTTGGGAGAGACATTGTTGAGGGAGATATTGCTGGGAGAGACATTGTTGGGGGAGGCATTGCTGGGAGAGACATTGCTGGGGGAGACTTTGTTGGGGGAGACATTGCTGGGAGAGACATTGTTGGGAGAGTCAGTGTT
Organism: Pristiophorus japonicus; assembly: GCF_044704955.1. Classification (NCBI taxonomy): domain Eukaryota; kingdom Metazoa; phylum Chordata; class Chondrichthyes; family Pristiophoridae; genus Pristiophorus; species Pristiophorus japonicus. Next base: position 80,148,410 of record NC_091990.1, read on the forward strand.
GGTGAGACATTGTTGGGAGAGACATATCTGGGAGAGTCATTGCTGGGAGAGACATATCTGGGAGGGACATTGCTGGGGGAGACATTGCTGGGAGAGACATTGTTGGGAGAGATACTGTTCGCAGAGACTTTGTTGGGAGAGACATTCCTGGGAGAGACATTGTTGGGAGAGACATTGCTGGGGGAGACATTGCTGGGGGAAACATTGCTGGGAGAGACATTGCTGGGAGAGACATTGCTGGAAGAGACATTGTTGGGAGAGATACTTTTCGCAGAGACTTTGTTGGGAGAGACATTTTTGGAGAAACATTGTTGGGGGAGACATTGTTGGGAGAGACATTGTTGGGAGAGATATTGTTTGCAGAAACATTGTTAGGAGAGACATTGCTAGGGAGACATTGCTTGGGGAGACATTCCTGGTGGAGACATTGCTGGGATAGTCATTGCTGGGAGAGACATTGTTGGGAGAGACATTGTTGGGAGAGACATTACTGGAAGAGACATTGCTGGGAGAGACATTGCTGGGAGAGACATTGTTGGGAGAGACATTACTGGAAGAGACATTGCTGGGAGAGACATTGCTGGGGGAGACATTGTTGGCGGAGACATTTTTGGGGTGACATTGCTGGGAGAGACATTGTTGGGAGAGACATTGTTGGGGGAGATATTGCTGGGAGAGACATTGTTGGGGGAGGCATTGCTGGGAGAGACATTGCTGGGGAGACTTTGTTGGGGGAGACATTGCTGGGAGAGACATTGTTGGGAGAATCAGTGTTGGTGAGACATTGTTGGGAGAGACATATCTGGGAGAGTCATTGCTGGGAGAGACATATCTGGGAGGGACATTGCTGGGGGAGACATTGCTGGGAGAGACATTGTTGGGAGAGATACTGTTCGCAGAGACTTTGTTGGGAGAGACATTCCTGGGAGAGACATTGTTGGGAGAGACATTGCTGGGGGAGACATTGCTGGGGGAAACATTGCTGGGAGAGACATTGCTGGGAGAGACATTGCTGGGAGAGACATTGTTGGGAGAGATACTTTTCACAGAGACTTTGTTGGGAGAGACATTTTTGGAGAGACATTGTTGGGGGAGACATTTTTGGGAGAGACATTGTTGGGAGAGATATTGTTTGCAGAAACATTGTTAGGAGAGACATTGCTAGGGAGACATTGCTTGGGGACACATTCCTGGTGGAGACATTGCTGGGAGAGTCATTGCTGGGAGATACATTGTTGGGAGAGACATTACTGGGAGAGACATTGCTGGGAGAGACATTGCTGGAGGAGTTATTACTGGGAGAGGCATCTCTGTGAGAGACATTGCTGGGGGAGACATTGTTGGGGGAGACATTCCTCAGGGAGACATTGCTGGGAGAGATATTGCTGGGAGAGACATTGTTGGGAGAGACATTACTGGAAGAGACATTGCTGGGAGAGACATTGCTGGGGGAGACATTGTTGGGAGAGACATTGTTGGGGGAGATATTGCTGGTAGAGACATTGCTGTGGGAGACATTCCTGGGAGAGCCATCTCTGGGAGACACATTGCTGGGGGAGACATTGTTGGGGGAGACATTTTTGGGGTGACATTGCTGGGAGAGACATTGTTGGGAGAGACATTGTTGAGGGAGATATTGCTGGGAGAGACATTGTTGGGGGAGGCATTGCTGGGAGAGACATTGCTGGGGGAGACTTTGTTGGGGGAGACATTGCTGGGAGAGACATTGTTGGGAGAGTCAGTGTTGGTGAGACATTGTTGGGAGAGACATATCTGGGAGAGTCATTGCTGGGAGAGACATATCTGGGAGGGACATTGCTGGGGGAGACATTGCTGGGAGAGACATTGTTGGGAGAGATACTGTTCGCAGAGACTTTGTTGGGAGAGACATTCCTGGGAGAGACATTGTTGGGAGAGACATTGCTGGGGGAGACATTGCTGGGGGAAACATTGCTGGGAGAGACATTGCTGGGAGAGACATTGCTGGAAGAGACATTGTTGGGAGAGATACTTTTCGCAGAGACTTTGTTGGGAGAGACATTTTTGGAGAGACATTGTTGGGGGAGACATTGTTGGGAGAGACATTGTTGGGGGAGATATTGCTGGTAGAGACATTGCTGTGGGAGACATTCCTGGGAGAGCCATCTCTGGGAGACACATTGCTGGGGGAGACATTGTTGGGGGAGACATTTTTGGGGTGACATTGCTGGGAGAGACATTGTTGGGAGAGACATTGTTGAGGGAGATATTGCTGGGAGAGACATTGTTGGGGGAGGCATTGCTGGGAGAGACATTGCTGGGGGAGACTTTGTTGGGGGAGACATTGCTGGGAGAGACATTGTTGGGAGAGTCAGTGTTGGTGAGACATTGTTGGGAGAGACATATCTTGGAGAGTCATTGCTGGGAGAGACATATCTGGGAGGGACATTGCTGGGGGAGACATTGCTGGGAGAAACATTGTTGGGAGAGATACTGTTCGCAGAGACTTTGTTGGGAGAGACATTCCTGGGAGAGACATTGTTGGGAGATACATTGCTGGGGGAGACATTGCTGGGGGAAACATTGCTGGGAGAGACATTGCTGGGAGAGACATTGCTGGAAGAGACATTGTTGGGAGAGATACTTTTCGCAGAGACTTTGTTGGGAGAGACATTTTTGGAGAGACATTGTTGGGGGAGACATTGTTGGGAGAGACATTGTTGGGAGAGATATTGTTTGCAGAAACATTGTTAGGAGAGACATTGCTAGGGAGACATTGCTTGGGGAGACATTCCTGGTGGAGACATTGCTGGGATAGTCATTGCTGGGAGATACATTGTTGGGAGAGACATTACTGGGAGAGACATTGCTGGGAGAGACATTGCTGGAGGAGTTATTACTGGGAGAGGCATTTCTGTGAGAGACATTGCTGGGGGAGACATTGTTGGGGGAGACATTCCTCAGGGAGACATTGCTGGGAGAGACATTGCTGGGAGAGACATTGTTGGGAGAGACATTACTGGAAGAGACATTGCTGGGAGAGACATTGCTGGGGGAGACATTGTTGGGAGAGACATTGTTGGGGGAGACATTGCTGGGAGAGACATTACTGTGGGAGACATTCCTGGGAGAGCCATCTCTGGAAAACACATTGCTGGGGGAGACATTGTTGGGGGAGACATTTTTGGGGTGACATTGCTGGGAGAGACATTGTTGGGAGAGACATTGTTGTGGGAGATATTGCTGGGAGAGACATTGTTGGGGGAGGCATTGATGGGAGAGACATTGCTGCGGGAGACTTTGTTGGGGGAGTCATTGCTGGGAGAGACATTGCTGGGAGAGTCAGTGTTGGTGAGACATTGTTGGGAGAGACATATCTGGGAGAGTCATTGCTGGGAGAGACATATCTGGGAGGGACATTGCTGGGGGAGACATTGCTGGGAGAGACATTGTTGGGAGAGATACTGTTCGCAGAGACTTTGTTGGGAGAGACATTCCTGGGAGAGACATTGTTGGGAGAGACATTGCTGGGGGAGACATAGCTGGGGGAAACATTGCTGGGAGAGACATTGCTGGGGGAGACATTGCTAGGAGAGACATTGTTGGGAGAGATACTGTTCGAAGAGACTTTGTTGGGAGAGACATTCCTGGGAGAGACATTGTTGGGAGAGACATTGCTGGGGGAGACATTGCTGGTGGAAACATTGCTGGGAGAGACATTGCTGGGAGAGACATTGCTGGGAGACATTGTTGGGAGAGACATTGTTGGGAGAGACATTGCTGGGCTAGACATTGTTTACGAGAGACATTGTTAGGAGAGACATTGCTGGGGGAGACATTGCTGGGGGAAACATTGCTGGGAGAGACATTGTTGGGAGAGTCAGTGTTGGTAAGACATTGTTGCGAGAGACATATCTGGGAGAGACATTGCTGGGAGAGACATACATGGGAGGGACATATCTGGGAGGGACATTGCTGGGGTAGACATTGCTGGGAGAGACATTGTTGGGAGAGATACTGTTCGCAGAGACTTTGTTGGGAGAGACATTTTTGGGAGAGACATTGTTGGGGGAGACATTTGTGGGAGTGACATTGTTGGGAGAGACATTGCATGGGGAGACATTGTTGTGAGAAAATTGTGTGAGACATTGTGGGAGAGACATTGTTGGGAGAGATATTGTTTGCAGAAACATTGTTGGGAGTGACATTGCTAGGGAGACATTGCTGGGGGAGACATTCCTGGTGGAGACATTGCTGGGAGAGACGTTGCTGGGAGAGACATTGTTGGGAGAGACATTACTGGGAGAGACATTGCTGGGAGAGACATTGCTGGAGGAGTTATTACTGGTAGAGGCATCTCTGGGAGAGACATTGCTGGGGGAGACATTGTTGGGGGAGACATTCCTCAGGGAGACATTGCTGGGAGAGACATTGCTGGGAGAGACATTGTTGGGAGAGACATTACTGGAAGAGACATTGCTGGGAGAGACATTGCTGGGGGAGACATTGTTGGGAGAGACATTGTTGGGGGAGACATTGCTGGGAGAGACATTACTGTGGGAGACATTCCTGGGAGAGCCATCTCTGGAAAACACATTGCTGGGGGAGACATTTTTGAGGGAGACATTTTTGGGGTGACATTGCTGGGAGAGACATTGTTGGGAGAGACATTGTTGTGGGAGATATTGCTGGGAGAGACATTGTTGGGGGAGGCATTGATGGGAGAGACATTGCTGGCCGAGACTTTGTTGGGGGAGTCATTGCTGGGAGAGACATTGCTGGGAGAGTCAGTGTTGGTGAGACATTGTTGGGAGAGACATATCTGGGAGAGTCATTGCTGGGAGAGACATATCTGGGAGGGACATTGCTGGGGGAGACATTGCTGGGAGAGACATTGTTGGGAGAGATACTGTTCGCAGAGACTTTGTTGGGAGAGACATTCCTGGGAGAGACATTGTTGGGAGAGACATTGCTGGGGGAGACATAGCTGGGGGAAACATTGCTGGGAGAGACATTGCTGGGGGAGACATTGCTAGGAGAGACATTGTTGGGAGAGATACTGTTCGAAGAGACTTTGTTGGGAGAGACATTCCTGGGAGAGACATTGTTGGGAGAGACATTGCTGGGGGAGACATTGCTGGTGGAAACATTGCTGGGAGAGACATTGCTGGGAGAGACATTGCTGGGAGACATTGTTGGGAGAGACATTGTTGGGAGAGACATTGCTGGGCTAGACATTGTTTACGAGAGACATTGTTAGGAGAGACATTGCTGGGGGAGACATTGCTGGGGGAAACATTGCTGGGAGAGACATTGTTGGGAGAGTCAGTGTTGGTAAGACATTGTTGCGAGAGACATATCTGGGAGAGACATTGCTGGGAGAGACATACCTGGGAGGGACATATCTGGGAGGGACATTGCTGGGGTAGACATTGCTGGGAGAGACATTGTTGGGAGAGATACTGTTCGCAGAGACTTTGTTGGGAGAGACATTTTTGGGAGAGACATTGTTGGGGGAGACATTGTTGGGAGAGACATTGTTGGGAGAGACATTGCATGGGGAGACATTGTTGTGAGAAAATTGTGGGAGACATTGTGGGAGAGACATTGTTGGGAGAGATATTGTTTGCAGAAACATTGTTGGGAGTGACATTGCTAGGGAGACATTGCTGGGGGAGACATTCCTGGTGGAGACATTGCTGGGAGAGACGTTGCTGGGAGAGACATTGTTGGGAGAGACATTACTGGGAGAGACATTGCTGGGAGAGACATTGCTGGAGGAGTTATTACTGGTAGAGGCATCTCTGGGAGAGACATTGCTGGGGGAGACATTGTTGGGGGAGACATTCCTCAGGGAGACATTGCTGGGAGAGACATTGCTGGGAGAGACATTGTTGGGAGAAATATTACTGGGAGAGACATTTCTTGGGGAGACATTGTTGGGAGAAACATTGTTGAGGGAGACATTGCTGGGAGAGACAATGCTGGGGGAGACATTCCTGGGAGAGCCATCTCTGGGAGACACATTGCTGGGGAAGACATGGTTGAGGGAGACATTTTTGGGGTGACATTGCTGGGAGAGACATTGTTGGGAGAGCTATTGTTGTGGGAGATATTGCTGACAGAGACATTGCTGGGGGTGGCATTGCTGGGAGAGACATTGCTGGGGGAGACTTTGTTGGAGGAGACATTCCTGGGGGAGACATTGCTGGGAGAGACATTGTTGGGAGAGACATTGCTGGGAGAGACATTGCTGGGAGAGACATTGCTGGGGAGACATTGTTGGGGGAGACATTCGTGGGGGAGACATTTTTGAGAGATACATTGCTGGGGTAGACATTACTGGGAGAGACATTGTTGGGGCAGACATTCCTCAGGGAGTCATTGCTGGGAGAGATATTGGTGGGAGAGACATTACTGGGAGAGACATTGTTGGGAGAGACATTGCTGGGAGACATTGTTGGGAGAGACATTGCTGGGAGAGACATTGTTGGGAGAGACATTGTTGGGCTAGACATTGTTTATGAGAGACATTGTTGGGAGAGACATTGCTGGGGGAGACATTGCTGGGGGAAACATTGCTGGGAGAGACATTGTTGGCAGAGTCAGTGTTGGTGAGACATTGTTGGGAGAGACATAACTGGGAGAGACATTGCTGGGAGAGACATATCTGGGAGGGACATTGCTGGGGGAGACATTTCTGGGAGAGACATTGTTGGGAGAGACAGTGCTGGGAGAGACTTTGCTGGGGAGACATTGTTGGGGGAGACATTCGTGGGGGAGACATTTTTGAGAGAGACATTGCTGGGGTAGACATTGCTGGGAGAGACATTGTTGGGGGAGACATTCCTCGGGGAGTCATTGCTTGGAGAGATATTGGTGGGAGAGACATTACTGGGAGAGACATTGTTGGGAGAGACATTGCTGGGAGACATTGTTGGGAGAGACATTGCTGGGAGAGACATTTTTGGGAGAGACATTGTTGGGAGAGACATTGTTGGGAGAGACATTGCTGGGGGAGACATTGTTGGGAGAGACATTGTTGGGAGAGACATTGTTGGGGGAGACATTGTTGGGAGAGACATTGCTGGGAGAGACATTGCTGGGGGAGACATTGCTGGGGGAAACATTGCTGGGAGAGACATTGCTGAGAGAGACATTGCTGGGAGACATTGTTGGCAGAGACATTGTTGGGAGAGACAATTCTGGGCTAGACATTGTTTATGAGAGACATTGTTGGGAGAGACATTGCTGGGGGAGACATTGCTGGGGGAAACATTGCTGGGAGAGACATTGTTGGGAGAGTCAGTGTTGGTGAGACATTGTTGGGAGAGACATATCTGGGAGAGTCATTGCTGGGAGAGACATATCTGGGAGGGACATTGCTGGGGGAGACATTGCTGGGAGAGACATTGTTGGGGGAGATACTGTTCGCAGAGACTTTGTTGGGAGAGACATTCCTGGGAGAGACATTGTTGGGAGAGACATTGCTGGGAGAGACATTGCTGGGAGACATTGTTGGGAGAGACATTGTTGGGAGAGACATTGCTGGGCTAGACATTGTTTACGAGAGACATTGTTAGGAGAGACATTGCTGGGGGAAACATTGCTGGGAGAGACATTGTTGGGAGAGTCAGTGTTGGTAAGACATTGTTGCGAGAGACATATCTGGGAGAGACATTGCTGGGAGAGTCATATCTGGGAGGGACATATCTTGGAGGGACATTGCTGGGGGAGACATTGCTGGGAGAGACATTGTTGGGAGAGATACTGTTCGCTGAGACATTGTTGGGAGAGAAATTTTTGGGAGAGACATTGTGGGAGAGACATTGTTGGGAGAGATATTGTTTGCAGAAACATTGTTGGGAGAGACATTGCTGGGGAGACATTGCTGGGGGAGACATTCCTGGTGGAGACATTGCTGGGAGAGACGTTGCTTGGAGAGACATTGTTGGGACAGACATTACTGGGAGAGACATTGCTGGGAGAGCCATCTCTGGGAGACACATTGCTGGGGAAGACATGGTTGGGGGAGACATTTTTGGGGTGACATTGCTGGGAGAGACATTGTTGGGAGAGATATTGTTGTGGGAGATATTGCTGGCAGAGACATTGTTGGGGGAGGCATTGCTGGGAGAGACATTGCTGGGGGAGACTTTGTTGGAGGAGACATTCCTGGGGGAGACATTGCTGGGAGAGACATTGTTGGGAGAGACATTGCTGGGAGAGACATTGCTGGGAGAGACATTGCTGGGGAGACATTGTTGGGGAAGACATTCGTGGGGGAGACATTTTTGAGACATACATTGCTGGGGTAGACATTGCTGGGAGAGACATTGTTGGGGCAGACATTCCTCGGGGAGTCATTGCTGGGAGAGACATTGCTGGGAGAGACATTGTTGGGAGAGACATTGTTCGGCTTGACATTATTTATGAGAGACATTGTTGGGAGAGACATTGCTGGGGGAGACATTGCTGGGGGAAACATTGCTGGGAGAGACATTGTTGGGAGAGTCAGTGTTGGTGAGACATTGTTGGGAGAGACATATCTGGGAGAGACATTGCAGGGAAAGACATATCTGGGAGGGACATTGCTGGGGGAGACATTGCTGGGAGAGACATTGTTGGGAGAGACAGTGCTGGGAGAGACTTTGCTGGGGAGACATTGTTGGGGGAGACATTCGTGGGGGAGACATTTTTGAGAGAGACATTGCTGGGGTAGACATTGCTGGGAGAGACATTGTTGGGGGAAACATTGCTGGGAGAGACATTGTTCGGAGAGACATTGCTGGGGGAGACATTGCTGGGAGACATTGTTGGGAGAGACATTGTTGGGAGAGTCAGTGTCGGTAAGACATTGTTGCGAGAGACATATCTGGGAGAGACATTGCTGGGAGAGACATTGTTGGGGGAAACATTGCTGGGAGAGACATTGTTCGGAGAGACATTGCTGGGGGAGACATTGCTGGGAGACATTGTTGGGAGAGACATTTTTGGGAGAGACATTGTTGGGAGAGACATTGTTGGGAGAGACATTGCGGGGGGAGACATTGTTGGCAGAGACATTGTTGGGAGAGACATTGCTGGGAGAGACATTTTTGGGAGAGACATTGTTGGGAGAGACATTGTTGGGAGAGACATTGCTTGGGAGACATTGCTGGGGGAGACATTGTTGGGAGAGACATTGTTGGGAGGGACATTGTTGGGGGAGACATTGTTGGGAGAGACATTGCTGGGAGAGACATTGCTGGGGGAGACATTGCTGGGGGAAACATTGCTGGGAGAGACATTGTTCGGAGAGACATTGCTGGGGGAGACATTGCTGGGGGAAACATTGCTGGGAGAGTCATTGTTGGGAGAGTCAGTGTTGGTGAGACATTGTTGGGAGAGACATATCTGGGAGAGACATTGCTGGGAGAGACATATCTGGGAGGGACATTGCTGGGGGAGACATTGCTGGGAGAGACATTGTTGGGAGAGATACTGTTCGCAGAGACTTTGTTGGGAGAGACATTCCTGGGAGAGACATTGTTGGGAGAGACATTGCTGGGGGAGACATTGCTGGGGGAAACATTGCTGGGAGAGACATTGCTGGGAGAGACATTGCTGGGAGACATTGTTGGGAGAGACATTGTTGGGAGAGACATTGCTGGGCTAGACATTGTTTACGAGAGACATTGTTAGGAGAGACATTGCTGGGGAGACATTGCTGGGGGAAACATTGCTGGGAGAGACATTGTTGGGAGAGTCAGTGTTGGTAAGACATTGTTGTGAGAGACATATCTGGGAGAGACATTGCTGGGAGAGACATATCTGGGAGGGACATATCTGGGAGGGACATTGCTGGGGGAGACATTGCTGGGAGAGACATTTTTGGGAGAGATACTGTTCGCAGAGACTTTGTTGGGAGAGACATTTTTGGGAGAGACATTGTTGGGGGAGACATTGTTGGGAGAGACATTGTTGGGAGAGACATTGCAAGGGGAGACATTGTTGTGAGAAAATTGTGGGAGACATTGTGGAAGAGACATTGTTGGGAGAGATATTGTTTGCAGAAACATTGTTGGGAGAGACATTGCTCGGGAGACATTGCTGGGGGAGACATTCCTGGGGGAGACATTGCTGGGAGAGACATTGCTGGGGGAGACTTTACTGGGCGAGGCATCACTGGGAGAGACATTGCTGGGGGAGACATTGTTGGGAGAGACATTCCTCGGGGACACATTGCTGGGAGCGACATTATTGGGAGAGACATTGCTTGGAGGGACATTGTTGGGAGAGACATTCCTGGGAGAGACATTGTTGGGAGAGACTTTGCTGGGAGAGTCATTGCTGGGGGAAACATTGCTGGGAGAGACATTGCTGGGAGAGACATTGCTGGGAGACATTGTTGGCAGAGACATTGTTGGGTGGGACATTGCTGGGCTAGACATTTTTTACGAGAGACATTGTTGGGAGAGACATTGCTGGGGGAGACATTGCTGGGGGAAACATTGTTGGGAGAGTCAGTGTTGGTAAGACATTGTTGCGAGAGACATATCTGGGAGTGACATTGCTGGGAGAGACATATCTGGGAGGGACATATCTGGGAGGGACATTGCTGGGGGAGACATTGCTGGGAGAGATATTGTTGGGAGAGATACTGTTCGCAGAGACTTTGTTGGGAGAGACATTTTTGAGAGAGACATTGTTGGGGGGAGACATTGTTGGGAGAGACATTGTTGGGAGAGACATTGCAGGGGGAGACGTTGTTGTGAGAAAATTGTGGGAGACATTGTGGGAGAGACATTGTTGGGAGAGAAATTGCTAGGGAGACATTGCTGGGGGAGACATTCCTGGTGGAGACATTGCTGGGAGAGACATTGCTGGAGGAGTTATTACTGGGAGAGGCATCTCTGGGAGAGACATTGCTGGGGGAGACATTGTTGGTGGAGACATTCCTCAGGGAGACATTGCTGGGAGAGACATTGCTGGGAGAGACATTGTTGGGAGAGACATTGTTGGGAGAGACATTGCTTGGAGAGACATTGTTGGGGGAGACATTACTGGGAGAGACATTGCTGGGAGAGACATTGCTGGGCGAGACATTGTTGGGAGAGACATTGTTGGAGGAGACATTGCTGGGAGAGACATTGCTGGGGGAGATATTCCTGGGAGAGCCATCTCTGGGAGACACATTGCTGGGGGAGACATTGTTGGGGGAGATATTGCTGGGAGAGACATTGTTGGGGGAGGCATTGCTGGGAGAGACATTGCTGGGGGAGTCTTTGTTGGGGGAGACATTCCTGGGAGAGACATTGCTGGGAGAGACTTTGTTGGGAGAGACATTGCTGGGAGAGACATTGCTGGGAGAGACATTGCTGGGAGACATTGCTGGGGGAGACATTGTCGGGAGAGACATTGCTGTGGGAGATATTTTTGGGAGAGACTTTGCTGTGAGAGACATTGTTGGGAGACATTTCTGGGAGAGACATTGCTGGGAGAGGCAATATTTGGAGAGATATTGTTTGGATAAATAATATAATGAGGCTGAAAGTCTCTGATTTTATCATCATTTTTAACTTAACAGTTGGTGTCTCGGTTTTGCAAAGCTCGTGAAATTCGCCAGCTAAAGTAAGGCAAAGGCTGCTGGATACAAGAGGTAAGTGCCTTTACATTTACCGCCTAGATCCAACGTCCCCACATAACCCACCCCCACAATCGGAGACACCCTCCACGAGGCCGACAATTTTTCCCCACTCCCCTTCTTCACCCCCACCTCCTCCCCCACGAGGCCTTCCATCCCACCCCCCTCCCCAACTTCAGCCGTGCTCTTCCCGGACCCCTGATTATGCTGCAAACCCCCCATCTCTCGCTCCTCCAACCACCGATCATTCCCTACCACCACTCGCCCCCCCCCCCCCCCGACCGGCAGCTCCTTCGGCTCCCTGGAAATAGAGGTTTCCCAAGCTGTTAAATTTGGCAGGGTCTGCGGGAAACCCATTTTTCTTCTTTGGAAACCTCCCCCCGCCCTGCTCGCAACCTGCCTCCCCATTAAATTTTAAGCCATAATCTCTGCAAAGTGTTAGGGACCCAGGGGCAGCACGGGCCAGCCCACACTGCGATATGTGTGCCCACTAGGTCTGTGCAGCAGAGCTGGTCTCCAGTCGTCTGGGGTAATCCTTGCCATTGGACTAGGACCTAGCTCTGTCAAGCCTGTGCGGTGGCTGATAGGCAACGGTCACCACACGTTAAAAAAATCCACGCGCGGGTAGTTCGGGTCCTTCATTGAAACACCTATGAACTCATCCTTTTTTGGCATGGAAGCAAGTCATCCTCATTTCGAAGGACCAGCTACAATGATGATGATTGTTGGGAGACCGTGTTGGGAGAGACATTGCTTGGAGAGACATTGTTGGGTGATATTGCTGGGAGATAACGAGCCTGGTGGATAAAGGTGTACCGATGGATGTGGTGTATTTAATTTCCAAAAGGCACTCGATAACGTGCCACACAAAAGATTACTGCAGAAGATAAAGGTACGCGGAGTCAGTGAAATGTATGAGCATGGATGGAGAATTAGCTGGCTAACAGAAAGCAGAGAGTCGGGATAAATGGGTCCTTTTCGGGTTGGAAATCGGTGGTTAGTGGTGTGCCACAGGGATCGGTGCTGGGACCACAATGGTTTACAATATACATAGATGACCTGAAAGAGGGGACAGAGTGTAGTGTAACAAATTTTGCAGATGACACAAAGATTAGTGGGAAAGCGGGTTGTGTAGAGGACACAGAGAGGCTGCAAAGAGATTTTAATAGCTTAAGCGAATGGGCTAAGGTTTGGCAGATGGAATTAAATGTCGGAAAATGTGAGGTCATCCACCTTGGAAAAAAAAACAGTAAAAGGGAATATTATTTGAATGGGGAGAAATTACAACATGCTGCGGTGCAGAAGGACCTGGGGGTCCTTGAGCATGAATCCCAAAAAGTTAGTTTGCAGGTACAGCAGTAATCAGGAAGGTGAATGGAATGTTGGCCTTCATTGCGAGAGGGATGGAGTACAAAAGCAGGGAGGTCCTGCTGCAACTGTACAGGGTATTGGTGAGGCCGCACCTGGAGTACTGTGTGTAGTTTTGGTCACCTTACTTAAGGAAGGATATACTAGCCTTGGAGTGGGTACAGAGACAATTCACTAGGCTGATTCCGGAGATGAGGGGGTTACCTTATGATGATAGATTGAGTAGACTGGGTCTTTACTCGTTGGAGTTCAGAAGGATGAGGGGTGATCTTATAGAAACATTCAAAATAACGAAAGGGATAGACAAGATAGAGGCAGAGAGGTTGTTTCCACTGGTCGGGGAGATTAGAACTAGGGGGCGCAGCCTCAAAATATGGGGGAGCCAATTTAAAACCGAGTTGAGAAGGAATTTCTTCTCCCAGAGGGTTGTGAATCTGTGGAATTCTCTGCCCAAGGAAGCAGTTGAGGCTAGCTCATTGAATGTAGTCAAATCACAGATAGATAGATTTTTAACCAATAAGGGAATTAAGGGTTACGGGGAGCGGGCGGGTAAGTGGAGCTGAGTCCATGGCCAGATCAGCCATGATCTTTTTGAATGGCGGAGCAGGCTCGAGAGGTTAGATGGCCTACTCCTGTTCCTAATTCTTATGTTCTTATGGTCTTATGACCTGACATGCTACCCTGAGCCACCTGATGCCAGTTCCAGCACCACACGCCATATCGGTGTTGCCGGTAGCGCTGCCGCTGAACATGATGGACAGGGACCTCACCAACATGGAGATCGAGACGTCAGTCAGTGTGGAATGTTCACTTGACTGCTGACCACCCAACTTCATTATAGCCAGTGAATATACCGGCTGGAGAAAACAACAACACCTTCAGGTGGCATGCAGCAGCAACAGGAAGCCGGCTGCAGTGACTCTTTCTAAAGGGATCATGACCAATGACTGGGACCTGACAGGTTTTTGAAGTTTGAGTGGCTGTGTGCCGCTTCCTGCTACTGGAGAGTTTTTTTTATTCATTTCAAAGTTCTTTGGAGTCAGGGAGTGTTGTGGCAAGTATAAAACTCCACAATTATTTCTGAAAAGCTTTAACCTGCAACACTTGCTAAAAGTCATGGGGGCTGACCTCGCCCTCCAGGATCAACAGCAGAGGGAGCGGAGGCAGCGAGACCATTGGCCTTCTGGATGGGCTGTCCGTGACTGGCTCATCAGACTCCACATTGCATGATGAAACCCCACATCCCTGTAGCTGATGATGAGTCTGGCATCAAGGAGCCCAAGTTAAATTGAAGTCAATGGGAATCAGGGGATAGGACACTCCACTGGCTGTAGTCATACCCGGCACAAAGGAAGGTGGTTGTTGTTATGTATGTAAACATTTTAACTATGTAAGATTTGCCACCAGAGGGCGCAACTGTTGGAGGCCCAAGGGTCACCTGCACACCTCGTGCAAGAGAATATAAAAGGTTGTCTGCCATGCTGCTCAGGCACTCTGGAGTTGTATTAAAGAGACTAAGGTCACGTCAGTTTTAGCTCACAGTACTCAGTCTTGTGGAGTTCTTCCATACTTAACAATTGGCAATGAGTAACAGATTACGAACTTTCACGCGGTCATGGCTGCCCTTGGTATTTTAGAGAGATTTGTAGAGGGATGATTGGGAAGTCTTCGTTGAGCATCTCGACCAGTACTTCGTTGCCAATGAGCTGGATGGGGATGATAAAGCGATCAAGCGCAGGGCGATTCTCCTCACCATGTGTGGGTCCACAATATACGGCCTCATCAAAAATCTGCTAGCACTGGAGAAACCAGCGGAGAAGACACATACAGAGTTGTGTACGCTGGTTCGGAACTACCTCAAGCCGAAGGACAGCGTCTTAATGGCCAGGTATCACTTCTACACTCACCACCGCTCCGAGGGCCAGGACGTGGCAAGTTATGTCACCGACCTGAGACACCTTGCGGGAACTTGCGAATTTGCTGGATTTTTGGGGGAAATTCTGCGGGACTTTTTGTTCTTGGCATCGGCTACAAGATCATTCTTCGCAAGCTGCTGTCCACTGAATCCCTAGACCTGAGTAAGGCCATCACGATAGCCTAGGCATTCATATCCACGAGCGATAATACCAGACAGATATCTTCCCAGCATCGACGCTCACCGGCAAGTACTGTGCATAAAATAACATCGCTAGCAGGCAGAACTGCATACGGCAAAGTCTACACGTCTGCAGCTGCAAGACCTAGAATAACTCAGAGTCCGACATCAGGCGTGAATGCAAATCCATTAGCACCATGTTGCCGCTGCGGGAGTAATCATCAAGCCCATCAATGTCGATTCAAGCACTACATGTACAAAGGCTACGAAACAATGGGGCACCTCCAGCATGTCATGTGTTTCACTATCTTGCAATGACAATAGTTATGTAACTGTAACTCACGCACACTGTACCTGTACCCTTGAAATGCACACCCTGACCACAGGGGGTGAGCTTGCGGGAGACACTCCTCACCTGGGTTTTCAGGTATAAAAGGGGAGGTCCCACCCAGGGTCAGCACTCCTTGGTCCTGGGAATAAAGTGAAGGTCACAGAGTGACCGTGTCTGATATATACATGCCTCGTGTGAGTTTGTAACAAGGTGCAGAGACACTACATCTTTCGACGAGAAACGGGAATCACCGAACCACGAGGATGGCCACCAGTGGCACAGAGGAACGCTACTGTGTGGGTGAGGACTGGAAGACTTTGTGGAAAGACTCCAGCAGAGCTTTGTCACAAAGCACTGGCTGGAAGAGACAGCGGCTGACAAGCGGAGGCCGCATCTACTGACCAGCTGTGGTCCACCGACGTATGCGCTGATGAAAGACCTGCTCGCACCCCAAAAACCAGCGGACAAGTCCTTCGAAGAGCTCAGCCAGCTGATCAGTGAGCATCTCAAGTCGGCAAGTAGCGTACACATGGCCCGGCACCGGTTCTACTCTCACTGGCGTCGGGAAGGTCTAAACGTCTCGGACTTCACGGTGGAACTGCGGCATCTGGCCAGTCTCTGTAAGTTCTCTGATGCCTGCAGGGGGGAGATGTTAAGGGACTTTTTCATCGAGGGCATTAATCATGCCGGCATTTTCATGAAGCTCATAAAGACTAAGGATTTGACTTTAGAAGGGGTGGCGTTGATAGCTCAGAGTTTTATGGCAGGGGAGGAGGAGACCAAGCTAATTTACGCATGCAGCCCTGGTTTTAACGTTGCGATGAACGAAGGAGTTAATGTTGTACAAGCGATACAGAACGCCGCAGGCAGGCAAGGGCAATTCGACACCACCCAGGCAGGCAGGCAAGGGCAATTCGACACCGCCCAGGCAGCAACAAGCTCCAGGGTGGGCCCGCAACTGGGACAATGGAAAGGGGATCGGCAATTCACGCCATCATGAGGAACAATGCATCCCGAGATGGGACCATTAACACCCTCCATCAGAGTACTTAGAAACATCCAAACGGGCCATCAGAGAGGAATGCCTGGGAATAGTCCTTTCGTTAACAGAAATCTCAGCTCATGCTGGAGGTGTGAGGGTAGACACACTGCCAAAAGCTGCAGGTTCCAGCTTTATACCTGTAGAATTTGTAATGTCAGTGGACACTTGGCCAGGATGTGCAAAAAGGCAGTAGCGAAGCTAGTCTGCGAGTCAGAGTAACCAGACAAGGAGTCTGCAATGCAGGATGAGGCCTGGGGAACAACCATGGATGCTGAAGTTCAGAGAGTTCATGTGGCTGACGTCCACAGCTCATACACAAAAACGCCACCCATGATGATGAAAGTCTTACTGAATGGCATCCCAGTGCACATGGAGCTGGATACAGGAGCTAGTCAGTCACTCATGAGCACCCAACAATTTGAGAGACTATGGCCACACAGAGCTAGCAGACCCAAACTGGAACACATTGAGACGCAGCTCCATACGTACACCAAAGTGATCATCCCAGTGTTGGACAATGCAAACTTGGTGGTAACGCATAATGGATTACAGAACCGGCTGCCACTCTGGATTGTTCCAGGAAATGGCCCCGCGCTTTTGGGGAGGAGTTGGCTCGCTGAGATGAATTGGAAATGGGGGGATGTGCATGCCATTTCATCCGTGGAGCGAAGTTCAGTGCATAAGGGATGGTTTTTTAGACCAATATGTCGAGGAACCAACTAGGGGGGAGGCCATCTTAGACTGGGTGTTATGTAATGAGAGAGGATTAATTAGCAATCTCGTTGTGCGAGGCCCCTTCGGGAAGAGTGACCATAATATGGTGGAATTCTGCATTGGGATGGAGAATGAAACAGTTAATTCAGAGACCATGGTCCAGAACTTAAAGAAGGCTAACTTTGAAGGTATGAGGCGTGAATTGGCTGGGATGGATTGGCGAATGATACTTAAGGGGTTGACTGTGGATGGGCAATGGCAGACATTTAGAGACCGCATGGATGAACTACAACAATTGTACATTCCTGTCTGGCATAAAAATTAAAAAGGGAAGGTGGCTCAACCGTGACTATCAAGGGAAATCAGGGATAGTATTAAAGCCAAGGAAGTGGCATACAAATTGGCCAGAAATAGCAGCGAACCTGGGGACTTGGAGAAATTTAGAACTCAGCAGAGGAGGACAAAGGGTTTGATTAGGGCAGGGAAAATGGAGTATGAGAAGAAGCTTGCAGGGAACATTAAGACGGATTGCAAAAGTTTCTATCGATATGTAAAGAGAAAAAGGTTAGTAAAGACAAATGTAGGTCCCCTGCAGTCAGAATCAGGGGAAGTCATAACGGGGAACAAAGAAATGGCGGACCAATTGAACAAGTACTTTGGTTCGGTATTCACGAAGGAGGACACGAACAACCTTCCGGTTATAAAAGGGGTCGGGGGGTCTAGTAAGGAGGAGGAACTGAGGGAAATCCTTATTAGCCGGGAAATTGTGTTGGGGAAATTGATGGGATTGAAGGCCGATAAATCCCCAGGGCCTGATGGACTGCATCCCAGAGTACTTAAGGAGGTGGCCTTGGAAATAGTGGATGCGTTGACAGTCATTTTCCAACATTCCATTGACTCTGGATCAGTTCCTATCGAGTGGAGGGTAGCCAATGTAACCCCACTTTTTAAAAAAGGAGGGAGAGAGAAAACAGGGAATTATAGACCGGTCAGCCTGACATCGGTAGTGGGTAAAATGATGGAATCAATTATTAAGGATGTCATAGCAGTGCATTTGGAAAGAGATGACATGATAGGTCCAAGTCAGCATGGATTTGTGAAAGGGAAATCATGCTTGACAAATCTTCTGGAATTTTTTGAGGATGTTTCCAGTAGAGTGGATAAGGGAGAACCAGTTGATGTGGTATATTTGGACTTTCAGAAGGCGTTCGACAAGGTCCCACACAAGAGATTGATGTGCAAAGTTAGAGCACATGGGATTGGGGGTAGTGTACTGACATGGATTGAGAACTGGTTGTCAGACAGGAAGCAAAGAGTAGGAGTAAATGGGTACTTTTCAGAATGGCAGGCAGTGACTAGTGGGGTACCGCAAGGTTCTGTGCTGGGGCCCCAGCTGTTTACACTGTACATTAATGATTTCGATGAGGGGATTAAATGTAGTATCTCCAAATTTGCGGATGACACTAAGTTGGGTGGCAGTGTGAGCTGCGAGGAGGATGCTGTGAGGCTGCAGAGCGACTTGGATAGGTTAGGTGAGTGGGCAAATGCATGGCAGATGAAGTATAATGTGGATAAATGTGAGGTTATCCACTTTGGTGGTAAAAACAGAGAGACAGACTATTACCGAATGGTGACAGATTAGGAAAAGGGGAGGTGCAAAGAGACATGGGTGTCATGGTACATCAGTCATTGAAGGTTGGCATGCAGGTGCAGCAGGCGGTTAAGAAAGCAAATGGCATGTTGGCCTTTATAGCAAGGGGATTTGAGTACAGGGGCAGGGAGGTGTTGCTACAGTTGTACAGGGCCTTGGTGAGGCCACACCTGGAGTATTGTGTACAGTTTTGGTCTCCTAACCTGAGGAAGGACATTCTTGCTATTGAGGGAGTGCAGCGAAGGTTCACCAGACTGATTCCCGGGATGGCGGGACTGACCTATCAAGAAAGACTGGATCAACTGGGCTTGTATTCACTGGAGTTCAGAAGAATGAGAGGGGACCTCATAGAAACATTTAAAATTCTGACGGGGTTAGACAGGTTAGATGCAGGAAGAATGTTCCCAATGTTGGGGAAGTCCAGAACCAGAGGTCACAGTCTAAGGATAAGGGGTAAGCCATTTAGGACCAAGATGCGGAGGAACTTCTTCACCCAGAGAGTGGTGAACCTGTGGAATTCTCTACCACAGAAAGTTGTTGAGGCCAATTCACTAAATATATTCAAAAAGGAGTTAGATGAGGTCCTTACTACTAGGGGGAATCAAGGGGTATGGCGAGAAAGCAGGAATGGGGTACTGAAGTTGAATGTTCAGCCATGAACTCATTGAATGGCGGTGCAGGCTAGAAGGGCCGAATGGCCTACTCATGCACCTATTTTCTATGTTTCTATGTTTCTATGTACTGCAAAAATTCGAGTCACTGTTTCAACCCAGTGTCGGTACGTTCAAGGACACTAAGGTAGTGATACGCATCACTCCGACTCCAGACCAGTGCACCACAAAGCCAGAGCGGTGCTGTACGTGATGCGTGAGAAAATTTAAAATAATTTCGCCCATTGAATTCAGCGACTGAGCAAATCCCATCGTTCCCGTCCTCAAAGCAGATGACTCGGTTAGGATTTGTGGCGACTACAAAGCCACCATCACCGAGTGTCACTGTAAGACCAATACCCGCTTCCGAGAGTGGAGGACCTCTTTGCCACGCTGGCAGGTGGAAAGCTGTTCATGAAGCTGAACCTCACTTCGGCCTACATGACTCAGGAACTGCTGGAAGATTCCAAGCTTCTGACCACCATCACGACGCACAAAGGATTATTTGTCTACAACAGGTGCCCGTTTGGCATTCGTTCGGCAACGGCTATCTTTCAGCGAAACATGGAAAGCTTGCTCAAGTCCATCCCTGGAACGGTCGTATTTCAAGACGACATCCTTATAACAGGTCGAGATACTAAGGAACACCTCAGCAACCTGGAAGAGGTGCTACGCCGATTGGATCGGGTCGGCTTGTGGCTGAAAAAGGCCAAGTGCGTGTTTTTGGCCCCAGAGGTCGAGTTCCTGGGCAGGAAGGTTGCCGCAGATAAGATCCGGCCCACTGAATCGAAAACTCAGGCGATTTGCCGGGCGCCCAGGCCCGGCAACACGTTGGAGTTGCGATCATTCCTGGGACTTTTGAATTATTTTGGGAACTTTCTGCCGAACTTAAGCACATTGTTGGAGCCGTTACACATGTTCCTCCGTAAAGGGTGTGAATGGTTTTGGGGGGATTGTCAAGAACGGGCTTTCAATAAGGCGAGGAACCTGCTGTGTTCCAACAAACTGTTGACTTTGTATGACCCCTGTAAAAAACTTTGTATGACCCCTGTTTTAACATGCGATGCATCATCCTACGGGTTTGGGTGTGTTTTGCTGCAGGGTAACGATGACGGCCGACTCCAACCGGTGGCTTACGCTTCCAGGTCGCTCTCCCAGGCAGAGCGTGGATATGGCATGATCGAGAAGGAGGCACTCGCGTGTGTGTACGGTGTGAAAAAGATACACCAGTACCTTTTCGGTAGACAGTTCGAGCTAGAGACGGACCACAAGCCGTTAACATCCCTGTTGTCCGACAGCAAGCCTGTCAACGCTAACGCGTCAGCTCACATACAGCGATGGACCCTCATGCTGGCTGCGTGTGACTACACCATACGGCACCGACCAGGCATCGAAAATTGCGCTGACGCACTCAGCAGGCTCCCACTGGCCACCACCGAGGGGGCATTGGAGCAGAGCGTCGAGATGGTCATGGCCGTTAAGGCTTTTGACACTGCGGGCTCCCCCATCACAGCCCGACAGATCAAACTCTGGACCAACAGCGACCCCCTCCTATCCATGATAAAGAAATGTGTCCTGACTGGGGATTGGGCGCCCGCACACAGGGCGTGCCCCGAGGAAGTCAAGCCGTTTCAGAGACGGATGGATGAACTCTCCATCCAAGCCGACTGCCTGTTATGGGGCAGCCGGGCAGTTATGCCCCAGAAAGGAAGGGAAGCGTTCATCAGGGAACTCCACAGCGAGCACCCTGGCATCATGTTAATGAAGGCCATTGCCCGGTCACATGTATGGTGGCCGGGGATTGACTCAGACCTAGAACACTGGGTTCACAGGTGCACGACATGTGCCCAGCTGGGCAATGCCCCCAGGGAGGCTCCACTCAGCCCGTGGCCCTGGCCCACCAGGCCATGGTCACGCATTCACGTAGACTATGCGAGCCTTTTCATGGGGAAAATGTTCCTGATCGTTGTCAATGCATAATCGAAGTGGATCGAGTGCATCATATTGAACTCGTGCACGACATCCATCACTGTGGAGAGTCTGTGTATGGTTTTCAAGACCCACGGCTTGCCGGACATCCTGGTCAGCGACAATGGCCTGTGTTTTACCAGCCATGAATTCCAGGAGTTTATGTCGGGCAATGGGATCAAGCACGTCCGGACAGCGCCGTTCAAGCCGGCTTCCAATGGCCAGGCGGAACGGGCGGTCCAAGTCATAAAGCAGGGCATGCTACGCATCCAAGGACCCTCCCTTCAGTACCGCCTATCGCGCCTCCTGCTGGCCTACAGGTCCCGGCCGCACTCGTTCACGGGAGTCCCGCCAGCGGAACTCCTCATGAAACGCAAGCACAAGACGCGGCTGTCCCTCATTCACCCAGCCCTGGCAGACATTGTTGAGGGCAAGCGCCAGTCCCAAACCGAGCTTCATGATCAAGGCTCAAGGGGGTGGTGTATAGAAATAGATGACCCGGTATTTGTTCTTAACCATGCTTTGGGATCCAAATGGCTTGAGGGCACCGTAATTGGCAAAGAAGAAAACAGGGTCATGGTGATCATGGTGGTCAAACTAAACAATGGGCAGATATGCCGCAAACACTTGGACCAAGTAAAGACAAGGTTCAGCATAGACACAGAAGAACCGGAAGAAGAGCATGATGAGATGGCACCCACACCACTGCCAGCGCACGAGCAACAGCATGCACAGTCCCGGCGGCCAGCCCGAACAGGCCGGAATCACCTCAAGTAACAGAGACGCGTGCTGAGGCTCAGCCACCAGAGCCACAACTGCGGCGCTCCACGAGAGAGCATCGACTACCCGATAGACTTAACCTCTGAAACTAAAAGACTTAAGGGGGGAGGTGATGTCATGTGTTTCACTATCTTGCAATGACAATAGTTATGTAACTGTAACTCACGCATACTGTACCTGCACCCTTGAAATGCACACCCTGACCACAGGGGGTGAGCTTGTGGGAGACACTCCTCACCTGGGTTTCCAGGTATAAAAGGGGAGGTCCCACCCAGGGTCAGCACTCCTTGGTCCTAAATCAGCAGAGGATGATCGAACCGGCGTGGATCACACAGAACAAACAAGAGAGGCAACTCAACCCGAGGAAGAAGTGTAAGTGGTACACACCTTCACCACCAAGAGCCCTCCTATCATGCAGAAAATCAAATTGAACGGAATTCCGGTATCCATGGAGTTGGATACGGGGGCAAGTCAGTCAATTATGAGACAGAAGGCTTTTGAGAAACTGTGGGGAAACAAGGCACAAAGACCCAAACTGAGCCCGATTCAGACAAAGCTGCACACCTACACCAAAGAGTTCATACCAGTCATTGGCAGTTTGGCAGTTAAGGTATCATACGATGGAGCTGTGCATGATTTATCACTGTGAATTTTACCAGGCGATGGCCCAATGCTATTCGACAGAAGCTGGTTGGGAAAGATTTGATGAAACTGGGATGACATCAAAGCACTATCTTCAGTGGATGATGCCTTGTGCGCCCAAGTGCTGAGCAAGTTTCCGTCGCTATTTGAACCAGGCATCAGCAACTTCACAGGCGCCAAGGTGCAGACCCATCTAGTCCCCGATGCATGGCCCATTCATCACAAGGTTCGAGCAGTTCCATATATGATGAGGGAGAAAGTCGAGATCGAACTGGACAGACTTCAACGAGAGGAAATCATATCACCAGTCGAGTTCAACGAGTGGGCCAGTCCGATTGTTCCACTGTTGAAAAGCGATGGGACGGTCAGAATCTATAAGGTAACGATCAACCGAGTCTCATTACAAGACCAGTACCCACTACCCAAGACGGATGACGCAACGTTAGTGGGGGGGAAGTTATTCACCAAGTTGACCTAACCTCCACCTACATGACACAGGAGCTGGCTGAATCTTCGAAAAGATTGACGTGCATCAACACACACAAAGGACTGTTCATATACCACAGGTGACCTTTTGGGATTCGCTCGGCTGCTGCCATCTTCCAGAGGAACATGGAGAGTTTGCTGAAATCGGTTCCGCGCACCGTTGCGTTTCAAGACGACAAGCTGAACACTGGTCATGACACCATCGAATACCTAAACGACCTGGAAAAGGTTCTAAGTCGACTGGACAGAGTGGGACTCAGGTTGAAATGCTCCAAGTGTGTTTTCCTGGCGCCAAAGGTTGAATTTTTGGGGAGAAAGATTGCGGCAGACGGCATCAGACCCACGGACTCAAAGACAGAGGCCATCAAGACTGCATCCAGACCACAGAATGTGACAGAGCTGCAGTCGTTCCTGGGACTCCTCAACTATTTTGGTAACTTTCTATCCGGGTTAAGCACTTTGCTGGAACCGTTGCACATGTTGCTGCGTAAGAGTGACAACTGGGTTTGAGGTAAATCTCAAGAGACAGCCTTTGAGAAGGCCAGAAACCTACTTTGTTCTAATAAGTTACTTGTACTGTATGACCCGTGTAAACGATTAGTGCTAGCTGGTGATGCATTTTCGTATGGGGTCGGCTGTGTGTTACAGCAAACCAATATATCGGGCAACCTTCAACCAGTTGCATACGCGTCTAGAAGTCTGTCTAAAGCTGAAAGAGCCTACAAGATGGTCGAGAAAAAGGCGTTAGCATGTCTATATGATGTTAAGAAAATGCACCATTACCTATTTGGACTTCGGTTTGAGCTTGAAACCGACCACAAACCGCTCATTTCGCTGTTTTCAGAAAGCAAAGGTATAAACACCAATGCTTCGTCGCGCATCCAAAGATGGGCACTAAAATTGGCCGCCTATGACTATGTTATCCGCCACAGATCAGGCAAGGAAAACTGTGCTGATGCCCTCAGTCGGCTACCATTGCCCACTACCGGGGTGGAAATGGCGCAGCCCGCAGACTTGCTTCTAGTCATGGATGCTTTTGAGAGCGAGGGGTCACCTGTCATTGCTCGCCAGATCAGGACCTGGACCAGCCAGGATCCTGTGCTATCACTTGTAAAAGGTTGTGTCCTCGATGGGAGCTGGTCGGCCGTTCCTGGGGAAATGAAAGATGAAATTAAGCCATTTCACCGACGCAAAGATGAAATGTCCATCCAGTCGGATTGTCTCTCATGGGGTAATCGCGTGGTTTTGCCAAAATTAGGCAGGGAAATGTTTATACGTGACCGACACAATACCCACCCAGGCATAATCATGATGAAGGCTACAGCCAGGTCACATGTTTGGTGATCCGGGATTGACTCGGACTTAGAGTCATGTGTACACCAGTATAACACATGCTCACAATTGAGCAATGCACCAAGGGAGGCTCCATTGAATCTGTGGTCATGGCCCTCTAAACCGTGGTGCAGGATCCACGTAGATTTTGCTGGCCCCTTTCTCAGAAAGATGTTTTTAGTTGTAGTGGACGGTTACTCTAAATGGATTGAATGCATAATCATGTCATCCAGCACATCCACTGCCACCATTGAAAGCCTCCGGGCTATGTTCGCCACCCATGGCTTGCCCGACGTCCTTGTCAGTGACAATGGACCGTGTTTCACCAGTTCGGAATTCAACGAGTTTATGACCCGCAATGGCATCAAGCATGTCAGGTCTGTCCCGTTTAAACCCGCATCCAACAGTCAAGTGGAACGGGCAGTCCAAACTATCAAGCAGAGCTTGAAACGCGTGACAGAAGGCTCCTTGCAGACCCACTTATCTCGGGTTCTGCTCAGCTACCAGACACAACCCACTCGCTCACTGGGGTTCCCCCTGCACTTTCAACTGGCAGACCTCACCTGCATGTCCCCACCCAGTTTCCTACCTGCAACTTTCCGATCGGGCAACAGGAGACACAGTCCTGGCACTCAGGTAATTCAAACAGGGGTGGAGGGTGACCCCAGGCATGGGGGCCCGACACTTTCCTTATGGGGCCAGGAGGAGTAGGTGGAGGAGACTTTCTACA
Organism: Pristiophorus japonicus; assembly: GCF_044704955.1. NCBI lineage: Eukaryota > Metazoa > Chordata > Chondrichthyes > Pristiophoridae > Pristiophorus > Pristiophorus japonicus. The sequence goes on from NC_091990.1 coordinate 80,173,804, forward strand.
AAGAATGTCAAAAAAAGTAAAAAGACTTAACCTATTTGGGTCTCTTCGGCCCCGACTCGTCCCCGCTAGGTGGACCAGGAGGAAATTCCACAACTGTTTCCCTGCTCAGTCCCACAGTCAAAATACCAGTCTGATGACGCCATCGGAGACCAATTTCAAATTTAAAGGTGGGGCTCTGCTGGGGTGTCCCTCTTATCAGCCTAGAAGAGCAGGTTAAAATCAGAGCATGGGTGATCAGTGTGGGATGTTAGCGGGTGACTCCCATAAGATATTTTAACTGCGTGCCCAGTTTCCCAGCCACAATAAGCTAGTTGGGAAGGCCGTTGAAACAGAGTGTGTAAATAGGTTGAAAATACAGAGGTGGGGCTGATCTCTGAAACCGCGAGTGGCTTGTTGGGTTTAAAAAATTGATGATAAAAGATTTCACATTACTGTGGCAGCCACTTTTTTTTTTAAGATCAACGTGTATTTTAAATATGGTATTTTAAGCAAGTGTTGCCGACTCTGCACTCTACATATACCAAGGTGATAAATCTGTCTTTGCTTACTCAATTAAAGAGTAATCAATTCAAGTAATAATAAGTCATGTTTTTCAGCAGTTTCGCCCTGTCACAACAGTATTTTGCTCTTGATGTTCAAGACACTGAACCAAGAAAGCATTGTTTTCTGTGCTTGTTTTACCTCTTCCTGCTGGAACAGCTTTAAATGCAGGACGTTTTGGTGCTCCAACATGATAGAACTCAATCATAAGTGCATCTCCGACTGCCACAGTTTCTGGTACTGGTTTGCAAATTCTTTCTTTTACAACCGGAGGTCCTCTAGAGACATCACGAATAAGAAAGTACGCTTTTTTACATCCCTTAGACTCTTGAAGGTTGAATGTAGTAAATTTCAATTGTATCTGTTAAAGAACAGCAACAATAGCAACATTTTTAATATTTTTACATATTTTCAGAAAAAAATACAAGTAGAATGACCACTAACTGATAGATCCTAACGGGCCAAGAATTTATACAGTGAGTAATGTTGGAAAGTGTGAGGTCATGCATTTTGGCAGAAAAAATTCAAAGAGCAAGTTATTATTTAAATGGAGAAAGATTACAAAATGCTGCAGTACAGCAGGACCTGGGGGTACTTGTGTATGAAACACAAAAGGTTAGTATGCAGATACAGCAAGTGATCAGGAAGGCCAATGGAATCTTGGCCTTTATTGCAAAGGGGATGGAGTATCAAAGCAGGGAAGTCTTGCTACAGTTATACAGGGTATTGGTGAGGTCACACCTGGAATACTGCATGCAGTTTTGGTTTCCATATTTACAAAAGGATATACTTTCTTTGGAGGCAGTTCAGAGAAGGTTCACTAGGTTGATTCCAGGGATGAGGGGGTTGACTCATGAGGAAAGGTTGAGTAGGTTGGGCCTCTACATATTGGAATTCAGAAGAATGAGAGATGATCTTATCCAAACGTATAAGATTATGAGGGGGCTTGACAAGGTGGATGCAGAGAGGATGTTTCCACTGATGGGGGAGACTAGAACTAGAGGGCATAATCTTAGAATAAGGGGCTGCCCATTTAAAACTGAGATGAGGAGAAATTTCTTCTCTCAGAGGGTTGTGGATTTGTGTAATTCGTTGCCTCAGAGAGCTGTGGAAGCTGGGACATTAAATAAATTTAAGACAGAAATAGACAGTTTCTTAAATGATAACGGGATAAGGGGTTATGGGGACCGGGCGGGGAAGTGGACCTGAGTCCATGATCGGATCAGCCATGATCGTATTAAATGGTGGAGCAGGCTTACTCCTGCTTCTATTTCTTATGTTCTTATGTAGACCCTGTAACAATGGTTTTACCGAAAGTCTCATCCCGAAAGGAAACAAACCACTGCTTAGACTAATATTAATGGGTAGATATATACAAACTAAAGGGTTCTTGCTTTTATAGAACGGTGAGGTGGCGTATTAATCCTTGTTACTGGAATTTCCTCATATGAGTAAAACCAAACCAAATCTAGGCAAAAACAAAGTATGATATAGGAAGTGATGAATCCTCATACAAAACAGATTTGGTAGTTCTACCAACACTAGGTGGATTTTATTGACACCGTGCTGAGATTCAGGGTTGCTCCTTGTCTGATTTCTAAACAAATTTCTACAATGTGAAACTGAACACCAAAAGTCTGTTCGCTGGGAAAATAATTCAAGGACAACCTCTTTTTAAGATGTTCGCCATCATGACATTAGGACATACTGTCTATGTGTTCTATCTGCTCCAACATAAAAGAAAGGAATATTTGCATTTATATAGTGCCTTTCAGGACCTCCGGACATCTCAAAGCGCTTTACAGCCAATGAAGTACTTTTGGAGTGTAGTCACGTAATGTGGGAAACGTTGCAGCCAACTCCCACAAACAGCAATGTGATAATGACCAGATAATATTTTTGTTATGTTGATTGAGGGATAAATATTGGCCAGGATACTGGGGATAACTCTCCTGCTCTTCTTCAAAATAGTGCCATGGAATCTTTTACATCCACGTGAGAGGGCAGACAGGGCCTCAGTTTAATGTCAGATCTGAAAGACAGCACTTCTGACAGTGCAGCACTCCCTCAGCACTGTGCTGGAGTGTTAGCCTAGATTTTTGTACTCAAGTACCCTGGAGTGGGTCTTGAACCCACAACCTTCTGACTCAGAGGCAAATGTGCTACCCACTGAGCCACACTTGAAACTGAAACATAGGGATCCCTCTCAGCATCAGTTCATTTTTGTGCAAAAGCCTATATGAGTGACAAAGGGAGAGAGAGAAAGAAACACTGCATGCATCTGCAGGGCTGGAGGGGAGGCTGGGCTAAGGAGTGGAGCATGGTGTGTGCAGGATGTCTTCATTCTAAAAAAATGAAGCAGACCTGTAAAAATAAGTAATCGTTCTCTTCATTCTCAGGCATCCTGCACACACACATGGGGACTGAGTAGTTAGAATAAGGAAGTGGAGAACCTTGTAGGAGAAGAGACTCAAGCTGCCAGGTAAAAACCTATTAAAATGTGTACTGTTTAAAGCTGCTAAGTCGAAGCACTAAGTTTGGTAACATGATGCCAAATTGGGGGGTATATTTAATACTGAGGGCGACTGTGACAAAATCCAAGAAGATATGAACAAATTGGCATAATAGTTGTGTGAAAGTTAAAATGTATTTCAGTGTAGGTATGAGGTAATGCATTTTGGTAGGAGGAATAAGGAGACCACCTACTCTGTAAAGTCCTGTCCCCTCAGTACAGATTCACACGAGGCATGTAGTGAAGTCAAGGTCACTCTGGACCTGCACCTTTATTTCACAGCTCTGGAATGCTGCACTTGCCTGAGACCTGTCCTTATATACCTGTCTCTTGCAAGTGCACCCCTGGTGGTAAGGTATGCTGGTGGTTACAGGTCATATCTTATTACAGTCATGTATAGCATATTAGGATACAGTTATATATAATAATGTAAGATACATGACATACTCCTTAGAAAATAAAGTTCAAATGGGGTAGAGGAGCAAAGGGATCTAAGGCTACAAATACACAAATCACTAAAAGTAGCAACACAGGTTAACAAAGCAGCAAAAAGTGCAAACAAAGCACTCGTGATAAATACTGCACAGCCAGCTGTACCAGAGGCGAACTCCTTGAAATGTGCTGAATGATATGAAATTATGTCGATTGTATATCTTTCTTTGTAGAATATTCTATATGTGTGGATTCAGGATCAGTCAGACTTCTCTAGAATTGGAATCTGAATTCTAAAGAAACAGAATTGAAAAGCAGGGAAGTTATGTTGAACTTGTATATAACCTTGTTTAGACCACATTTAGCACCCGCTCCAGCTGCACTCAGTAAAACTAGACTCTGTTCTCACCAAGCTCCTTTTGACCTGTTGCATTTTCCCAGGACCTTCTATTTCCATCTCAAATCTATTTAAATTTAAAATCTGATCTCCACATCTTGTTTTCTGTTTCTCCCATGTTCGCACCTTATCTCGTACTTGCCGAGCCATTGATCTATTCTTTGTTTTTTTATTATCTTTATTTTTCTAATGCTTCTTTCCATCGATTGGCTGAAATGATTATTCAACACTGACATTTCTATGGAGTAGATTTTGACTTTGTGCTATAGTGTAAAGTGGATGATCGTGAATCGGCAGCCCATTCTACATCTCTCCTGATTTTTATCTCCATTGAAACCATGCTGTTCTTCATTCATTCTCAGGATGTGGGTGTCACTGGCAAGGCCGGAAATTATTGCCCATCCCCAGTTGCCCTTAAGAAGATGGAAATGGGTCTTCTTCTTGAACCGCTGCAGTCTGTTTGGTGAAGGTGCTTCCACACATTACGTAGGACTTTGACACAGTAATGATGAAGGAAAGTCGGGCTATGTATGTCCAAGTCAGGCTGATAGGTAACTTGGAGGTACTGGTGTTCCATGCACCTGCTGCCCATGTCCTTCTAGGTGGTGGAGGTTGCAGGTTTTGGAGGTTCTGCCGAAGAAGCCTTAGTGAGTTGCTGCCGTACATCCTGTAGATATGACACACTACAGCCACAGTACACCAGTGGTGGATGTTTATTCTCATGGTTGAGGTGACGATCAAGTGGACTGTTTTACCCTGGATTGTGTCAAGCTCCTTGAGCATTGTTGTAGCTTTCTACCACTGGAAACAGTTTCTCCTTATTTACTCTATCAAAACCTTTCATGATTTTGAATATTTGCATTAAATCTCCCCATAATCTTCCCTTCTGTAAGGAGCACAAACCTAGTTTCTCTAGTCTCTCCATGTAACTGCAGTCCCTGTTACCATTCTAGTAACTCTCTTTTCACCCTCTCTAAGACTTTGACATTCTTCCTAAAGTGTAGTGCCCAAATTTGGGCACAATATTCTAGTTTGGGCCTAACCAGTGATGTATGTCCTGGGCTTCAACTCTGGAATTCAGCTCGTGTCCAAATTGGACCAAACTTGTAATGAGGTCTGGAGCTAAGTGGTGAGCATTGATGAGTGCCGCTTGATAGCTCTGTTGATGGTTCCTTCCAGCACTTTGTTGATAATTGGGAGTAGGCCGATAGGGTGCAATTGGAGGGAAGTATATAGTGGTATCCCCTAGGGGTCGGTATTATATATATTGATATATATTAATGGTATTGATATATATTAATGACCTGGACTTGGGCATACAGTGCATAATATGTAGTAAAAAATGAGGAGGATAGTAATAGACTTCAGGAGGACATCGGCAGACTGGTGACATTTCTGATATATGCATAGGAGAACTTTCTCGATCAATATGTCTCCAGTCCAAGGAAGGAAGCAGTGTTGGATCTGGCTCTGGGAAATGAAGTAGGGCAAGTGGTATATGTTACAGCAGGAGACCATCTAGCTATGTGAGCACAACATCATTCAGTTTAAAGTAATTTAGGAAAGAGGCCAGAAAATATCAAAAGTAAAAATGCTCAACTGCAGAAGAGCTAATTTCACTGATTTAAGAAGGGACCTAGCACAGGTAAATTGGAAAAGGTGATTGCAGGGTAAAGCAGTAACGGAGCAATGGAGGGCTTTCAGACAAGGGATAGTTCAGGTACAAACTAAGCACATTCCATTGAAGCGAAAAGGTAGATCATCCACAGCTAATGCGGCCTGGGTGACAAAGGATATCAAAGTTAAAATACAACAGAAAAAGAAGACTTATGACCAATGTCAGGAGCAAGATTCAGTTAATAACCAGGAAGATTATGGAAAGTACAGGAGGGAATTGAAAAAGTTAATACGGGAGGCAAAAATAGGTTACGAGAAAAGATTAGCATACAATATTAAATTGAACTCCAACGCATTGTAAGCGATTTGCTAGAGAAAAGGTTGGGCCTATTAAGGACCCAAAGGGAAATCTTAATGTAGAGGCAGAGGACATGGCCAAAGTATTAAATGGATATTTGCATCTTGTCTTCACAAAGGAAGCAGTTGATGTGAAGGTTACATTAAAAGAGAGGGAAGTTATAGAATCATAGAAATTTACAGAACGGAAGGAGGCCATTTCGGCCCATCGTGTTCGCGCAGGCCGACCAAGAGCTATCCAGCCAAATCCCACTTTCCAGCTCTTGGTCCATACCCCTGTAGGTTACGGCACTGTAAGTGCACATCCAAGTATCTTTTAAATGTGGTGAGGGTTCCTGCCTCTACCACCCTTCCAGGCAGTGAGTTCCAGACCCCCACCACCCTCTGGGTGAAGAAATTTCCCCTCATATCTCCTCTAAACCTCCCCCCAATTACTTTAAGTATATGCCCCCTGGTTGTTGACCCCTCTGCCAAGGGAAACAAGTCCTTCCTATCCACTCTATCCAGGCCGCTCATAATTTTATACACTCTTAACCTCCTCTGTCCCAGCAATTCCAATCTTTCCTCATAGCCAAAATTCTCCAGTTCAGGCAACATTCTTGTAAATCTCCTCTGCACCCTTTCCAGTGCAATCACACCTTTCCTGTAATGTGGTGACCAGAACTGCACACAGTACTCCAGCTGTGGCCTAACTAGTGTTCTATACGGTTCAAGTATAACCTCCTTGCTCCTGTACTCTATGCCTAATAAAGGGCAAGTGTTCCATATGCCTTTTTAAGCACCTTATCTACCTGGCCTGCTACCTTCAGGGATCTCTGGACCTGCACTCCAAGGGCCCTTTGTTTCTCTACACTTTTCAGTGTTGCACCATTTAATGTGTATTCCCTTGCCTTGTTTGACCTCCCCAGATGCATTACCTCACACTTAACTGGATTAAATTCCATTTGCCACTGTTCTGCCCACCTGACCAGTACATTGCTATCTTCCTGCAGTCCGCAGCTTTCTTATTCATCATCAACCACACAGCCTTTTTTAGTGTCATCTGCAAACTTCTTAATCATACCCCCAACATTTAAATCCAAGTCATTGATTTTTACCACAAAAAGCAAGGGACCCAGCACTGAGCTCTGCGGACCCCCACTGGATACAGCCTTCCAGACACAAAAACACCCATCAACCATTTGCGTCCTGCCTCTGAGCCAATGTTGGATCCAACTTGCCACTTTGCCCTGGATCCCATGGGCTTTTACTTTTGTGACCAGTCTGCCATGTGGGACCTTATCAAAAGCTTTGCTAAAATCCATATACACTACATCATACACTCTGCCCTCATCGACTCTCCTTGTTACCTCCTCAAAAAATTCAATCAAGTTAATCAGACACGACCTTCCCTTAACAAATCCGTGCTGACTGTCCTTGATTAATCCGTGTCTTTCTAAGTGAAGATTTATCCTGTCCTTCAGGATTTTTTCCAATAATTTTCCCACCACCGAGGTTAGGCCTGTAATTACTTGGTCTATCCCTTTCTCCCTTTTTAAACAATGGTACAACATTAGCAGTCCTCCAGTCCTCTGGCACCACACTTAAAGCCAGAGAGGACTGGAAAATGATGGTCATAGCCTCTGCTATTTCCTCTTTTGCTTCTCTTAACAGCCTGGGATACATTTCATCTGGGCCTGGGGATTTATCCACTTTCAAAATTGCTAAGTCCCCTAATACTTCCTCTCTCACTATGTTTATCTTGTCTAAAATTTCACACTCCTCCTCCCTCATTACAAAGTCAGCATCACCCCTCTCTTTCGTGAAAATGGATATAAAGTATTCATTAAGAATCCTACCTATGTCTTATGGACAGGATAATAATAGATAGAAAAGAACAACTAAAAAGATTAGCACTACTGAAAGTTTGTAAGTCACCTAGTTCAGATGAAATGCAGCCTAGCTTGCTGAAAGAAGCAAAGGTAGAAATAGCAGAGGCATTGGTCACAACACAAGAAAGTATATCAATTTCGTAAGAAGCCTTTCTATTTAGCTGGCTGCCAGCCGGGAAATGGAGAAAAAAATTCAAAAGATGTCCTGCTGTTAAATTCAGCAGGACCGCCACGTTACCCACAAATCTGGGTTTCCCAGTCACTGTGATCTATTCTCATTCCTTACGTTCATCCCAATAATTATTGGAGCACTGTCTTTACCTTCCTAACATCTTCCTAACACCTTCGAGAATCTCCCCAACCGAGACTCTGTCTTCGACGTGAGTGTCTTTGACTCCATCCCGCAGCATGCTACCCGCCACCATCTCAGCACAAACCCAGCCAGGCACAAGGTTAAAAAGGCCATCTGATAATTGAAAAACAAATCATCAGGAGCAGATGGAATCCCCGCCGAAGCACTAAAACATGGCAGGGAAGCAGTACTGCCACGGATCCATGACCTCATCTCTCTTATCTGGAAGGAGGAGATCATGCCAGGACATCTCAGAGACGCTGTAATCGTGACCATCCTCAAGAAAATTGACAAGTCTGACTGCGGTAACTTGAGGGGAATCTCCCTGTTGTCCCACCGGGAAATTCATCGCAAGAATCCACCTGAATCGACTTCTTCCTGTGGCTGAAAAACTCCTCCCAGAGTCGCAATGTGGATTCTGCCAACTAAGGGGCACAAAGGACATGATCTTCACCGCACGGCAGATTCAAGACAAATGCTTGGAACAGCACCAATCCTTGTACATGGCCTTCTTCAACCTCACAAAAGCCTTCGACACTGTCAACCGTGAGGGATTATGGAGCGTCCTCCTCAGATTCGGCTGGCCTGAAAATGTTGTCACCTTCCTCCGCCTGCTCCATGATAACATGCAAGCCATGATCCTGACCAACGGATCCATCACAGACCCATTCCACGTTCGGACCGGGGTCACGCAGGGCTGCATCATTGCACCGACGCACTTCTCGATCTTCCTCGCTGCAATGTTCCATCTCACCCTCAGCAAGCTCCCCGCTGGAGTGGAGCTAAATTATAGGACAAACGGGAATTTGTTCAACCGCCACCGCCTCCAGTCCAGATCCTAGGTCGTCCCATCCTTTGTCATCGAACTACACCTGAGGAAGAGACAAGGACCTCAAACCCAGCACCAAGCTCATGGTCTACAAAGCAGTGGTGATACCCACCCTCCTATATGGCTCAGAGACATGGACGATGTACAGCAGGCACCTCAAAACACTGGAGAAGAACTATCAACACTGCCTCCGCAAGATCCGGCAAATCCATTGGCAGGATAGCCACATCAACGTCAGTGTCCTTGCTCAGGCCAATATCCCCAGCATCGAAGCACTGATCACGCTCCATCAGCTCTGCTGGACGGGCACACATTGTCCGCATGCCTGACACGAGACTCCCAAAGCAAGCGCTCTACTCGGAGCTCCGACATGGCAAGTGAGCCCCAGATGGGCAGCAGAAACACTTCAAGGACACACTCAAAGCCTCCCTGATAAAGTGCAACATCCCCACTGACCCCTGGGAAATCCTGGCCCAAGACTGTCTAATGTGGAACAAAAGCATCCGAGAAGGCGCTGAACACCTTGAGTCTCTTCGCTGTGAGCAAGCTGAAGCCAAGCGGCGACAGCGGAAGGAGCACGTGACAAACCAGGCATCCCACCCACCTGTTCCTTCAACCACCGATGCTCCTACCCACGCTCCAAATGGCGACCTGGGTCCTGATGACATCACCCAGTTTCCCACCTTGAAGCCGTCGCACATTTGCAGTGGCATGCTCCAGCTCTTTTTATAGCCCCGACTGTAGTGTATGTAGGCACCTTTAGTAATGACTCCACGAGGCAGGGTATGGTGCTTAAACTCTGCAGACCTGCAGTCTTTTATTAGCAGCTCCTGAGTGACGACAACAAGCTGTGTGTTCCTTTTTATACTGGGTTACCTGCTATGTGCAGGCAACCCCTGGGCCTCCAGCAACAGCACCCTCTAGTGTGTACAATACAAAGGTACATTCAATGTTACAGACATCACACAGTGAACAGGCATGCTTACATATCAATACTCCCCCTGAGCATTTTTCATATCCTAGTTGTCATGACCAGGGGAGGTGATCAGTGGTGGACTATGGGAGGTTGTGGTGAGGGTTGTGTGGTTGCCAGGTGTGACCCCTGTGCTTGAGGCTGGCCTCGTACGTTTCCCCTCCCTCACACACAAACCAAGTGGGTGTCTCTGTTGTAGGATCCCTCGGGGAGGTAGCCACGGCAGCAGTGGGTCGGGTGTATAAACTGTGATGTGGGTAGTTGTGGGGTGGTGGGCAAGGCCACAAGACTGGGTGGGCTCCTTGTCCATCAATGGGGATGAGGATCAGGTCATCCCAGGGTTTGCCAGGGAAGCTGGAGGGTATTGGCCTCATGCTTCTGGTGTTGGCCCTGGTGGCCAGGGGCTGTAGGGCTGGTCTGGTGCAGGTTGCCATTGGTGGTGGCTGGGCTGCCCATTGACCACTGTCCCTGTAGTGGGTCTGCTCCCACTGCCTGTGTGTGTGTCCTGCAGGGGGCATCACACTCCTTCCAAAGGTCCAGGCTACATGGTCAGGTAGCCTGCTGGACGTGGGGGTCTCCTACAGGGGGATTCCATTGCCATCAGCATGGTCCCTGTAGGACCCAATGTCCTTTGGCAGTGTCCTACCGGTATACATGACACCTTGGCTCTGATCACACATAGTCAAGCTGCATTATACATTCTAGCACTTGCATCACTTTTGGGTGTTCTGGTTTCAACAGACATGGTTACATTAGGCATTTCACAATCTCTATCATTATTGTTAAGCATAATAAACTTGTTCTTAACCTTACTGACACCTGCATTCATCTCATTAGCCACATTAGTTAAACCAGCATCACAATTCATGGTTACATTGCATACATTTTCATACTTGCCCCTTTAATTGCATCTTCAGCTTTAAAGTCCATGTACTCAAATAATTGGAACTTCCCCTTTAAATTTGTTTGGTTACCGGTCTCCTTTAAGGGAGCTTTCAAATCCAATTGGCCGCTCGACATCACATGATGCTCCTCCATGTTGACTCGTGGCATGGAGGAGGTCTGCTGCCTGCTGCATGGTGTGCTGCAGCCATTTTGTGTTTTTTTTCTTCCACGTTCTTGTGGTGCTGCAGCCATTTTGTGGTCTTGTTGCAGGCAGGCTGTGGTGCTCTTTTCTTCCATATGCTTGTGGTGCTGCAGTCATTCTGTGGTCTTGCTGCAGGCAGGCTGTGGTGCTCTTTTCTTCCACAGCATCACTTCGCCTGATGTGGACCCGGTTCATCCAATTCCTGCCCAGCAGCGTGGGACTGTCGCCAGCTACAATCCACGGGGGGAGTTTGTGCAACATGCCGCCCTGGGAGACCTGGACGTATACACTGCCAACAATTTGGATTTTACCTTTGGTGTAGGTGAGCAGCTTTGCCTGGACAGGAGACAGTTTTGGTCGAGTGGCAGGATTCCTCCAAATTTTTTCAAAGGTCTTTTGGCTCATCACAGACAGGCTCGCCCCTGTGTCGATCTCCATGGAGACTGGGACCCTGTCGATGTCCACTTCCATCATCCATTAGAGTTAGAGCAGTTTCATCTTCATCTGTGTCGGAGCCCCAGTGATTAGCCAACTCATCAGAGACACAGTGAGTACAGCCTTTTCTGCACATTGTCTGAAGGTGCCCTTTTTCTTTGCAGCCTTTGCATGCATAGTCTTTGTAGCGGCACTGGTGGGCCCTGTGGTTTCCTCCACAGCGCCCGCAAGGCGCCATCCGGTTTGCCCCATGTGGCAGACTCAGGATTGCGGGACTCGGGGCAGCATTTCTGCTTTTAGAAGTATCCGTGCGGTGCACTGCGCTTGCCTGTTTAGAGTCCTGGGTCAGTATTCGCCTGGAGTTGCTGGCCGAAACCATGTAGGCCTGGCTCACTTCAATTGCTTTCTGCAGGTTGACCGTAATGTCAGCCGAGAGCAATTTGTGTCAGAGGCCTTCGTGGCCGATTCTGATGACAAATATGTCCCTTAGTGCTTCATTAAGGTGGTCGTCAAAATCAGACGGTGCAGCTAGTCTTCTTAAGTGTGCAGCGCACTTGGCAATTTCTTGGCCCTCAGGTCGCCAGTAAGTGTAGAACCGGTGCCTGGCTGTGAGGATGCTTTCTTTCAGTTTTAGTTGTTCCTGTATGATTGTTACAAGTTGCTCATAGCTCTTGGTGGTTGTCTTCTCCGGGGCTAGTAAGTCCCTGACAAGATCGTAGATGGTAGGCCCACAACTGCTAAGCAGGATGGCGCTGCGTTTGTTCGGTAGTGTGGCCATTGTGTCCCCGTTCAGGTCGTTGGCTATGAAGAAGTGTTCCAATCTTTCCACAAAAGCATCCCAATCTTCCCCCTCCATAAATTGCTGAAGTTAGATATGTTGAGCGTGTAGTTCGTGATCCCGTATTCCCGTCGCCAGTTGTAGTGTATGTAGGCACCTTTAGTAATGACTCCATGAGGCAGGGTATGGTGCTTAAACTCTGCAGTCCTGCAGTCCTGCAGTCCTTTATTAGCAGCTCCTGAGTGATGACAACAAGCTGTGCGTTCCTTTTTATACTGGGTTACCTGCCGTGTGCAGGCAACCCCTAGGCCTCCAGCAACAGCATCCTCTAGTGTACCGGTAAGGTGTGTATAGTACAAGGGTATATTCAATGTTGCATACAGTGTTACAGACATTACACAAGGAACAGGCATGCCTACACAACACCGACCTGCGGAGATGTTCTCACACAGGTCGGGGCGGCCCACGAAGTCCCAGGGCCCAGCGCTCCAGCTCTTTTTACAGCCCGAACTGCGGAGATGTTCTTATGCGGAGGAGCGGCAAGAGATCATGGTGGAGGAGAGGTGAGAGATTGTGGCGGAGGAGCAGTGAGGGATCATGGCGGAGGTGCGGCGAATGTTTGTGGCGGAGGAGCGGCGAAAGATCGTGGGCGAAGCTCTGGCGAACGAGGGTACAGGGCCCAGAAGAGCTGAGGGCCCAGGTGCAGCACGAGCCTGCCTGCGCTGCGATACGTGTGCACACAAGGTCCGTGCAGCAAAGTAGATCTCCAGTCGTCCTGGTTAACCCTTGCCACTGGATAAAGGCCCAGCTCTGTCAAGCCCATGTGATGACTAATATGCAATGGTCACCACGTTAAAAAAATCTATGCACGGGCATCTTCCACTCCCTCGATTGGAGTTCATAACTGGAACATCGGGTCCTTCATTGAAACATCTGTGAACTCATGTGGAAGCAAGTCATCCTCGTTCAAAAGACTGCCTATGATGATGATGACCTATACCATCCAATTTAACGTGACCACCGCTCATCTAGCAAAATCCCTTATCCGACACAGGCCAGGTCTCAAGGGAGCCGGATAAGAGAGGTTCAACCTATACTTCCTTAATAATGGACTCCAGCATTTTCCCAATGACAGATGTTAGTCTAACTGGTCTATAGTTTCCTGCTTTCTGTCTCCCTCCTTTCTTAAATAGGGGCATTACACTTGCGGTTTTCCAATCCGCTTGCACTTCTCCAGAATCCAGGGAATTTTGGTAAATTACACCCAATGCAGCCAATATCTCTGCAGCCACTTCTTTTAAGACCCTAGGATGCAGGCCATCAGGTCCAGGGGACCTGTTCACCTTTAGTCCCATTAGTTTGCCTCGTACTTTTTCTCTAGTGATTGTGATTGTTTTAAGTGCCCCATCCCAATAGCCCCTTGATTATTAATTATTGGGATGATTTTAGTGTCTTCTACCGTGAAGACCGATACAAAATATTTGTTCAGTCTCTGCCATTTCCCTGTTTCCTATTATTAACTCCCCAGTCTCATCCTCGAAGGGACCAATGTTTACCTTAGCTACTCTCTTCCATTATTCTTCACAACATTGTATGTCTTTCCGGGACAAACCGCCTGAATAGTGTGTTTCAGTACTATCATCTTCAACTTTTCCCCTCTGAAAAATGTATCAAAAGTGTGAAATCCCAGATAAGGAAAAAGCATAGAAACATAGAAATTTACAGCGCAGAAGGAGGCCATTTCGGCCCATCATGTCCACGCCGGCCGACAAAGAGCCGCACAGCCCTCGGTCAGCAGCCCTGAAGGTTACATATAAACCTATGAACAATGAACAATGGCGGAAAGATAAAGAGCACCCAGCCCAACCAGTCTGCCCCACACAACTGCGACACCCCTTACACTGAAACATTCTACACTCCACCCCAACCAGAGCCATGTGATCGCCTGGGAGTGATAGATAACCAAAGATGAACAATCTGAATGTGAGATTTTCTTTAAGAATGCACTGCCTTTCCTCAGTATTGTGCCTGCATACCGTATATCCTATATGTGCTCGAATGAGCCAAATACAATTTGATTCATCAAAGTTGTTGTCTGGACCTTCACAATTAATGTTCCCACTGTTGTTTCTCTGTGAAGTGATTATCATTTCTGCACAATGAACTAGAAAATAAAAGTACAGAGAAATTAAGCAACTGAAAGATTTATGAGTTTCAAAGTTTCTATGTATCATTCAGAACAACACACAATATTAATTCAAACAGAATATTACCAAATCGATACTTAGCACTGAATCCCCTTGCTTGTTTACTGCGGTCAGTAAAAAGTGCAAGTAATACTTTGAATTTAGATGATATCAATGCTGGAGCTACTTTGCCACAAGTTCGCCTTTGTATGACATTTGAACCGGTATTCGAACCTTCATAAATTGAGAGATGATCACGCAAGCAGCCTATAAATGGTCGGACATGAAAGAACTCAAATTCCAAGACAATCTGTTAAAAAAGAGAGATTGCATAGTCAAATCATATTTTATATCCGAATGCATGTACTTACACAATAATTTTTTTTGTATAGTATGAAATAATGGCAACATTATTGTAGAACTGAGTTATCTCTTTAGTGGAAAGTGCTTTGTTAATTAATGATAAGCACTTGAAGATTGAATTTAGATGATCTGCAGACATTTCTAATTCAAACGTTATCTCAACTGCTTTAGGTCTATGATGCTGAAATTCATGTCACTGGGGTACATTTCTTACTGGCATCGCTCGTTTGTGACTGCATAACACATGTATAGATAATCGCAAAAGCAGCGTCGGGAGAACGCAGAGCACACGGGAGCGGGGCCAATTATTTAAACAGCAGTGTGACAGAGCAGCAGCTGAGCTTCGGGAGAGCGCGGAATATAAACTCTGAGAACATTTGCAAAAATGACGTCGCAGACTACATATCGGAGGAGCCTGTGAAAGCCAAAGTAAATCAATTTAGTATGCACTATAATTTTAACTGTAGTTGGTTATCATTGATTGAGAAATAACGATTTAAAAAAAGGGGAAATAAATAAAGAAATAATTAAGCAATAATAGGAATGTATTAATTACTAACTGATTTGAAATCAAGTTAAATCTATTTACTAATTATAATCTCGACCTCTATGATTCTAGTAGTTCTAGAAATATATTATTGCAAACTAATAAACAAATAAATATTTAGGTTAAATATCTAAGGAGATAAAATAAACTAAATAGTGGATACTAACACTAAAGGGATCCGAAATTGTATTAAATTAGAATCTGGTATACATAAATGTTAAATAAAGAAATAATAAATAGGAATTAAAAGGGTCCTAAGATAAAACATATAAATAACTTAAGAGGCATATATATATCTATATATATATATATATATATAATATAACTGGATTGTAAATAGAATGGAGGGTCAGCTGAGATTCATTGCCTGCAGTTCCTGAGCCATGTTGGAACTCCAGGACACTTCAGGTACTTGGAAAAGTATGGACTAATTAATGAAAGTCAGCATGGATTTGTTAAAAGCAAATTGTGTTTGACTAACTTGATTGAGTTCTTTGATGAAGCAATGGAGAAGATTGATGAGGGTAATGCGGTTGGTGACGTGTATATGGATTTTCAAAAGGTGTCTGACAAAGTACCACAGAATGAACTGATAAGCAAAATTATAGTCCAAAGGATTAAAGGGACAGGCTGGATCCAAAATTGGATAAGGGACAGAAATGAGAGAGTAATGGTGAACAGCTGTTTTTCAGATTGGAGGAACGTATACATTGATGTTCCCCAGGGGTGGGTATTAGGACCACTGCTCTGTTTGATATATATTAATGACCTGAACTTGGGAACTGTCGAAATCTCGACCTCAGAAAAGAATGACTCCGACACTTACAGCTCCGATGGAAGTTTCCCTTTTAATTTACTTGCTCGCAAGGGGTAAGTTTCACTCAGTCAAGGGCTAAAATGAAACCTCCGCAATGGTACAGCTTCACAAGATATTTATACAGTAAAACCCAAGTTCTGGCCTCTCCCTGTGTATTGCTCTGTCTCACAGTCAGTGAATACAGATAAAGAGTTAATTACTATATCCTGGACTGAAATGGTGTCAACATATTTCCTTTTGTCAGGGTTATCAGAAAGCCAAACGGCCATTACTCCATGAGTCATAGGTAATGGGCTATCACCTGTCTTGTATTGTATCAGGATTATCCCATTTCCTGGTCAGTTTACCTGTTTGCTTCAAATGGATGAGGTAAAGGAAAGAGATAATGGCTAGAAGATAAGGGTGGGGTGACATGGAACTCCTGTAGTGTAGACAATAGGAGAGCACCACGGGGGGTTACTTGTCTCAGCATGACTTGTCTCCTAGCTGTCTGATAACCATCAGCCATCTAACAGCAGGTTTAGCTGTTCATAATAAGCTGGCTGCTAAAATGCAGAAAGTTCTGGAAGGGCCAGGACTCCATTTTAATCAAAAGGCACACAAATACCGTATGGTATCAGCTTAGATAAAAATACATTTCCACATTCCCCCATTTTGTCCTTCACAAGGACAACTCAATCCATTCTGATCTTGTACAGTCTCTCCATTTCCATTTCTTTTAGTTTCATTACTCACTAGGCATATTATACCCTCAGGATTTCCTATTCTGGGAGTAATGCTTAGGAAGGGAGGCTGATGGTTATTATCATAATTGGGCTGGTACCATCCCTGGAAGGCTGTAAGTTTATACCCTGCCGACCTCCATTCTGTTTGCTCCTTTGTTTCTGGCCCCTTAGTTAGTTTTGTCCTGTTTTGCACTGTCAACCATTCTACCATTTCTGATTCGTTAAAGGGGACAGATCTCAGGGGAATACCCCCCTGGAGTGGACAGGTACATGGGAACATATCCAACAACTCGACAAGTTTCTTTCTTGAGCATACCTATAACTCAGTGCCATAAATACGTTTACGTGCAATTCCCTTCGCTGGTGGGTCTGTACCCATGGTGTAATCAATAATGTGAAGTAAAACCCTGTCAATCCCAGCACCATCAGTCCCCATAGTCCATACAGTTCTTTATTCAGTCTTCCTTTTTCTGTTCCTCTGATTCCTTCGTCCCTTCCTCCTGGTCGGGTGCCCGTTTGCAATGGGATGCGTGGATCCATGTTGGTCTTTCCTTTACCTTGATTGCAGTATTGGTCGCCAGCAGGACCTGGTATGGTCCTTCGAATCTTGGCTGTAGACTGCTTTTCCTTTTAAAAATCTTGATGTAAACGAATTCCCCTGGCTCCAGGTTATGACACTTCCCTTCCGCTGGCTTGACTTGGGCTTCCTTTACCTGTGAATGAAAGCTGGAAATACATTTGGTTAGTGCAATACAATAATTCAACATATTTTCCTCCATTTTGTGGATGTCCATCTGTTTTGCAGTAAATGGTGCTGTAAAAGGTAGTCGTTGGGGACGTCCCATAACTATCTCATGTGGTGACAAGCCTGTTGTTCTGTTGGTTGCAGATCGCATTACCATCAAAGCTAAGGGCAGCAGTTCTGTCCATTTCAGTCCAGTGTCATTGCATAGTTTTGCCAGCTTATTTTTAAGCATTCCATTATATCTTTCAACAAGTCCAGCTGATTGTGGATGATAACTGCAATGAAAACGTTGATTAATCTGTAAAGCTTTACACATTTCTCTTATGACAGTTCCCGTGAAATGTGACCCGTTATCACTGGAAAGCTTAGCAGGGATTCCGAAGCGCGGTACAATTTCTTTTAACAAACATTTAGCAACAGTAGTGGCATCGGCCTTTTTACATGGAAAGGCTTCAATCCATCTAGAGAACACATCTACAATAACTAATACATACTTGAATCCCATACACATAGGTAATTCAATAAAATCCATTTGTAAATGTACAAAAGGCCCGATTGGATTTGGGTGGGAGGCAGATTCTACTTTTTCCGTCTTACCCGGATTCATTGTCTGACAGGTAACACAATTTTCACAGATTTGTTTTGCAATTGCCGAAATACCTGGTGCATACCAAGTTGCCAAAATATAATCTGCCAATCCCCCTTTGCCTGCATGTGTGAATGTATGAACACATCGGGCAATCCATGGAAGTAAGGATCTAGGGGCCACCACGCGGCCGTCATGGTGAACCCATATTCCTTCTGGATTTTTATAACATTGATCCTTCGTCCAGGTCACCACCTCCTCCGTACTGGCCTGTGTCTGAAAGGCCAGCACGTCATTAATAGTGGGTGGCGGGTCTGAGCAATTATTTTTCCTTAGTGGGAACAATGACACCTGCATCCACCCTTTCGACAGAGCTGCTGACTTAGCTGCATTATCAGCTCTGGCATTCCCAAGTGCCACCTCATTCGACTGGCCTGTATGTGCCTGGCATTTGATAATGGCAAGTTTTAAGGGGCATTAAATGGCTCGCAGGAGATTTTCCACTTGTTCTGCATTTTTTGATTGTCTGAGCCTGTTGCATAGCATAATAAGCTGCTGCCAACGAAGGAAGACATCCCGATAGTCCGTGTGCCACTGGGTCTAGTTGGGTACTGAAATGCCTGTCCCCATGTAACTGAGTCAAAACAGATTGTGCAAAACCCGACTTGTGATGCACAAATAAGTTGAATAGCTTAGTGTAATCTGGTAATCCCAAGGCTGGTGCTGAAGTGAGGGACTGCTTAAGGTTCTGGAAAGCATTCCGGGATACTTCATTCCACATCCTTTAAGCATTGTGAGAATATAGTAGATTCATTCACAGCTCGTAGGTCATGGACAAACCTCCATTTGTGTGGGCTTCTGAACTGGACAAATCTGTGTGTTACACGGACTTCTCATTTATGCTTATAGTGATTCACAGATCACAGAATGTAAAGTACTTGTTTTCTAATTTTATTAAAAGGCTTCCAAACCCAAGATTTTTTCCCAATACACCCAAAATGTTGATCAAGAGATCACCTGAAATATCTCAAAATCCCAATTCAACTGTTTTACTGCCACTCTTTATCAAAAAAAAATCCTCTTACTGAGCTAGAAGCTTTTGTACCAAGAATTTACACCAAGGACAATGAGAGTGTACTCCCCCAGCCTGCACCTCGAGAGACCCACAAAGGCTTTTTAAAAAAAAAAAACATTACAACTTTTAACCACCGGGACCATGTCTCAACAAACCTATCCCTTTGTGCATTTCCTAGCTCTGTAACCTCTCATCCGAATAAATCCAACCTGCGCTTCTAACTTAAAATGTCTTAAACTTCCCACATACAGGACAACACTATGAAGGGTTAAAAAAACTTCACTTTGTTTGAAAAAGTGGGTGGAGCTAAAACAAACAGGCAGCTCCACAACTTTTCCAAACAGGTTTCCAGACACAAGGAAAAAAGACAGAAGCACTCTCATTCAAAGACAAGACATTCACGCACTCTCATTCAAAGACAAGACATTCACAAGTCTCTCTCCATTCAATAAAGCTTTTTCTTTTACTAGCTTCATTTTTTTTTCATAAGTCACTATCAGGTTCTCTTTTTTTTTTTTACATTTGATTTACTTCCTCTGTTAATTTTACATGGGCTTGAAGAATCGGAACCCAGGCCTTTTCTATTACTTTCCTTTTTTTTTTTACCTGGATCTCTGTTTATAAGACATTCCTCTAGACAAGTTGTTCTCTCTAAATTAAATGAACCATCGGGTGGAAATGGCCTGTTTTCACCCTTAGTCCACTTTACTGGTTTTTGTTTCTTTGGTCAATTGAAGACTGACCACAATTCTGGAGCAAGACATAGGCTGGTGTGCCTTTTGTGGTGTTTTAACTTGCTCCGGCACCCATTCTGGATGATTAAGATTTTCCCACAGTTTCTGATCTCACAATCCTTTCGGCCAACCGAGTTCTCTACGCCCACTTCTCCTGGCCGTTACGTGGCCTGAAAAGGCTCTTAATTCGGGCTCAGTCTGGGTGTGTGAGATATGTTGGCACGAACCAACCGTAGTTGATCAATCAGTTACTGTTTCTTTTCTTAATCAATCCTTGTGGTTTTTTTTTTCGAATCACAATTTTCCCTAGTGACTCTTCCCGTTTCTCTAATGGCAATGACTCACAAAGGTATTGCAACCAACAGTAATACAAGGACAACAAACAATATTCCCGTGAGTACAGAAATCATAACCTCTAAACAAATTCTCAGTCTGCGTTGTACGCCACTACAGACCGAGTCCTTAACTTATCCTAATAACAGCTGATAAAACTTAAGGTTCCGTACCCAAACTCTTTGATCGATTGCGCTCTTTTTCTTTTTAATAGTCTTATCACAAAAGAACCCCTTCCGAATTAAAAACAATAAAAATCTTATCACATAAGAACCTTCGATCGATTATTAGCGCTTTCTTTTTTTCTTTTCTTTTAATAGTCTTATCACATAAGAACCCCTTCCGAATTAAAAACAATAAAAATCTTATCATATAAGAACCTGGAACCCTTTTCGATCGACTAGCGCTTTCTTTTACCTACTGAAACCTTCCCCGGGCTGTCTCGAGATTTTTTTCCAGAACCTGTTCTCTTCTGCTGGCGAGCTGAGAAAGAAATGGTTATAAAAAAAAATACCTTTAACTTTTAAATGCCGAGTCTTGTAGATGCAGTACCTCAGCTGTGGACAACAGATTACATCTGCGATTCAACAGTGAAGAAACCTCTTGTGAGCAAAGGCTCACCTTGTTTGGCCACCGAAGCCTTTCACTGGAGAGGCACTATGCCTGTATCCGTTTTACTCACAGAACAGAGAGTATGCATCTCGGTGGAACCTCCAATAACTGTCGAAATCTCGACCTCAGAAAAGAATGACTCCGACACTTACAGCTCCGATGGAAGTTTCCCTTTTAATTTACTTGCTCGCAAGGGGTAAGTTTCACTCAGTCAAGGGCTAAAATGAAACCTCCGCAATGGTACAGCTTCACAAGATATTTATACAGTAAAACCCAAGTTCTGGCCTCTCCCTGTGTATTGCTCTGTCTCACAGTCAGTGAATACAGATAAAGAGTTAATTACTATATCCTGGACTGAAATGGTGTCAACATATTTCCTTTTGTCAGGGTTATCAGAAAGCCAAACGGCCATTACTCCATGAGTCATAGGTAATGGGCTATCACCTGTCTTGTATTGTATCAGGATTATCCCATTTCCTGGTCAGTTTACCTGTTTGCTTCAAATGGATGAGGTAAAGGAAAGAGATAATGGCTAGAAGATAAGGGTGGGGTGACATGGAACTCCTGTAGTGTAGACAATAGGAGAGCACCACGGGGGGTTACTTGTCTCAGCATGACTTGTCTCCTAGCTGTCTGATAACCATCAGCCATCTAACAGCAGGTTTAGCTGTTCATAATAAGCTGGCTGCTAAAATGCAGAAAGTTCTGGAAGGGCCAGGACTCCATTTTAATCAAAAGGCACACAAATACCGTATGGTATCAGCTTAGATAAAAATACATTTCCACAGAACACAGGGAATCATTTCAAAGTTTGCAGATGACACAAAACTCAGAAATGTAGTAAGCAATGAGGAGGTTAGTAACAGACTTCAGGAGAACACAGACAGACTGGTGAAATGGGTAGACATGTGGCAGATAAAATTGAATGTAGAAAAGTGTAAAGTGATCCATTTTGGTAGGACGAATGAGGAGAGGCAGTATAAATTGAATGAAATAATTTCAAAGGAGGTGCAGGAACAGAGAGATCTCAGGGTGTAGGTACACAAATCTTTGAAGGTAGCAGGACACATTGAGAAGGCTGGTTAAGAAAAAGTGGATGGGCTCCTTGTACATATGCCATGATTTCACCTCCTGAAATGGGAGAGAGGCACGCGATATCCGGGGTGGACTGCGACCCCACTCCTGGCTCCGTGCCAGCTTCCCCCACGACTTTCTCCTGATTGGGCTTGTTAAGCCTGCCCTACGAGGTTCCTGGACAATTAATGATGTGTCATCATGGCCAACTTTATTTTGACAGTTGTGCTGTCAGTGTCATCATCATTATACGCAGTCCCTCAAAATCGAAGAAGACTTGCTTCCACTCTAAAAGTGAGTTCTCAGGTACAGTCCAATATGGGAATTACAGTCTCTGTCACAGGTAGGACAGACAATCGTTGAAGGAAAGGGTGGGTGGGGAGCCTGGTTTGCTGCACACTCCTTCCGCTGCCCGCGCTTGATTTCTGCATGCTCTTGGCGATGAGACTCGAGGTGCTCAGCGCCCTCCCTGTTGTTCTTCCTCCACTTTGGGCGGTCTTTGGCCTGAGCGAGAACACTGACGTTGGTGCGTCTATCCTCCCAGTGGATTTACAGGATCTTGCGGAGGCAGCGTTGGTGGTACTTCTCCAGCACTTTGACATGCCTGCTGTACATAGTCCACGTCTCTGAGCCATATAGGAGGGCGGGTATCCCTACTGCCCTGTAGACCATAAGCTTGGTGTCAGATTTGAGGTCCTTCAAACGCTTTCTTCCTCAGGTGACTGAAGGCTGCACTGACACACTGGAGGTGGTGTTGGACCTTGTCATTGATGTCTGCCCGTGCTGATAGTAGGCTCCCGAGGTATGGAAATTTCTGCCACATTGAGGTGCTGCAAACAGTGACAAGCACTGCACAAAGGTGCCGGCTGCACCCAGGCTCTCCCATGACTCCCTCTATATGCTTATGGAGCGAGTCACAGCATGCAGGGAGGTTCTCTTCCCTTCCTATGGGTGGAAGAGACCTCCCCAGGACACCAACGCAGCCTGGTTGTGCATTGCACAGAGGACATAAGCAGGAATGTCATCAGGAGGACATGGCTGCAGTGGTGCAAATCTTTCAATGATCTCAGTAGATCATGAAACATTACTGCAAAGCCACACTTAATCTCATCCTGCTGTGCCACTCATCACATTCCCATCACTCTGCCTTCCCTACTTTGCTCCTGCACAGTCTTACTCATAACAACTTACCTTGCACTTGTACCTCTCTATCTACATTATCACACCCTCCTCTCTCTAGCCACCCCTCACACTCACCCTCATCCTTGTCCAATCATACCAACTACAAACAGGGTAGACAATGTTCATGTAAAGTTTCTGTTAATGTGTTGTCAAACATTAAAAACTTTATTTTCAACACTTTGCCTTCTTGGACAGATTTGTGTGCACCTTTGGAAGTTTAGTGCGACATAATGGTACACACACCTCCCTCCCCCCAATGGCAATGGTGATGTGTGTGAAAGGAATGATTTGGGCATTGTAAGGATGCTTTATGATGTTGGAGTGGGGTGGTGCCAACATAGCACATCATGTGGCAGCCACAGTGTACAGCATCAAGTGAAGTAAATGTGGCCATGGTGATTCTGTCCCTGGCCACCCGTGCAGCAATGTGGTCAGGTACTGATGACCTGTGTCCTGTGCAGCATCAGGTGATTGCAAAGAGGGTTGGTGTTGTTCTTGGTGATGCTGGTGTGCCTGGTGATGGTGTTTGGTATGTTCGTGGTGGGATTCTGAGTACTAAGGTGAGATTTTTTCAAGGGCATCAATGCTGCTGGAATAGATGGCAACTGAAATTGAGATGACAGAAGTGATTTGTCAATTGTGAGAGTTTGCTCCAAGGAGATGACACTTCCAACCTTTCTAAAGCTGAACCGTGTATTCCAAATCCTGAAGACTCCAGCTTCTAACATTGAAAAGTGAATAGCTGTGAAATGGTAGCTTTTATACCACTTTTGCAGGTGTCACCTATTCAGAGGAATGGAGAGTCATTGACATGATCCCCGAGTGCCGTGAAAGTCATCAAAAAGCCGGAAAAATGGTAAATACATGGTAAAATGCTGTTTAAGTACCTTTAGACACATTCTCAACTATTCCAATTGGCTCACCCACTGTTCAGTATCGGGTCTGTAAAGTGCAGGCAGACCCGGCACTTCGGAAACTTGTACAGAGGTGGGTTCAGAGCAGAATTCTGACCCACTGGCAATCTTTTAGATTTTGACAGCTGTAAGATTCCAACATTTGTGGAAAACCCCCAGTGTTTGGACTCATTGAAAAGGAAATTCAATTTGGGACTATTAAGCAGAAAGTTTGGGATCCTAAAATGCATATGGAAGTTTGGGATTTTAAAAAGGTGCATGTTGGGTCTATGAGAAAAGGGCTGCAAGACCAGGGGTGGGTTCAACATCTGAAAAGCCAGTTTGGATATTGGGGCTAATCAAGCTGTCTGGGGATATTGGAGCTAATCAAGCTGTCTGGGGATATTGGAGCTAATCAAGCTGTCTGGGGATATTGGAGCTAATCAAGCTGTCTGGGGAACTGTTTACCCTCAAACCTGCCCCTAGAAGACATTTACATTTCAACAATCGACCCAAGGAAGTAGAGTTTCAGTCCAAGCACAGAACCCATCCAACACATGCTTAATACTAATCACCTTTCCAGCCTGCATAGTAAGCTCGGACCCAGGCAGACAACTCAACACCAGAAACTAACTTTAACAATTGCGACTCAAAACCAAAAGATAATTTCAACAATTGACACATTTTTAATTGAGTTACCATTAACGAGCCCGCCAAAATTAATGAGCCTGCCAAAACTTAAACGAAGAACTGGGCTTGATTTAGAAACATAGAAAATAGGTGCAGGAGTAGGCCATTCGGCCCTTCGAGCCTGCACCGCCATTCAATAAGATCATGGCTGATCACTCCCTCAGTACCTCTTTCCTTTCTCTCCATTGATTTGGCGTGCAGATAAGGAAGTCTCTCAAAGTATAATTGAGGCCCTGTTTTACAGTCAGTAGATTATTCACAGGTTACCATAGATCATTACAGCCAAGATAGAAGAAGTCAGTCTTCAGTGACCCCGGACATCATCGGACACATCGTGGCAACAAGAGCCTCACGAAACTATCAACAAACCATTACCAACAACCAACTTGGTAATATTGAGCCACCGCAAACGACAGATTTCGACCAGAACCAACTCGGAAGAAAACCGTAGATTTGAAAGTTTTCCACTCTACAATCTGTTCCTGACCTACAAAAGAGTAAAACTTTATCTAAAGTAACCCAAAATCCTACCTCTGCAAGAGAAAAGTGGGTACTTACCCCATAGATCAAAAACGTGCCCTACCTCATCAGCGGACACAACCCAACTGAAGAAAACGCAGTAAGTCCTCTACTACGTTCGGAGTACGGCAAGCGGAACCTACAAAAGCCAGCGAACCCCGAAATCGCGAACCACCGTCAACTGTCAAAGGAAGGATTGGTGAACATTATCCCCATTGCTCTAGAGTCTAACTTAGCTAGAGATAGGGATTGGGAGGTGGGTGGTGTTCCTCTGCTGTATCTTTTCTTGTGTGTGTATTAAAGTGTTCCCCATTTTGAGATTGTAAGATTTTGACATACATTAAATACTGTAATTTTCTTTCTTGAATAAAATCAAAGTTTCTTGCACCAAAACCAGTTGTCTGCTGCACTTTGTCACATCCCTAAATAAATCCAGTCTAGAATCAAGGGAGTGGGAGCGATTCGAACCGCTCAGAAGGTCAGAAGTGAACCTGACCCCTACACCACCCCGCTACACAGCGGAACTGTCTCCGAACCCACCCTCTGAGCACCGGCCAAATCCAGGCCATAGTGTGCAAAAGCAAAACCTTTATAAATCACTTGTTCAGCCTCAGCTGGAGTATTGTGTCCAATTCTGGGCACAACACATTAGGAAGGCCTTAGAGAGGGTGCAGAAGGGAAATACTAGAATGCTACCAGGGATGAGGACTTCATTTATGTGGAGAGACTGGAAAAGCTGGAGTTGTTTTCCTCAGAGCAGGAAAGTTTAAGAAGAGATTTGAAAGAGGTGTTTAAAATCATGAATGGTTTCGATAAGAGTAAATAAGGAGAAACCGTTTCCAGTGGCAGAAGGATGGTTAATCAGAGGACCCAGAACTAGAGGCAACATGAGGAATTTTTCCTTTATGCAGTGAGTTGGAATACGCTGCCTGAAAGGATGCTGGGAGCAGATTTAATGGCCCTGACATTGTGGTCAGAGGCTTCCTTCGGACAAACGCCTCCAACCCAAAATTGTTTTGCGAAAGTACCTGGTGGTCCCGGAGGCGCCTTCGGAGGCCATCTTTTCCCACGTATTGCAGTGCGCCCCTGTTTTCAAGGTACGGATGGAGAAGCTGGAGTCACGTGGGCCTAGACAACCAATCACGGTACAGTATTCTCATTGATAGTAATGGGAACTCCGATTTTACGAGTTCCCATTACTATCAATGAGAATAATCCCCTAAAACACCCAAACACAACATAATAATTTAAGAAACACCTCACATATTTAAAATTAATTGAACTTAAAGTTAATTAAATGTTTTAGAAAAAATATATATTTTTTGGATTTTTTTTAATGTGTTTTAATAGGGTTTACAATAAACTTCCCTTAATGGATAGGGTTTTCAACTCTAAAAATGTGTTTAAATTTAATTTTTATGCATTTTAAACCACTTATGCTGGTAAAAGTAGGCTATGCGCCTGCTTTTACTAGGCGTAAAAGTTTCAAGGACATTCACTGGGCAAGGGATGGCCAAATAGCCCAATCTCACCCGCACGAATGTCCTTGCTGCGGGGGATGCGTTCGATCTGTCAAGCCAAAACTTGACTGAACGTAAAAGCTGGTTTGCAGCACAACGGCTTTTGCGAGGCTTCGCCGGGTCTGTACACACTCCGTATGGACCTGGCGAGGCCGGGATTTCACACCCTTTCAAATGGGAATTGGATAATTACTTGAATGGAATTTTTTTTACATCATCATAGGCAGTCCCTTGGAATCGAGGAAGACTTGCTTCCACTCTAAAAATGAGTTCTTAGGCGACTGAACAATCCAATACGAGAAACACAGTCCCTATCACAGGTGGGACAGATAGTCGTTGAGGGAAAGGGTGGGTGGGACTAGTTTGCTGCATGCTCCTTCCGCTGCCTGCACTTGATTTCTGCATGCTCTCGGCGACGAGACTCGAGGTGCTCAGCGCCCTCCCAATGCACTTCTTCCACTTAGGGCGGTCTTTGGCCAGGGACTCCCAGGTGTCAGTGGGGATGTCGCACTTTATCAGGGAGGATTTGAGGGTGTTCTTGTAACGTTTCCTCTGCCCACCTTTGGCTCGTTTGCAGTGAAGGAGTTCCGAGTAGAGCACTTGCTTTGGGAGTTTTGTGTCAGGCATGCGGACAATGTGGCCTGCCCAGCGGAGCTGATCGAGTGTGGTCAGTGCTTCGATGCTGGGGATGTTGGCCTGATCGAGGATGCTAATGTTGGTTCATCTGTTATCCCAGGGGATTTGCAGGATCTTGCGGAAACATGGGGGAGATGTGGGCTATGGGGACAGACCAGGGAGTGGATAGCCCTACGAAAGAGACAGCACAGACAAGCCGAATGACATCCTTCTGTGCTGTATCAGTCTATGATTCTACCAATCTGTGTACTGCATTCATTTGCGAGTTACTATGAGGCAGGCGTTGCATCATTTAAAATAAATGGATTATTGCCTGCCTAAAGCACAAAGGGGACATGGTGTATTCGTATCTGAACCTCACCAAACAGAATATATGGCCCCATATATTCAACCTTCTCTCCACATTGCAGTTTTTATAATCAGCCATAATCACTTAAAGAATAAGGGTAAAGGATATCACCAAGCGAGTGCAGTACATTCTGTGAGGAGAAGGGGAACAGCCAAAGGTCATGGTCCATATTGGAACCAACGACATAAGAAACATACAATGTGGTGAAGACTAGTGGGAGGCCAGAGGATTGGGAAACTTTTAAAAGCCAGCAAATAATAATAAAGAGAGGGAAGATAGATTATGAAAGTAAACTAGTACGAAATATAAAAACAGAGTTTCTATAGGTACATAAAAAGGAAAAGAGTGGCTAAAGTAAATGCTTGTCCCCTAGAGGATGAGACTGGGGAATTAACAATGGGGAACAGGGAAATGGCAGAGACTTTGAACAAATATTTTGTATCGGTCTTCACAGTAGAAGACACTAAAAACATCCCAATAGTGGATAATTAAGAGGCTATAGGTCAGGAGGAACTTAATGCAATCACTACCACTAAAGAAGTCATACTCAATAAAATAAAGGGACTAAAAGCAGACAAGTCCCCTGGACCTGATGGTTTGCATCCTAGGGTCCTAAAAGAAGTAGTTGCAGAGATAGTGGATGCATTGGTTGTAATCTACCAAAATCCTCAGGAGTCTGGGGAGGTACCTACGGATTGCAAAACCACAAATGTAACGCCCCTATTTAAAAAAGGAGGCAGACAGAAAGCAGGAGACTATAGACCAGTTAGTCTAACATTTGTCGTTGGGAAAATGCTGGAGTCCATTATTA
This sequence comes from Pristiophorus japonicus, assembly GCF_044704955.1. Taxonomy (NCBI): domain Eukaryota; kingdom Metazoa; phylum Chordata; class Chondrichthyes; family Pristiophoridae; genus Pristiophorus; species Pristiophorus japonicus. Next base: position 80,202,381 of record NC_091990.1, read on the forward strand.
AGGAAGCAGTAGCAGGACATTTGGAAATGCATCATTCAATCAAGCAAAGTCAGCATAGCTTTATGAAAGGGAAATCATGTTTGACAAATTTGCTGGAGTTCTTCGAGGATGAAACGAACAAGGTAGCTAAGGGGGAACCAATGGATGTGGTGTATTTGGATTTCCAGAAGGCATTCGATAAGGTGCCACATAAAAGGTTACTGCACAAGATAAAAGTTCACGGGGTTGGGGGTAATATGTTAGCATGGATTGAGGATTGGCTAATTAACAGAAAACAGAGAGTCGGGATAAACGGGTCATTTTCCAGTTGGCAAACAGTAACTAGTGATCAGAGCTGGGGCCTCAACTATTTACAATCTATATTAATGACTTGGATGAAGGGACAGAGTGTAATGTAGCCAAGTTAGTTGATGATACAAAGATGGGTGGGAAAGCAAATTGTGGGGAGAACACAAACCATCTGCAAAAGGATATAGATAGGCTAAGTGAGTGGGCAAAAATTTGGCAGATGGAGTATAATGTGTGAAAATGTGAGGTTATCCACTTTGGCAGAAAAAATAGAAAAGCTAATTATAATTTAAATGAAAAAAAATTGCAAAGTGCTGCAGTACAGAGAGACCTGGGGGTCCTTGTGCATGAAACACAAAAAGTTAGTATGCAGATACAGCAAGTAATCAGGAAGGCAAATGGAATGTTGGCCTTTATTGCAAGGGGGATAGAGTATAAAAGCAGAGAAGTCCTGCTACAACTGTACAGGGTATTGGTGAGGCTACACCTGGAATACTGCGTACAGTTTTGGTCTCCGTATTTAAGAAAAGATATACTTGCATTGGAGGTTGTTCAGAGACGGTTCACTCAGTTGATTCCAGAGACTTATGAAGATAGGTTGAGTAGGTTGGGTCGATAATCATTGGAGTTCAGCAGAATGAGAGGTGATCTTATCGAAATATATAACATAATGAGGGGGCTCGACAATGTGGATGCAGTGAGGATAGGGGAAACTAAAACTAGGGGACATAGTCTCAGAATAAGGGGCCACTCATTTTAAACTGGATGAGGAGCAATTTCTTCTCTGAGAGGATTGTAAATCTGTTGAATTCTCTACCCCAGAGAGCTGTGGAGGCTGGGTCATTGAATATATTTAAGGCGGAGATAGACAGATTTTTGAGCGATAAGGGAATAAAGGGTTATGGGTCGTGAGCAGGGAAGTGGAACTGAGTCCATGATCAGATCAGCCATGATCTTATTAAATGGCGAAGCAGGTTCAAGGGGTCAAATGGCCTACTCCTGATCCTATTTCTTATGTTCTTGTGAAAAGCATTGGGGACCTTCAGGCTGAGTTTCAGGAGCTGGGAAGAAGATGTAAAAAACAGTACCTTAAAGGTAGTAATCTCAGGATTAATCCCACTGCAATGTGCTAGTGAGTATAGAAACAGGATGAGAGTGCAGGTGAATGCATGGCTGGAGAAGTGGTGCAGGAGGGAGGTTTCGCATTCTACATGCGAACATACAAAAAATGCCGGACAGGTAAAGACCACCTGGTCCATTGAGCCTGTCCCACAAAATTGCGATACCTTGTGTATCACAACATATACACTCCACCCCACCCCAAACCAAGTGACCTCCTGGGAGAAGCAAAAAAACAGATAAAAACCCAGACCAATTTGAGGAAAAAAATCTGGGAAATTCCTCTCCAACCCATCTAGGCGATTGAAACGGGTCCAGGAGATCACTCTGACCATTAAATTCCTTGCAGTATCTACCTTCTGTAAGAGTTAATCTCCGCCACAGCCAGAAACAAATCCAGCTTTCGCTTGAAGGAATTCAGTGAGTCTGCATCCACCACATGAAATGGCAGTTGGTTCCAGAGGTCTTCTATTCTCTAAAAGAACCACATCCTGACATCTAACCTAGATCTAGCCTTATACAACTTACATTTGTGATCCCTGGTCCTGCTGAACCTATTTAATTCTTGTGGCATTGGGACCGGTTCCGAGGGAAGATGCACCTGTACAAAATGGACAGGTTGCACCTGAATAAAGCTGGGACCAATATTCTTGATGAGAGGTTAACTAGTACAGTTGGGGAGTGTTTAAACTAATTTGGTAGGTTAGAGGAACCAGAAAACAGCAGATTGGGACAGAAATTAGATCAGAGTTCAGAGAGGTATAAACAACAATAAAATTTGAAGTATCACAAAAATTGCAGGGAGCAGATTGAAGAAAATAGCAAAAGTGACAAAAGAGGCATTAAATTGTATGTACGTCAATGTCCATAGCGTAACTAGTAAGGTTGGTGAGCTGCAGGCACAAATTGCTGTACAGGATTATGACGTGTTGCATTAACACAGATATGGCTCAAACATTCAGGAATGATAGAGAAGGAAAAGGAGAAGAAGGTGTGGCAGTATTGATTAAGGATAATGTTACAGTTCTAAATAGAATAAAATTACTAAATGGTTATTGGAATGAATCATTTGGCTTGAGTTGAGGAACAGAGGGGGAGCTGTTACATTGTTGGCAGTTTTTATAGAGCTCCAAACAATAAGGAGAGTAAAGAGCAAATTTGTCAGCAATTTTCAACTGCATGTAACAAAGGTAATGGGCCAAAAATCACGGTCTGTACGGGCACGTACGATGTGTGCACGCACTCTTAGTGGCCCTGCAAGTGCTGGTTCTTGGCAGCAATGCACTTGCGATCTTGACAGATCCAACGCTTCCCCAGGAGAAGGGCCTTCGTTGGCGGAGATTTGGGCTATTTGCCCAACTCCAGCCCAGCGAATGTCCTTCAAACTCTTACGCCTGGTAAAAACAAGTGTAAGGCCTGCTTTTGCCAGCGTAAGAGTTTTAAAAGATAGAAAAATAAAATGTTGTCAATAATTTTTATATTAAAAACCCTGTCCATTAAAGTAAGTTTATTTTTACCCTTATTAAAACATATTAACAAAAATCTCACATCATAATTTTTTTGGCTAAAACATTTAAGTAAATTCAATTTCAATTAATTTTAAATATGTGATGTGGTTTTCTTATTTATTTTAAATGTTTATGTGTTTTTGGGGTATCCCCATTCACAATAATGGTGATGTTCGTACTGAGATCATTATTACTGTGAATGGGGATACTCCACTTTCATTGGTTGGTCCGGCCCACATGCTCCCAGACTGCACATACGCTCCTGGAATACGTGTGCCCCTAGGCTGGGCTTTGAATGGAGGCCTCGGAGCGCAAGTCTACGTTCCTCTGGGACCAATAGCTACTTGCGTAAAAAAAATTTTGGTCGGAGGCATCTGCCCACAGGAAGCCTCCGACCGCAATTTGTGGCCAATATTAGAAGACTTGTAGTACCCTAATATAGACTGATAAAACATAGTGCTAAGGGTAGAGAAGGAAAAGAATTTCTGATATGTGCACAGGAGAACTTTCTCAATCTATGTGCTGTAAACTGCAGCCTCTCCGGGTGCGTACAATAAGTGCACACGCCGGAAAAGACATTGCAAGTGCCGGTTCTTGGCCCGTGACGTGCATGCACTGAGAGTCGGCATTTGCGAAATGTTAACATTTCTTTTGACAGTTCCAGCGCATCCCCGGGAGAAGGACATTCACATGCAGTGAATGGGCTATTTGCCCAACACTTGCCCAGCGAATGTCCTTCAAACTCCTACGCCTGGTAAAAGAAAGTATATGGCCTGCTTTTACCAGCATAAGAGTTTTAAAAGATAAAAAAATAAAATGTTACCAATAATTGTTATATTAAAAACCCTGTATATTAAGGTAAGTTTATTTCTTACTCCGATTAAATGATATAAAAAAAAGACAAAAAAATAAATTTTCATCTAAAACATTTAATTAAATTCAATTTCAATTAATCTTAAATATGTGAAGTGTTTTTCTTATTTATTTTCGTTGTTTATGTGTTTTTCGGGGTATCCTCATTCATAGTATTGGTGATCTCCGTACAAACGGAATTCACCATGAATGGTAATGGTGATAATAAGAACATAAGAACATAAGAAATAGGAGCAGGAGCAGGCCATTTGGTCCCTCGAGCCTGCTCCACCTTTTGATAAGATCATGGCCGATCTGATCATGGACGCAGCTCCACTTCCCTGTCAGCTCCCCATAACTTTTCACTCCCTCATTGCTCAACCATCTGTTTATCTCCACCCTAAATATATTCAAGACCCAGCCTCCACAGCTCTCTGGGGCAGAGAATTACACAGATTTACAACCCTCTGAGAGAAGAAATTCCTCCTCATCTCAGTTTTAAATGGGCGACCCCTTATTCTGAAACTATGCCCTCTAGTTCTAGATTCCCCCACGAGGGGAAACATCCTCTCTGCATCTACCCTGTCAAGCTCCCTCAGTATCTTATGTTTCGATAAGATCACCTCTCATTCTTTTAAACTCCAATGAGTATAGGCCCAACCTACTCAACCTTTCTTCATAAGTCAACCAATTCATCTCAGGAATCAACCTAATGAACCTTCTCTGAACTGCCTCCAATGCAAGTATAACCCTCCTTAAATAAGGAGACCAAAACTGTATGCAGTACTCTAGGTGTGGTCTCACCAATACTCTGTACAGTTGTAGCAGGACTTATCTGCTTTTATACTCTATCCCCCTTGCAATAAAGGCCAACATTCCATTTGCCTTCCTGATTACTTGCTGTACCTGCATACTAACCTTTTGTGTTTCATGCACAAGGACCCCCAGGTCCCTCTGTACTGCAGCATTTTGTAATTTCTCTCCATTTAAAGAATAATTTGGGGTTTTTTTCTGCCAAAGTGGATAACCTCACACTTTCCCACATTATACTCCATTTGCCGTATTTTTACTCACTCACTTAGCCTGTCGATATCCCTTTGCAGATTTTTTGTGTCCTCCTTACAATTTGCTTTCCCACCCATCTTCGTATCATCAGCAAACTTGATTATATTACACTCTGTCCCTTCATCCAAGTCATTAATATAGATTGTAAATAGTTGAGGCCCCAGGACTGATCCCTGCGGCACCCCACTAGTTACTGTTTGCCAACCGGAAAATGACCCATTTATCCCGACTCTCTGTTTTCTGTTAGACAATTCTCTATCCATGCTAATATATTGCCCCCAACCCTGTAAACTTTTACCTTGTGCAGTAACTTTTTATGTGGCACCTTATCGAAACACTTCTGGAAATCCAAATACACCACATCCACTTGTTCCCCCTTATCCACCCTGCTCATTACATCCTCGAAGAACTCCAGCAAATTTCCAGATACTCCATTTTAATTGGTTGGTCCAGCCCAAGTGATCATAAGCTACACATATGCTTCTGGAATAGATAGGCCCATACGCTGCGCTGCGCATGGAGGCCTTCTAGCACAAGTCTACGTTCCTCCGGGACCACCAGGGTACTTTTGTAAATATTTTTGTGGTTGGAGGCACACGCCCACGGGAAGCTTCTGACTGCAACTTCTGGGCTATAAGTATGTCTCCAGTTCAACAAGGAAGGAAGCTGTGTTGGATCTGGTTGTGGGAAATGAAGTAGGCCAAGTGGATGTGTTACGGTAGGAGGTCATCTAGCTAACAGTGACCACAATATAATTCAGTTTTAGGTTATTATGGAAAGGGACCAGAAAATATCGAAGGAAGAAATGCTCAACTGTAAAAGATCTAATTTGACTGATTTCAGGGGGGAATTTAAATGTTAAAACGGGGGGGGAGAGGCAAAGAGAGGTTACAAGAAAAGATTAGCAGGCAACATTAAATTGGACTCAAAAACATATTATAAACATATAGGGCTAGACTTTCCATTATTTTTGCATGCATACCGCCGACTTAATGTCCATTTTATCGCTGAAATGAGGTGTAAAGCCCATATATCGCCCATTTAGCCACAAAATGGAAAGTAACGCCCATTTCTCAGTCACTTATCGGCAAGCATTACTATCGGCATGTACGTAACACTGATAAAAAATAATACTGCCCGCCTGTTAGTGTTAGTGTTTATCAGAAGAATCACTCAACACTCAGAGTCGGTTCCAACGCCAGTGTGGCCTTTATTGACGCCAGCGGGGAGGAAGTCACAGGACTGGATCCAGGCTTCTCTCCGCTGAACAAAGGGTTTAATGGATTTTTATATGTTTTACAACATGTGTTTTACAACAGTTTACTACAGTTACATACTATCCAATCATATTAATTATAAATTCAATTAGACCAATAGGTAAAGTTAGTTTCTAAACATAAAGTGGCTCATGTGTTGCCAAGAGATGTGTTGCTAAGGGGTGTGTTGCTAGGAATGACTCATGTGTCTTGTAACATGGCATGGGCCTCCCTTATCTTACTGTCCTTGGATGCTGTCTTTGGGTAGCCTCCTTATCTCAATCCTGCTACAGAGTCGTATTGTTACTAGAACATTTAGTCCTGAGGCCTGGCTGATTACAGACACCTGCAGAGCTTGCTTGCTGGTTCTGTGTGGGAACAAGGTCAGGCCGAAATAGGTCAGTTGGGAGAGTGTTAGATTGAAGGTCTAAAGGTTCCTGGTTCAATCCTGGGTTGCGGTAATATCTGGTGATTTAAATCCCAAAAGAGTTCTGTGTGGGAACAACAAGTATCAGTCTCCAGGAATGCAGTCTATTTCAGCTAACAGAAATCCCTTGAGGCTTCACTGGTAGCCATTTTATGGTGCAAGTTACATATTTAATTCTAACCTTATACTACAGGTGTATTTCTAACCTTAACCTACAGGTGCCGTTGCCCTAGGGTGCCTAATACCTACAACACCGCCCACTTTTTTGGGGCGGCAAGATCAGAATGGGCGAAACCAACGCCCATAATATCGCCCAGCACATAATTAACGCCGAGATTTAATAATACCGCTCGGCCACTGTTTTTTGTCGTAAAGATCACATTTGCCGAAGCTAACGTCCAGAAAATCGCCCAGCGTTACTTTAGGCACCTTGCACACATTTCACCGACAATATCGCTCGCTGAAAAAACCGCTGTGAAAAAGTTGAACTGAACTGAACTAATCACAGCGGTATGGATGCCATGTTCTAAATCACAGGTCGCTTCATTTAAAAGGCTGCTTCAACTTCGGGGGAGTTTGGATGTACTCTGGAGGTGTTTTAAGGTGATGTGAACATCTGAACAAACATCTTATCATACTATGGACAATTGGAATTTACTTTAGGTGTCTTAGTGGGGACATTGTTTGTGAAGAATCGACGTAATACTGGTAGCTATTGGAATGGGGCCTGTCATTTCTCAGCCTGTCTTGATGACCACGCACATGCTGCAGACTCGAGATGGCAGAAGGTATATTTATGTGCATTATGTGCTGTCAAATATACCTTCAGACGTGTCAGTCTGATGAGGAGGACCAGACGTTATAACCCCCGCACTTACAGGGAGAAGCAGTCTTACCTCAACTTGTCCGACACCATGAGATATGCCAGCTCATCAGGAGAGATCTGCAGTCTGCCAGCACCATCAGGACCGCACTGTCCGTCAAGGTCAATGTCACCGCAGCACTTTCGTTCTACATGTCGGGTTCCTTTCAGGCCTCAGCTGGCGACATTTGCACTGTATCTCAGCATGCCACACATTGCTGCATTAGACAGATCACTGAAGCCCTTTACACACGTAGGATGGACTTTATCAGTTTCCCTATGACCAGGGAGGCTCAGACTGAGAGAGCTTTAGGATTCTATCGAATTGCTAACTTCCCCAAGGTGCAGGGAGCAATAGATTGTACGCACATTGCCATGCAGGTACCTTTTCAGGATGCAGAGGTTTTTAGGAACCGCAAGGGATTCCACTCCCTGAATGTGCAACTCGTTGTCGACCACCAGCAAATTATAATGGCAGTGAATGCTAAATTTACGGGCAGTATCCATGATGCTCACATCCTGCATGAGAGCTGTATCTAACATGTTTACCAGTCAGCCACAAGATCAATGCTGGATGTTTGGTAACAAAGGATATGGCCTCGCCACCTGGCTGATGACCCTCCTGCGTGACACCCTCATCGAAGCCGAGAAGCAATACAACGAGAGCCACAGATCCACAGAGCCACTCGCAATATCGTCGAGAAAACCATTGGAGTGCTTAAGCAGCACTTAAGATATCTGGACCACTCAGGAGGAGAGCTCCAATACCACCCTGAGCAAGTAGCTCAATTCATGGTGGTGTGCTCCATGCTGAACAACTTGGCTATCAGGTGGGGACAAGAATTGCCAGAAGGGTCTGACAATCCACCTCAGGAGAGAGAGGAAGAGGAGGACGAGGAGGTGGACGCTGACCTCGGGCCAGACAATCAGGCTGTCGCTGAAACCATGCACCCGCCCCCCTGTAGACCGCAAGAAAGTGCCCGTGGTGGCTACATAGCTGCAATACTCTTACGTCAGCAGCTCATAAATGAGCGCTTTAATTGAAAGAACGTTGGTGGTATTTACAAAGCTGCAACACTGTGTAGGTCATACATCAATGGTGTGCATCACCTTGGTGACAGTTAAAGGTTAAGTTGATTCAAGTGAAGTGTAATTATACCCTTTCATGTTAAGGAATCACCAGTGTGTAATGGTGCAGCTATCTGAGACAATGCGCAACAAGGTAATGTTAAATAAAAAACATTTAAACCGACCATTTGTCTGAAATCATAAGTATAGCTATAAAAAACATCCCACCCCACCCCCGCCCCACCCCACATCAAATTTATCACATTTACATCATTATAATGGACCCAATTTGCAGCAAAACAGAACACAAATGCAAACCAACAAGGTAGCCCCCTCGCCCCTTGCTCCGACCCTCCCACCAAAATAGCACCAGCAACCTAAAAATATGCCCAGACAACACCTGCGGCCATGATCTCCCTTTCCTTTCCCCCACCCCACCCCCCCCATCCCCGCTTCTCCTCCCCACCTCTACCCCTTCCCCTCCTGACTCCAAGCCTCCTGGCCAAGGAGCTCCTCAGGCTCTGTTTCATTGGGGGGATGACGGCAGAACCGCTGCTTGGACCGATATGGGAGAGGACGGTCCCGAGGTGGGAATGTGCTCCGAGGCAGATGCAAGATCTTCCTCCTGGCTCTCGTGTCATTGGCAATGGAGGTGCGGCACCTTGGGGTACAGTGCCGTGCTCTGGGACCACTGGGAGCCCTCTGCCACCAATGTTCCTGGCTAACAGCTCCAGGGCCTCCTCCATCCCTTCCATGTTATATATTATTTGTTGGACAAAAACTCTGCCAACTATGTTCTTGGTGCTTAGTAGGCTTTTTATTGCTGGTGAATCTCCCTCCAGCCTCCCACAACAGCCAAACAAGCACACACCACACCCACACCTGTGTTCAGTCCCTTTCTGCTCCCTCTCTCTCTGTCTCTTCTTCTGCATATGTAATGATGACCCCTGACCTCCTGAAACACGGGAAATGAGCGTTGCCATGCCGTTGCTATGGTCGGTGACACTTTACAGCAGACGGTCAAAACATTTTAACACTGACGACCATTTCAGATCGCTCGCAGTAGTGCCCATTTTAAAAAATGGAAAGTTAGGGTTTTGGAAATGGGCGATTATTCGGCGATCTCAAAACTCATATTTACCGCCCACGCTGGAAATAATGCCCATTTTTGGCTGATTTGCACAAAAGTAGAAAGTCTAGTCCATAAAATGTAAGCAATTTGCTAGGGAAAAATTTGAGCCTATTGAGGACCCAAGGGCAATCTTCTTTATCGAGGCAGAGGACATAGCAAAAGTATTATATATTTTGCATCAGTCTTCACAAAGGAAGCGGATAATGTGAAGGTTACACTGAAAGAAGAGAGGGAATTTATGGACAGGTTGATAATAATAGAGAAGACATATGAAAAAGTTGGGAATTTGGAGACAGTGGAATTCTCTGGAAAGTACTGGGTGAGTCTGGGTGAGTAGTAGCTGTAAGAAGTGAAATTTAGTTTAATATTTTGAATTTAACTTAGAACTTTAAAAATTGGAGTTAACTGTCAGAGATTTGTAAGTGCTTGTCTCGAATAAGTGCTAATTACTGTGTGTAGGGTGCTGGGTCTGCACCTGTAATTTGGGTGTGGCTCGAAGAGAATGAAAGCACAGAGTGATTATTTGCAACAGTTTTTTGTATGTCCTTCTGCACATGCGCGACCTGGTCTCTGCTCCCGACGTGCTGCGCATGCGCACGACTGCACTGGACTTCGCCCCCTCCGACCAGGCAAGCGCAGACTCCTCGAACTCGAAACCAGACGTAGGGCCTGTATCATAAGGAGCCCGGTGCTGCTGCTGACCACATTAATTGTCTAAAATATCGCTGTGATTATCTACATGAACATTTTCACTGCCTTCTGTGGGAAAGAATTAAACTCAGAGGTGGTGAGAGACTGGGGGGGGGAGAGAGAGACTGGGGGGGAGAAAGAGAGAGACTGGGGGGAGAGAGAGACTGGGGGGGGGAAGAGAGAGACTGGGGGGTGAGAGAGAGACTGGGGGGGAGAGAGAGACTGGGGGGAGAGAGAGACTAGGGGGGAGAGAGAGAAACTGGGGGGAGGGGGGCGAGAGACTGGGGAGGGGGGGGAAGAGAGACTGGGGAAGGAGTCCGAGAGGGACTGAGGAGGGTGAGAGAGTGAGACTGGGGAGGGAGTGAGAGAGAGACTGGGGAGAGAGAGAGAGAGAGAGATTGGGGAGAGAGAGAGAGAGACTGGTGAGAGAGAGAGAGAGAGAGAGAGAGACTGGGGAGAGAGAGAGAGAGAGACTGGAGGGAGTGAGAGAGACTGGGGAGGGAGTGAGAGAGAGACTGGTGGGAAAGAGAGAGAGAGAGAGAGAGAGAGACTGGGGGGGAGAGAGAGAGAGAGACTGGGGGGGAGAGAGAGAGAGAGACTGGGGAGAGAGAGAGAGAGTGAGAGACTGGGGAGAAAGAGAGAGACTGGGGAGAGAGAAAGAGACTGGGGCGAGAGAGAGACTGGGAGGAGAGAGAGTGGGGGGAGAGAGAGACTGGGGAGTGAGTGAGAGAGAGAGACTGGTGGGAGAAAGAGACTGGGGAGGGAGTGAGAGAGAGACTGGTGGGAGAGGGAGAGAGAGACTGGTGGGAGAGAGAGAGAGAAAGAGAGACTTGTGGGAGAGAGAGAGAGAGACTGGGGGGAGAGAAAGAATGACTGGGGTGAGAGAGAGAGAGACTGGGTTGGGGGGAGAGAGATCAAGACTGGTGGGAAAGAGAGAGTGGGAAAGAGGGAGAGAGACTAGGGAGAGAGAGAGACTGGGGGGGGAGAGAGAGCGAGAGAGACTGGGGAGGGAGAGAGAGATTGGTGGAAGAGAGAGACTGGGGAGAGAGAGAGACTAAGGAGAGCGAGAGAGAGACTGAGGGGAGGGGAGGAGAGAGAGGGAGACTTGTTATGTATGCAAACCTCACCAATGTGTAAAACTTGCCACTAGGGGGCACACCTGTGGGAGACCTAAGGGTCACCTGTGCACCCCGGGCAAGCAGGTATAAAAGGCAATCCACCACACTGCTTCCTCACTTTGGAGTTACATTAAAGAGACCAAGGTCACAATAGTTTGAGCTTATAACATAGTCTTGTGGAGTTATTCTGAATATAACAATTAGCGACGAGTTACAGATCACGAACTTTCACGCAGTAATGGTTGCCATTGGTATTCTTGAGCGATTTGTTGAGTGTGATGATTGGGAAGCCTTCATTGAGCATCTCGACCAGTACTTCGTGGCCAACGAGCTGGACATGGCTGAGACGGCGGTCAAGCGCAGGGCGATTCTCCTCACCGTATGTGGCTCTTCAATATATGGCCTCTTCAAAAATCTGCTGGTACTGGCCAAACCAACGGACAAGACTTACACAGAGCTGTGCACGCTGGTTCGGGAACACCTCAAGCCGAAGGAGAGCATCCTAATGGCCAGATATCGCTTTTATATGCACCATCGCTCCGAGGGCGAGAACGTGGTGAGCTTTGTCGCCGACCTAAGACGCCTTGTGGGACAGTGCGAATTTGCCGGATCTTTGGGGGAAATGTTGCGGGACTTTTTCATGTTTGGAATCGGCCACAAGGTCATTCTTCGCAAACTGCTGTCTGCCAAATCCCTAGATCTGAGCAAGGCCATCACGATAGCCCAGGCTTTCATATCCACGAGCGACAACACGAAACAGATATCTTCACAGCATCGAAACTCACTGGCAAGTACTGTGTATAAAATAACGCCTTCAGCAGGCAGAACTGTACATGGCAGGGCCAACACGACCGCAGAGGCCAGGCTTAGGGTGACTCAGAGGCCGCTGTGGGGTGTGAATGCGTATCCATTAACACCATGTTGGCGCTGCGGTGGCAGTCATAAAGCCATCAATGTCGATTCAAGCACTATGTGCGCAAGGGCTGTGGAGCACCTACAGCGAATGTGAAAATGACCTCTGACTCACCACGTGGCAGAGTCAGCAGAGGACGACCGATCCAGCATGGATCACGCTGAACGAGCAGGAGAAGCTTCTCAACCTGAGGATGAAGAGGAAGTGTATGGGGTACACATCTTCACCACAAAAAGCCCTCCGATAATATTAAAAGTTAAACTTAACGGTACTCCAGTCTCCATGGAATTGGACACGGGGGCGAGTCAATCAATCATGAGCCAGAAGACTTTTGAGAAACTGTGGGGCAACAAGACACAGAAGCCAAAACTGAGCCCAACTCACACAACGCTGCGCACTTACACCAAAGAACTCATACCTGTTATCGGCAGTACAGCAGTGAAAGTATCGTACGACGGAATGGTGCATTATTTACCACTATGGATTGTACCAGGCGATGGCCCAACGCTGTTCGGCAGAAGCTGGCTAGGAAAGATCCGATGGAACAGGACATCATCAAAGCACTGTCTTCGGTGGATGATGCCCCGTATGCCCAGGTACTAAACAAATTCCCGGCGTTTTTCGAGCCAGGCATCGGCAACTTCACATGCGCCAAGGTGCAGATCCATCTTGTTCCTGGGGCATGGCCCGTTCATCACAAGGCCCGAGCAGTCCCATATATGATACGAGAGAAAGTCGGGATTGAGCTGGACAGACTTCAACGAGAGGGAATCATATTGCCAGTCGAGTTCAACGAGTGGGCCAGTCCAATCGTGCCGGTGCTAAAGAGCGATGGGACGGTCAGAATCTGCCGGGACTACAAGGTAACATTCAATCGAGTCTCGTTACATGATACCTAAAGCAGAGGACCTATTCGCAACGCTAGCAGGGGGAAAGTCATTCACTAAGCTAGACCTAATCTCTGCTTACAAGACACAGGAACTGGCTGAACCCTCAAAGTAATTGACGTGCATCAACACGCACAAAGGACTGTTCGTGTACAACAGGTGCCCCTTTGGGAATTGCATGGCTGTGGCCATCTTCCAAGAGGAACATGGAGAGTCTGCTGACATCGGTTCCATGCACCGTGGTGTTCCAAGACGGCACCACCGAACACTTGCACAACCTGGAAAAGGTTCTAAAGCAACTGGACAGAGTGGGACTCAGGCTGAAACGCTCCAAGTATGTTCTCATGGTGCCAGAGGTCGAATTTATGGAGAGAAAGATTGCGGCAGACGGCATCAGACCCACAGACTCCAAGATGGAGGCCATCAAGAATGCACCCAGACCACAGAATGTGAAGGAGCTGCATTCGTTCTTGGGACTCCTCAACTATTTTGGTAACTTTCTACCGGGTTTGAGCACTTTGCTGGAACCCTTGCATTTATTGCTACGCAAGGGTGACGACTGAGTTTGGGGTAAATCTCAAGAGACAGCCTTTAATAAGGCCAGAAACCTGCTATGCTCTAACAAGTTACTTGTATTGTATGATCCATGTAAATGTTTAGTACTAGCTTGTGATACGGGTTCGGTTGTGTGTTACAGCAAGCAAATGTGTCAGGCAAACTACAACCGGTTGCATATGCGTCCAGAAGTTTATCTAAGGCTGAAAGAGCCGACAGTATGGTTGAGAAAGAACTATTAGCATGCGTATACGAGGTTAAGAAAATGCACCAATGCCTATTTGGACTCCGGTTCGAGCTCGAAACCGATCACAAATCGCTCATTTCGCTGTTCTCAGAAAGCAAAGGTATTAACACCAATGCTTCATCCTGCATCCAAAGATGGGCACTAACGTTATCTGCGTATGACTGTAATCCGCCACAGACCAGGCACTAAGAACTGTGCTGATGCCCTCAGTTCGCTACCATTGCCCACCACCGGGTTGGAAATGGTGCAACCCACAGACTTGCTCCTTGTAATGGATGCTTTTGAGAGCGAGGGGTCACCCGTCACAGCTCGCCAGATCAGGATCTGGACTAGCCAGGACCCTGTGTTATCACTAGTAAAAAGCTGCGTCCTTAATGGGAGCTGGTCGGTGATTCTCAGTAAAATGCAAGACGAAATTAAGTCGTTTTACCGATGCAAGGATGAAATGTCCATCCATTCGGATCGTCTCCTATGGGGGAATCGAGTAATTTTGCCAAAAAAAGGCACGGAAAAACTTATACACAATCTACACAGTACCCATCCAGGCATAGTCATGATGAAAGCTATCGCCAGGTCGCATGTTTGGTCGCCCGGCATTGATTCGGAATTGGAGTCATGCGTACACCAATGTAACACTTGCTCATAGTTGAGCAATGCACCTAGGGAGGCCCCACTGAGTCTGTGGTTGTGTCGCTCCAAACCGTGGTCCTGGGTCCACGTTGAATTTGCTGGCCCCTTTCTAGGAAAGATGTTCCTCGTAGCAGTGGACACTTACTCTAAATGGATTGAATGTATAATAATGTCATCATGTACATCCATTGCCACCATTGAAAGCCTCCGGGCCATATTCGCCATCCATGGTTTGCCTGACGCCTTTGTTAGTGACAATGGACCATGTTTCACCAGTTTGGAATTCAACGAGTTTAATCAACGTAACAAAAACAGTTTATCTGGTCATTATCAAACTGATACTTGTGGGAACTTGCTGTGCGCAAATTGGCTGCTGCATTTCCTACATTGCAACTACACTCTAAAAGTACTTCATTGGCTGTCAGGCGCTTTGAAACGTCCGGTGGTCATGAAAGACGCAGATTGGAAAACTGCAAATGTAACTGTTGTGTATGGAGACTGAACACTGTGAGCTCAAAGTAAAGTGTGACAGTCTTTTATTGCAGGTCTCCAGAGTGCCTCTCCAACCTGTGAAGCCTCCATAAATACCTGTGCTCCCAAGGGATTATGGTATCCCTTGGGACTCCAGGGGATGAGCCCTCTGGTAGCTGTACAGAGTAAATACAAGTCCACATATATAACAGTAACTGCCCTATTTAAAAAAGGAGGCAGACAAAAAGCAGGAAACTATAGACCAGTTAGCCTAACATCTGTGGTTGGGAAAATGTTGGTGTAGTGTATGTAGACAACTTTGGTAATGACTCCACGAGGCAGGGTATGATACTGAAACTATGTAGACCTGTAGTCCTTTATTTACAGCTCCTGAGTGAGGACAACAAGCTGTGAGTTCCTTTTTATACTGGGTTACCTGCCAGCAGGTAACCCTTAGGTCTCCAGCAGCAGCACCCTCTGGTGTACAGGTAAGGTGTGTACAGTATAAGGGTACATTCAGTGTGGCATAACAGTGTTACAGACATCACACAGTAAACAGGCATGCATATACAACAATACTCCCCCCTAAGCATGTTTCATATCCTTCTTGTCATGACCAGGGGAGGTGATCAGAGGTGGGCTATGGGAAGCTGTGGTGAGGGTTGTGTGGTTGCCAGGTGTGACCCCTGTGCTTGAGGCTGGCCTCGTACGTTTCCCCTCCCTCACACACAGACCATGTGGGTGTCACTGTTGTGGGATCCCTCAGGGGGGGGAGGGGGAAGCCACAGCAGCAGTGGGTGGCGTGTATATACTGTGATATGGGTAGTTGTGGGCAGGGCCACAAGACTGGGTGGGCTCCTTGTCCACCAATGGTGGCCATTAGTGGTGGCTGGGCTGCTCATTGACCACTGTCCCTGTAGTGGGTCTGCTCCCACTGCCTATGTGTGTGTCCTGCAAGGGGCATCACATTCGTTCCAAAGGTCCAGGCTACATGGTCAGGTAGCCTGCTGGACCTGGGGGTCTCCCACAGGGAGATTCCATTGGCATCAGCATGGTCCCTGTAGGACCCAATGTCCTTTGGCAGTGTCCTACTGGTATACATGACACCTTGGCTCTGATCACACATAGTCGAGCCTGCATTATACATTCTAGCACTTGCATCACTTTTGGGTCTCCTGGTTTCAACAGACATGCTTACATTAGGCATTTCACATTCTCTATCATTATTGATAAGCATAATAAACTTGTTCTTAACCTTACTGACACCTGCATTCATCTCATTAGTCACATTAGTTAAACCAGCATCATAATTCATTATTACATTGCATACATTTTCATACTTGCACCCTTTAATTGCATCTTTAGCTTTAAAGTCTGTGTACTCAAATAGTTGAAATTCCCCCTTTAAATGTCTTTGGTTACCGGTCTCCTTTAAGGAAGCCTTCAAATCCGATTGGCTGCTTGGTGTCACGTGATGTTCCTCTATGCTCACTCGTGGCATGGCGGCGGCCATTTTGATTACAAGTTTTTCTCCTCGTGGTGCAGCAGCCATTTCCTGCAGGCAGGCTGTGGTGCTCTTTTCTTCCACAGCACCACTTCGCCTGATGTGGACCCGGTTCATCCAATTCCTGCCCAGCAGTGTGGACCGTCGCCGGCTACAATCCACATGGGGTGTTTGTGCAACATGCCGCTCTGGGAGACCTGGACGTCTACGCTGCCAACAATTTGGATTTTACCTTGCGTATAGGTGAGCAGCTTTGCCTGGACAGGAGATAGTTTTGGTCGAGTGGCTTCATCCAAATTTTTTCAAAGGTCATTTGGCTCATCACAGACTGGCTCACCCCTGTGTCGATCTCCATGGAGACTGGGACCCCGTCGATATCTACTTTCATCGTCCACGGAGAACTTTCAGTGGAGCAAGTATGAGTTCCATACTCTTCTTCCAGGGGTTGAGCAACTTTGCCTTCATCTGTGTCGGAGCCCCGGTGATCAGCCAAGTCATCAGAGACGCGGTGAGTAAAGCTTTTTCTGCACATCCTTTGAAGGTGCCTTTTCTCTTCGCATGCATAATCTTTGCAGCGGCACTGGTGAGCCCGATGATTTCCTCCACAGCACCAGCATGGAGCCATCCGGTTTGCCCCACATGGTGGACTCAGGGTTGTGGGACTCGGGGCAGCGTTTCTGCTCTTTGAAATATCAATGCGGTGCACTGCTCTCGTCGGTTTAGAGTCCTTTAGTGCTTCATTAAGGTGGTCACCAAAGTCGTACGGTGCAGCCAGACTCCTTAAGTGTTCTAATCTTTCAACAAAAGCATCCCAATCTTCCCCATCAGTAAATTGCTGAAAGATGATGAGATTTGACATGCTGAGCTTGTGGTTCGTGACCTCGTATTCCCGTCGCCAGTTGTAGTGTATGTAGGCACGTTTGGTCATGACTCCATGAGGCAGGTTATGATACTTAAACTGTTTCGACCTGTAGTCCTTTATTTGCAGCTCCTGAGTGAGGACAACAAGCTGTGAGTTCCTTTTTATACTGGGTTACCTGCCGTGGGCAGGTAACCCAGGTAACCCTAAGGTCTCCAGCAGCAGCACCCTCTGGTGTACAGGTAAGGTTTATACAGTATAAGGGTACATTCAGTGTTGCATAACAGTGTTACAGACATCACACAGTGAACAGGCATGCATACACAACAGTTGGAGTCCATTATTAAAGACGCAGTAGCAGGTCATTTGGATAAGCAAAATTCGGTCAGGCAGAGTCAGCATGGATTTATGAAGGGGAAGTCATGTTTGACAAATTTGCTGGAGTTCTTTGAGGGTGTAACGAACAGGGTGGATAAAAGGCAACCAGTAGATGTGGTGTATTTGGACTTCCAGAAGGCATTTGACAAGGTGCCACATAAAAGGTTACTGCACAAGATAAAAGTTCACGAGGGTGGGGGTAATATATTAGCATGGATAGAGGATTGGCTAACTAACACAGAACAGAAAGTCGAGATAAATGGTTCATTCTCTGGTTGGCAACCAGTAACTAGTGGGGTGCCGCAGGGATCAGTGCTGTGACCCCAACTATTTACAATCTATATTAACGATTTGGAAGAAGGGACTGAGTGTAACGTAGGCAAGTTTGCTGATGATGCAAAGATGGGAGGAAAAGCAATATGTGAGGACACAAAAAATCTGCAAAAGGACATAACAGGCTAAGTGAGTGGTCAAAAATTTGGCAGATGGAGTATAATGTTGGAAAATGTGAGGTCATGCACTTTTGCAGAAAAATTCAAAGAGCAAGTTATTATTTAAATGGACAAAGATTGCAAAGTGCCACAGTACAGCGGGACCTGGGGGTACTTGTGTATGAAACACAAACGGATCGTATGCAGGTACAGCAAGTGATCAGGAAGGCCAAGGGTATCTTGGCCTTTATTGCAAAGGGGATGGAATATAAAAGCAGGGAAGTCTCGCTACAGTTATACAGAGTATTGGTGAATACTGCGTGCAGTTTTGGTTTCCATATTTACGAAAGGATATACTTGCTTCGGAGGCAGTTCAGAGAAGGTTCACAGGTTGATTCCAGGGATGAGGGGGTTGAATTATGAGGAAAGGTTGAGTAGGTTGGCCTCTACTCATTGGAATTCAGAAGAATGAGAGGTGATCTTATCGAAACGTATAAGATTATGAGGGGGCTTGACAAAGTGGATGCAGAGAGGATGTTTCCACTGATGGAGGAGACTTGAACTAGAGGGCAAGATCGTAGAATAAGGGGCCGCCCATGTAAAACAGAAATGAGGATGAATTTCTTCTCTCAGAGGGTTGTAAATCTGTAGAATTCGCTGCCTCAGAGAGCTGTGAAAGCTGGGACATTGAATAAATTTAAGACAGAAATAGATAGTTTCTGAAACGATCACGGGATAAGGGGTTATGGGAAGTGGGCAGGGAAGTGGAGCTGAGTCAATGATCAGATCAGCCATGATCATATTAAATGGTGGAACAGGCTCGAGGGGCCTTATGGTCTACTCCTGTTCCAATTTTTTATGTTCTTATGTTCTTATAAATGTAAGTCTTCCTTTTTCCCTGTTCTTGCCCACTCAGTCGATATCTCTCTGCAGCCTCTTTGCGTCCTCCTCACAGCTTACTTTCCCACCTAACTTTGTATTGTTGTGTATGGAGAAGGAGTCAGACTGAACACTGTGAGCTGAAAGTAAAGTGTGATCTTAGTCTTTTACTGCAGGTCTCCAGAGTGCCGTGAAGCCTTCTTAAATACCTGTGCTCCCAAGCGATGACGGGATCCCTTGGGACACCGGGGAATGAGCCCTCTGGTGGCTGTTCAGAGTAAATACAAGTCCACATATATAACAACATTCCCCCACCCAAGTCAATAGTGTAACTATTTACAGTGTGAGTCGGTTTGGTGCCCTTCTTGCCCTGGTTGATCGTCACAGTGTGAAAGCTGGTGTTGTTGAATCATTTGTTGGGCCCTCGCTGAGCTGCTATACAGCTGGTCTTGCTGGGTTGCCTGGTGTGTGGGCCCTGCATGGCTGCTGTGGAT
This sequence comes from Pristiophorus japonicus, assembly GCF_044704955.1. Classification (NCBI taxonomy): domain Eukaryota; kingdom Metazoa; phylum Chordata; class Chondrichthyes; family Pristiophoridae; genus Pristiophorus; species Pristiophorus japonicus. The sequence goes on from NC_091990.1 coordinate 80,222,014, forward strand.
GATGGGTTCTGCTTCATGGTCAACCATGGTGTCGGTTGTTACTGGTGTGTGTGCTGGGGGATCAAAAAAGGTAGGGTCCAAGGTGGGTTGCTCAGGGTAACACAGAAACATAGAAAATAGGTGCAGGAGTAGGCCATTCGGCCCTTCGAACTTGCACCACCATTCAATAAGATCATGGCTGATCGTTCCCTCAGTATCCTTTCCTGCTTTCTCTCCATACCCCTTGATCCCCTTAGCCGTAAGGGCCATATCTATCTCCCTCTTGAATATATCCAATGAACTGGCATCAACAACTCTCTGCGGCAGGGAATTCCATAGGTTAACAACTCTCTGAGTGAAAAAGTTTCTCCTCATCCCAGTCCTAAATGGTCTACCACTTATCCTAAGACTGTGTCCCCTGGTTCTGGACTTCCCCAACATCGGGAACATTCTACCCGCATCTAACCTGTCCCATCCTGTCAGAATCTTATATGTTTCTACGAGATCCTCTCTCATCCTTCTAAACTCCAATGTATAAAGGCCCAGTTGATCCAGTCTCTCCTCATATGTCAGTCCTGCCATCCCGGGAATTATTCTGGCGAACCTTCGCTGCACTCCCTCAACAGCAAGGACGTCCTTCCTCAGATTAGGAGACCAAAACTGAACACAATATTCCAGGTGAGGCCTCACCAAGGCCCTGTACAACTGCAGTAAGACCTCCCTGCTCCTATACTCAAATCCCCTAGCTATGAAGGCCAACATACCATTTGCCGCCTTCACCGCCTACTGTACCTGTATGCCAACTTTCAATGACTGATGAACCATGACACCAGGACACCTCCCCTTTTCGTAATCTGTCGCCATTCAGATAATATTCTGTCTTCGTGTTTTTGCCCCCAAAGTGGATAACCTCATATTTATCCACATTATACTGCATCTGCCATGCATTTGCCCACTCACCTAATCTGTCCAGATCACCCTGCAGCCTCTTAGCGTCCTCCGCGCAGCTCAAACTGCCACCCAGTTTAGTGTCATCTGCAAACTTGGAGATATTACACTCTATTCCTTCATCCAAATCATTGATGTATATTGTAAAGAGCTGGGGTCCCAGCATTGAGCCCTGCGGCACTCCACTAGTCACTGCCTGCCATTCTGAAAAGGACCCGTTTATCCCGACTCTCTGCTTCCTGTCTGCCAACCAGTTCTCTATCTACATTAGTATATTACCCCCAATACCATGTGCTTTGATTTTGCACACCAATCTCTTGTGTGGGACCTTGTCAAAAGCCTTTTGAAAGTCCAAATACACCACATCCACTGGTTCTCCCTTGTCCACTCTACTAGTTACATCCTCAAAGAATTCCAGAACATTTGTCAAACATGAGTTTCCCTTCATAAATCCATGTTGAATTGGACCGATCTTGTCACTGCTTTCCAAATGCGCTGTTGTTTCATCCTTAATAATTGATTCCAACATTTTCTCCACTACTGATGTCAGGCTAACTGGTCTATAATTACCCATGTTCTCTCTCCCTCCCTTTTTAAACATTGGTGTAACATTAGCTACCCTCCAGTCCAAAGGAACTGATCCAGAGTCGATAGACTGTTGGAAAATGATCACCAATGCATCCACTATTTCTGAAGCCACTTCCTTAAGTACTCTGGAATGCAGACTATCAGGCCCCGGGGATTTATCGGCCTTCAATCCCATCAATTTCCCTAACACAATTTCCCGCCTAATAAGGATATCCTTCGGTTCCTCCTTCTCACAAGACCCTCGGTCTCCTCGTACTTCCGGAAAGTTATTTGTGTCTTCCTGAGTGAAGACAGAACCAAAATGTTTCTTCAATTGGTCTGCCATTTCTTTGTTCCGTGAATCTGAGTTTGATTTGGTCCAAGTGTTTCCTGTGAATGAGTCCATTTGAAAGTTTGACCCAAAACACCCTGCACTCCTCTTTGGCCACGACAGTGCCAGGAAGACACTTGGGACCTTGTCCATAATTTAATACAAATACAGGATTATTGACTTCAATCTCGCGTGACACATTTGCGCTATCATGGTATGCATTTTTTGAAGCCGCCTGCTCTCTACCTGTTCATGTAGATCAGGGTGAACTAACGAGAGCCTTGTCTTAAGTGCTCTTTACATGAGCAGTTCAGCAGGTGGGATCCCAGTGAGTGAGTGTGATCTCGTGCGGTAGCTTAGCAGGACTCAGGATAGGTGAGTCTGCAGTGAGCCTTCAGTTACCCTCTTCAAGCCTTGCTTGATGGTTTGCACTGCTCTCTCTGCCTGACCACTGGACGCTGGTTTAAACAGGGCAGATGTGACATGTTTGATCCCGTTACAGGCCATGAATTCTTAGAACTCAGCACTGGTAAAACATGGCCCGTTGTCGCTCACCAGGACATCGGGTAAGCCGTGTGCGGCAAACATGGCCCGCAGGCTTTCAGTGGTGGCAGCGGACGTGCTCGCCGACATTATCTCACATTCAATCCACTTGGAGTACGCGTCTACAACCACAAGGAACGTGCACCCTAGACCATGATTTGGAGGGCCAAGACCGTAAACTTAGCGGTGCCTCCCTGGGTATATTGCATAACTGCGAGCATGTATTGCATCTGTGAATGCAGGTCTCTAAGTCCGCATCGATACCGGGCCACCACACGTGGGATCTGGCTATCGCTTTCATCATTACAATGCCTGGGTGGGTACTGTGGAGGTCATTGATGAAGGTGTCTCTGACCTTCTTGGGGACCACTACTCGATTGCCCCACAGAAGGCAGTCTGCCTGTATAAACATTTCATCTTTGCGCCGCTGGAACGGCTTTATCTCTTCCTGCATTTCCACTGGGACACTGGACCAACTCCCATGAAGCAAAGAGCTTTTGACTAAAGATAATAAGGGGTCCAGGCTTGTCCAGGTTTTGATCTGCCGGGCAGTGACGGGTGATTGCTCACTCTCAAATGCTTCCATAACCATGGCTAGATCTGCGGGCTGAGCCATTTCCACCCTCGTGGTGGGCAATGGCAGCCTACTGAGAGCACGGCACAGTTTTCTGTGCCTGGCCTGTGGCGGATGGTGTAGTTGTATGTGGACATCTCTGGATTTGTATTTGTATTTGTAATTTACACTTTGTGTACATAGAGCACCAAACCTGTAAACATCAATGTAGTGCCATGTACAATGTAAGGTGTGTTATGAAATGCAAGTTTGAAAAGAAAAAATGTAAATGTACCATCACCCATTCCGGGCTCTGTATTGTAACACTTGAAATGTAATTTGTGTAAATGTACCACAATGTACCCTGTTTATTGTACTGAATCGCAGTTGAACAGAAAAACGAGAAATGTAACGAACGAAACTGCCGTCGGCACCCAGATGTATTGTATGGGATTGCTGACCGCAGCGAAATGTAATGAAATGCCATTGAATGTACTGTACAGATTCTTTTTATGAATAAAGTATATTTTGAAAAAAAAAAAAAAATCTCTGGATGTAGGCCGATGCATTGGTATTTATCCCTTTACTCTCGGAAAACAGGGATATAAGAGGCTTATGATCAGTTTCCAATTCGAATTCTAGCCCAAACAGATATTGATGCATTTTCTTTACCCCATAGACACACGCTAATGCTTCTTTTTCAATTATGCTGTAGGCTCTCTTGGCCTTAGACAGACTCCTGGATGCATATGCAACCTGTTGCAGTTTCGTGAAATCATTAGCTTGTTGCAATACACACCCGACGCCATATGACGAAGCATCACATGCAAGTACCAAACGCTTACATGGATCATACAACACAAGCAATTTGTTTGAATATAACAATTTTCTCGCTTTTACAAGGGCATTTTCTTGGCTTTTGTCCCAAACCCATTCGCCCCCTTTTCGTAGTAAGAAATATAGTGGTTCTAGCAGGGTGCTGAGACCCGGTATGAAGTTATCAAAGTAGTTCAAGAGTCCCAGAAACGACCGCAGCTCCGCCACGTTCTGTGGCTTCGATGCGTTCTCGATTGCCTCCATCTTTGCGTTGGTGGGCCTGATGCCATCCGCCGCAATCTTCCTTCCTAGGGTTTTGCTGGAGTGAGCAGATTCTTCATGAGGCCATACGTTGGTGCCCTACAGATGGTGAGGAGGATCGCTCTACGTTTGGCAGCGCTTTCTTCCCCATCTCATTTGTCGGCCACGAAGTATTGGTTGAGTCGCTCCACAAAAGTTTCCCAATCATCTCCCTCCGAAAATTTCTCCAGGATGCCCACTTTTCTCTGCATCTTTGGGTTCGCTATCTGTATCTCGTCGCTAGTTGTTGTGTATGGAGAAGGAGTAAGACTGAACACTGTGAGCTCAAAGTAAAGTATGGCCTTAGTCTTTTATTGCAGGTCTCCAGAGTGCCTCTCCAACTTGTGTGAAGCCTTCTTAAATACCTGTCTCGCAAAGGATTACGGGATCTCTTGGGACTCCGGGGAATGAGCCCTCTGGTGGCTGTACAGAGTAAATACAAGTCCACATATGTAACATGTATCATCAGCAAACTTAATATATTAAACTCTGTCCCTTCATCTAAGTCATTAATATAGATTGTAAATAGCTGAAGCCCAAGCACTGATCCTTGCAGTACCCGGCTTGCAAACCGAAAAAGTCCCGTTTATTCCCATTTCCTGTTTTCTGTCCATTAACCAATCCCCAATCCTGCACAATATATTACCCCCAATCCTATGAGTCCTAATTTTGTGTAATAACCTCCTGTGTGGCACCTTATCAAATGCTTTTTGAAAATTCAAATGCACCACTTCCACTAGTTCCCCCTTATCCATCCTACTAGTTACATCTTCAAAAAACTCAGTCAGATTTTTCAAACACAATTTCCCTTTCATAAAATTATATTGACTCTGCCTAATCATATCACGATTTTCTAAGTGTCCTGTTACCATGTCTCTAATAATATTTTGTAGCATTTTTCCTACTACTGATGTTAGGCTAACTGGCCTATAGTACCCTGTTTTTTTTATCTTTCTCCTTTCTTACCTAGCCAGGTTATGTTTGCTACCTTCCAATCCTTGGGGATTGTTCTAGAATCTGGCGAATTCTGAAAGATTAAGAACAGTGCATCCACTCTCCGCAGCTATATCTTTTAAATCCCTAGGATACAGGTCGTCAGGTCCAGGGGATTTGTCGCCACTTAGTCCCATTAATTTCTCCAGTACTATGGGCTGGAAATATGGTATCGCCCATTTTGAGGTGGTAAGCCTATCGGGCCGGTAACTGTAGTGCCCTTGGAAAGTTTGCACCATCTACCGAGAAATGAGGTTTCAGTGCCCAAGAGTGAAAGTCGTTCCACAATTCTCTTAGGGAGGTTGAACGGAAAATCTCAGCGATAATTTTCCACAATGAATGTGGATGATGCAATTGCCGCTAGACATCCCGGGGACAGCCACTTCTTAAAGGCATTGTACGTATCGTCTGTGCAGGCGCAGTTTCAACTCCACAGTCTGTTCAGAGCGGCAAGATGGCTGAAGGAGAAGGTCGCCCGCAGCCCTAGCGGCATTAATCGAGGCTGTGGCATGTGCTGCAGCCCACGAGTGGAAGGAGGCCCCTTCCTAGAATGTTTCGAAAGTTATGGAGGGAGATGGCCCAGCACATGTCCACCAGGAACACAGTTACCAGAATTGCAACACAATCTTGCAAGAAGTTCAACGACCTCACTGGGGTCGGCAGGGTGAGTACGTTGCGATGCCATAATGTGAACCTCACTGTCTCACACAATGTAAAGTATTTGTACTACCTGCTCCTGCTCCTTCGTTGGTAAAGCCACCTGAAAACATCAGGCTCAGTTCAGCAGCCATGCCCTGCCCATCCAAGCATCGCTGAGCTTCTTGTTCCCTACACAGTCTCACTCCTCCTTGTACTACCGTTTCATTCTTGATATGTGTTTGCAAAACTTTAGCCGCACCCTTAACCTTAGCTGGTTGACACCTAATCCGACCGTACACACAGCCACTCTGTGCAGCTACGCAGATTCAAATGGACATCTGCACACTTCCATACAGTAGCAGCTATTCAACGATGCAAGGCACTTATGGCACACGATGAGCTGCACACTCACTGATGCCTTCTTCTGTTTGTTCTTGCAGTTGAAACTGGCTCACAACAGGCGCGAGCAAGTGCACACCGGAGTAGGGGAGCCTGACATCCAGGACCTCACGGAGGTGGAAGAGTGAATGTCCGCCCTCATGGGCGCACCAGTTGGTGCGATAGCGCTCAGCAAAGCTGAGCCCCCTGTGGACAGTGACGGTATGTTAATGCCCTTTGCGTTTTATGTGACACCATTTACCCTTGATTCCACATGCCTTACCCCCACTTCCTTCTTCCCTCCTGCCCCCTCCCCTGTTGCTAACCACATTTCTGTTGCTTTGTGCTTACAGAGGATGAGCCAGCAGCGCAGCAGCCTGTCAGTGAGCCCTCCACATCCAATGACGGGGAAGAGGATGAAGAAGAGGACGACAGTTCTGCACCAATCCGGAATGTTCCATCAGCTGCACACACCACCTCGGTGGAAGCCGTGCCATTCCTGGGGTTTGAGGATCCTGAGGTTTCTGGCCACAGTGGTCTGCAGCACTGCCAAGGATGACGGGAAGCTCGGGGGCCAGCTCCCTGGAGGGTGAGTCGGTCCATGAGTCCTGCTGAGCGTCACTCAGATATGGACTTGCACTTGGAGGCAATGTCGAAAGAGTCAATGGTAATGCACTGCGAGCTTATGGATGCATTGGAAAGGGTCCCGCAGAGCATAGATGCACTTGCTTTGAGTTTGAGGGAGGCACCCTCAAGCATTGCCCGTGCCTCTCACCTGCCCATACTTGCCTGGTTCCAGAGGGAGTTGGGCTCAACGAGCAACAGTGGCGTCCCAGAGGTGATGGCGCGTGCCATGGCCAACGTGGCAGCAGCTATCACATTGCAAGCCAAAGTCACTGGTTGCTGGCATCAACTCTCAGACTGCTGCGTTTCAGACCCAGTCTGCTCTGAATCAGACTTAGAGTGATGCCATGCAAACACTGACTGCTGCCATCTTCTCTGTGTTCCCCACAGTCCAACAAGGAACTGATGGTGTCGAAGCAGGCCAGCAATCTGTGCTCCAACAGATTGTTCCGGATGCTGAGGCTCTGCCCCGGAGGAGTGGCAGTGGGCTGCTGTAAATGGAAAGTGCTGTCCTCGCTCAAGATGACTGCATTCCTGCTCCCACCACTGCCATTCCACCTTTGCACCTCTACACCCCAGCCATCCGAGACTGCTGCCGCCCATGCTGAGGTGGTGCAGTCCGCAGCCAGGCTTTCTAGGCCCAGAGCTGGTCCAGGGCGTCCTGCTAGGTCATCTGTAGTGTCTGCCTTACAGACAGAGCAGCCTTGCTGCAGGCACTGCGGCCACATTAAGGAGGAGCAGTAGGCGTGGGAGGAGTGTTAAGGGAAGGGGTGGGAAATCAGAGAGTGAGTCGCAATAAGGACCTTGCCCACCACGGACAGATGTCTACATCCTGTAAATATCATTGTAAATATCTTTTGCTGTTGTTTGATGCCTGTTATTGGTGGAAGGGTCTGGACCTAATATGGCACATGGAAGCTGGTGTGGAATTACAAATGTCAGGGGCATTTGTACAGATATTGCTGAAGTTTATATTGTGTTATGCTGTTTCAAGGGGCATTTGTTATTTGCTTTATTAGTTGCTGGTGTGAGATCTTTGGTGTGCTGCTTAAGGCCACACTTTTGTTGGGAGTTAATAAAATGTTCATTTGACCGTTTGCATTGCCATCATTGGTATTAATGTCGAATTTCACGGAGCTGAGCCATTAGCCTAGCACATAGCGAGATGACTATCAGCTGCAGTCGTCATCCTCTTGGTTTCATGTGAATCGATGCATTATGAGGCACAGACGTGTGGCCCTTGCACTGACAGCATTGCCACGGTGCCTCCTCTGTGGCTGCTGATCCTCCCTCTCGCCTGGCTGGCCATGCAGGGCATTGGCACACTCCTCTTCCTCTTCCTCCTGAGGTGATGCTGCAATGCCCAGGAGCAATGCCTGGGCCCTCATTATGGCCAAGTTGTGCAGCGTGCAGCACAATGAACAGCGAGGTCTGATGAGGGGAGTACTCCAGAGCAGTCTAGGCATTGGAAACGCTGCTTTAGTTCCCCGATTGTCTGTTCAATAATATTGCAGGTGGCTGCATGGTTGTCATTGTAATGTTACTCTGCAGGGGTGGTGGGGTGACATCAGCCAGGTGGCTAGATCATAGCCTTTGTCACAGAGCAGTTATCCACACCCGTCATGTGGTGGCTCGAAGAGTCATGGCACAATGCTCACACAGGACGACTGCATCATGTGCGCTCCAGAGATTGCGAGCATTAACAGCGCAGATGGTCTGCAGGGTATGGGCACACACCAGCTGCACATTTAGGGAGCGGTATCCCTTTCGGTTGTGGAACACCTCGACATTGTGGTATGGTGCTTGCAAGGTGACGTGTGTGCAATCAATGGCTCCCTGTACCATCGGCTATTCTGGAAAGCCCACATGACCGTTCCTCCTGTTTCTCCCTGGTTATGGGGAACATTATGTATTCCATTCGCCTGCGGTACAGAGCTTTTATAACCTTGCGGATGCAGCAATTTGCAGCGAAACGCTACATATGTCCCCTGCTGCAGCCTGGAAGGAGCCAAAGGCATAGAAGGTGAGCACCACAGTGACCCTCACTGTGACAGACAGCGCAGACCTGGTGCTGATGTCTGCCTGCAGGAGTTGGCATAGCTCTGTCACTACCTCCTTTCTGAACCACAGCCTTCTCGCACAATGCTCCTCAGACAGGTCGAGGTATGAGAGGTGGTCACGGTAAACCAGGGGGGGCGGGTAAGGCCTTCTGTCCTGATGTCTACAGGGTCTCATTTGTGGGTTGACATTCCCAAGATCCCTTTTCTCAAGACGCCACCTAACCATAGCTTGGAGAAGGCAACGCTGGCGGCCCGGCAACACACCCACGTAAAAGCAGACCTCAACTCGCTACTTAACGTTAAGTTGGAGAGAAATCTACCGCAGCAATAGAAGAGGTTCACACAAAGTGCTCTGTCAAAACATAACACTCACTGTGACCTCTGAATAACTCGGTTCCTCATCCCTTTAAATACCCTCCAGATATCAGCCAAAGAAGTTGGGACCGCCTGGTTGCATGTTCAGTGGCGGATGCTAAGTGAGGCGAACACACCTAATTTAATAGTGAGTTGTTGCACGCATACTGACGTCATGATCTGGCTGAAGTTAGACGGCAAGGTGATATCATTTTGTGCCGTCAGTCAACCTCAGCCAAGTTTCCCAGGGGACACTAAAATCTGCACAGCCGGGTGATAAGCCATGAGGGATGCATTAACGCCCCTCCGGGGTGCTAATGGGAGGTGATACACAACCAAATTTCTCGCCCGATGTCTTTAATTATACTGATTTCTTTAAGTTCCTCATTCTCTATAGATCCTTGGTTCCCCATTATTTACAGAATGTTTTTTGTGTCTTCTGCTGTGAAGACAGATACAAAGTATTTGTTTAATGTCTCTGCCATTTTCGTATTGCTCATAATTTCTCCTGTCTCTGCCTCTAATGGGCCTACATTTACTTTCACTACTCTCTTCCTATTTATATACCTATAGAAACGTTTACATTCCATTCCGACTGCTTCTCGCTGATCAGGGAGAAGACAATGAAGTTCCCTCTCCTGGCCTAAAGAGCTTCTGTCACTTCTCTTATGCATCAGTGGACAGCGAACTGTGAGATGTTACAGATGTCGCATGCTCCAATCTGGAAGGATCCTGATGTGAAGAAATTCAAGGCCACGGTCACATTCACAGCCACTGGCAGCGCTGTCCTTGCCCTGGAGTGAGTCTGCAGGTCTGGTTGCAAGAAATGGCAGCGTTTTGTGAGTCCCTCCTTCGTAAATTGCAGACGCCTTAGACACTTCTCCTGGCTCAAGTTGGGGCAAGAGAATTGCTCCCAAAAGATTCTAGGTGGATCAGGCCTCCTGCTGAGAGCCCTTCCCCCCCTCCTCCTCCTCTCTCTGTGAGCAGCTTGTCCTCTTCTTTGCTGCCTCTGCTCCATCTCACTGCCATGCTGCAGGCCAAGGGGAATGACAACTAGGGTACCCATGACTGGGAGCGAGTGGTCTGACCAGAACCCTTGAATTCAGAAGCAAGGCCTTCTCCACTTGCAGCATAACTCCCTGTCACCTCAGCAACTTTAAATAACTGTAGAAAGCTCCACAAACTTACACAAAGCCAGTAAAAATCAGAAAGCAAGTTACCATAAAGTTGATGATGATCCCTTTAAATATCGCTGAAAACATTCTCAGCTCTGCGAGGTTAGGGGATGGCGTTAGCTCTAACGATGCTGACTAAAATGGCAGTGCTGATGCCAAATCTGCCTACTTACTATTTTTCCTGTGCACGCTTCTAATAACCACCTAACCGCCCTCACAAAGATGGCGTCCAGTGCGACCCGCACCAGAAGTGTATACGCAATGCTTGGATGACATTTTGGTCTCAATTTTGGAACCAAATTTTAGGCCATTATCAGGTCATTTATCTCATTACTGTTTGCTGGACTATGTTACGTGCAAATATTACAACATTTCCAAAACCTCTGAAACATGTGATCTGTGTTTGATTGGAAACTTACATGATAATATACCATCTGATGTGGTGGGAAGTTCAACTGAAAGATTTGTTAAAATAATACAAGACTGTTTCTTGACTCAGAATGTCAAAGAGGAAACAGGTGTAATCATATACTAGATCTAGTGATTAGCAGTGAGTATCAGATCTCCAGCAGGCAACACTTGGTAAACAGTGACACTATTATAAGATTTCAATTGGCTGATAGAACTAAAGGTACTGAAAATCTAAAATGAATTTCAGATTTCAAAAGGACTAACTTTAATAAAAATGGCAGAGAATTTGGAACTGGTGCATTAGTCAACACTACTGGGTGTGGACAAAACCGATGCAGTATATAAATGATAAGTTTCTAATCGCAAATTAAAACACATAGGGCTAAAAATGTGTTATCGACCATTTTGAGGTGGTAACCTGGCCTGGTCGCTAACTTTAGCGCCTGGCGATATTTAGTGCTGGCAATCGCGAACTTCAGTATTAGCCCCCCAAGAGGGAAATGGAGCGCTAAATCAAGCGTTCCACACTTCTCGGCAAGAAGAGCGCTAAGGTCACAGCGCTAATGAAGTTCAGGCACGCCAATTAGAGAGTCATTAGACATAATGGCGCAATCTGGTTCTTAAAGGGGAGGTTCAATGATGCTGCACAGCCTCAATCTTATAATTGCAGCCTGTGCACTGGTCTTTCACCAAGCATCATGGCAGCGCAGATTCCTCGTCAGTGAGCACCTCGCTTTTCTGGCCATCCTGGAGGCTCTGGTCGAGGCGACGGGGAATGATGTTTCCAGACACTGACAGGAGGCCAGTGCCCAACATATTTTGGCATCTTTGGAGGGAGGTGGTACAGCACAAGTCAGTGAGAAGCTTGTGGGCAGAACTCCCACCGATGTCGAAAAATGTTCAACGACCTCACCCGGGTGGTCAAGGTGAGTACATTCTTCAAAAACCTCTACATGCCACCATCTCAACCTAACTGTATCACACGCTGTATAAACCACCACATCCCAGCGCACTCACACCAACTGTGCCCTCCTAATGGAAGTCACATCCACATCTCATGCCTTCCATACATTAACACTATTCAACTATGGTAGGCACATCTGACAAACACGTAGCTGCACACTCACTCACCCTCTCTTTTTCTTGCAGGCAAAGCTTGCTCACAACAGAAAGGAGCAGCTATGTGGGGGAGGAGGTGAGGAGCTGAGGCGGACTTCCAGCCCTTAAGTGACCCCGAGGAGCGAGTAGCTGGAATCATTGGGGCACAAATCGCACTTTCCATCTAACTATACTGTCTCAATTCCTTACTCCGTTGATGAGGATCTCGATGTGGAAGCCTTGGCCAGACTGTCAATAAGCATGCACAAGGGTGCCAGACTGCATGGATGCACTGGGTTTGAGTTTGAAGGAGTCTGCTTCAAACATTGTACTTGTATCAGAGCACACCTTTGAGCCCATCCTTGCAAAGGTTAGTAGACTCACGGAGAGACCGTGGGGACCCAGACCTCATTGGTGATCTTGATGCAGCTATTGCAGCACAGGCCGAAGCAACGCAACTGCTTAGTGCTGTAATGTTAGTGCATGGTGGCATCTAAGCTCAGTCTGCTCTCATGCAGACTCAGATTGATGCCACGCAAGTGCTGACTGCTGCCATTGTCTCTGGGTTCCCACCAGTCCAATGGGAATCTCACAGTGCCGAAGCAGGCCAGCAATCTGTGCTTGTGCAGATTGCTCCGGATGCTGAGGCTCTGCCCCGGGGGAGTGCCAGTGTGTCGGTCGAACTGGACGGTGCTGTCCTCTCTCAGGATGATAGCATTCTGGCTCCCACCACTGCCACTTCGCCATTGCACCTGCCGCAGTCTGCACCCCAGCCATTCGAGACTGTTGCCGTCCATCCTGAGGTGGTGCAGAATGCAGCCGAGCCTTCCAGACTCTGAGCTGGTCGAGGGCATCCTGCTAGACCATCTACAGTCTCAGTGACACAGAGTGAGCAGCCTTCCACCAGCCTTGCTGCTACCACTGGGGTCGAATTAAGGAGAAGCAGTAAGGTTGGGAGGGGGAGAAGCGAAGGGCAGGGAAAGACAGAAAAAAGGCCCAATCAGCCAGACTTTCTTTGTGGCTTCTTATGTTTCAAAGGGGATGGTTGTTTGTAAATATATTGTTGGTCATCTTTGTGGGTTGTCAAGTTTCAAAGGCGAGGGCTGTTTGTTTATATATTGCTGGTGTTTTTTGCAGGTGGTTATGCTTAACAGGAGATAGTTGTGCGTAAAATTTAATTTGTCTTTTGACGTTTCCGTTTTGGTCATGTTTCCGTTTTGGTTATCTTTCTCATTGGACCTTTCCAGGGTGATAGGGCCTGCCACCATCAGATAGCCAGGTCTTTATGCTTTGCAATTGCCATCTCAGTGATGATTTATTGGAAGCAGTGCCTAATGCACGGCCTTTGCAGCACCAATATTGTCATGATCCCTCCTGTGGCTGCTGCTCCTCCTCCTCTGCATCATCATGCTCTGCCTCCTGCTCCTCCTCCCCCTTTTCCTCCTCCTAAGATAGACCCGCAATCCTTGCTGGCAATGACTGGTCCCTCATAATGGCAAGGTTTTGCAGCATGCAGAAAATAACAATGAGTGGGGAGACTCGATTAAAGGTCCCTCCAGAATATTCAAGGCAGCGGAACCGCTGCTCGATGATGTTCTTGGTGGTGCTCAGCAGGGGTGTTGGGGTTGCGGAGGGGTGTCATCAGCCCGGTGGCAAGTGGATAACTCTTGTCCCCAAGCAGCCAGCCGCGAACTTCATGTGGTAGCTGGAAGAGTGCTGGCACAGTGGTCTCTCGCAGGATGAATGCATGTGACTGCTGCCAGGATAGCGGGCATTCACGGTGAGGATGAGCTGCCTGTGGTCGCACACCAACTGCACGTTCAGAGAGTGGTATCCTTTGCAGTTACGGAACACCTCTGCATTCTGCTGAGTTGCCCGCAATGCCACGTGAGTGCAGTCAATGGTGCCCTGAACCATGGGGAAGCCTGCAATCCTGGCGAACATAAGAACAGAAGAATTAAGAGCAGGAGTAGGCCATTCGGCCCCTTATGCCTGCTCTGCCATTCAATGAGATCATGGCTGATCTTCTACTCAACCCCACTTTCCTGCACTATCCCTATATCCCTTGATTCCCTTAAATCCAAAAATATATCAGTCTCTGTCTTGAATATACTCAATGACTGAGTCCCCACAGCCCTCTGGGGTAGAGAATTCCAAAGATTCACCACCCTCTGAGTGAAGAAGTTTCTCCTCATCTCAGCCCTAAATGGCCGCCCCTGGTCTAAGCTCCTTAGCCAGAGGAAACATCTTCCCTGATCTACCCTGTCAAGCCCTGTAAGAATATTGTGTGTTTCAATGAGATACCTCTCATTCTTCTAAACTCTAGACAATATAGGCCTAGTCTACTCAATCTCTCCTTATAAAAAGATCCCTCCATCTCAGGAATCAGTCTGGTGAACCTTTGTTGCACTCCCTCAATGGCAAGTATATCCTTCCTTAGGTAAGGAGACCAAAACTGTACACAATACTCCAGATGCGGTCTCACCAGGGCCCTATAAAATTGCAGTAAGATGTCTTTACTCTTATACTCAAATCCTTTTGAAATAGGGGGCAGAGCTTCGCCCGCGCTTGCTCAGTGCAGCCGGCGGGGGGTGCGGGGCTTGGGCCCAGCGTCTCGTGGAGTGCCGGCAGGGGAACACATGTCAGTTTGAGCGTGCGCGCATGCACAATGCGCGTTTCAGCGTGCGCGCATGCGCAGTGGAGCAGGAAGCTTGCCAATCGGCCAATTAAAGGAAGAGCATCCTCAGTATCATTGGCAATGGATTATATAGGAGAGATCTAAATCGTGATTTTTGTGTGGCTGAGGGAGTGGAAAGGAGTGCTGGATAGGTAGAAGAAAGGTGAGAAGTGTGATTTTTGAAAATTACCAGAGTGTAAGTCCAATACACGAATGACGCAACAGCGTGCAACAAGAACAAAGAATTTCCTCCATGAGGAAGTGGAGAAACTAGTGACTGTCATTGAGGAGAAATGGCTGGAGCTGGATATCAGCAAGAATGGTCCGTCAAAAGTTTCACCCAAGGAAATGAGAAAAAGATGGAACCTAGTTGCAGAAGAATACTCTGCTGGGGTGAATACCGCAAGATCTGGAAGCCAGTGCAAAACGAAATGGCAGGACATTGGTCAAGTAGTGAGTGTAAGTAATATCTTCATCTTTAAATTGAATTGCAAATGAAAATGTGACCATCTGTATGTGTCCCACCATCAGAAGCAGAAGAAATTGGCCCACAACAAAAGAGAAAGACTTAGAACAGGAGGAGGTCCGCCAAACCTGCACCAACTGTCACCCCTGGAAGGGTTGCTGCCTTGCTGAGTCTCACTGGCAGAAAAAGAATCAGTTCTGCACAAGCTGAACCCACACGCGAGGGTGAGGGTGAATCACTAAAATGCATAGTCGCCCTTCAAATCAACCGGCTGACTGGCCAGCTACACGTCAGACTACTCATGTCACCCATTCTGCCCCCTCCTGTGCTGCTAACCATTTGACTATTTTGCAGAAGAAGAAGACACTCCTTAACATCCTGAAGATCCACCAGATGCTCCAGACCAAGGCGGGTGGGGGAAGGAGGGATCCATGGAAATGTGGTCAAAGGAGAATGCTGACCACGATATGGATCAGGCCATAGTACAGGGCATCACACTGCCAGAAATCTCAATAAGCTCCTCGGCGACATTCCATGGGTTCACATCTTCCGAGGTTGCGGGTCCCAGTGGCAGTGGTGAAATGCATGTTGGGACACCCAGTGCCCCACCGTCCCAGCCTGTGCCTCACATTGGAGGGGTGCCACTAGGCAGACCCACGGCAAGGGGAAGGAGAAGCCGACCAGTCTCTCCTGAGGTGCAACCCTCAGCAGAGGTTAATCAGGTTCTGTCATTGGGTGAGGAGACCAATGCCCTCACAAGATCACTCGTGGCAGCCGTCAATGGGGTGCGCGATGAGGTAGCGACACTGTCGGCTGAAATTTCAGCATTGAGGCGGGAACTGAGGGCGGGCATTTCAGAGGGTGTGCAAACGATGGCAGATGCCATGAGGGAGCTAGCTTCTGCAATAAGGGCACAAAGGCCGGATACTCAAATGCCACTCCCATTTCAATCCATGCACCAGCCACTGGTCAGACCCAAGCCGGGCCCCCAACCCCCCCTGCCCCCCCACAACCACCATCATCGACCCTATGAGGAAGTGCACTTTCCCCGAGATGTGGGTGAGGGATGGGTGCAGCTTTTCTTTGCTGTTGTTGCTGTTGTTGTTTTGCTGTTGTTGTCTTTGAAGTGCACTGTAAAATATCCAATAAAAGATACTTTGCATTAAAACTGAATCATGTTCCATTAGGACCACACAACATTTAGGGACAACTGTAAAAAGTAAAAATCCCTCACCCCTGCAGTCATGCGTGCTTGCCGCTCCTAGCCCTGGTGGGAGGGCGAGCCGGTGCGTTCTGCAGTCGGCAAGGTAGGACTGCTCTATTTTCAGTAGCTGATTTATCTTTCTTTTATTTTTGATGATGTTGTGCAGCTGTTGTGCTGAAGATGTTGTGATGTTGTGCTGATGTTGTGAAGGTCTTTAGTGCTTTAGAATCCTCTAACTCACCTCCCCTCCCATGTCCCCCTATCTATGGCTACCTGCGCTGATTTCTTAAATGTAGGTAAGGTTTTTCTGTGCCTACAAAAGTGGCCACATACACTGGCCTAAGTTAGTTTGGAATAACTTTCAGCTGGCCAAATTTGCTTTTACACCCCCTTTTGAAGAGAAAAACGAAACTAGAAAAAAACCTAACTAACTGACTTACACTGGAGCAAGTTAAAAGGGGAAATTTGCAATTTTTAAGTTACTCCAAAAAAGCTACTTCAAAAAAAACGGGGCAACTCCTGGGGACATTTGAGCTCTATATTCCATTTGCCATGTTCTTGTCCACTGACTTAGCATATCTGTATCCCATTGAAGTCTCTTTGCATCCTCCTCACAACATACATTCCCACCAAGCTTTGTATCATCAGCAAACTTGGATATATTACATTTGGTCCCCTCATCCAAATCATTGATATAGATTGTGAATACCTGGGACACAAGCACTGATCCTCGCGGTACCCCACAAGTTACAGCCTGCCAACCTGAAAATGAACCGTTTATTCCTACTCTCTGTTTTCTGTCCATTAACCATGGGATCCAGGGCAAAGTGGCAATTTGGATCCAAAATTGGCTCAGAAGCAGGAAGCAAAGGATAATGGTTGATGGGTGGTTTTGTGACTGGAAGGCTGTATCCAGTGGGGTTCCACAGGGCTCACTGCTAGGTCCCTTACTTTTTGTAGTATATATAATTCTAGAGCCCCCTGGATATCTTGGGACTTAGAGGGAAGGATTAAGAAAAAAAAGGAAGCTTAAGTCATATATCAACGGCTAAATACTATAGAATCTTTAGAGGAATATAGAAAGTTAAGAGGCAAAATTAAAAAGGACATTAGGAATGCTAAGAGAGAGCACGAGAAATTCTTGGCCAGTAAAATTAAGGAAAACCCTAAGATGTTCTATAAATATATTAAGAGTAAGAGGGTAACTAAAGAAAGGGTAGGACCTATTACAGACCATGAGGGTAATCCTTGTATGGAGGCAGAAGATGTTGGGAGGGTTCATAACGAATACTTTGCATCTGTCTTCACAAAGGAAAGGGGCATTGCAGATACTACTATCGAGGAGGAGTGTGATATTCTGGATGAAATAAATATAGTGAGAGAGGAAGTATTAAGGGGTTTAGCAGCTTTGAAAGTAGCTAAGTCCCCACGCCTGGATGAAATGTATCCCAGGCTGTTGAGCGAAGTAAAAGAGGAAATAGCAGAGGCCTTGACCATCATTTTCCAGTCCTCTTTGGATCTGGGCATGGTCCCAGAGGATTGGAGGACTGCTAATGTAGTACCCTTGTTCAAGAAGGGAGAAAGGGATAGGCCGAGTAATTACAGTAGTGGGAAAATTATTGGAAAAAAATCCTGAAAGACAGGATAAATCTGCATTTGGAAAGGCAAGGATTAACTAGAGACAGTCAGCACGGATTTGTTAAGGGAAGATCGTGTCTGATTAACTTGATTGAAGTTTTTGAGGAGGTAACCAAGAGGGTCGATGAGGGTAGTGCATATGATGTAGTATATATGGACTTTTGATAAGGTCCCACATGGTAGACTAGTCATGAAGGTTAAAGCCCATGCGATACAGGGCAAAGTGTCAAGTTGGGTCCAAAATTGGCTTGGAGGTAGGAAGCAAAGGGTAATGATTGATGGATGTTTTTAGAATGGAAGGATGTTTCCAGTGGGGTCCGCAGGGCTCAGTACTGGGACCCATGCTTTTTGTGGTATATATCAATGATTTAGATTTGAATATAGGGAGTATGATTAAGAAGTTTGCAGATGACACTAAAATTGGCTGTGTGGTTGATAATGAAGAGGAAAGTCATGGGCTGCAGGAGGATATCAATCTACTGGTCAGGTGGGCAGAGCAGTGGCAAATGGAATTTAATTCAGAGAAGTGTGAGGTGATGTACTTTGGGAGGGCAAATAAGGAAAAGGTATACACATTAAGCGGTAGACCACTTAATAGTGTAGATGAACAAAGGGACCTTGGAGTGCTTGTCCACAGATCCCTGAAATTAGCAGGCCAGGTGGATAAGGTGGTTAAGAAGGCATACGGAATGCTTGCCTTTATTGGCCGAGGCATAGAATATAAGAGCAGGGAGGTTATACTTAAATTGTATAATACTTTGGTTAGGCCACAGCTGGAGTATTGCGTGCAGTTCTGGTCGCCCTATTATAGGAAGGATGTGATTGCACCAGAGAGGGTGCAGAGGAGATTTACTAGGATGCTGCCTGAAATGGAGAATCTTAGTTATGAGGATAGACTGGATAGGCTGGGTTTGTTCTCATTGGAACGGAGGAGGTTGAGAGGAGACCTCATTGAGGTATACAAAATATTGAGGGGCCTGCACATAGTGGATAGGAAGGGTCTATTTCCATTGGTGGAAGGGTCTATTACGAGGGGGCATAGTTTTAAGGTGGTTGGTGGAAGGTTTGGAGGGGATTTGAGGAGGGGGATTCTTTATGCAGAGGGTTGTGGGGATCTGGAACTCGCTGCCTGGAAGAGTGGTGGATGCAGAAACCCTTACCACTTTTAAGAGATGGTTGGATGGGCATTTAAAGTGCTGTAACCTGCAGAGTTACGGACCTGGAGCTGGTAATTGGGATTAGACTGGATGACCTTTTGTTGGACGGAGCACATATAATGGTAAGTACTGCAGGGAATAGAATACAGTCATGGTGATCTCTTGGACTAATTTCGATCGCCTGGATGGGTCGGAGAGGAATTTTCCCATATTTTTTCTCCCTAAATTGGCTTGGGTTTTTATCTGGTTTTTGCCTCTCCCAGGAGACCACATGGCTCCGGTTGGAGTGGAGTGTAAAATGTTTCCGTATAAGGGGTGTCGCAGTTGTGGTGCGGTGGATTGGTTGGCTGGGTGCTCTTTGCCTTTCCGTTATTGTTCAGAGGTTTATATGTAACCTTTAGGGCTGCTGACCAAGGGCCATGTGGCTCTTTGTCAGCCGGTGTGGACATGATGGGCCGGAATGGCCTCTTTCTGTGCTGTAAATTTCTATGTTTCTATGTTTCTATATCAATGAATGGATTTGAATGTTGGGGGTATCATTAAGAAGTTTGCAGATGATACTAAAATAGGCTGTGTGGTTGATAATGAAGAAGAAAGCTGCCGAAAGCAGGAAGATATCAATATACTGGTCAGGTGGGTGGAACAGTTGCAAATGGAATTCAATCCAGATACATGTGAGGCAATGCATTTGGGAAGGACTAACAAGGCAAGGGAATACACATTAAATGGTACAACACTGAAAAGTGTAGAGGAACGAAGGGACCTTGGAGTGCAGGTCCACAGGTCCCTAAAGGTAGCAGGCCAGGTAGATAAGGTGCTTAAGAAGGCATATGGAATACTTGTTTTTATTAATCGAGGCATGGAATACAAGAGCAAGGAGGTTATGCCTGAACTGTATAGAACACTGGTTAGGCCGCAGCTGGAGTACTGTGTGCAGTTCTGGTCACCACATTACAGGAAAGATGTGATTGCACTGGAAAGGGTGCAGATTTATGAGGATGTTGCCTGGACTGGAGAATTTTGGCTATGAGGAAAGATTGGAGATGCTGGGTTTGTTTTCTTTGGAACAGAGGAGGCTGAGGGGAGACCTGATTGAGGTGTATAAAATTATGAGGGGCCTGGATATAGTGGATAGGAAGGACCTGTTTCCCTTGGCAGAGGGGTCAACAACCAGGGGACATAGATTAAAAGTAATTGGAGGGAGATTTAGAGGAGATAAGAGGGGAAATTTCTTCACCCAGAGGGTGGTGGGAGTCTGGAACTCACTGCCTGAAAGGGTGGTAGAGGCAGAAACCCTCACCACATTTAAAAAATATTTGGATGTGCACTTAAAGTGCCGTAACCTACAGGGCTACGGACCAAGAGCTGAAAAATGGGATTAGGCTGGATAGCTCTTGGTTAGCCGGTGCGGACATGATGGGCCAAAATGGCCGCTGCCGTGCTGTAAATTTCTATGATTCTAGGTGGCACACAATGCCATGGGTAGCACTGTGCTCCCCAGGACCAATACACAGTGCAGGAAGAAATTTAACAAGCTCACACAGATGGTCAAGGTGAATGAAGGCTTCAACAAATGCTACATACCACAATCAGTACCACAAGCTTCACACACTGCTCAATGCACCACACCCCCAGCACTCATCCACTAACAATCTCTGCCTAGCAACACTAACACTCACATCTCACACCTTGCACACAATGACAGCTATTCCACTATGGAATGCACAAGGGCCATTAGTTATTAGAATTAATGTGATGTTTGTGATATGTTGATAAATACATTTATTAAGTGTGTTTGGAATATTTTGTGGTGTCTCTCATTTCACCTTTATGTGCAGGAGGATGCTGTGACCTCGCATGAGATAGCGATTGTATGATGGGGACGTGGTGAGCTATGGGGATCTGGGGTTTCATTCATGTGAATCAGAGTCTGATGAGCCTGTCATGGACAGCCCATGCAGAAGGCTGATTTTTTTTGCTGCCTCCACCCTCCCTCCTGTTCCTCCTCATCCTCGTCCTCTTCCGTTTCGTCCTCCTCTGCCTGTATTCTTTCTCCTCTTCTTTGTCCTCTTCCTCCTCATCCTTTTCTGCCTTGTCGTCCTCCTGAGGTAATACCACAATCCTGTAGTCCCCAGGGAAGTGTTGTGATCAGAAGCATTTAACAAAAAATGAGTGACATCTACTCTTGAATCAATATGCCCTGTTACCAAAAAAACTTGAGATAACTAGAGAAAGCTGTTTCAGTTGAAGGAAGTAGCAAACAGGCACTGAAACTGCAGAACCATGCTAGTTGGAGCTGACTGGGGATGGTACCTTTAAATATCACTGCTGGTGGATGACAGCTCTCCCTGTCGTTGTTCTGCGCTGCAGTTAAGGTAAGTAGCACACTCACTGACGTAACGATCTCCATGATGGTGAGGTTCCTAGCAATCGAGTTTGCCGGCAGCGCTACTGGCAACACCAATATAGTGTGTGGTGTTGAACTGGCATTAGCTGTTGTTACAGTTGTCAACGGTATTTTAGCGCCATCTTGTGGCACTAACATGTGGCGTAAACCACATGAATTTTACGTCCCATGTCCCTTCTTCACGCTCTGCTTATTTTTACCCAATTTGCTACACTGCTTCATTGCCTTGACCTTTCTCTTTAGATTTCTAAATTTTCCCTCACCTGACACGCCCCCACCCCCCCCGCCCCGCATTTTTGGTTAAAGCTCTATCTACAGCCCTAGTTACTTGATTTGCCAGGACACTGGTCCCAGCCGTCCGAACAGAACAGCTCTCTCTTTCCCTAGTGCCCCATGAATCAAAACTCCTTCCTCCCACACCACTCTGAGCCACGCATTTAACTCTCTGATCTGCTTGTTCCTATGCCAATTTGCATGTGGCTCAAGTAACAATCCAGAGATTATTACCTTTGAGGATCTGCTTTTTAATTTGGACCCTAGCTGCTCAAACCTTCTCAATAGAACCTCATCCCTACATGAACCACGACATCAGGATCCTCCCCCTCCCACTCCAAATTCTTCTCCAGCCACGAGAAGATATCCTTAACCCTGGAACCGGGCATGCAACACAGCCTTCGGAATGCCTGATCGTGGCTGCAGAGAACAGAATCTATCCACCTGACTATACTGTTCTCCACCACTACAACATTCTCTTTCATTTGCCCCACTTGAATGGCCTTGACCTTTCTCTTTAGATTTCTACATTTTCCCTCACCTGACGCCTCCCCCCGCATTTTTGGTTAAAGCTCTATCTACAGCTCGAGTTACTTGATTTGCCAGGACACGGTACCATAGTCAGTTTGCTCAACACCCTGTAGAATTTTCCCTCATCCACACACGCAGCTAGAACCTCATACCTGTTGAACAAGGGAACAGGCTAAGGCTCCTCCAGCACTGCACCTGGGATCCCCTTACCTAGCTAAGTTGCAGTCACACCCTCCTGTCCCTGACCTGTAACCAGACCTGTACCATTACCTAACATAAGGGGTGTAACTTCCTCCTGGATCAAAGTGTCCAGGTAACACTCCCCCTCCCTGATGCTCTGCAATGTCTGTACCTCGGACTCCAGCTCAACAACTCTGAACTGAAGTTCCTCAAGATGCAGACACTTACTGCAGACATGGTCACCTGGGATCATGATGCTCTCCACAAACTCACACATGCTGCAGTTGCAGCACACCACCTGCACTGCCATCCTTTCATAACTCTTTTACTTATTTAGTTAATTAAAATGTATGTGTTTAATTAACTTAGCTTATAGTTTAGTTTTTAGCTAATTACTAGATCTAGTTTAAGTGCTAGGTAGATTAAATTTAATATTTACTGTAACACAAAGCTCGCCAAGTATTGGTGACAAAAAGCAGCACCTCCTTTCCCCTCTGCTCAGAATTCCACCCTCTCCAAATTCCTAAGTTTAACACTCTGTTTAGAAGCACTCTATTTAATCATCATCATCGTAGGCAGTCCCTCGGAATCGAGGAAGACTTGCTTCCACTATTAGAATAAGTCCTTAGGTGGCTGAACAGGTGGGACATACAGTCGTTGAGGGAATGAGTGGGTGGGACAGATTTGCCGTGCGTTCCTTCCGCTGCCTGCGCTTGTGTTCTGCATGCACTCGGTGATGAGACTCGAGGTGCTCAGCGCCCTCCCGGATGCATTTCCTCTACTCAGGGCGGTCTTTGGCCAGGGACTCCCAGGTGTTGGAGAGGATGCCGCACTTTATCATACAAACATAGCAACATAGAAAAAAGGTGCAGGAAAATATGCCCTTCGAGCCTGCATCACCATTCAATAAGATCATGGCTGATCATTCCCTCAGTACCCCTTTCCTGCTTTCTCTCCATACCCCTTGATCCCCTTAGCCGTCAGGGCCATATCTAACTCCCTCTTGAATATATCCAATGAACTGGCATCAACAACTCTCTGAGTGAAGAAGTTTCTCCTCATCTCAGTCCTAAATGGCCTACTCCTTATCCCAAGATTATGTCCCCTGGTTCTGGACTTCCCCATCATGGGGAACATTCTTCCCGCATTTAACCTGTCCAGTTCCGTCAGAATCTTATACGTTTCTATGAGATCCCCTCTCATCCTTCTAAACTGCAGTGAATAAAGGCCCAGTTGATCCAGCCTCTCCTCATATGACATCCCAGCCATCTCTGGAATCAGTCTGGTGAACCTTCGCTGCACTCCCTCAATAGCAAGAACGTCCTTCCTCAGATTAGGAGAACAAAACTGAACACAATATTCCAGGTGAATATCAGGGAGGCTTTGAGGGTGTCCTTGTAGCATTCCCTCTGTCCACCCTTTGCTTGTTTGCTATGAAGGAGTTCCGAGTAGAGCGCTTTCTTTGGGAGTCTCGTGTCTGACATGTGGACAACATGGTCTGCCCAGCGGAGCTGATCAAGTGTGGTCAGTGTTTCAATGCTGGGGATGTTGGCCTGGTCGAGGACACTAATGTTGGTGCATCAGTCCTCCCAGGGGATTTGTAGGATCTTGCGGAGGCATCGTTGATGGTATTTCTCCAGCGACTTGAGGTGTCTACATGGTCCATGCCTCTGAGCCCTACAGGAGGGTGAGTATTACTACAGCCCTGTAGACCATGAGCTTGGTGGTAGTTTTGAGGGCCTGGTCTTCGAACATTCTTTTCCTCAGGCGGCCGAAGGCTGCACTGGAGGCGGTGTTGAATCTCCTCATCAGTGTCTGCTTTTGTTGATAAGAGGCTCTCGAGGTGTAGGAAATGATCCACGTTGTCTAGGGCCGCGCCGTGGATCTTGATGACTGGAGTGGCAGTGCTGTGTGGCGGGGACAGGCTGGTGGAGGACCTTTGTCTTACGGATGTTTAGCGTAAGGCCCATGCTTTCATACGCCTCGGTAAATACGTCGACTATATCCTGGAGTTCAGCCTCTGAATGTGCGCAGACGCAGGCGTCGTCATCGAGCTACTCAATTTAAGACCACTCTGCATCAGCAGATAGTGTTTCCTTTCATACTTTTGGAGCCATACTCAAGTTACAAGTGCTGTCTCAGCTCCCTGTAATTAGCATCTGTTCAAGACAAACACTTACAGCTGACAGTTAACTAACAGACAGTTTCTAAAGTTCTAAGTTAAATTCAAAATGTTAAACTAAATTTTACTTTTTATAGCTAATACTCTTTTGCTTATCTTCAAAACATTTAGTTAAGTGAAAAACAAAATAGATTTCTGCACAGATCCCTGGGACACACCATTACCATCCCTCCCAATCCAATAAACACCTTTACCCCTTCTCTTTGCTTTATGCCCTTTAGCCATGCTTCTATCTACATGGTCTTTGGCGCCAGCCCTTGTACTTAGCCTTCTTCGACCTTACAAAGGCCTTTGACACTGTCAACCGTGAGGGTCTATGGAGCGTCCTCCTCCGTTTTGGATGCCCCCAAAAGTACATCAGCATCCTCTGCCTGCTCCACGACGACATGCAGGCCGTGATCCTTCCCAACGGATCCATCACAGACCCAATCCATGTCTGGACCGGGGTCAAGCAGGGCTGCGTCATCGTCCCAACCCTCTTCTCAATCTTACTCGCTGCCATGTTCCACCTCACAGTTGACAAGCTTCCCGCTGGAGTGGAACTAAACTACAGAACCAGTGGGAAGCTGTTCAACCTTCGCCATCTCCAGGCCAGGTCCAAGACCACTCCAACCTCTGTCGTCAAGCTACAGTACGTGGACAACGCCTGCGCCTGTGCATACACAGAGGCTGAACTCCAAGACAAAGTTGACGTATTTACTGAGGCGTATGAAAGCATGGGCCTTACGCTAAACATCCATAAGACAAAGGTCCTCCACCAGCTTGTCCTCGCCGCACAGCACTGTCCCCCAGACATCAAGATCCACGGCATGGCCCTGGACAACGTGGACCACTTCCCTTATCTCGGGAGCCTCCTATCAACAAGAGCAGGCATTGACGACGAGATCCAACACCGCCTCCAGTGCGCCAGTGCAGCCTTTGGCCACCTGAGGAAAAGAGTGTTTGAAGACCAGGCCCTCAAAACTGTCACCAAGCTCATGGTCTACAGGGCCATAGTAATACCTGCCCTCGCGTATGGCTCAGAGACGTGGACCATGTACAGTAAACACCTCAAGCCGCTGGAGAAATACCACCAGCGATATCTCCGCAAGATCCTACAAATCCCCTGGGAGGACAGACGCACAAACATTAGCGTCTTCGTCCAGGCCAACATCCCCAGCATTGAAGCACTGACCACACTTAATCAGCTCCGCTGGCAGGCCACATAGTTCGCATGTCAGACTTGAGACTCCAAAGCAAGCGCTCTACTCGGAACTCGTCCACGGCAAACGAGCCAAAGGCGGGCAGAGGAAACGTTACAAGGACACCCTCAAAGCCTCCCTGATAAAAGTGCGACATCCCCACTGACACCTGGGAGTCCCTGGCCAAAGACCACCCTAAGTGGATGAAGTGCATCCGGGAGGGCGTTGAGCTCCTCGAGTATCGTCGCCAAGTGCATACAGAACTCAAGCACAGGCAGTGGAAGGAGCGTGCGGTAAACCAAGCTCCCTGCCCACCCTTCCCCTCAATCACTGTCTATCCCACCTGTGACAGAGACTGTGGTTCTCGTATTGGACTGTACAACCACCTAAGAACTCATGCTAAGAGTGGAAGTCTTCCTCGATTCTGAGGGACTGCCTATGACGATTCCCTTCAATCCCAAAGGGCAGATATTTCTCTTCTCTGTTCCCAAACAACACAAATAAAAGCAGTGCAACTTCCTCTCCAAAGTCCTTGACTCCCAAATCTGTGCCCATATTTGCCCATATTCTGTCTGGAGTCAGAAGGTCGTGGGTTCAGGACTTGCACAGAGTCCACAGCAGAGAAACAGGCCATTCGGGCATATGTGTGCGCACTGGGCCTGTGCACTGGAGCTTAGTCTCCAGTTGTCTTGGATAACCCTTGCCACTGGACCAAGACTGTGTGCTGTCAAGCCCATGCGGTGGCTGGTGTGCAATGGCCACCCCACATTAAAATAATTCACGCACAGGCATCTTCCACCCTTCTAATTTACTGGAATTCTTTGAGGATATAACGAGCATGGTGGATAGAGTGCACCGATGGATGTGGTGTATTTAGATTTCCAAAAGGCATTCGATAAGGTGCCACACAAAAGGTTACTGCAGAAGATAGAGGTACGCGGAGTCAGAGGAAATGTATTAGCAAGGATAGAGAATTGGCTGGCGATAACAGAGAGTCGGGATAAATGGGTCCTTTTCGGGTTGGAAATCGGTGGTTAGTGGTGTGCCACAGGGTTCGGTGCTGGGACCACAACTGTTTACAATATACATAGATGACCTGGAAGAGGGGACAGAGTGTAGTGTAACAAAATTTGCAGATGACACAAAGATTAGTGGGAAAGCGGGTTGTGTAGAGGACACAGAGGCTGTAAAGAGATTTGGATAGGTTAAGCAAATGGGCTAAGGTTTGGCAGATGGAATACAATGTCGGAAAGTGTGAGGTCATCCACCTTGGGAAGAAAAACAATAAAAGGGAATATTATTTGAATGGGGAGAAATTACAACATGCTGAGGTGCAGAGGGACCTGGGGGTCCTTGTGCATGAAACTCTTTTGGAGTTTACCTGTAAAACATAAACATTAATCGGTGCCACCCGACCTGGATGACACACCAGATATTTACAAGGCCCATTTTTTTTCTTTTTTGTGTTTTTTTTTTGGGGCACTAAAATCAAATTTTTTTCCTCCAGTGCCCCTTATAAAAGGGGAGGGGGACACTAAAAGCACCGGCAGTTAAAACAAATTAAACTTTAAAATGTAAAATCAAATTAAAATTTGGTTGTCGGGCGTGATGATGCACTCCAGTCCCTCCGGTGCCCATCTCTCGCGGAAGGCCGCGAGCGTACCGGTGGACACCGCGTGCTCCATCTCCAAGGACACCCTGGACCGGATGTAAGAGCGGAAGAGAGGCAGGCAGTCAGGTTGAACGACCCCCTCGACCGCCCGCTGCCTGGACCGGCTGATGGCACCCTTGGCCGTGCCCAGGAGCAGTCCTACGAGGAGGCCCTCGGACCTACCCGCTCCCCTCCGCACAGGGTGCCCAAAGAGAGAGTGGGACTGAAGTGCAGCCAGAATTTCAGGAGCAGCCCCTTTAAATAATGAAACTCCTTGTGCATGAATCCCAAAAAGTTAGTTTGCAGGTGCAGCAGGTAATCAGGAAGGCGAATGGAATGTTGGCCTTCATTGTGAGAGGAATGGAGTACAAAAGCAGGGAGGTCCTGCTGCAACTGTATAGGGTATTGGTGAGACCACACCTGGAGTACTGCATGCAGTTTTGGTCACCTTACTTAAGGAAGGATATACTGACTTTGGAGAGGGTACAGAGACGATTCACTAGGCTGATTCCAGAGATGAGGGGGTTACCTTATGATGATAGATTGAGTAGACTGGGTCTTTACACGTTGGAGTTCAGAAGGATGAGGGGTGATTTTATAGAAATATTTAAAATAATGAAAGGGATAGACAAGATAGAGGCGGAGAGGTTGTTTCCATGGGTCGGGGAGACTAGAACTAAGGGGCACAGCATCAAAATACGGGGGAGCCAATTTAAAACCGAGTTGAGGAGGAATTTCTTCTCCCAGAGGGTTGTGAATCTGTGGAATTCTCTGCCCAAGGAAGCAGTTGAGGCTAGCTCATTGAATGTATTCAAGTCACAGATAGATAGATTTTTAACCAATAAGGGAATTAAGGGTTATGGGGAGTGGGCGGGTAAGTGGAGCTGAGTCCACGGCCAGATCAGCCATGATCTTTTTGAATGGCGGAGCAGGCTCGAGGGGCTAGATGGCCTACTCCTGTTCCTAATTCTTATGTTCTTATGTTCAAGATATAATTCAGCACCTGGAATGTCAGGTCCCTCATGGAAACACCTGAGAATTCTTTTTTTTGGTGTGGAAGTGGGTCATTCTCGACACGAGGGACTACCTAATACTATACTACTGTGCCCATCTTTCCCGCATTTCCATGTTTGATTCTCTCCAATCAGGTTTCCAACCCGCCACATTACTTAAATTGCCCTTGTCACAAATGGCATTCTATGTTACAGTGACCATGGTAATCTATCCCTTCTCATCCTTCTTGGCCTATCTGCAGCCTTCAACACAGTAGACCACCCATCCTCCTCCAACATCACTCCTCCATCATCCAGCTGGGTGGAAGTGCCCTCATTTGTTTCCAGTCTTATCTATCAAATCATAGTCCGAGAATCATGTGCAGTGACTTCTCTTGCTACTCCCATAGCCTTTCCTCTGGTGTCCCTCAAGGATTTATTCTTGGCCCCCTTCTATTTCTCATCTATATGCTGTCCTCTTGACATCATCCAAAAGCACAACATTAGTTTCTATATGCACGTTGACGACACCCAGCTCTACCTCACAACCGGCTCTCTCTATCTCTCCATGTCTCTAAATTGTCAGAGTGCTTTGTCCAACATCCAGTACTGGATGAGCAGAAATTTCCACCAAGAAAACATTGGGAAGACCGAAGCTATTGTCTTTGGTCCCCGCCACAAACTCCGTTCCCTGGCCATCAATTCCGTCCCTCTCCCTGGCAACTATCTGAGGCTGAGCCAGACCATTCGCAACCTTGGTGTTGAGTTTGACCCTGAGATGAGCTCCCGACCCACATATCCGCTCCATCACCAAGACTACCTACTTCCACCTCCGTAACATCACCTGACTCTGACCCTGTCTCAGCTCTACTGTTGCTGAAAACTTCATCCATGCCTTTGTTACCTCTAGACTTGACAATTCCAATGTTCTGCTGGCCGGCCTCTCATCTTCCACCCTACATAAACATGTGCTCACCTAAAATGCCACTGCCCGTACCTTAACTCGCATTAAGTCCCATTCACCCATCACCCCTGTGCTTGCTGACCTATACTGGTTCCCAGTTAAGCAACACCTCAATATTAAAATTCGCATTCTTGTCTTTAAATCTCTCCATGGCCTTGCCTCTCCCTATCTCTGGAAACTCCTCCAGCCCTACAAGCCTTCGAAATCTCTGTACTCCTCCATATGTGGCATCTTGCATATCTCTGATTTTAATTGCTCCTGCATTGGCGGGAGTGCTTTCAGCTGCCTTTGCCCTAAGTTCTCGAATTTTCTCTCTAATTCTCTCCACCACTCTCTCATCCTTTAAGATGCTCCTTAAAACCTACCTCTTTGACCATGCTTTTGGTCATCTGTCCTGATAGCTCTTTCTGTGGCTTGGTGTCAAATTTTGATTGATAACACTCTTGCGGAGTGCCTTGCGATGTTTTTCTTTGTTACAGGCGCTATCTAACTGCAAATTGTTGTTGCTGTTGTTGTTGCAATGCAGAAGATAAATGGGTGCGAATCCATTATCCCCTTTTTGCTCTGGCATAGCACTGGACCTGAACTTCCCCTATGGCTTTGCTGGGATCTGCCTGAAGAGGATGTAGCAACGTTAATTATATGCAAATGTATTTCAGAAGGATTTGCACACATTTTCTCAAATAGTGCCAGGTGCAGAACCGGAGGCAGACTGACCCCAGAAAAACTAAGCACAGTATTTCCTGAGCTGCCATGTAGATACCATGGGGGAATAAATAGACTAATCCTTGAAAACGGACGCGGGGATTGCGTTTTATGATTAATCTGCATGCATTCATTGTGTTGCAGGCAGCAAGGTAAATGTGCGCTGCCTGCTGCGTGCTGCCAGTGCTACCCACGCTGTTCATTGGCTGCATGGGGCTCAATATTGCGAGTATCTTAAGTGACTTAAAAGCAGCCTACGCCTCCTTAAAGAGAAGGTACATTGTGACTGCAAGAAGTGGTGGGAGTCATTTGAAAACAGAATCTTTGCTCTGATACTTTGAGCAATTGCTGAATTTGCAAGTCAGCATGCACCTAGATTTTATGACACTGGACTGAAGGTCTTGGAAAGACGGTGATATGTCCTGTATCCACAGGAGACCCTCCAGACAGATGCTGAGGAGGCAGTGGGAAGAAGTAGCGGCGGAGATCAATGTCAGGAGTGTCCCTCCAAGAACACAGATACAGTGCAGGAAGAAGTTTTAATGATCTCACGCGACTTGCCAAGGTGAATGAGTTCATCTTCAAATGGCATATCCTACCAACTACATTGCTAGCCTCATCCACTACATTCCCATCACCCACCTACCAACAATCTCTACCTAGCAGTACTCAACCCTGAAATTCATATGCTTCACCTCACCCTCAAACACTTAGCACTTTTGCCAGCCTCGCACTCACAACTCACAGCTCGCACACACTGCCAGCTATTCAAGGGGCTGCACAGCCCAAAACAAATTAGAGGGAACATTAGTTGGGAGTAATATATTAGCATGGATAGAGGATTGGTTAATAGACAGAAAACAGAGAGTAGGGATAAACGGTCATTTTCCAGTTGGCAGGCTGTAACGAGTGGGCTAACACAAGGATCAGTACTGTAGCTAGTTACAATCTATATGACTGACTTAGATGAAGGGTCCGAGTGGAATGTATCCAAGTTTGCTGATGATACAAAGCTTGGAGGGCAAGTAGGCTGTGAGGAGGACAGAAAGAGCCTGCAAAGGGATATAGACAGGTTAAGTGAGTGGGCAATAAGTTGGCAGATGGTGTATAATGTAGTAATATGTGAGGCTATTCACTTTGGTAGGAAGAATAGAAAAACGGAATATTTTTTAAAAGGTGAGAAACTATTAAATGTTAGTGTTCAGAGAGATTTAGATTTCCTCAGACAGGAAACACAGAGTTCGCATACAGACATAGCAAGCAATTCAGAAGGCAAATGGCATGTTGGCTTTTATTGTAAGGGGGCTGGAGTACAACCACATGGAATTCTTGCTACAATTGGACAGGGCTTTGGTGCGAACACATCTGGAGTACTCTGCACAGTTTTGGTCTCTTTGTCTGAGGAAGGATAGACTTGCCTTAGAGGCGGTGCAATGAAAGTTCACTAGATTGATTCCTGGGATGAAAGGGTTGTCCTATGAGGAGCGATTGAGTAGATTGGGCCGATACTCTCAGCAATTTAGAAGAATGAGGTGTGATCTGAGTGGGATTGAGAAGGTAAATGCTAAGTGGTTGTTTGTCCTGGCTGGAGAGTCTAGAGCTCGGGGTCATAGTCTCAGGATAAAGGGTCGGCCATTTAAGACTGAGATGAGGAGAAATTTATTCACTCGGTGGGTTATGAATCTTTGAAATTCTCTATCCCAAAGGGCTATGGATGCTCAATCATTGAGTATATTCAAAGCTGAGATTGATAGATATTTGGACTCTAAAGGAATCAAGGGATGTGGGAATCAGGCGGGAAAGTGAAGTCCATCTCAATTCTATCCAGATCAGTATATACCATCTCAACTCTATTCAGACCAGTGTATACCATCTCAACTCTATTCAGACCAGTGTATACTATCTCAACTCTATCCAGACTAGTATATACCATCTCAAATCTATCCAGAACAGTGTATACCATCTCAACTCTACCCAGACCAGTGTGTACCATGTCATTCGATGAGGGAAATGACTTGTTCATCAGGTCATCCTCATGGAAGAACCTCCATCCCGTTATTGGTCCTGTGATGCTGGAATCAAAAAACAATTCTGCAGGGCTGTGATCATGCAATTCCCCATACAAAACAGTTTTGCTGACTGCTCCCCCTTGATCAGTGACTCATCCTGTGTTTTTTTTAAATTCGTTCCTGGGATGTGGGCATCAGTGTCAAGGCCAGCATCTATTGCCCATCCCTAATTGCACTGGAGAAGGTGCTGGTGAGCTGCCTTCTTGAATTGCTGCAGTCCATGCGCTGAAGCTACTCCCATAGTGCTGTTAGGGAGGTCATTCCAGGTTTCTGACCCAGCGATAAGTTTCCAAGTCAGGATGGTGTGTAATTTGGAGGAAAGCTTGCCATGTATCTGCAACCCTTGTCCTTCTAGGTGGTAGAAGTCACAAGTTTGGGAGGTACTGTTTAAGAAGCCTTGCAGAGTTGCTGCAGTACATCTTGTAGATGGTGCATTTTGCAGCTATGGTGCACCGGTGGTGGAGGGAGTGAATGTTGAAGGTGGATGGGGTGCCAATCAAGCAATCTGCTTTATCCAAGATGGTGTTGAGCTTCTTGAGTGTTGTTAGAACTGCACTCATCCAGGTAAGTGGAGAGTATTCCATCACACTCCTGATGTGTGCCTTATAGATGGTGGATAGGCTTTGGGGAGTCAGGAGGTGAGACACTTGCCGCAGAAAACCTAGCCTCTGACCTGCTCTTCTAGCCACGGTGTTTATGTGGCTGGTCCAGTTAAGTTTCTGGTCAATGGTGATCCCCAGGATGTTGATGGTGGGAAATTCGGTGATGGTAATGCTGTTGAATGTCAGGGAACAGTGGTTAGACACTTGCTTGTTGGAGATGGTCATTGCCTGGCACTTGTGTGGCGCGAATGTTACTTGTCATTTATCAGCCCAAGTCTGAATGTTGCCCATGTCTTGCTGCATGTGGGAATGGACTGCTTCATTATTTGAGGAGTTGCGAATGGACCTGGGGCGAGATTTTCCACTTTTTTTGCATGCTTAATATCCACTTAACATCCATTTTACCGTTGAAATGACGTATAACGTCCATATTTCGCCCATTTAGCCACAAAATGGAAACTGACAAGCATTTTTTGGAAACTTATCGCCGAGCGTTACTTTCCCCAAGTGCATAAAACTGGGAAAAAATAATACCGTCCACCTCTTGTTTTGGGCGGAATCATCAGAATGGGCGAAATCAACGGCCATAATATCGCCCAGCGTTAGTTTCCGCACAGAATTAACGCCGAGATTCAATAATACCAACCGCCCACTTTTTTTTTGTCGTTAAAAATCACAGTTGCCGAAACTAACACCTAGGCGATCACCCAACATCACTTTCACCATCTCGCACACATATCGCCCACAATATCACTCGTCCAAAAAACTGCCCGAAAAAAGTGGAACTAACCGGAACGAATCACAGCGTTATGGACGCATGTTCTACATCACATGTCGCATCATTTAAAAGGCTGCACTGCATCAACCTCGAGGGAGCTCGGATGTACTCTGGAGGTCACTGGAGGTGATGTGAACATCTGTACAAACATCTTTATCATACTGTGAACGATTGGAATTTAATAGGTGTCTTCGTCGGGACTTTCATTCTTTTGTGACCAATCGGTGGAAAACAGAGAGCTATTGCAATGGGGCTTGTCCTTTCTCACTCTCTCTTGATGACAAATTACATGCTGCAGACTCGAAATGGCCGAAGCTATGCTCCACAGCATTATGTGCCCAATGTAAGATGTGCCAGACTGATGAGGCGTACCAGATGTTACACCCCCCGCAAGTACAGGGAGAAGCAGTCTTACCTCGACTTGCCTGAAACCACCTGCCTTCGGAGACTGCGCTTCCACAAAGAGGTTATCACTGAGGTATGCCAGCTCATAAGGAGAGATCTGCAGCCTGCCAGCACCATCAGTACTGCACTGTCCGTCGAGGTCAAAGTCACTGCGGCACTATCGTTCTACACGTCGGGTACTTTTCAGGCCTCAGCTGGCGACATTCGTGGTCTGTCTCAGCTGCTGCATTAGACAGATCACTGAAGTCCTGTACGCATGCAGGAGGGACTTGATCAGCTTCCCTATGATCAGGGAGGCACAGACTGAGAGGGCTTTAGGATTCTCCAGAATTGCAAACTTTCCCAAGGTACAGGGAGCAATAGACTGTATGCACATCGTGATGCGGGCACCTTTTCAGGATGCAGAGGTTTTCAGGAACCGCAAGGGATTCCACACCCTGAATATCCAACTCGTTGTCGACCACCAGCAAATTATAATGGTAGTGAATGCTAAATTCCCGGGCAGCATCCATGATGCTCACATCCTGCATGAGAGGACTGCATCTGACTTGTTTAACAATCAGCCACAAGGTCAATGCTGGATGCTTGGTGACAAAGAATATGGTCTCGCCACCTGGCTGATGATCCCTCTGCGTGACACCCACACTGAAGCCAAGAGGCGATACAATGAGAGCCACAGAGCCACTTGCAATATCGTGGAAGAAACCATTGGAGTGCTTAAGCAGCACTTTAGATGCCTGGACCACTCAGGAGGCGAGTTCCAATACCACCCTGAGAAGGTAGCTCAATTTGTGGTGGTGTGCTCCATGCTGCACAACTTGGCTATCAGCCAAGGGGACAAGAATTGCCTGATGAGCCTGACAGTCCACCTCACCAGAGAAAGAAAGAGGAAGACGAGGAGGTGGACGCTGACATCGGCCCAGACAATCAGGCTGATGCTGAAGCCATGCAGACCGCATGAAAGGGCCCGTGATGGCATGATAGCTGCAAGAGCCTTATGTCAGGAGCTCATCAATGAGCGCTTTGCCTGAAAGAACATTGGTGGTATTTACAAAGCTGACACACTGTTGGGTGTGCAGGTCATACATCAATGGTAGGCATCACCTTGGTGACAGTTAAAGTTTAAGTTCATTGAAGTTAAGTGTAATTATACCCTTTGATGTTAAGGAATCACCAGCGTGTAACGGTGCAGCTATCTGAGACAATGCGCAATAAGGTATTGTTAAATAAAAAACATTTAAACCGAACATTTGTCTGAAATCATAAGTATTTCTGTAAAAACCAACCCTCCCCCCCCGCACGCCCCCTCCCCCCTCCTCCCCCCCCCCCCCCCGCTTCTCCTCTCCACCTCTACCCATTCCCCTTCCGCTCCTGACTCCAAACCGTCTGGCCGAGGAGCTCCTCAGGCGATGCTTCATTGGGGGGGGGAGATGGGGGTGGGGGGTGAGATGACAGCCGAACCGCTTCTTGGACGGATACGGGAGAGGACGGTCCCGAGGTGGGAACGTGCTCTGAGCCAGAAGCAAGATGTTGCTCCTGACTATCATGTGTCGTTGGCAATGGGGGTGCGTCACCTTGGGGTGCAGTGCCACGCTCCTGGACCACTGGGAGCCATCTGCCACCAGAGTTCCTGACTACCAGCTCCAGGGTCTCCTCCATCTCTTCCATGTTATATCTTATTTGTTGGACAAAAACTCGGTACCAACTATGTCCTTGGTGCTTAGTAGGCTTTTTGCTGCTGGTGAATCTCCCTCGTGCCTTCCACAGCAGCCAAACAAGCATACACCACAGCCACACATGCTTTCAGTCCCTCTCAGCTCCCTCTCTCTGTCTCCTCTGCTGCGCATGTCATGATGACCCTTGACCTCCTGAATTGCGGGAATCGAGCGTTGCCATGCCATTGCTAAGGACAGTGACACTTTATGGCAGAAGGTCAGAGAGATTCAACACTACAGCCCATTTCATATCGCTCGCAATAATGCCCAATTTCAAAAATGGAGACAAGTTGCTTTGAGAATGGGCGAGAAGCCGGCGATCTGAAAACCCATTTTTACCACCCACACCAGAAATAAAGCCCATTTTTGGGCGATCTGCACAAAAATGTAAAATCTAGCCCCTGAACACTGCAATCATCAGCGAACATCTTCAGCACAACAGCTGGAATGTTGTTGGGGCCCGTAGCCTTTGCTATAACCAGTGTGCTCAGCCATTTCTTGATATCACATGGAGTGAATCAAATTGGCTGAAGACTGGCTTCTGTGATGGTGTGGACCTTAGGAGGAGGCCGATATGAATCATCCACTCAGCACTTCTGGCTGAAGATGGTTGTAAATGCTTCAGCCTTGTCTATTGCACTCGCGAACTGGGCTCCATCATCATTAAGGCTAGGGATATTCTTGGAGCCTCCTCCTCCCCTCAGTTGTTTAATTGTCCACCACCATTCACAACTGGATCTCTCAGGACTGCAGAACTCTGATCTGATCGGTTGGTTGGGTTCACTTAGCTCTATCTATACCATGTTGCTTTTGCTGTCTAGCATGCATGTTGTCCTGTGTTACAGCTTCCCCAGGTTAGCACCTCATTTTTAGGTACGCCTAGTGCTGCTCCTGTCATGTTCTTCTGCACTCCTCTTTGAACCATGGCTGGTCCCCTGACTTTATGGTAATGGTAGAGTGAGGGCTATGCCAGCCCATGAGGTTACAAATTGTGGTGGAATATAATTTAGCACCTCATTTTGAGCTGCTAGATCTGTTCTAAATTTATCCCATTTAGCACGGTGGTAGTATCACACAACACGATGGAGGGTGTCCTCAGTGTAAAGACGGGATTTCGTCTCCACAATGACTGTGTGGTGGTCACTGCTACCAATACTGTCATAGACAGGTGCCTTTGCAACAGATAGATTGGTGAGGACGAGGTCAAGTTGGTTATTCCCTTGTGTTGGTTCTCTCACCACCTGCCGCAGACCCAATCTGGCAGCGATGTCCTTCAGGACTCTGCCAGCTTGGTCATTAGTGGTAGCTCCCAAGGCACTCTTGGTGATGGAGATTGAAGTCCCCCATCCAGTATACATTCTGTGCCCTTGCTATCCTCAGTGCTTCTTTAAAATGCAGTTCAACATGGAGGAGTACTGATTCATCAGTTGAGGGAGGGCGGTCAGTGGTAATCAGTGGTGCCCATGTTTGACCTGAAGCTACAAGATTTCATGGGGTCCGGAGTCAATGTTGATGACTCCCAGAGCTTCCCGACTGTATAACCACTCTGCCAGTGGGACAGGACATACCCAGGGATGATTATGGAGGAGTCTGGAATATTGCCTGAAAGTTAGGATTTGTTGAGTACAGAAACATAGAAAATAGGTGCAGGAGTAGGCCATTTGGCCCTTCGAGCCTGCACCATCATTCAATAAGATCATGGCTGATCATTCCCTCAATACCCCTTTTCTGCTTTCTCTCCATACCCCTTGATCCCCTTAGCCGTAAGGGCCATATCTAACTCCCTCTTGAATATATCCAATGAACTGGCATCAACAACTCTCTGTGGCAGGGAATTTCACAGGTTAACAACTCTCTAAGTGAAGAAGTTTCTCCTCATCTCAGTCCTAAATGGCCTACCCCTTATCCTAAGACTGTGTCCCCTGGTTCTGGACTTCCGCAACATCGGGAACATTCTGCACATATCTAACCTGTCCCGTCCCATCAGAATCTTATATGTTTCTATGAGATTCCCTCTCATTCTTCTAAACTCCAATGTATAAAGGTCCAGTTGATCCAGTCTCTCCTCATTTGTCGGTCCTGCCATCCCGGGAATCAGTCTGGTGAACCTTCGCTGCACTCCCTCAATAGCAAGAACGTCCTTCCTCAGATTAGGAGACCCAAACTGAACACAATATTCCAGGTGAGGCCTCACCAGGGGCCTGTACAACAGCAGTAAGACCACCCTGCTCCTATACTCAAATCCCCTAGCTATGAAGGCCAACATACCATTTGCCTTCTTCACCACCTGCTGTACCTGTATGCTAACTTTCAATGACTCATGAACCATGACACCCAGGTCTCGTTGCACCTCCCCCTTTCCTAATCTGCCGCTATTCAGATAATATTCTGTCTTCGCGTTTTTGCCCCCAAAGTGGGTAACCTCACATTTATCCACATTTTACTGCATCTGCCATGCATTTTCCCACTCACCTAACCTGTCCAAGTCACCTGCAGCCTCCTAGCGTCCCCTTCACAGATCACACTGCCACCGTTTAGTGTCATCTGCAAACTTGGAGATATTACACTCAATTCCTTCATCCAAATCATTGATGTATATTATAAAGAGCTGGGATCCCAGCACTGAGCCCTGCGGCACTCCACTAGTCACTGCCTGCCATTCTGAAAAGGACCCGTTTGTCCCGACTCTCTGCTTCCTGCCTGCCAATCAGTTCTCTATCCATGTCAGTATATTACTCCCAATACCATGTGCTTTGATTTTGCACACCAATCTCTTGTGTAGGACCTTGTCAAAAGCCTTTTGAAAGTCTAAATACACCACATCCACTGGTTCTCCCTTGTCCACTCTACTAGTTACATCCTCAGAAAATTCCAGAAGATTTGTCAAGCATGATTTCCCTTTCGTGAATCCATGCTGACTTGGACCGATCCTGTCACTGCTTTCCAAATGCGCTGCTATTTCATCCTTAATAATTGATTCCAACATATTTCCCACTACTGATGTCAGGCTAACCGGTCTATAATTACCTGCTTTCTCTCTCCTTCCCTTTTTAAAAAGTGGTGTTACATTAGCTATCCTCCAGTCCATTGGAACTGCTCCAGAGTCGATAGACTGTTGGAAAACGATCACCAATGCATCCACTATTTCTAGGGTCGCTTCCTTAAGTACTCTGGGATTCAGACTATCAGCCCCAGGGGATTTATTGGCCTTCAATCCCATCAATTTCCCTAACACAATTTCCTGCCTAATAAGGATATCCTTCAGTTCCTCCTTCTCACTAGATCCTCGGTCCCCTCGTACTTCTGGAAAGTTATTTGTGTCTTCCTTCGTGAAGACAGAACCAAAGTATTTGTTCAATTGGTCTGCCATTTCTTTGTTCCCCATTATAAATTCGCCTGAATCCGACAGCAAGTGACCTACGTTTGTCTTCACTAATCTTTTTCTCTTCACGTATTTATAGAAGCTTTTGCAGTCAGTTTTTATGTTCCCGGCAAGCTTCTTCTCGTACTCTATTTCCCTCCTCTTAATTATACCCTTTGTCCTCCTCTGCTGAATTCTAAATTTCTCCTAGTCCTCAGGTTTGTTGCTTTTTCTGGCCAATTTATATGCCTCTTCCTTGGATTTAACACTATCCTTAATTTCCCTTGTTAGCCACATTTGAGCCACCTTCCCCGTTTTATTATTACTCCAGACAGGGATGTACAATTGCTGACGTTCATCCATGTGATCTTTAAATGTTTGCCATTGCCTATCCACCGTCAACCCTTTAAGTACCATTTGCCAGTCCATTCTAGCCAATTCACGCCTCAAACCATCAGTTACCTTTCCTTAAGTTCAGGACCCTAGTTTCTGAATTAACTGTGTCACTCTCCATCTTAATAAAGAATTCTACCATGTTATGGTCACTCTTCCCCAAGTGGCCTCGCACAACAAGATTGCTAATTAGCCCTTTCTCATTACCCATCATCCAGTCTAGGATGGCCAGCTCCCTAGTTGGTTCCTCGACATATTGGTCTAGAAAACCATCCCTAATACAATCCAGGAAATCCTCCTCCACCACAGTTTGGTTAGCCCAATCAATATGTAGATTAAAGTCACCCATGATAAACATAGAAACATAGAAACATAGAAACATAGAAAATAGGTGCAGGAGTAGGCCATTCGGCCCTTCTAGCCTGCACCGCCATTCAATGAGTTCATGGCTGAACATTCAACTTCAGTACCCCATTCCTGCTTTCTCGCCATACCCCTTGATCCGCCTAGTAGTAAGGACCTCATCTAACTCCTTTTTGAATATATTTAGTGAATTGGCCTCAACAACTTTCTGTGGTAGAGAATTCCACAGGTTCACCACTCTCTGGGTGAAGAAGTTCCTCCGCATCTCGGTCCTAAATGGCTTACCCCTTATCCTTAGACTGTGACCTCTGGTTCTGGACTTCCCCAACATTGGGAACATTCTTCCAGCATCTAACCTGTCTAACCCCGTCAGAATTTTAAATGTTTCTATGAGGTCCCCTCTCATTCTTCTGAACTCCAGTGAATACAAGCCCAGTTGATCCAGTCTTTCTTGATAGGTCAGTCCCGCCATCCCGGGAATCAGTCTGGTGAATCTTCGCTGCACTCCCTCAATAGCAAGAATGTCCTTCCTCAGGTTAGGAGACCAAAACTGTACACAATACTCCAGGTGTGGCCTCACCAATGCCCTGTACAACTGTAGCAACACCTCCCTGCCCCTGTACTCAAATCCCCTTGCTATGAAGGCCAACATGCCATTTGCTTTCTTAACCGCCTGCTGCACCTGCATGCCAACCTTCAATGACTGATGTACCATGACACCCAGGTCTCTTTGCA
This sequence comes from Pristiophorus japonicus, assembly GCF_044704955.1. Lineage (NCBI taxonomy): Eukaryota > Metazoa > Chordata > Chondrichthyes > Pristiophoridae > Pristiophorus > Pristiophorus japonicus. Next base: position 80,262,412 of record NC_091990.1, read on the forward strand.
CCTCCCTTTTCCTAATCTGTCACCATTCAGATAATAGTCTGTCTCTCTGTTTTTACCACCAAAGTGGATAACCTCACATTTATCCACATTATACTTCATCTGCCATGCATTTGCCCACTCACCTAACCTATCCAAGTCGCTCTGCAGCCTCACAGCATCCTCCTCGCAGCTCACACTGCCACCCAACTTAGTGTCATCCGCAAATTTGGAGATACTACATTTAATCCCCTCATCTAAATCATTAATGTACAGTGTAAACAGCTGGGGCCCCAGCACAGAACCTTGCGGTACCCCACTAGTCACTGCCTGCCATTCTGAAAAGTACCCATTTACTCCTACTCTTTGCTTCCTGTCTGACAACCAGTTCTCAATCCATGTCAGTACACTACCCCCAATCCCATGTGCTCTAACTTTGCACATCAATCTCTTGTGTGGGACCTTGTCGAACGCCTTCTGAAAGTCCAAATATACCACATCAACTGGTTCTCCCTTGTCCACGCTACTGGAAACATCCTCAAAAAATTCCAGAAGATTTGTCAAGCATGATTTCCCTTTCACAAATCCATGCTGACTTGGACCTATCATGTCACCTCTTTCCAAATGCACTGTTATGACATCCTTAATAATTGATTCCATCATTTTACCGACTACCGATGTCAGGCTGACCGGTCTATAATTTCCTGTTTTCTCTCTTCCCTCCTTTTTTAAAAAGTGGGGTTACATTGGCTACCCTCCACTCGATAGGAACTGATCCAGAGTCAATGGAATGTTGGAAAATGACTGTCAACGCATCCACTATTTCCAAGGCCACCTCCTTAAGTACTCTGGGATGCAGTCCATCAGGCCCTGGGGATTTATCGGCCTTCAATCCCATCAATTTCCCCAACACAATTTCCTGGCTAATAAGGATTTCCCTCAGTTCCTCCTCCTTACTAGACCCCCCGACCCCTTTTATAACCGGAAGGTTGTTCGTGTCCTCCTTCGTGAATACCGAACCAAAGTACTTGTTCAATTGGTCCGCCATTTCTTTGTTCCCCGTTATGACTTCCCCTGATTCTGACTGCAGGGGACCTACGTTTGTCTTTACTAACCTTTTTCTCTTTACATATCTATAGAAACTTTTGCAATCCGTCTTAATGTTCCCTGCAAGCTTCTTCTCATACTCCATTTTCCCTGCCCTAATCAAACCCTTTGTCCTCCTCTGCTGAGTTCTAAATTTCTCCCAGTCCCCAGGTTCGCTGCTATTTCTGGCCAATTTGTATGCCACTTCCTTGGCTTTAATACTATCCCTGATTTCCCTTGATAGCCACGGTTGAGCCACCTTCCCTTTTTTATTTTTATGCCAGACAGGAATGTACAATTGTTGTACCTTTATTGCATGCATCCCTAATTTCTTGTTTGATGCTGTCTCCAACCTTACTACTACTGTTTGATGGTCTGTACACAACTCCCACTAGCGTTTTCTGCCCTTGGTATTCCGTAGCTCCACCCATAACAATTCCACATCATCCAAGCTAATGTCCTTTCTTACTATTGCATTAATTTCCTCTTTAACCAGCAATGCCACCCCGCCTCCTTTTCCTTTCTGCCTATTCTTCCTAAATGTTGAATACCCCTGGATGTTGAGTTCCCAGCCTTGGTCACCCTGGAGCCATGTCTCCATGATGCCAATTACATCATACCCGTTAACTGCTATCTGCGCAGTTAATTCATCCACCTTATTCCCAATACCACTCGCATTGAGGCACAGAGCCTTCAGGCTTGTCTTTCTAACACACTTTGCTGCTTTAGAATTTTGCTGTAATGTGGCCCTTTTGGCTTTTTGCCTTAGGTTTCTCTGCCCTCCACTTTTACTTTTTTTCTTTCTATCTTTTGCTTCTGCCCCCATTCTACTTCCCTCTGTCTCCCTGCATAGGTTCCCATCCCCCTGCCATATTAGTTTAACTCCTCCCCAACAGCACTAGCAAACACTCCCCCTGGGACATTGGTTCCGGTCCTGCCCAGGTGCAGACCATCCAGTTTGTACTAGTCCCACCTCCCTCAGAAATCGGTTCCAATGTCCCAGGAATTTGAATCCCTCCCTTGTGCACCACTCCTCAAGCCACGTACACATCTCAGCTATCCTGCGATTCCTATTCTGACTGGCATGTGGCACTGGTAGCAATCCTGAGATTACTACTTTTGAGGTCCTACTTTTTAATTTAGCTCCTAGCTCCCTAAATTCGTCTTGTCGGACCTCATCTTGTTTATTACCTATATCGTTGGTACCTATATGCACCACGACAACCAGCTGTTCACCCTCCCTCTTCAAAATGCCCTGCACCCGCTCCAAGACATCCTTGACCCTTGCACCAGGGAGGCAACATACCATCCTGCAGTCTCGGTTGTGGCCGCAGAAATGTCTATCTATTCCCCTTACAATTGAATCCCCTATCACTATAGCTCTCCCATTCTTTTTCCTACCCTCCTGTGCAGCAGAGCCACCCACAGTGCCATGGATTTGGCTGCTGCTGCCCTCCCCTGATGAGTCATCCACCTCAACAGTACCCAAAGCGGTGCATCTGTTTTGCAGGGGGATGACCGTAGGGGACCCCTGCACTACCTTTCTTCCACTGCTCTTCCTGTTGATCACCCATTCCCTATCTGGCTGTGTACCCTTTACCTGCAGTAAGACCAACTCGCTAAACATGCTATTCACGTCTTTCTCAGCATAGTGCATGCTCCAGAGTGAATCCACCCGCAGCTCCAGTGCCGCAATGCGGTCCGTCAGGAGCTGCAGGCGGATACACTTCCCGCACACGTAGTCGTCAGGGTCACCGGAAGCTGCTCAGGTGATGTGGATAGTTCAGAGGACTGATGCATGCATGACAGTCAGTTTCCTCCTCCGTCTGGGTTTACTGTCTTTTTTATTTATGGATAAAAGAAGACAAAGATTGAACACATGAGTATTGCAATGCGTAATGTTGTTACCTGCTATGTGTTGCAGTGGTCCACAAAATCTGTTTTGAATCTGATGAAAGCAAAAATTCTAAACTAGTGGCTAAGGCTGCCTTACACCTATTTGTCTAGATTAGATGTTCAGTTCTGTTATGCATTCAAACTCCCAAGAAAATACATTGAATGAATCTATGAATGTCTGTAAGTGTGCTGAGAAAAAAATTCTCACTGTAAACTAAACCCTTGAATAGTTGAACTTGTTTTGTATGTTCGATAGTGCACTGAAATGCTACCCCAGTGCAACATGCTCGTTTCAGCTTGATTTACTTGCAACAGAAAAACTTAATTGCAGTCAACAAAATTATATATGAATATTAATGCACTTCAGACAGGATAAATTGATAAATAGCTATATATATATATATGTGTGTGTACTTACTGCACTGATACAATCTGTTTATCTTTGTAACATCTATTTCACTCAGCCCAGTAGCAAATCCAATAGGTGTGTTTGGATGTTTTTTGGTTGGCTTAACAGTTTTGGTGAGATAGTACCTGTAATAAAAAAGTAAGTTGCATTTTCACTTCAAAACACATCAACCTTTTCATTCTGAATTCAATTCTTAAAGTTGTTCTCCGACAACATTTGCTTCTCTAAGAAATTATTTCTGTGTGGGTATGAAGTGCATGACCTATCATTTGTCAACAAAAATTAATGAAGGCATATTCTGCTCAGTCTCAAACAAGATAAACTTGTTATCATTTTAATGATAGTAATCTATTTTCAATGCAGTGGGTCAATATTAGTTGGTTTTCTGTGATTTCCATCCTGCTAAAGTCCTTCCCTGTCTCTTCATCTATTTTTTTATTTGTTCTGGGATGTGGGCATTGCTGGCAAGGCCAACATTCATTGCTCATCCCTAATTGCCCTTGAGAAGGTGGTAGTGAGCCGCCTTCTTAAACCGCTGTAGTCCGTGTGGTGAATTACTGTGTCTTGTAGCGGTTTGTTATAACTGAGTGGCTTGCTAGGCTATTTCAGAGGGCAGTTAAGAGTCAACCACATTGCTATGGGTCTGGAGTCACATATAGGCCAGACCAGATAAGGACAGCAGATTTCCTTCCCAGATGGGTTTTTACGAGAATCCAGTAGTTTTATGGTCATCATTACTGATACAAGTTTTTATTTAATTAACTGGATTTTAAGTTCCCCAGCTGCCATGGTGGGATTGGAACTCACATCCTCAGATTATTAGTGCAGGTCTCTGAATTACTAGTCTAGTAATTTAACCACTATGCTATCATTCCCATGCCATATCATTCCTGCCACTCTATTGCAGACCAGATTGTTGAAGATCTGTGACATGCTGCAAGGCCACTGATAAGGTATCAGTCATCCTGTTTAAGGTGGCAGACAGGTTGGCATCCAAAGTCTGTATGGACATGGGCATGGCCTGCATGAACTCATTTGAGAGCCTTGCTTGAAGCTCTCTCCATAGCAGACACTCTTGCAATTCCCTCCACCACCAATCCAGTAGCGATAAAGTTTGACTCCTCAATCCGCTCTACTATTGTGGAGCGGGTGTATGACACATCTGTCAATACCTGGGAAAGTTGCCGAAGCACCTCTAGCAGTCTCCTTCTCAATGATAGACCTCAGGTTTCAGCAAAAGTGTCCAGCTGAGTAAAGCTTGAAGAGGATTGCACCCTCCAACGCGAACTCTCCATAGCTGTCCCTGCCACCAATATCTACTCCTGCTCACTTCTGAGGTGTGAATCACCAGGTGAAAACCCAACTAGCTGTCCAAGTGGACCCACCGAGGTGCAAGTATCTGTACTGCTGCATGGTTGTAAGTTCTGTGATGGTGCCCCCTCAGAAGAAATTAGGTCCTCTGAGGAATCATTGTCACGGATGTCCTGCGACAATTGCTGTACATGTGAAGGCCCTGGAAGACAAAAATAAAGGATATGATTTAGTCGTGGCAAAGTCACAATCTTGGCAATCACCATACTCAGTCTTCTCATTGATGAAATAAAGTCAGCATGTGTGTGTCAGAGATATTTGCAATTCTGTCACCAGCTATCTGCGAGTTCCCCGTCTCTCCAATAAGAGGGACGTAGATGTGCCACTTAACTCCAGGGCCTCCTCCTACAAAATATTACAAAGTATTTACAGCACAGCAGCAGGACATTCAGCCCAACAGGTCCATGCCAGTGATTATGCTCCACACGAGCTCCCTCCCACCCCTTTTCATATCAACATATCTGTCTATTCCTTTCTCCCTCATGTGCTTATCCAGCTTCCCCTTGAATGCATCCATGCTAGTCGCCTCAACTATTCTCCATGGTAGTGAGTTCCACTTTCTAACCATTCTCTGCTTATATTAGTTTCTCCTGAATTCCCTATTGGATTTATTAGTGACTATCTTATATTTATGGACCTGCATTCTGGTCTCTCCCAAGTGGAAACATCTTCTCTATATCTACCCTATCGAAGACTTTCATAATCTTGAAGACCTCTACCAGGGCACCACTTAATCCTCTCTTTTCTAGAAAAAAAGCCCTAGCCTATAACCTCTCAGTTCTTGTATCATTCTAGTAAATCATTTCGTACCTTCTCCAGTAACCAAACATCCTTTTTATAATATGGAGACTAGAACTATTCATAGGAGGTAATGAAATGCATACAAAGCAAAGGCTGGGTAAGATGTGATGTGATAGAGAACACTTGGTAATTCATCTCACCTTTAACAAGCTCCCCGCTGGAGTGGAGTTAATCTACAGGACAAGCGGGAAATTGTTCAACCTCCGACGCCTCCAGTCCAGATCCAAAGTTGTCCCAACCTCCGTCATTGAATTACAGTATACAGATAACGCTTGCGTTTGTGCACACTCGGAGGCCAAACTCCAAATCATAGTTGACACCTTCACTGAAGCGTAGGAGAGTCTGGGCCTTACATTAAACATCCGTAAGACAAAGGTTCTCTACCAACCTGCCCCCACCACACAGCACTGCCCCCCTGATTATCATTTCCATGACAAGACCTTGAACAATGTGGACCACTTCCCACACCTGAGTCGGCACCGAACACTTTGAGTCTCTTTGCCGGGAGCACGCAGAAGCCAAGTACAAACAGAAGGAGCGTACGACAAAGCAAGCACCCCTCCCATCCGTCCCTTCAAACACCATCTGCCCCAACTGTGACAGAGACTGTAGATCCCCATTGGTCTCATCAGTCACCTGAGAACTCATTTTAGTGTGAAGCAAATCGTCCTCAACTCTGGGGGACTGTCTAAGAAAAAGAAGACAAAGTGAAAGGGAGCGAGTTTAAAACATAAGCGATGGTTGATTCAGCAAATATACTCACTTTTCCTGACCTCATTGGGCATTAAACCTGTTTCTATATTGCATCTATGACCTGGGCACAACGATCCTGCTGCAGACCCCCTCAGCTACCTCCAACCATGCCTTCTTGATGAGAGTTTCTTCCTCCAATTGCTACAGAAAAGTATATCCCTCCTGCTTCTGACTGTACACAGCAGTAATTATAGCAAGGCATCATTAAATCTGATTGAATCATTCATCATGAAAACCTCCAATTTAAATTTGTAGACGGTCTCTTTAAATACAGCTGAGATTGGATTATTTGGACGCGTATCACACCCGCTGCGTAGCTTGGAGACGTGAAACCCGGAAGTCAAAATTAATTGGTTCAATTGAGTTGAGATTGAAGATTCTGACCCGCTGTGTTGACTTCCAGATTTCCCCCATGGAATATGCCCTCTTCCGCCATGTCACCCCCCGCCCCCCCGCCACCACCACCACCACCACCGCATAGAAGCTGCTTTCAGATTAATATCGGGGACTTTGTCTACTATTTCTGTTACTCTGAAATTTACTCCCATTCTAAAATGGATGTAAGGATTTGTTAAAGCTGACTAAAGAACATAAGAAGTAGGAGCAGGAGTAGGCCATTTGGCCCCTTGAGCCAGCTCCACCATTCAGTAAGATCATGACTGATCTGATCTTGGCCTCAACTCCACTTACTTGCCCGTTCCCCATAACCCTTGACTCCCTAATCATTCAAAAATCTATCCATTTCCACCTTATATATGTTCGATGACCCAGCCTCCATTGCTCTCTGGGGTAGAGAATTCCAAAGATTTACGACCCTCTGAGAGAAGAAATTCCTCCTCATTTCTATTTTAAATGGGCGACCCCTTATTCTGAAACTATGCCCCCTAGTACTAGTTTCCCTCACTAGGGGAAACATCCTCTCTGTATCTACCCTGTCAAGCCTCCTCAGAATCTTATACTTTTCAATAAGATCACCTCTCATTCTTCTACACTCCAATGAGTATAGGCCCAACATGACAAGTCCTTCATCTCAGGAATCAACCTAGTGAACCTTCTCTGAACTGCCTCCAATGCAAGTATATCCCTTCTTAAATAAGGTGACCAAAACTGTACGCAGTACTCCAGATGTGGTCTCACTAACGCCCTGTACAGTTGTAGCAGGACTTCCCTACTTGTATACACCACCCCCTTGCAATAAAGGCCAACATTCCATTTGCCTTCCTAATTACATGCTCGACTTGCATGCTAACTTTTTGTGTTTCATGTACAAGGACCCCCACATCCCTCTGTTCCGCAGCATTTTGTAATCTCTTCCCGTTTAAATAATAATTTACTTTTTTATTTTTCCTTCCAAAGAGGGTAACCTCTCATTTTCCCACATTATATCCATCTGCCAAATTTTTGCCCTCTCACTTAGCCTATCTATATCACTTTGTAGATTCTTTGCAGCCTCCTCACAACTTGCATTCCCACCACGTTTGTATCTTCTGAAAATGTGGCTACATTACACTCACTCCCTTCATACAAGTCATTAATATAGATTGTAAATAGTTGAGGCTCCAGCACTGATTTCTGTGGCATCCCATTAGTTGCAGTTTGCCAACCTGAAAATTACCCATTTATCCCAACTCTTCGTTTTCTGTTAGTTAGCCAATCCTCTATCCATGCAAATATATTAGCCCCAACCCCGTGAGCTCTTATATTGTGCAGTAACCTTTTATGTGGTACCTTATCGAATGCCTTCTGAAAATCCAAATACAATACATCTACTGGTTCCCCTTTATCCATCCTGCTCATTACATCCTCAAAGAACTCCAGCAAATTTGTCAAACATGATTTCCCTTTCATAACACCACGCTGACTCTGCTTGACTGTATTATGATTGTCTAAATGTTCTGCCACTACTTCCTTAATAATGGACTCCAGCATTTACTCAATGACAGATGTAAGGCTAACTGGTCTATAGTTTACTGCTTTCTGTCTCCCTCCTTTCTTAAATGGGAGTGTTATATTTGCGGTTTTCCAATCCGCCGGGACCTCTCCAGAATCCAGGGAATTTTGGTAGATTACAACCAATGAATCCACTATCTCTGTAGCCACTTCTTTGAAGACCCTAGGATGCAGGCCATCAGGTCCAGGGGACTTGTCCACTTTTAGTCCCATTAGTTTGCCTAGTACTTTTTCTCTCGTGATAGTGATTGTTTTAAGTTCCCCCTCTCCCAATAGCCCCTTGGTTATCAATTTTTGGGATGCTTTTAGTGTCTTCTACCGTGAAGACTGATACAAAATATTTGTTCAAAATCTCTGCCATTGGCCTGTTTCCCATTATTAATTCTCCAGTCTCATTGTCTTAGGGACCAACATTTACTTTAGCTACTCTCTTCCTTTTTATACCTGTAGATGCTCTTAATGTCTGTTTTTATATTTCTTGCTAGTTTACTTTCATAAACTATCTTCTCTCTCTTTATTATTTTTTTAGTCATCCTTTGCTGGTTTCTAGAAATTTTCCAATCCTCCAGCCTTCCACTATTCTTTGCATGTTTTCAAATTGATACCATCCTTTACTTCCTTAGTTAGCTACGGATGGTTCATCCTTCTCTTAAGAGTCTTTCTTTCTCATGCCTTTAATTGCCTTTATTTAAGCTCAGGACACTAATTTGAGACCGAGCTTTCTCACCCTCAAACTGAATTTGAAATTCTACCGTGCTTTGATCACTCTTTGCAAGAGTGCTTTACTATGAGATCATTAATTAATCCAGTCTCATTACACATTACCAGATCTAAAATAGTCTGCTCCCTGGTTGATTCCACAATGCATTGTTCTAAGAAACCATCCCGAATACGCTCTTTGAACTCTTCCTCGAAGCTACCTTTGCCAATTTGATTTGTCTAATCAATATGATGATTAAAATCACCCATGATTATTGCCGTACCTTTCTTACAAGCCCCCATTATTTCTTGGTTTATACTCTGTCCTACAGTGTGGCTACTGTTAGGGGGCCTACAGTCTACTCCCACCAGTGATTTATTTCCCTCAATATTTCTTATCTCCATCCAAACTGATTCTACATCTTGATTTTCTGAGCCAATATCATTTCTCACTGCTGCACGGATCTCATCCTTTATTAACAGAGCTACTCCACCTCCTTTTCCTTTCTGCCTATCCTTCTGAATTGTCAAATACCCCTGAATATTCAGTTCCCAGCCTTGGTCACCCTGCAACCACGTCTCTATAATGGTTATCAGATCATACCCATTTATTGCTATTTGTGCTGCCAGCTCATCTATTTTGTTACGAATGCTGTGTGCATTCAGATAAAGAGCTTTTAATTTTGTCTTTTTACCATTTTTCTCTACTCTGACCCCATTTTCTGATGCACTCTTATGTTTATACGCTCTGTCCCTTCCAGTCTGGTTAATATTACCCCTATTGCTACCCTGCACTATTGCCTTCTCCTTTCTTTTTGACTTTTTAAATTTCTGCTCACCTGATTACCCCCCGCCACCCTCCACTATTTAGTTTAAAGCCTTAGCTACAGCCCTCGTATTCGATTCGCCAGGACACTGGTCCTAACCAGGTTCAATGAAGCCTGTCCTGACAGAACAGCTCCCTCTTATCCCAGTACTAGTGCCAGTATCCCATGAATCAAAACCCATTTCTCCCACACCAGTCTTTGAAATATGTGTTTAACTCTCTGATCTTATTTACCGTATTCAAATTTGCTCATGGCTCAGGTCTGCAGAGAGCCTTTCGACACGCGTTTCAGGCTTTGCTTGATGGTCTGAACTGACCGTTCTACCTGGCCATTGGATACGGGCTTGAACGGGGCAGATGTGACGTGCTTGATTCTATTGCGGGTCATGAATTCCTTGATTTCAGCGCTGATGAAACACAGCCCATTGTCGCTGACTAGGACATCAGGCAGGCTGTGCATGGCAAACGTGGCTCGTAGGCTTTCAATAGTGACCTTGAACATGCTTACAGACATTATTGCACATTCAATCCATTTTGAGTAAGCGTCCACGACAACCAAAAACATTTTGCCTAGAAATGGGCCTCCATAGTCCACGTGGATCCTCGGCCATGGTTTGGAGGACCACGACCACAAACTTAGCGCTGCCTCTCTGGATGCATTGCTCAGCTGAGAGCAAGTGTTGCACTGGCGCACGCATGACTTTAAATCTGAGTCGATGCTGGGCCACCACACATGGTATCTAGCTATGGCTTTCATCATTACAATGCCTGGGTGGTTGCTGTGCAGTTCACAAATCAACGTATCTCTACCTTTCTTGGGCAAGACCATGCGATTGCCCCAAAACAGACAGTCCGCCTGTAGGAACATTTCGTCTTTGCACCTGTGGAATGGCTTAATTGCCTCCTGCATCTCCGCTGGGACGCTGGACCAGCTCCCATGGAGGACACAGTTTTTTTTACCAACGACAGTAAAGGATCCTGGCTGGTTCAGGTCCTGATCTGGCGGGCCATAATGGGGGACTTCTCATTTTCGATTGAGTAAGTCTGCTGGCTGTGCCATTTTCACCCCGGTGGTGGGCAATGGCAGCCGACTGAGAGCAGCTGCGCAGTTTTCTGTGCCCAGTCTGTGGCGGATTACATACTTGTATGCCGACAGTGTGAGCGCCCATCTTTGGATGCGGGCAGAGGTATTGGTGTTGATCCCTTTGCTCTCAGAGAACAGCGATATGAGCGGCTTATGGTCAGTTTCTAGCTCAAATTTGAGGCCAAATAAGTACTGGTGCATTTTCTTTACCTTGTAAATGCACGCCAGAGCTTCTTTTTCAATCATGCTGTAGGCTTTTTCGGCCTTGGACAAACTCCTGGACGCATAAGCGACCGGTTGCAAAATCCCCGATTCGTTAGCCTGTTGTAACACACACCCGACCCCATATGATGGCGCATCGCAAGCTAGCACTAATCTTTTACTTGGGTTATACAGGACAAGCAGTTTGTTTGAACAAAATAGATTTCTGGCTTTTCTTCAAGGCAGCCTCTTGTGAATTCCCCCATATCCAGTTGTCTCCCTCGTATGTAGGGGTTCTAGCAGGGTGCTTAACCCAGGTAGGAAATTACCGAAATAGTTAAGGAGTCTCAGGAATGACCGCAGCTCCATCACGTTCTGTGGTCTCGGCGCGTCCTTGATGGCCTCCATCTTGGCGTGGGTGGGTCTGATGCCGTCTGCTGCGATTCTTCTTCTCAAGAACTCGACCTCCTGCGCCAGGAAAACACACTTCGAGCGTTTCAACTTGAGCCCCGCGCAATCCAACCAACTAAGAACCTCTTCCAGATTCTTCAAGTGTTCAATGGTGTCCCGACCTGTAACCAGTATGTCGTCCTGGAAAACCACGGTGCGAGGAACCGATTTTATCAGGCTCTCCATGTTCCATTGGAAGGCGGACCGAATCCCGAATGAGCATCTGTTATAGATGAACAGACCATTGTGCGTGTTGATGCAGGTGAGGCATTTCGAAGACTCCTCCAGCTCCTGCGTCATGTAGGCCGAGGTCAGGTCCAACTTGGTGAACGTCTTCCCTCCAGCCAGGGTCACAAATAGGTCATCTGCCTTGGATAGCGGGTACTAGTCCTGTAGCGAAAAACGGTTAATCGTTACTTTATAGTCCCTACAAATTCTGACCATGCCGCCCTCTTTAAGTACCGGGACAATTGGTCTGGCCTACTCGTTGAATACCACTCGATGATGTCTTCTCGCTGCAGCCTGTCCAGCTCAATTTCCACTTTCTCATGCATAATATATGGTACCGCACATGCCTTGTGATGGATGGGTCGTGTACCGGGAACCAAATGGATCTGCACTTTCGCCCCCGAGAAGCTTCCAATGCCTGGCTCGAACAACGATGGGAACCTGCTCAGAACCTGGGCACACAAGGCGTCGTCGACGGGCGAAAGCGCTCGGATGTCGTCCCAGTTCCAGCGGATTTTTCCCAGCCAGCTTCTGCCAAAGAATGTGGGACCATCCCCTGGCACAATCCACGGCGGGAGTTCGTGTACTGCTCCATCATAGGAGACTCTGACTTCTGCACTGCCAATTACAGGGATTAGTTCCTTGGTGTAAGTCCTTAGTTTGGTGTGAATGGAGTTGAGCTTGGGCCTGTGTGCCTTTTTGCCCCACAGCCTGTCGAATTATGGACTGACTTGCACCCGTGTCCACTTCTATAGATACTGGAATTCCGTTCAGTTCAACTTTCAACATTAATGGTGGACATTTCGTGGTGAATGTAAAGTCCTTTACATGAAAGTATGAAACCACACGAGGCACATTCTGGGGACAAGGTCACTCTGTGACCTTAACTCTTTATTCACAGGACTCCAAAGACGATAACCCTGCATGGGACCTTCCTTTTTATATCTATGTGATCAGGTAAGGAGTGTCTCCCACAAGTTCGCCCCTTGTAGTCAAGGTGTGCATCTAGGTTGAATGTATACAGTAATTCAGTGGTGTTACATTGTGATTACATACATGACAGTGAATGTGTATACTCCGTATACTTCCACCTCCTCGATACGAGTCTCAATTCAGCCTGATCCACAGTGGATCGATCTTCCTCTGCAAAGAGGTGGTTTGCAGGGTTTGCAGCTTGCCTGTACATTCGCTGGAGGTGTCCCATTGTTCTGCAACCATTGCACACATAGTGCTTGAAGCGGCATTGATGGGGGCGATGATCACCTCCACAGCGCCAACAAGGTGTTAACTGCCTCACATTAACGATTGATGGTGGACTCTGGGTCATCTGAGGTCGGGCAGCAGCAGCCAGTGTGTACGTTCTGCCATGTATATTCCTGCTCGAAAATGACATTACTTTGTGCACAGTACTGGCCGAAACTTCTTTACTCTGCAAAATCTGTTTGGTATTGTCGCTGGTAGACATATCGTTATGGCTTTACTTAGATTCGGAGTTTCAACAGTCAGCAGTTTGCAAAGGATTACCTCATGGTAATGTCCAGTACAAAAAATTCTCTAAGCTTTTGTTCTAGGAATTAATCAAATTCGCAATGTCCTGTGAGGCAACATAGCTCACCACTTCCTGGTCCTCCGACCGTTGATACGTGTAGAACCGATATCTCACCATCAAAACGCTTTCCTTAGGATTTAGATGCTCCCGGACCAGCGTACACAATTCTTCATAGGATTTAGTTGTTGGTTTTACCGGAGCTAGGAGATTCTTCATGAAGCCATAGGTTGTTGCCCCACAGACAGTTAGGAGGATCGCCCTTCATTTGGCAGCATTCTTGTCCCCTTCCAGCTCGTTGGTCACAAAGTGTTGATCGAGTCTCTCCACGAAGGCCTCCCAATCGTCCCCTTCTGAGAACTTCTCCAGGCTACCAACTGTTCTTTGCATTTTCGCGGGGTTGTTCGTTACCTCGTCGCCAATTGATGCATTCATAATAAAGGATGAAACTGAGTACTGTGTACAAAGGATGAAACTGAGTACTGTGTGCAATGAGCAAGTGTGACCTCAGCTCCTTTAATAAGACTCCAGAGTGGGTACCTGCTTATATACCATGCTCCCAAGGGCTGCTGGGATCCCTTGGAACTCTAATACAGGTAGTGTAATACAGGTTACAAGGGATTAAATACATAACAGTATGTTTTTAAAAACGTAGCTTTTTGGTGTATTTAAGGATCACTGGTTAGGTCACATAAAGACATGGTTATCCTTAACGTAACAGACCCCCGGCATCAGCTGTGTTCAGGTTAGCTCAGTTTTGGGAAGGGGGCCTTGAGCAGGTGTTATTTGTATATGTGAATTGTCTTTCACTTGTTTCAGGTAGGGCCCAGGACACCTAAACCAAAGCCTTTACCAATATGGCACATATTGTTCACCAGCTCATGCTCATGGACACCACCCACTTGCACACCACCCACCATATTAGATGCTTAGCACCGTTACACCTGTAAATAGGGCATGGCATCATCACATATTTAAGTCGTAATATTTTCATATACTGTCTGCTATTTTAGCGGAAGTGTTAACCTATTCATGAGCAGATAAGTAAAATAGGGGCGAAGGAATGTTGCTCGAAAGCATTCAGTTTCATCTACTGATACCTAAAGCAGCAATTTCTAGGCTACAGTTTTTGCCACTGCTAACTCGAAAGTGTTTTTTTTTTCTCGTGAAAATGCAAATTCTGTCAAATATTTAGATGCATAATTAATGCAATACTTTGTAAGTTGAACAGGCTTTTAAATTGATCTTATTTTGGTGTACTAATGTAAGGAATAAGCGTAAAATTTAGAAGTGGTGTATCAGCACATCACTCATGACTAGGACAGAAGATATTTCACCTCTATAGAATTGGATGCAGCGGCTATCACTGTCTGTCCTGCAGTGCATTGGGAGCAATACAAGTGCAGTGAGAACAGGAGGACAGGATGGAAATGTAAGGGCGCAGGAGGTGCACAAGCTACAGAACAAACAGGGTGGGTTGGAGGGATAGTCAGGGGGATAAGTCCTCACTGAGCATTACTGTGCACTGCTACAGGCTGCACTCTGCTCTACTCGCCCCAGGACTTACTTTAGGGCCCTTCCAGTGAGGCAGATGGTCCAAATTGGATTCCAGGCCATTATTTTGGGGTAAATCCCATAAAGGATGTACCATATTAATTTTATAATATTGCTTATTATTACAATACAAACAAATAATGTAGTACTTACTTGCCATAATGCATAACTGAATCATAATCATATGGTGTGCCCAGATTATTGGAGTTTTCTTTGTCAAAATATTTTGCCATGTCTGTAAAAGTAACCCACAACAAAATGAATTGAAATAAGCTAATTTTCACTTATCTATTATAAAATCTGTGAAGGTTACTGAATGATACAGTTGTTTTCTGACTTGTATTGTGTATGATGTCACCATCTCCATCAACTATTTATTTAATTCACAAAGTTGACATTGTAATTGAGAACAGATGACAATGTTGCGTGGCAGTATTACATTGGCATCATTGGTACCTAAAGTTCAAAAGTGCAAAAGTTTAAAGAGCTATTAAAAATGCAGGATCACAAAATGAGCTGATAGAATGATATTACAAGTCTGTGAGGATTGAATTTCCAAACAACTTTCATAAATGACACATTAGCCTAGAAACCAGAAAAAGAACCTGGAAGACCAAGATACTAGTGACATGTATAAGAATGCAGCTCGATTTCAGTTGCAGGTTGACCCAAGCCGATTGGGAGCTGGTTGGAACAGAGGAGCAGGAGGAGCAGCAGCCAGCCACTGCAGGGAGCAGCGCGAGCCTTCCCCAGAGGGCGACAAAAGCAAAGAGGGTGACTACATCAACTTCACCGGAGTCTAGGGAGTGGAATGGTGGAGTGTCGTGGAGCAAGGCCGAGCCCAAAGGACGGGTCGTGGCCCAGGAGTAGTCGGAGGTCGGGCCCAGGAGGAGTCAGAGGTCGGAGGTCGGGCCCAGCAGGAATCGGAGAGTCGGGGCCAGGAGGAGTCGGAGGGCGGGCACAGGAGGAGTCGGAGGTCGGAGATCGGGCCCAGCAGGAGTCGGACGTCAGGCCCAGGAGTCGGAGGTCGGAGGTTGGGCCCAGGAGGAGTCGGAGGTCGGGCCCAGGAGGAGTCGGAGGCCAAGGCCAGAAGGAGTCAGAGGTCGGAGGTCAGGGCCAGGAGGAGTCAGAGGTCGGGCCCAACAGGAGTTGGAAAGTCAGAGCCAGGAGGAGTCGGAGGTCGGGCCCAGAAGGAGTCGAGTGGGAGGAGTCGGAGGTTGGGCCCAGGAGTCAGGGCCAGGAGGAGTCGGAGGTCAGGTCCAGGAGGAGTCAAAAACAGGAGGAGTCGGAGGTCGGGTCCAGGAGTCAGGGCCAGGAGGAGTCAGAGGTCGGGACCCAGAGCAGAGGTCGAAAGTCCAGGAGTGGCGAGATTGAAGCCAAGGAGAATTCCTGTGGAAAGGAGGAAGGAGGACAGTAGGAATATGCATGTGTGTATGAACTAGGCCCTTACAGCAATGCCTGGTGTTATGTATGTGGAATTGTATATATTCTGTACCGCCACCAGAGGGCTCATTCCCCGGAGTCCCAAGGGATCTCATAATCCCCTGGGAGCATAGGTATTTAAGAGTACTTCACAAGTTGGAGAGGCACTCTGGAGACCTGCAATAAAAGACTAAGGTCACAATTTGCTTTGAACTCACAGTATTCAGTCTGACTTTTTCTCCATACACTACAACTGGCAATGAGATACAGATAGCGAACCCAAAAATGCAGAGAAAGTGGGCATTCTGGAGAAATTCTCGGAGGGAGATGATTGGGCAACTTTTGTGGAGCAACTCGACGAATACTTCGTGGCCAACGAGCTAGATGGGGAAGAGAGCGCTGCCAAACGTAGACCAATCCTCCTCACCGTCTGTGGGGCACTAACGTATGGCCTCATGAAGAATCTGCTCACTCCAGCGAAACCCACGGAGAAATCATATGATGATTTGTGCACACTGGTCCAAGAACATTTGAACCCGAAGGAAAGCGTTCTGATGGCAAGGTACCGGTTCTACACTTACAAAAGATCTGAAGGCCAGGAAGTGGCGAGTTATGTTGCTGAGCTAAGACGCCTTGGAGAACATTGCGAATTTGAACGATATTTGGAGCACATGCTCAGAGACGTTTTCGTACTTGACATTGGCCAGGAAACCATACTTCGCAAACTTCTGACTGCAGAGACCCCAACGTTGAGTAAGGCCATAGTGAGAGCCCAGGCGTTCATTGCCACCGGTGACAATACTAAGCAAATCTCTCTGCACACAAGTGCCACCACAAGTACTGTGAACAAAGTGATGTTGTTTTCGAATCATAACGGACAGGGCAGGTCATACAAACCTGCAGCTACACGTCCGCAGATGTCTCAGAGTCCACCATCAAAGGTGATGAATGCAAGGCCATTAACACCTTGTTGGTGCTGCGGGGGTGATCATCGTTTCCATTCATGCCGATTCAAAGGATACATTTGCAAGGGCCGTGGAACAATGGGACACCTCCAACGAGTGTGCAGGCGAGCTGCTTGGCCTGCTAAACCTGAAAACCACCACGTTGCAGAGGAGGGCAGATCCACAGAGGATCACGATGAAACAAAGCCTCAGATAGAGGAGGCAAAGGTAGATGGGGTGCACACAAGCACCACGAATTGTCCCCCGATAATGCTGAATGTTGAACAAAATGGACTCCCGGTGTCAATGGAGCTGGGCACGTGTGCGAGCCAGTCCATCATGGGCAAAAAGACTTTCGAAAGGTTGTGGTGCAACAAGGCCTCAAGGCCAGACTTAACTCCAATTCGCAAAAAACTAAGAACTTACACGAAAGAACTGATTCCTGTAATCGGCAGTGCTACCGTAAAGGTCTCCTATGATGGAGCGGTGCACAAGCTACCACTCTGGGTGGTACCGGGCGATGGTCCCACGCTGCTCGGCAGAAGCTGGCTGGGAAAGATACGCTGGAGCTGGGACGAGATCCGAGTTCTATGGCCCGCTGACGACACTTAGTGTGCACAGGTCTTAAACAAATTTCCTTCGCTGTTCGAACCAGGCATTTGGAAATTTCAAGGAGCAAAAGTGCAGATCCACCTAATTCCGAGGGCGCAACCCATCCATTACAAGGCGAGAGCAGTACTGTACATGATGAGAGAAAGGGTAGAGATCGAGCTAGACCGATGACAAAGAGAGGGCATCATCTCACTGATCAAGTTCAGCGAGTGCGCCAGTCCTATTGTCCCAGTCCTCAAGGGAGACGGCACCGTCAGAATCTGTGATGATTACAAAGTAACTATCAATCGTTTCTCCCTGCAGGATCAATACACACTTCCAAAAGCCGATGACCTCTTTGCAACGCTGGCGGGAGGAAAGACGTTCATGAAGCTGAATCTGACCTCAGCCGACATGACGCAGGAACTGGAGGAATCAACGAAGGCCCTCATCTGCATCAACACGCACAAAGGTCGTTTTGTTTATAACAGATGCCCATTTGGAATCCGATCAGCAGTGGCGATATTCCAGAGAAACATGGAAAGTTTACTGAAGTCGGTCCCGCACACCGTGGTCTTCCAGGACGACATCTTAGTCACAGGTTGGAACACAGTCGAGCACCTGCAGATCCTGGAGGAGGTTCTTAGTTGAGCCAACCGCATGGGGCTCAGGTAAAAACGCTCGAAGTGCATTTTCCTGGCACCTGAAGTAGAGATCCTGGGAAGGAGGATTGCGGCGGACGGCATCAGGCCCACTAACGCGAAGACGGAGGCAATCGAGAATACACCGAGGCCACAGAATGTAACGGAGCTGCGATCGTTTCTGGGACTCTTGAACTAACTTCTTACCGGGTCTCAGCACCCTGCTAGAACCACTACATGTCTTACTACGAAAAGGGGGCGAATGGGTTTGGGGCAAACGCCAAGAAAATGCCTTTGTAAAAGCGAGAAAATTGTTATGTTCAAACAAATTGCTTGTGTTTATGATCCATGTAAGCGTTTGGTACTAGCATGTGATGCGTCGTCATATGGCGTCGGGTGTGTATTGCAACAAGTTAATGATTTCGGGAAACTGCAACTGGTTGCTTATGCATCCAGGAGTCTGTCTAAGGCTGAGGGAGCCTACAGCATGATTGAAAAAGAAGCGTTAGCGTGTGTCTATGGGATAAAGAAAATGCATCAATACCTGCTGGGCTAAAATTCGAATTGGAAACTGACCATAAGCCACTTATATCCCTGTTTTCCGAGAGTAAAGGGATAAATACCAACGCATCGCCCCGCATGCAGAGATGGGCGTTCATGTTGTCCGCATACAACTACGCCATCCGCCACAGGCCAGGCACAGAAAACTGCGCTGTGCTCTCAGTAAGCTGTCATTGCCCACCACGGGCAATGGCACAGATCTAGCCATGGTTATGGAAGCATTTGAGAGTGAGCAATCACTCGTCACTGCCCGGCAGATCAAAACGTGGAAAAGCCAGGACCCCTTATTATCTCTAGTCAAAAGCTGTGTGCTTCACGGGAGTTGGTCCAGTGTCCCAGTGGAAATGCAGGAGGAGATAAAGCCGTTCCAGCGGCGCAAAGATGAAATGTCTATACAGGCAGACTGCCTTCTGTGGGGCAATCGAGTAGTGGTGTCCAAGAAGGGCAGAGACACCTTCATCAATGATCTCCACAGTATCCACCCAGGCATCATAATGATGAAAGCGATAGCCAGATGCCATGTGTGGTGGCCCGGTATCGATGGGAACTTAAGAGTCCTGCGTTCACAGATGTAATATATGCTCGCAGTTAAGCAATGAACCCAGGGAGGCGCCGCTAAGTTTATGGTCTTGGCCCTCCAAACCCTGGTCTAGGTTACACGTCGACTATGCAGGCCCGTTCTTGGGTAAAATGTTCCTTTGGTTGTAGACGCGTAATCCAAGTGGATTGAACGTGAGATAATGTCGGCTAGCATGTCCACTGCCACCACTGAAAGCCTGCGGGCCATGTTTGCCACACATGGCTTACCCAATGTCTTGGTGAGCGACAACGGGCTATGTTTTACCAGTGCTGAGTTCAAAGAATTTATGACCCGCAATGGGATCAAACATGTCACATCTGCCTCGTTTAAACCAGCGTCCAATGGTCAGGCAGAGAGAGCAGTGCAAACCATCAAGCAAGGCTTGAAGAGGGTAACTGATAGCTCACTGCAGACTCGCCTATCCTGAGTCCTGCTTCGCTATCGCATGAGATCACACTCACTCACTGGGATCCCACCTGCTGAGCTGCTCATGAAAAGAGCACTTAAGACAAGGCTCTCGTTAGTTTACCCTGATCTACATGAACAGGTAGAGAGCAGGTGGCTTCAACAAAGTACATACCATGATAGTGCAAATGTGTCATGCAAGATTGAAATCAATGATCCTATATTTGTATTAAATTATGGGCAAGGTCCGAGGTGGCTTCCTGGCACTGTCGTGGCCAAAGAGGGGAGCAGGGTGTTTCGGATCAAACTTTCAAATGGACTCATTCACCGGAAACACTTGGACCAGATCAAACTCAGATTCACGGACTACCCTGAGCAAGCCACCTTGGACCCTAACTTCTTTGAGCCCCCAACACACACACCAGTGGCAACCGACACCATGGTTGACCACGAAGCAGAACCCATCATCCACAGCAGCCCAGCAGGGCCCAATACACCAGGCAGCCCAGCAAGGCCAGCTGCACAGCAAACCAGCGAGGGCCCAACAACTGATTCAACAACACCAGCCTTCACATGGAGATGATCAACCAGGGCAAGAAGGGCCCCAGGTCGACTCACATGTAAATAGTTACACGATTGACTTTGGCAGGGGGGAATGTTGTTATGTATCTGGACTTGTATATACTCTGTACAACCACCAGAAGGCTCATTCCCTGGAGTCCCAAGGGATCTCATCATCCCTTGGGAGCACAGGTATTTAAGAAGGCTTCACAGGTTGGAGAGGCACTCTGGAGACCTACAATAAAAGACTAAGGTCACACTTTACTTTGAGCTCACAGTGTTCAGTCTGACTCTTTCTCCATACAATACACCTGGTCTCCAGTCGTCTTGGATCCCCTTGCCACTGGACCAAGACCTTGCTCTGACAAGCCTGTGTTGTAGCCGGTGTGCAACGGCCACCCCACATTAAAAGAATTGAAGAATAACAAGTCAGCAGGAGGAGATGGAATCCCCACCAAAGCACGAAAACATGGCAGAGAAACACAACTGGCACGGATCCATGATCTCAACTCTCTTAGCTGGAAGGAGGAGATCATGCAAGGAGGTCTCAAAGATGGTGTAATTGTGACCATCTTCAAGAAAGGTGACAAGTCCGACTGTGGTAACTACAGAAGAATCTCCTGCTGTCGACCACCGGCAAAGTCATCGCAAGAATCCTTCTCAATCGCCTTCTTCCCTTGGCTGAAGAGCTCCTCCCAGAATCACAATGCGGATTCCGCCCACTAAGGGACACAATGGATTTTATCTTCACCGCGCGGCAGTTACAAGAAAAATGCAGGGAACAGCACCAATCCTTGTACATGACCTTCTTTGACCTCATGAAAGCCTTCGACACTGTCAACCGTGAGGATTATGGAGCGTCCTCCTCAGATTCGTCTGCCCTCAAAAGTATGTCACCAACCTCCTCCTGCTCCTTGATGATATGCAAGCCGTGATCCTGACCAACGGATCCATCATAGACCCATTCCACATTCGGACCAGGGTCAAGCAGGGCTGTTATTCTTCAATTCTTTTAATGAGGGGTGGCCGTTGCACACCAGCTACCACACGGGCTTGACAGAGTAGTGTGCCAGCACAGCACTCGGTTGCCCGAGGGAAAGAGTGTTTGAAAGCCAGGACCTCAAACCTGGCACCATGCTCATGGTCTGCAGAGCAGTGGTGATACCCGGCCTCCTATATGGCTCAGAGACATGGACTATGTTCACTGGAGAAGTACCACCAATGTTGCCTCCGTAAGATCTTGCAAATCCATTGGCAGGATAGGCACACCAACATCAGTGTTCTCGCTCAAGCCAACATTCCTAGCATCGATGCATTGACCACGCTCGATCAGCCGAGCGGGCCACATCGTCCACATGCCTGACACGAGACTCCCAAAACAAGCGCTCTACTCGGAGCTCCGACATGGCAAGCGAGCCCCACGTGGTCAGAGGAAATGCTTCAAGGACACCCTCAAAGCCTCCGTGAACAAATGTAACACCCCCACCGACACCTGGGAATCTCTGGCCCAAGACCACCCAAAGTGGAGGAAAAGCATCTGGGAAGGCGTGTTACACTTCGAGTCTCTTCGCAGAGAGCAAGCTGAAGCCAAGCGTAGACAGCGGAAGGAGCGCGCGGCAACCAAGGCCCTCACCCACCTGTTCCTTCAATCACCGTCTGCCCCATCAGTGACATAAGACTGTAGATCCTGTATTGGTCTCTTCAGTCACCTGAGAACTCATTTTAAGTGTGGAAGCAAGTCATCCTCGACTCCGAGCCTATGATGAGGAAGAGCAGCGTCGAGTCGAGAGGCCTACAAGAGGCCAGCCAGTGCAGCTGCAGCAGGGAGGCAAAAAAGTAGAAAGAAATCGAAAGGTGACTGCACAGCCAAGGCGGTAAGTGATTGGCTCGTGATTGGTGAGTAGTTTTTCTTTTTCTTTTCTTTATCAGTAAGTAACCTTTAGCATTGTTGTTGCCAAATTAAGTTAATCTAAGGGTTAAGTCATGGTAGGAGAACTCGGACACATGTTATGCACCTCCTGTGCTATGTGGGAAGTCAGGGACGCTTCCAGTGACTACATGTGCGGGAAGTGCATCCGCCTGCAGCACCTGACAGACCGCATTGCGGCACTGAAGCTGCGGGTGAATTTACTCTGGAGCATCCACGATGCTGAGGATGACATGAATAGCACGTTTCGTGAGTTGGTCTTACCGCAGGTAAAGGGTACACAGCCAGATAGGGGATGGGTGACCAACAGGAAGAGCAGTGGAAGGAAGGTAATGCAGGAGTCCCCTGCGGTCATCACTCTGCAAAACAGATACACCGCTTTGGGTACTGTTGAGGAGGATGACTCATCAGGGGAGAGCAGCAGCAGCCAAGTTCATGGCACCGTGGGTGGCTGTGCTGCACAGGAGGGCAGGAAAAAGAATGGGAGAGCTATAGTGGTACGGGATTCTATTGTAAGCAGAATAGATAGACATGTCGGCGGCCGCAACCGAGACTCCAGGATGGTATGTTGCCTCCCTGGTGCAAGGGTCAAGGATGTCTCAGAGCGGGTGCAGGACATTTTGAAGAGGGAGGGTGAACAGCCAGTTGTCGTGGTGCATAAAGGTACCAACGGTATACGTAAAAAACGAGATGAGGTGCTACAAGACGAATTTAGAGAGCTTGGAGCTAAATTAAAAAGTAGGACCTCAAATGTAGTAATCTCAGGATTGCTACCAGTACCACATGCTAGTCAGAGTAGGAATCACAGGATAGCTGAGATGAATACGTGGCTTGACGAGTGGTGCAGCAGGTAGGGATTCAAATTCCTGGGACATTGGAACCGTTTCTGGAAGAGGTGGGACCAGTACAAACTGGACGGTCTGCACCTGGGCAGGACCGGAACCAATGTCCTAGGGAGAGTGTTTGCAAGTGGTGTTGGGGAGGGGTTCAACTAATATGGCAGGGGGATGGGAACATATGCAGGGAGACAGAGGGAAGTAGAATGGAGGCAGAAGCAAAAGATAGAAAGGAGAATAGTAATAGTGGAGGGCAGAGGAACCAAAGGCAAATATCAAAAAGGGTCACATTACAGCAAAATTCTAAAGGGACAAAGAGTGTTAAAAAGACAAGCCGGAAGGCTCTGTGCCTCAATGCGAGGAGTATTCGGAATAAGGTGGATGAATTAACTGCGCAGATAGCAATTAACGGATATGATGTAATTGGCATCACGGAGACATGGCTCCAGGGTGAGCAAGGCTGAGAACTCAACATCCAGGGGTATTCAACATTTAGGAATGATAGACAGAAAGGAAAAGTAGGTGGGGTGGCATGGCTGGTTAAAGAGGAAATTAATCTAATAGTAAGGAAGGACATTAGCTTGGATGATGTGGAATTGGCATGGGTGGAGCTACGGAATGCCAAAGGGCAGAAAACGCTAGTGGGAGTTGAGTACAGGCCACCAAACAGTAGTAATGAGGATGGGGACAGCATCAAACAAGAAATTAGGGATGCGTACAATGAAGGTACAGCATTTATTATGGGTGACTTTAATCTACATATTGATTGGGCTCACCAAACTGGTAGCAACGCGGTGGAGAAGGATTTCCTGGAGTGTATTCGGGATGGTTTTTGACACCAATATGTCGAGGAACCAACTAGAGGGTTGGCCATCCTAGACTGGGTGATGTGTAATAAGAAAGGACTAATTAACAATCTTGTTGTACGAGGCCTCTTGGGGAAGAGTGACAATAATATGATAGAATTCTTTATTAAGATGGAGAGTGACACAGTTAATTCAGAGACTACAGTCCTGAACTTAAGGAAAGGTAACTTTGATGGTATGAGACGTGAATTGGCTAGAATAGACTGGTGAGTGATACTTAAAGGGTTGACGGTGGATAGGCAATGGCAAACATTTAAAGATCACCTGCATGAACTTCAACAACTGTACATCCCTGTCTGGAGTAAAAATAAAATGGGGAAGGTGGCTAACAAGGGAAATTAAGGATAGTGTTAAATCCAAGGAAGAAGCATATAAATTGGTCAGAAAAAGCAGCAAACCTTAGCACTGGGAGAATGTTGAAATACAGCAGAGGAGGACAAAGGGATTAATTAGGAGGGGGAAAATAGAGTATGAGAGGAAGCTTGCTGGGAACATAAAACCTGACTGCAAAAGCTTCTATAGATATGTGAAGAGAAAAAGATTAGTGAAAACAAACGTAGGTCCCTTGCAGTCAGATTCAGGTGAATTTATAATGGGGAACAAAGAAATGGTGAACCAGTTAACCAAATACTTTGATTCTGTCTTCACGATGGAAGACACATAGAAACATAGAAAATAGGTGTCGGAGAAGGCCATTTGGCCCTTCAAGCCGAGTGCACCACCTTTCAATAAGATCATGGCACATCATTCCCTCAATACCCATTTCCAGCTTTCTCTCCATACCCCTTGATCCCCTTAGCCGTAAGGGCCATATCTAACTCCCTTTTGAATATATCCAATGAACTGGCATCAACAACTCTCTGAGGTAGGGAATTCCACAGGTTAACAACTCTCTGAGTGAAGAAGTTTCTCCTCATCCTAAATGGCCTACCCCTTATCCTAAGACTGTGTCCCCTGGTTCTGGACTTCCCCATCATCGGGAACATTCTTCCCACATCTAACCTGTCCAGCCCCGTCAGAATCTTATAAGCTTCGATGAGATCACCTCTCATCCTTCTAAACTCCAGCATATAAAGGCCCACTTGATCCAGTCTCTCCTCATGTGTCAGTCCCGCCATCCCAGGAATCAGTCTGGTGAACCTTCGATGCACTCCCTCAATAGCAAGAACGTCCTTCCTCAGATTAGGAGACCAAAACTGAACACAATATTCCAGGTGAGGCCTCACCAAGACCCTGTACAACTGCAGTAAGACCTCCCTGCTC
Organism: Pristiophorus japonicus; assembly: GCF_044704955.1. Classification (NCBI taxonomy): domain Eukaryota; kingdom Metazoa; phylum Chordata; class Chondrichthyes; family Pristiophoridae; genus Pristiophorus; species Pristiophorus japonicus. Next base: position 80,287,839 of record NC_091990.1, read on the forward strand.
CTATACTCAAATCCTCTCGCTATGAAGGCCAACATACCATTTGCCTTCTTCACCGCCTGCTGTACCTGCATGCCAACTTTCAATGACTGATGAACCATGACATCCAGGTCTCGTTGCATCTCCCGCCTTCCTAATCTGCTGCAATTCAGATAATATTCTGCCTTCGTGTTTTTGCCACCAAAGTGGATAACCTCACATTTATCCACATTATACTGCATCTGCCATGCATTTGCCCACTCACCTAACCTGTCCAAGTCACCCTGCAGCCTTTTAGCGTCCTCCTCACAGCTCACACCGCAATCCAGTTTAGTGGCATCTGCAAATTTGGAGATATTACACTCAATTCCATCATCTAAATCATTAATGTATATTGTAAAGAGCTGGGGTCCCAGCACTGAGCCCTGCGGCACTCCACGAGTCACTGCCTGCCATTCTGAAAAGGACCTGTTTATCCCGACTCTCTGCTTCCTGTCTGCCAACCAGTTCTCTATCCACGTCAGTATATTACCCCCAATACCATGTGCTTTGATTTTGCACACCAATCTCTTGTGTGGTCCTTGTCAAAAGCCTTTTGAAAGTCCAAATGCACCACATCCACTGGTTCTTCCTTGTCCACTCTACTCGTTACATCCTCAAAAAATTCCAGAGGATTTGTCAAGCATGATTTCCCTTTCATAAATCCATGCTGACTTGGACCGATCGTATTACTGCTTTCCAAATGCGCTGCTATTTCATCTTTAATAATTGATTCCAACATTTTCCCCATTACTGATGTCAGGCTAACCGGTCTATAATTAGCCGTTTTCCCTCTGCCTCCTTTTTTAAACAGTGGTGTTACGTTAGCTACCCTCCAGTCCATAGGAACTGATCCAGAGTCGATAGACTGTTGGAAAATGATCACCAATGCATCCACTATTTCTGTGGCCACTTTCTTAAGTACTCTGGGGTGCAGACTTTCAGGTCCCGGGATTTTATCGGCCTTCAATCCCATCAATTTCCATAACACAATTTCCCGCTTTTTAAGGATATCCTTCAGTTCCTCCTTCTCACGAGACCCTCGATCCCATAGATTATTTGTGTCTTCCTTGGTGCAAACAGAACCAAAGTATTTGTTTAACTCGTCCGCCATTTCTTTGTTCCCCATTATAAATTCACCTGAATCTGACTGCAAGGGACCTATGTTTGTTTTCACGAATCTTTTTCTCTTCGCATAGAAGCTTTTGCAGTCAGGTTTTATGTTCCCATCCAGCTTCCTCTCATACTCTATTTTCCCACTCCTAATTAAACCCTTTGTCCTCCTCTGCTGTATAACAAAATTCTCCCAGTCCTCAGGTTTGCTTCTTTTTCTGGCCAATTTATATGCCTCTTCCTTGGTTTGAACAGTAAAATTAATTTCCCTTGTTAGCCACGGTTGAGCCACCTTCCCCGTTTTATTTTTACTCCAGACAGGGTTTAAATGTTTGCCATTGCCTATCCACCATCAACCCTTTAAGTATCACTCACCGGTCGATTCTAGCCAATTCACGACTTATACCATCGAAGTGACCTTTCCCCAAGTTCAGGACTCTAGTCTCTGAAGTAACTGTGTCACTCTCCATCTTAATAAAGGATTCTACCATATTATGGTCACTCTTCCCCAAGGGGTCTCGCACAACGAGATTGTTAATTAGTCCTTTCTCATTACACAGCACGCAGTCGAGGATGGCCAGTCCTCTAGTTGGTTCCTTGACATATTGGTCCAGAAAACCATCCCTAATACACTCCAGGAAATCCTCCTCCACCGCATTGCTACCAGTTTGGTTAGCCCAGTCAATACGTAGATTAAAGTCGCCCATGATAAATGCTGTACCTTTATCACACGCATCCCTAATTTCTTGTTTGATGCTGTCCCCATCCTCATTACTACTGTTTGGTAGTCTGTACACAACTCCCACTAGCGTTTTCTGCCCTTTGGTATTCCATAGCTCCACCCATACCAATTCCACATCATCCAAGCTAATGCCCTTCCTTAGTATTGCATTAATTTCCTCTTTAACCAGCAACGCCACCCCACCTCTTTTCCTTTCTGTCTATCCTTCCTAAATGTTGAATACCCCTGGATATTGAGTTCCCAGTCTTCGAGATGCCAATTACATCATATCCGTGAAGTTATCTGCGCAGTTAAGGACTGAGATGAGGAGAATCTTCTTCACTCAGAGAGTTGTTAACCTGTGGAATTCCCTGCTGCAGAGAGTTGTTGGTACCAGTTGATGGGATATATTCAAGAGGGAGTTAGATATGGTCCTTACGGCTAAAGGGATCAAGGGGTATGGAGAGAAAGCAGGAAAGGGGTACTGAGGGAATGATCAGCCATGATCTTATTGAATGGTGGTGCAGGCTCGAAGGGCTGAATGGCCTATTCCTGCACCTATTTTCGATGTTTCAAGGTCACCTACGAGGGCACGGTGCACGAACTGCCACTTTGGATTGTCCTGGGCGATGGCCCCACACTGCTTGGAAGGAGCTGGCTGGGCAAAATCCACTGGAACTGGGATGACATCCGAGCGCTATCACATGTTGATGAGGCATCATGTACCCAGGTTCTTAACAAATTTCCTTCCCTTTTTGAGCCAGGCTTTGGAAACTTTTCCAGGGTGAAGGTGCAGATCCACTTGGCCCCAGAGGCACGACCCATTCACCACAAGGCACGAGTGGGACCTCACATGATGAGGAAGAGAGTGGAAATCAAGCTGGACAGGCTGCAACACGAGGGCATCATCTCCCCAGTGGAATTTGGTGAGTGGGCCAGCTCGATTGTTCCAGTACTTAGAAGTGATGGCACGGTCAGGATTTGCGGTGATTATAAAGTAACTATTAATTGTTTCTCAATACAGGACCAATACCCGCTACCTAAGGCAGACGACCTATTTGCGACGCTGGCAGGAGGCAAGACATTCTACAAGGGAGCAAGCCATTTTGGATCTGGTCCTATGTAACGAGACAGGAAAAATAAACAATCTCCTCGTAAAAGATCCTCTCGGAATGAGTGATCACAATATGGTTGAATTTGTAATACAGATTGAGGATGAGGAAGTTGTGTCAGAAATGAGAGTACTATGCTTAAACAAAGGGGACTACAGTGGGATGAGGGCAGAGTTGGCTAAAGTAGACTGGAAACAAGGACTAAACGGTGGCACAATTGAGCAACAGTGGAGGACTTTTAAGGAGCTCTTTCATAATGCGCAACAAAAATATATTCCAGTGAAAAAGAAGGGCGGCAAGAGAAGAGATAACCAGCCGTGGATAACCAAGGAAATAAAGGAAAGTATCAAATCAAAGACCAATGCGTATAAGGTGGCCAAGGTTAGTGGGAAACTCGAGGATTAGGAAGATTTTAAGCAACAGCAAAGAATGACTAAAAAAGCAATAAAGAAAGGGAAGATAAATTACGAAGGTAAACTTGCGCAAAACATAAAAACAGATAGTAAAAGCTTTTACAGATATATAAAATGGAAAAGAGTGACTAAAGTAAATGTTGGTCCCTTAGAAGATGAAAAGGGGGATTTAATAATGGGAAATGTGGAAATGGCTGAGACCTTAAACAATTATTTTGCTTCCGTCTTCACAGTGGAAGACACAAAAAGCATGCCAAAATTTGCTGGTCATAAGAATGTGGGAAGGGAGGAACTTGAGATGATCACTATCACTAGGGAGGTAGTGCTGGACAGACTAATGGGATTGAAGGTAGACAAGTCCCCTGGTCCTGATGAAATGCATCCCAGGGTATTAAAAGAGATGGCAGAAGTTATAGCAGATGCATTTGTTATAATCTACCAAAATTCTCTGGACTCTGGGGAGGTGCCAGCGGATTGGAGAGCTGCTAATGTAACGCCTCTGTTTAAAAAAGGGGGCAGACAAAAGGCAGGTAACTATAGGCCAGTTAGTTTAACATCTGTAGTGGGGAAAATGCTTGAAACTATTATTAAGGAAGAAATAGCGGGACATCTGGATAGGAATAGTGCAATCAAGCAGACGCAGCATGGATTCATGAAAGGGAAATCATGTTTAACTAATTTACTGGAATTCTTTGAGGATATAACGAGCATGGTGGATAGAGGTGTACCGATGGATGTGGTGTATTTAGATTTCCAAAAGGCATTCGATAAGGTGCCACACAAAAGGTTACTGCAGAAGATAAAGGTACGTGGAGTCAGAGGAAATGTATTAGCATGGATAGAGAATTGGCTGGCGAACAGAAAGCAGAGAGTCGGGATAAATGGGTCCTTTTCGGGTTGGAAGTCAGTGGTTAGTGGTGTGCCACAGGGATCAGTGCTGGGACCACAACTGTTTACAATATACATAGATGACCTAGAGGAGGGGACAGAGTGTAGTGCAACAAAATTTGCAGATGACACTAAGATTAGTGGGAAAGCGGGTTGTGTAGAGGACTCAGAGAGGCTACAAGGAGATTTGGATAGGTTAAGCGAATGGGCTAAGGTTTGGCAGATGGAATACAATGTCGGAAAGTGTGAGGTCATCCACCTTGGGAAAAAAAACAGTAAAAGGGAATATTATTTGAATGGAATGTTGGCCTTCATTGCGAAAGGGATGGAGTACAAAAGCAGGGAGGTGTTGCTGCAACTGTATAAGGTATTGGTAAGGCCGCACCTGGAGTACTGCGTGCAGTTTTGGTCACCTTATTTAAGGGAGGATATACTAGCTTTGGAAGGGGTACAGAGACGATTCACTCGGCTGATTCGAGAAATGAGGCGGTTAACTTATGATGATAGATTGAGTAGACTGGGTCTTTACTCCTTGGAGTTCAGAAGGATGAGGGGTGATCTTATAGAAACATTTAAAATCATGAGAGGGACAGACAAGATAGAGGCAGAGAGGTTGTTTCCATTGGTGGGGGAGACTAGAACTAGGGGGCACAGCCTCAAAATACGGAGGAGCCAATTTAAAACCGAGTTGAGAAAAAATTTCTTCTCCCAGAGGGTTGTGAATCTGTGGAATTCTCTGCCCAAGGAAACAGTTGAGGCTGGCTCATTGAATGTTTTCAAGTCAAAGATAGATAGATTTTTCAGCAATAAGGGAATTAAGGGTTACGGGGAGAGGGTGGGTAAGTGGAGCTGAGTCCACGACCAGATCAGCCATGATCTTATTGAATGGCGGAGCAGGCTCGAGGGGCTAGATGGCCTACTCCTGTTCCTAATTCTTATGTTCTTATGTTCACCAAGCTCGACCTGACTTTGGCCTACATGACACAGGAGCTGGAGGAGTCTTCGAAGGGCCGCACCTGCATCAACACGCACAAGGGACTGTTCATCCACAACAGATGCCCGTTTGGAATTCGGTCGGCTGCAACGATCTTCCAGAGAAACATGGAGAGCCTACTCAAGTCGGTACCGCGCACGGTGGTTTTTCAGGACGACATATTGGTCACGGTTCGGGACACTGTTGAGCACCTAAAAAACCTGGAGGAGGTCCTCCAGTGACTGGATCGCGTAGGGCTGTGGCTGAAGAGGTCGAAATGTGTCTTCATGGCAACAGAAGTGGAGTTTTTGGGGAGAAAGATCGCGGCGGATGGCATTCGGCCCACAGACACCAAGACAGAGGCTATCAGGAACGCGTCCAGGCCACAGAACGTCACGGAGCTGCGGTTGTTCCTGGGACTCCTCAACTATTTTGGTAACTTCCGGGTTTAAGCACCCTCTTAGAGCCCCTGCATGTGTTATTGCGTAAAGGTGAGAACTGGGTATGGGGAAAAAAAACAAGTAATTGCTTTTGAGAAAGCCAGAAACATTTTATGCTCCAACAAGCTGCTTGCATTGTATAACCCATGTAAAAGATTTGTGCAAGCATGTGACACATCGTCGTATGGAGTCGGGTGTGTATTACAACAAGCTAATGTTGCGGTGAGGTTGCAACCTGTCGCCTATGCTTCCAGGAGCTTGTCTAAGGCCGAGAGGGCCTACAGCATTATTGAGAAAGAGGCATTAGCGTGTGTGTTCTGGGTAAAGAAAATGCATCAGTACTTGTTTGGCCTCAAATTTGAGCTGGAAACCAATCACAAGCCCCTCACATCCCTGTTCGCTGAAAACAAGGGGATAAATTTAAAGAATTCATGACCCGCAATGGGATCAAACATGTTACCTCGGCCCCGTTTAAACCAGCCTCCAATGGTCAGGCAGAGCGGGCAGTACAAACCATCAAACAGAGCCTTAAACGAGTCACAGAAGGCTCACTCCAAAGCCGCCTGTCCCGAGTACAGCTCAGCTGCAGGGGTGTCCCCAGCTGAGCTACTCATGAAAAGGACACTTAAAACCAGACTCTCGCTGGTTCACCCCAACCTGCATGATCAGATAGAGAGCAAGTGGCAGCAACAAAATGTAAACGATGGTCGCGCCACTGTGTCACGGGAAATTGATCTGAATGACCCCTGTGTATGTGCTAAACTATGGACATGGTCCCAAGTGCAGCGCGGGCACGGTGATAGCTAAAGAAGGGAGTAGGGTGTTTGTCGTCAAACTAGACAATGGACAAATTTGCAGAAAGCACCTGGACCAAACGAGGCTGCAGTTCACAGACTGCCCTGAACAACCCACAGCAGACACCTGCTTTTTCGAGCCCACAACACACACCCAAAGGATCAACAACACCTCTCCGGAACAGGAAATCGAACCCATCATGCCCAACACCCCAGCAAGGCCAGGCTCACCCAGCAGCCCTGCAGGGCCAACAACACGCCAGCCCAGCGAGGGCACAGCCAACACACCAGAACAGACATTTGTACCGAGGCGGTCCACCAGGGAAAGAAAGGCTCCCGACCGCCTCACCTTGGAAATAGTTTTCACTTTGACTTTGGCAGGGAGTGATGTTGTGTTAGCCTGACATCAGTAGTGCGGAAAATGTTGCAATCAATTCTTAAAGATGAAATAGCAGCACATTTGGAAAGCAGTGACGGGATCGGTCCAAGTCAGCATGGATTTATGAAGGGGAAATCATGCTTGACAAATCTTCTGGAATATTTTGAGGATGTAACTAGTAGAGTGGACAAGGGAGAAACAGTGGATGTGTGTATTTGGATTTTCAAAAGGCTTTTGACAAGGTCCCACACAAGAGATTGGTGTGCAAAATCAAAGCACATGGTATTGGGGGTAATATACTGACGTGGATAGAGAACTGGTTGGCAGACAGGAAGCAGTGAGTCAGGATAAACGAGTCCTTTTCAGAATGGCACTAGTGAGGTACCGCAGGGCTCAGTGCTGGGACCCCAGCTCTCTACAATATACATTAATGATTTGGATGAGGGAATTGAGTGTAATATCTCCAAGTTTGCAGATGACACTAAGCTGGGTGGTGGTGTGAGCTGTGAGGATGCCAAAAGGCTGCAGGGTGACTTGGACAGGTTAGGTGAGTGGGCAAACACGTGGCAGATGCAGTATAATGTGGATAAATGTGAGGTTATCCACTTTGGTGACAATAACACGAAGGCAGAATATTATCTGAATGGTGACAGATTAGGAAAAGGGGAGGTGCAATGAGACCTGGGTGTATTCACTGGAGTTTAGAAGGATGAGGGGGGTTCTCATAGAAACGTATAAAATTCTGACGGGACTGGACAGGTTCAATGCAGGAAGAATGTTCCTGATGTTGGGAAAGTCCAGAACCAGGGGACATCGTCTAAGGATAAGGGGTAAGCCATTTAGGACCGAGATGAGGAGATACTTCTTCACTCAGGAGTTATTAACCTGTGGAATTCCCTACCGCAGAGTTGTTGATGCCAGTTCATTGGATATATTCAAGAGGGAGTGAGATATGGCCCTTACGGCCAAAGGGATCAAGGGGTTTGGAGAGAAAGCAGGAAAGGGGTACTGAGGGAATGATCAGCCATGATCTTATTGAATGGTGGTGCAGGCTCAAAGGGCTGAATGGCCTACTCCTGCACCTATTTTCTATGTTTCTATGTTTCTTTAACTCTAACGTGGAAGGTTAGCTAAGCTTCAGGGAAGAGTGCCAATGGGATAGACCAACAGCCCCTCGACCTCACAACTTTACATCATAGGTCTTAAATTGGTAGATGGTTTATGAGAGCTACTTGTTCTGACTGTAATACTGCTGATTGGAATGCCCTCATTTAAAAGCGTCCCCTTTCACCAATCAGACAGTAAACAGGAAACTTGTTGAATCTGGAAAAGTCAACTAATAATTAAGAGCATGTCGGAATTTTCTGTCGTCTGTGCGGGCAAGATTGGAGGCGGGTCAGGAATGAAAGTTGAAACAACTTGGAGCGGGTTAGGAACCTGCTGTCATCCCTCCTCCATGCGCCTTTCTCTCGGGCATGTTTGCCAGCATGGTGGCGACCCGAATGGCAGAGTGGCCGAGCTAATTTAGATGATTATGAGGTACTTGTCAGACCCTTAAGCGTCTTTTTAACCTACCTTTCAAATTTCACTGGATGACCACAGGAATCATGCAGCTCGGGAGCCACGTCTGTGAACCTGAGGTGGAGGTTCAGTGCATATTGATGGAACTCATTACTGCACAGCATGAAAGGTACAATAAAAACTCCCACCTGACATCGGCTACTTTCCTAAAGCAGCTGCTGTTGCTAAGTGCATTGTCAGCACAAATTTAGCTTTCTAGAGGTTGCAAGTATTTCAGCGAAGTTAGGATCCACAGTCACCTAATTGGTAGAACCTGTCACACCATTGACAGATTGCTGCTTTCATTTCTACTTGACCTGCTATCTATTACATCAGCATGGGTGCCATTTATACTGTCTCATCTTGGTCCTCAGAATCGACCATGATGAGCCCCAACACCAGCAGCACCAGGCACACCAGCAGCACCAAAAACAACACCCCCAACCTTCTCCTCAACCACCTGATGCTGCAAAGGACAAAGGGCAACAGCGCCGGGCTGCTCCGCATCAGAGGCGATAGCCTCAACACAGGGTTTGCAGGCAGAGGTTGAGCTTCCTCAAAATGACTGAGCAACAGTGCCAAAGAAGGCTTAGGGCATTGTACCAGGTCACCGCAGACATTTGCAGTTTGCTGGAGAAAGACCTGGAGCCTCGAGGAGCAGATGGACAAAATCACCAGCGCCCTCAACTTCTTCGCCTCAGGCTCCTTCCAGGGATCTGCAGCAGACATTTGCGGCATCTCACAGCCAGCCGCCCACTGATGCATTAGTAAAGTAAACTTAAAGTGGCATAAGTTATTGCTGTGCCTCGATTGAAAAAGTATTTCAACAATTACATGGCCATGATATTTTACTATTAGACTTGTGGGTCCTCTGGGTATTTGAACTGAATACATGTACATGACATAATCAAAGTTCTAAACTGTAGCAAGCTATCATGACCACCACGGTGCCAATTCCCACGCACATTTCTCTCACACCTCCATTGCAGCTGACTGCCGATTTGAAAGCCAACTAGAAAAAATTCACACAGCTGTGGGACAGCTATGAAATTCTCACGAATATTGTGGAAAAAACAGATAGAGTTAGGGTTGCAACGTATATCATTGCAATTGGTAGAGATGCCCTAGATATCCACAATAATCGTCCCTACAAATCAGAGGAAGACAAGCAGGAAATGGAGATTATTTTGAAGCTCTGGGAAGAGCAGCGTAAAGGTAAAACCAACATCATCTATGGATGGTACCAGTTTAACAACTGTGTACAAGGGGACGAGCGGTTTGACAGATATCTCATGAAAGTGAGAGAGCTAGCATTGTCATGTGATTTTGGCAATTTGAGGGATGATTTCATCAGAGATCATATAGTCTGCAGAATTTCTGCTAACATTCTGCGTAAGAGGCTGTTGCAAGAATCAAGCCTAACACGAGATAAATGTGTGACGCTCTGTAAAGCTAGAGGCCACAGTTGCACAAAGGAAATCCATGAAGCTCACTAAAACAGACTCTGAAGATGTCAAAGCTGTCAGACAGAAACCCCAACCCACAAAGAAAGATTTCACAAAGAGATCATGAACAATTGCAGATATTGTGGCAAAAGCCATGAGTTGTCAAAAACTAAATGCCCAGCATATGGGAAGACCTGCACAAGTTGTGGTAAACGAAATCACTTTTCTCAAAAGTGTAGGCAGAATGGATTGAGGCAGAAGTCTACACAAAACCCTAAATATAAGGGCAAGCCAAAAGTTCATGCACTATATGAAGAGAGTTATGATTCTGATTTTGAAGACATGACTGTAAAGATGCTTGGTAAAGTTGATCGCACAATCATGGACAAAGCTGACAGAAAGTATCCTAACAAGATTATTAAAGGTCAAATGGTAAAAATGCAAATAGATTGTGGGGCCACATGCAAGGTACTACCTCTTAGATACTTACCAAAAGATAAAAGAATCTAAGACAATACTGTTACTATATGACAACCATGCAACCATTCCAGTGGTAGGAACTTGTAATGTGCCACTGGAAAATGCAAAGAACAAGCAAAAGTACATTGTGCCCTTTGTGATCATTGGGGGCCAAAGTACACCACTGATTGGCTCACGCACTGCTCAACAGCTACAACTGATAAAAGTGCAGCATCAGAATATCGCGGTGGTAAATGAACCACACAAATCGCAAACTACGAACAGGGCAAACATCTCGCTAGCGTCAAAAACTGATGTCAACAATGCGTATCCGAATGTGTTTAAGGGACTTGGAGACATGCTAGGGACAGTTCACTTTGAACTTAATGAATCAGTAATACCAGCTGTAATGCCAATAGCAATCAAACAAATGCTAAAAGAGGAACTTGATCATTTTGTAAATCAACAAATCATCACAAAAGTTGTTAAACTGACGGATTGGATACGCAGTCTAGTGACTGTACAAAAACCAAATGGAAAGATACGAGTATGTATCGACCCTCAACATCTGAACAATGCCCTGAAACGTGGACACTATCCACTTCCTGTGATCGATGACATCTTGCCACAGGTGTCAAATGTAAAGGTCTTCACTAAAGCAGACTGCAAGGAGGGTTTCTTGCAATGTGAACTAGACACAAAGTCCTCCTACCTCATGACCTTCCAGGCTCCATGGGGACGATATCGATATGATAGAATGCCAATTGGCATCAGTCCTGCCCCGGAAATCTTCCAGCAGAAGCTAGACCAGAACCTCGAAGGTTTAGATGAAGTCTGCAAGATTGCAGATGATATCTTGATCACTGGACGTGGTGAGACACTTAAAGAGGCCAATCATGATCATGACGCAAACTTGCGCAAATTCATGCAGAGATGCAGAGAGCGAAACATCAAACTTAACTTAGATTAGTTCGAATACAAGAGCTCTCAAGTGAAATACATGAGACACATACTGTCTAGTGATGGACTCAAAAGACGACCCAAGCAAAGTGGTCGCAATCAACGAAATGCAGAAACCGCAAGATGTCGCAGGTGTACAACGGTTTGTCGGCCTGACACAGTACCTCGCAAAATTCTTGCCAGATCTTTCAGATCTCAGTGAGTCTCTGCGATGGCTTACACATAAAGACACGATCTGGAAATGGACTGAAGAACAATTCAAAGCGTTTGAAGCTATCAAACAACGCATTACAGATTCTCTGGTGCTCAAGTACTTTAACCACAAATTTGCAACCAAAAGTCAAGGAGATGCTTTGAGCAAGGGTCTTGGGTTCGTCCTTCTGCAACAGGGATAACCAATTGCATTCGCGAGCTGAGCGCTCACTCCAGCAGAAACGCGATACTCTTAAATTGAAAAGGAGCTGCTTGCTCAAGTTTTCGGAATGGAACGAAACCATCAATATGTAAACGGTCACAAGATCATGCTATGGACAGACCATAAGCCTTTGGTTGCTATACGACACATGCCGTTATCTGCAGCACCCAAGCAACTACAACATCTGCTCATTCGGCTCAACCAATATGACGTCGAAATAAAGTATCAACCAGGAAAAGAAAAGTACCTAGCAGACACCCTCTCATGCACATACCTCAAAAACGTGGAGAAATCACTGACAGAAATTGCAGTGGAATGCATCCACATGGTGAACTTTCTCCCACTCTTCAAACAAGGACTGACTACCATACAACACGCAACTGCAAGTGACTCCACACTACAACTGGTCAAACAACAAATCACAACGGGATAGCCAGAAACAACACATGGATGCCCGCTTGAAAAGCATGAATACTTCAAAGTTCGTGACAAACTCTCAACACAGGATGGCATAGTCTTTGAAGTCTATCGTTGTGTCATACCAAAATCCCTGAGATCCGACATTCATTAGCGACTTCATGATGCTCACACTGGAGTCGAGAGCACTCTTTAACGTGCCAAAGAATCTGGCCAGGACTGAACAGTAACATAAAAGATTATGTTTCAAAGTTTGAAACATGTAACACTTATCAATCAAGCCAAGCAAAAGAACCATTGATAAGACACAGAGACCATGGGAAAAGATTGGTTGTGACATATTCATACCCGATGGCAAAGACTACTTATACACAGTGAACTACTCGGACTATTTCGAGATAGACAATCTGCATGGAAAGAAAGATGCCACTGTCATCATCAAACACCTCATGAAACACTTCTTTAACCACGGTATCCAGACAAGGTTCAATCCGACAATGGACCTCCCTTTAACTCACAACAGTTCACAAACTTTGCCACAGAATATGGATTCGATCACGCAACAAACTCACCAAAATATCCACAAAGCAACAGAAAGGTTGAGATCGTGGTTAAGCTCACAAAGCAGCTAATCTAGAAGACAAAGAAAGACTGCGGTGACTTCTACATTAACCTTCTCATCTGGCAAAACACACCAACTGAGGGCCTTGATAGTTCGCCAGCACAACGCTTGCTCGGTCGCAGCACAAAGACAAACATCCCAATACTCAAACCAAGATTCATACACAATGTCATCGTCAACAAAGAAACCATGCCAAACAAGCACACTTCTACAACAGAGGTGCTACAACACTTCCTATACTGCAGGTAGGAGCAACAGTGAAACTGAAACAAACTCGAGACAGCAAAGAGTGGCAAAAAGCTCAGGTTCAGAAACAAGTCCGCATTCGTTCATATCAGGTCAGTACAGAAGATGGTTGTATCGCAGAAATAGGGAACATCTGAGAAAGAGCGCTGAGACATTCATCGAAACTCCAGAGATCTCAGTGATACCCACAGACGATCCGCTGTCAACACAGCCAACTAACAAGCGAATCAGCACTTCAATGACAACACGTGAAAACAGGGATATATTGCCTGATATTTCCCCTCAGAGCATCGATAAAGGGACTAAAGACATCAGTGCACAGAACACCACTGAAACAACCAGTTTGTGGCAAAGCAACAGAATCCGCACAACACCAAAATACCTGGAGCACTATGTACAGAAACAAGAAATCATGGAATCTGGACACTTGGATAAAGAATTAATAAGACGAGAGCTTTGTTGTTGTTTGCTAAACATGTAGTTGTTTAATACATGTATTCATAAGAAGTTAACTACCCGTTTATATTGAAGCTAACTTTAATTCATTTTTGTTTCTTATGAAAGGAAAAGTGTAATGAGATAATGCATAGCGCCCTCTAGCTAGGAGGTATCGATATACTGTATAGCGCCCTCTAGCGAGGAGGTATAGAGAGTTGTATTGAGAGAGAGGGTCTGTGAAGGAACGCCATTTTAAAACTCCACATGGCTGTCTGAGATCTCCCAAATAAATACAGTTAAGTTGAGCTAAGAGTATTCAAGAGACTGTAAAATACAGGACAGTACAGAGATGATTTAGAAATGTCATATCAAGAATGGGTAACGATATCATTTTGCACATGATGAATGCTCACTGGCTGCTGACATCAGTTCCCATATGTGTAATTGCTGTATGCCATATGAGATGTAATTCTGTCACAAGATTGCTGAGATGTCCCTCTCTCTCCATCTCCCACCTCCAGTTGCTCTGTGACTCCTAATACTTCCAGGGCGACCTCCTCTGCTGCAGTTAAGGTGACCAATGATGGAGGGCCACTTCTGGTTCTCTCCCTCTCATTGTGGGCTCTCTTCTCCTGCAAGGAGGGAAAGAACCTAAGTTTGAGTGAGGGTTATGGAACGAATGTAAGGAATGGATTACATCCTTAAAGGGTGATCAGGATGAGTGGGGTATCAATGCTAAATGGCCTCCTTATTATTGTTAGTTGGTATGATTGCATTAGGATGAGGGCGAGTGTGAGTGGTGCTTAGTCAGATGGGGATATGATAATGTAGATAGAGAGGTAAGGATGGACGTGCAAGGTATGTTGGTGTGAGTAATGATGTGCAATAGTAGGCTTGGAAAGGTAGAGGGATGGGGGTGTGCTGAGAGGCACAGCAGGGTGAAGGTGAGTCTGCCTTTGCACTCACTTTTCCTGATCTGCTGAGATCATTGAAACATTTGTGGCACTGCACCCAGGTCCTCCTGACAACATCTCTGCTCTTCACCTCCTCTGCTATCTCAAGCCAGGCTCATTTGGTCTGCTGGGTAGGTCTCTTCCACCCATCAGAAGGGAAGAGAACCTCTCTGTGTGCTCTTACTTCCTCCATAAGCATATGGAGGGAGTCATCTGAGAACCTGGGTGCAGCCCTCGGCCTCTGTGTAGTTATACTTCCAAAGCTTAGCAATACTCAAAATCTCCAATACAGTGTCTGCACTATCCTAGATGAACCTTCAAATGAAAAGGGGCCATGGCTCCTTTAAATATCCTGGCTGAAAACGTGTCATTGATGATGTCATCAGACCTGCACCGTTTAATAGGGGCGGGTAACACACATGGCTGCCTTAATAGGTGCCATTAAGTGAGCTCTCAGGAGTGGAATGAATTGAGGAATGGGGTCACCACACCGACTGCACACACCCGACCCGCCCAGGTACAGAAAATTCCAGCCCATGTATTTCCTGTGGAATAGTATCATTTCAGGTAGTGTTTAACACCAGAATGTTTAAGAATTATGGTTTGATAGAATCACCACAACCTACTGCATCTGAATAAACCTGGAAAGCAAGAGAAAGGAAGTAAATGCACAGAGAAACATTAATTTCCAAAAAACTGACCCCCTCGCCATACTCCAATCTGATTTGTCTACAGACCTTGAGCAGAAAGGGGAGCATGTGACAGTAATCAAAACAATATCAATAGGTGATGCCAAGTGCCAAAGGTATCATGGGATATTTCAGGATCTTTCATTCATTTCATGTGATTTGGTAGCAGTGTGAAAATAATGAACGGTATTGATAAGTAAATAAGAAAGTGTTTCCAGTGACAGAGTGGTCAGTAACCAGAGGGCACAGAGTTAAGGTGATTGGCAAAAGAACCAGATTTTACACAGCGAGTTGATGTGATTTGTAAGCACTGCCTGAAAGGGTGGTGGAAGCAGATTCAGTAGCAGCTTTGAAGAGGGAACTGGATAAGTAATTGAAGGGAAAAATGCAGAGCTATGGGGAAAGAGCAGGGGAACTATTGGACAGCTCTACCAAAGAGTCAGCAAAGGCACAATGGGCTTAATGGCCTCTTCCTGTGCTATAACATTCGATTAATTCTATAGGTAACTGTAACTAGTAATATGCCACAGGGATCAGTGCTGGGGCCTCAACTATTTACAATATTAATTACTTGGATGAAGGGATCAAGTGTAATGTAGCCAAATTTGCTGATGATACAAAGATAGGTGGGAAAGCAAGTTGTGAGAATGACGCAAAGAATCTGCAAAGGAATATAGATAGGCTCAATGAGTGGGCAAAAATTTGGTGGATGGACTATAATGTGAGAAAATGTGAGGTTATCCACTTTGGTAGGAAAAATAAAAAAGCTAATTATTATTTAAATGGGGAGCGATTACAAAATGCTGCAGTACAGAGGTATCTGGGGGTTCTTGTACGTAAAACACAAAAAGTTAACATGCAGGTACAGCAAGTAATCAGGAAAGCAAATGAAATGCTAGCCTTTATTGCAAGGGGGATGGAGTATAAAGGTAGGGAAGTCCTGCTCCAACTGTACAGGGCATTGGCGAGACCACACCTGGAGTACTGCATACAGTTTTGGTCTCCGTATTTAATGAAGGATATACTTGGATTGGAGGCAGTTCAGAGAAGGTTCAAGAGGTTGATTCCTGAGATGAAGGGTTGTCATTTGAAGAAAGGTTGAGCAGGTTGGGCCTATACTCATTGGAGTTTAGAAGAATGAAAGGTGATCTTATTGAAACGTATAAGATTTTGACAGGGTAGATGCAGAGAGGATGTTTCCCCTCATGGGGGAATCTAGAACTGGGGGGCATAGTTTCAGAATAAGGAGATGCCCATTTAAAACAGAATTGAGGAGGAACTTCTTCTCTCAGAGGGTCGTGAATCTTTGGAATTCTCTACCCCAGAGAGCAGAGGAGGCTGGGTCTTTGAATATATTTAAGGTGGAGACAGACAGATTTTTGAATGATAAAGGAGTCAAGGGTTATGGGGAGCGGGCGGGGAAGTGGAGTTGAATCCAGGATTAGATCAGCCATGATCTTATTGAATGGCGGAGCAGGCTTGAGGGGCCAAATGGTCTACTCCTGCTCCTATTTCTTATGTTCTTATCACAGACTGACTTAGTGCACCATCTATTATGTTGCATTAGCAAAAGGTTGTCTTGCTATCGTTCAGCTACCTATTTCCAATCATTACTGTCTTGTCAGAGGAGGGGCTGAAATTCTGCAGTTGTTGCACCAGTCCTTTTTTTAATAATTCCTGGTAAGGCCAGCATTTATTGCCCATCCCTAATTGCCCTTGAGAAGGTGTTGGTGAGTTGCCTTCTTGAACTGCTACAGTCCGTGAAGTGAAGATACTCCAACAATGCTGTTACGGAGAGAGTTCCATGATTTTGACCAAGCGACGATAAAGGAATGGCGATATATTTCCACGTCAGGATGATGTGTAACTTGGAGGGGATCTTGCAGGTTGTGACATTCCCATGCGCCTCCTACCCTTGTATTTCTAGGTGGTAGAGGTTGTGGGTTTGGGAGGTGCTGTCATAGAAGTGTGGGCGAGTTGCTGCAGTGCACCTAGTAAATGGTAAACTCTTTGTCTTCTTAGACAGTCCCTGAGAGTTGAGGATGAATTGCTACCACACTAATATGAGTTCTCAGGTGAATCCAATGTGGGACCCACAGTTTCTGTCACAGGTGAGGCAGATGGTGGTTGAAGGGATGGGTGGGTGAGGTGCTTGGGTTGTCGTGCACTCCTTCCACTGTTTGCGCTTGGTGAAGAGACTTGAGGTGCTCGGCGCCTTCTCAGATGTTTCTCCTCCACTTTGAGCAGTCTTGGGCCAGGGAATCCCAGATGTCAGTGGGTTGTTGCACTTTTTCAAGGAGGCTTTGAGGGTGTCCTTGAAGTGTTTCCTCTGCCACCTGGGACTTGCTTGCCATGTTGGAATGTGGATATCCGAACGGAATATATGGAATTAAGGACAGTAAAGTAAACGGGATATATGAAAATGTATAAGCCATGGAAGAATAGCTGGGAGAATGTCAGATTGCAAATAGTGCAACATCAGCATAGCTAACAGTCTTTCTCAAGGTTTCAAGTCACTAATCCTGCCAATAACATCTAATTGTAACATGAAATAAATCTGCAGAATTGCAAGGTCTCAGTTAATAGTCACACCACTAGATTGAAACATTTAGAGGCAATGCTTGAGCTTTCATAAAAACATCTCATATAGATTGACTAATGAGTGGCTGAGTTAGAATGTCAATCTAATTGTATTTTGTTATCTGATTTCAAAACTGTTGACGCTTTACGATGTAACTTCACCTATCCGTAGGGAGTGTGTACGCTCTATCCAGAGAGTATATCTTCTGTCTGATAGGTCTTACTGGCCGGTAAAAATAAAGACTGCTTTGTTCAAAGCACAAGAGGTATTCGACTCAGTAATTTTACTGAACCAGATTGAGGTAAAAGAATCCGGGAATTTACATTTGGTGTCAGAAGTGGGATCTCAACGGACGACTGCCGAAAACTTGCGAATTAAGAGCCAGACTAGCCTTGGACGAGACGAGGGGAAAGTGGCCACTGGAGTGAATATGATTTCAATACTGCTCCAGATTCCCCCGGTTTCAAAAGTCTGAGGAAAGTTTAGCCACTCGCTGGTTCTCAGGTCGTGTCTGAACGAGATCCAGGACAATCTGGTTAATACCTTTTAAACTTAGAATAGGGATAGAGATTGGGAAATTGCACGATGACGCAAACCAAGTGGCGACTTGGAAAGATAGTTAGAGCTAGATAGGGATGGATGATCAATCATGGATCCAAAAATTAATAGGAAAGAAAAGAGACTCTTGTGAATGTCTGTTTAAATGAGAAATGCTTCTGTGATTTTTACTGTAAAAAAAGCCGGGAAGTTGTGGTTGTTTTATCTCAAACAGAATGAAAGTTTGTTTTAACCCTTCGTAGTGTTGTCCTGTATTTGGGAAGTTTAAGAGTGTGAACCTTATTGAATTACGTATATTCGGATGATAAGTTACGGAGCCAGGAAATGCCCAAAGGATAGGTTTGTTGAAATAAAAAAGAAAAAAATTACATGGCCCCGGTGGTTAAAAAAAAAAGAAAAACTTGTTGAAAGAAAACATTCAGAGAAGGCACAGCAAAACAACTGAGATGGATTCAAAAGGATTTAAAAAAAAAATTATATTAAATAACACGACCTTGAGGCTGGAACAATTGAGATAACGAAAAGCAGTCCACAGCCTACGTGCCAGACTTCTCTCTAGTTATAAAAAAAAGTAACGTACTAAATAGGTGCTAAAAAAAAAAAATTCTGAGATTTTAAATAATGAGAAAAATTCCACTGCAGTAAAATAAAAATCACTCCTGTCCAGTTGGCAGAAAAACTCAATTAAATTAGGGCTTTCATTGACTGATTGAATTTAAACTGCGCAGTAACGCAAAAGGATAGGGAAATTTGGAGACTAAAAGAAATTAATTAAGGCTCATAAGAAATCAAATTTAGAAAATTCGGATCACAGGGAATAAAATGGGGAATTAAATAGAGGATAGGTGTTCAATTCAGGTACGACGTCGACCTTGTATATCACTTGGCCCATCTAGGCTCTGATTGAATTTAAAAACCCGCAGCAACTCGGAAGGTAGGGCCGACGCGAACGCGCAGCGGCGCAGTCGCGCAAACGACGCAAGACGCGCAGCGGCGCAAGCATGCGGCCGAGAGGAGGAGGGCCGACGCGAACGCGCAGCGACGCTAACGCGTAGTGACGCGAACGCGCAGCGACGCTAACGCGTAGTGAAGCGAACGCGCAGTGACGCAGACGCGTAGTGACGCAGACGCGCAGCGGCGCAAGAGTGCGGCCAAGTAAAGGAGGGCAGACGCAGACGCACGGCAGCATGAACACGTGGTGACGTGGGACGTGCGGCAGCACGTACCCGAGTAAACGTGGGCCGACGCGAAGGCGCAGCAACGCGGACCGCGAAAGTCTGTGCTAGTGTCAGTAAGTCTTTGTTAGTTTTAAGTGTTTTAAAGTCTTAAGTATTCTAATCGCACGGCGACGCGAACCGCGGGGCGACACGGGAATCTTAAGTGTTCAAAATTGCGCGGCGATGCGAACCGCGCGGCGATGCGGATCAGTGTTAGATTAGTAGAGTCTTTGTTTACCTTGTGTTTTAAATCACGCGGCGACGCGAACCGCGCGGCAACGCGGATCAGTGTTAGAGTCTTTGTTTATCTTGTGTTTTAAGTCTTAAGTATTCTAATCGCGCGGCGACACGAGCCACAGGGCGACGCGGATTGCGTGGCGACGTGAACTGTGAGGCGACGCGGATCACGCGGCGACGTGAACTGCGGGGCGATGTGGGAATCTTAAGTGTTCTAAATTGCGTGGCGACGCGAACCGCACGGCGACGCGGATCAGTGTTAGCATTAGTAAAGTTTGTTTATTTGGAGTTGGTTAAAAGTCAGTGTTAGTTTCTGTAAAGTCTGTGTCCATTTTTAAGTTTGTTTAAATTGCACGACGACACGAACGCGTAACGACACGGTAATACGAGGGGCAGCGTGAAAATGGGTAATCAGTTGGATAAAACAACGGATGCGGATAATCCGCTACAAAAGCTATGTGAGGAATTCCCTGAAAGAGCTGAAGACTTTAGAAAATTATCAGGAGCCCTGAACAAATTATTGGGAGATGATCAATGGCCTCTAGGTGGCACTAGAAGCGTAGAGGTAGTAAAAAAAAAGCACAGGGATTGTTAAAAAAAATTAATTAAAAGATGCATCACTTCTGTCAAGTTGGCAAACAAATGCTATTAAATTAGGACTTGCATTGACAGAGGGAACACATGTTAAAACTGTAGACGTCTTTAAAAAAAAAGAATGTGCGCACAAGAAACTTACTAAGAGATCCTCTGGGACCTCTGAGAAAGGTATTGACCGACTGCGTAGTAAAATGGCTGGCTTTGTGTTAACCGAGGCTGATGATGAAATTGATGAGTGGTCACTGACTCAGCGCCCAACGGCGCCTCCCGTACACCCTGGCCCCTTGCTCCAGTCCTCTTCCCAATACCCTCCACCTTACACTCCGGTGAGAGGAGTTAAAAATAACCCCATACCACCAAAGCAACAAACCCAAACTGACTCCTCATCCTCTGATAGCGATTCGGATCCCCAGTTCACAAGCAATATAGCCAAAAGGACCAGATCTCACACTCGAAAGGGCAGAACTATATCTCGACATCACAGACAGTCCCGTAAATCTTCGAGTCAATCTACCAGTCCAAGTTGTGAAAGACATAGCAAACACCCCCGCCGATCGAGACGCAGAACTGTCAAGCAGTCAGACAGCTCCGAAACATCCTCCGACCTAGAAATGATTTCCAAGATCCCAAAGTCCCGACACCAATTCCCTGTCAGACCAATGCCAAACCCTGATGCACAACAAGCTGCAGACCACCCCGGACAAATGGAAAGGGCAGTTAGATATTATTGGCAGGAAAAGAAAGGGGAGGGGGGAGGTGCGCCCCCAACCTGGGTCAAGACTGAATACGTGACTAGAAAGGAAGAGCCATCTCGGGAGGAAGGATCAATAGAACCGCAGTGTTGCATACAGGATTGGATGGATAAGCAAGGATACGGTTATACTAAACAACCAAACGGCCCGAGCCCTGTTAATAAACCTCCCTATTGTCCCTGGCATGGTATGGGAAGAGGCCGGGACTGGGTAAGAGGAATTGACTGTTTTAATTGTGGGCAGGAAGGACATTGGAATAAAAATTGCCCCTACCGTCAGCATGGAAAAGGAAGAGGAGGAAGAGGAGGGGGGCAAGGGGGGAGAGGAGGATCTTACACTAACGTCTCCCAGAACAACCCCTTTGGTCAATTGTCCCCCGATTGACTACGCAGCTTGATTGTGCAGGGATCCTCCCCGGACGACGAACCCATTCTGAATGAGTGGCAACCCTTTTTGATAGATACGGGAGCCTTCATGTCTTCTGTACAATCAAAGCTTAAACTCCCTGCCTCTACTGAAACACAGGAACTTTCAGGATTCCTGGGACAAATCTCGACATTCCCAGTGTCAGAACCGGTTAAAATGGGTTACCAGGAAGAATCGGTGGAACATCGAGTTGTTATCACAACCAATCTGGACTGTAACTTGATGGCTAGAGACCTCCTTTGCAAATTCCAGTTGCATTTGGAGTGTGGAGATGATGGGATTATTGTAAAACAGGAAACCCTTAAGCGGCAGTATTATACCACTAGAACCCCTCAGTGGTGGTCTCTAGACCTGCCGCAGGCACCCTATCACTTGACCCAAGCATACAATCCCAATGGAAAGAATCAGGACCTGCAGAACTTTTATCAGGATCACGAAGGGGAAGTGAAGGGAATTCTATTAAGGGCTAGAGTGACTG
This sequence comes from Pristiophorus japonicus, assembly GCF_044704955.1. Lineage (NCBI taxonomy): Eukaryota > Metazoa > Chordata > Chondrichthyes > Pristiophoridae > Pristiophorus > Pristiophorus japonicus. The sequence continues at coordinate 80,309,737 of NC_091990.1, forward strand.
GACTGGAAAGAGAGGCAGATTTTGTGGAAGTGGATAAGAATCTGTGGAAACAGCCCCTAACAATGGCACCGTATATTGCTCGTGAAGTATTAGCCCCTCACCATGCTAAAGATTTGGGAGTTATGGTACGCAAGGCCATAGATGAGGCTGACCCTACCAGCCGGGATGTGCAAATCGTAAAACATGGCTGAACAGTCCAATTTCATGAGGACCCCGAGAAGGTCTTAAGGACTCTACAGCATCATACTGGCTCCGGCATACCTGACTATGTGGATCCTCATGTGTGGGCAGAGGACCCCTCCCAAGTGGGTTATACTCCCATTGATCCGATTGAGATCCCAGTGCAGGGCAATGTGGACTGGCCCTCTATCCGACATAACCCACTGAAATCACAGGCAATCCTAAACTGACCTTTCGGCACTGTACTGCAATTAATCCGGCCTGTTTTCTTACTGAGCCACCCCAAGATGAGGAAGAACCCAGTCATGATTGCTTATCTTTAATTTAAGAGGCCACATCTGTCAGGGAAGATTTAGTTGATGTACCAATGGAAGATCCAGACTGTATTCTTACTGAGCCAACCCAAGATGAGGAAGAACCCAGTCATGATTGTTTATGTATATTGACGGAAGTACTTCTATTAATCCAGAAGATAAACGAATCTCAGGATACGCCATAGTAAACCAGGAGAATCAGGTCTTGGAATCTGCCGCTTTTGAAACCGCCTATTCTGCTCAACAAGCTGAACTATTCGCCCTCACCCGAGCCTGTATCTTGGCCAAAGATCTCAAAGTCAATATCTATATCGACTCTAGGTATGTCTTTGGGGTGGTCCATGATTTCGGACAATTATGGAAAAATAGGGGATTCCTAACCTCACAGGGGAATGAGATCTCATAAACAGTTAGTATCTGATTTGTTGCAAGCCCTCATGTTCCCCAAACGCATTGCCATTGTCAAATGTACCGCCCATACTACCGGAAATTCTCTGGTTGATATAGGGAATCGTTGTCCTGACCAAGAGGCCAAACAGGCCTCTCGTGACCAACAGATGGTAGTGCCCAAAATTATGAGTCAGACTAAAAATCCTGCGAAGGATAAGTTAGCCTCGGAAAAACTAATGCCAACCATCCAAGATGTTATAAAAGCACAGGAGGACGCTCCTGAAAAAGATAAACTGTTGTGGAAATATTATGCATGTACTTATGACAATGTTTCTAAACTCTGGACCACTCCCGCGGAACAGACTTGCATGTCTGACAAGTTGGCTCTATGAGTTATTGAATGTATGCATTTTGCTACTCATTGTGGAGCAAGGACCACGAGTGACACACTTTTGGCTACTTGGGGGCACCCTAGACTCCAGGCGCTCACCCAGAACATCAGTAGTCGTTGCCTGGTTGGCTAGCAACATAATCCAGGGAAGGGAGTTCCCTGTGATTGGGGTAAAACGCCCCTACCCGAAGGTCCCTTTGAGACATTTCAGTTGGACTACATTGAGTTGCAAAAAGTTCAGTGTTATAAATATGTGTTAGTAATAGTAGATGTGTTTAGCAGATGGATTGAAGCCTACCCTAACCTGTACAATAAGACTCAGACTGTTGTTAAGGTGTTAATGAGGGAAATTGTTCCTAGATATGAGATCTCAGCTAGACTGATGACCACCTATGTTCTTTCTCTGACTCAGGCTCTGTGACTAGTTCACAACCAGGTTCAAGATGCTCACCTCGACCTCCCAGTTTTACCCGTATTGTCCCTCGTGGCACCAGGGAAGTATGGATTCGGAAGGGATTAGAGCCACAATGGGAGGGGCCTTTTCAGGTGTCACTCACTACCCCCACTGCAGCCAAGGTTGAGGGGAAAAGTGCCTGGGTTCACCTGCACCACTGCAAGCTCATCACCATTTAAACAAATTTTGCTGGTTAGTCTAATTCCTGTTTCTGTTCCAGATCTCCTCTTCCCCATAGCTGAACAAGGCAGTTGAAGGAGGATCAGTTTGAACTTTTACCCGTAAGACAGCCAAATACACTGACGGAGACCTGAAGAAGGGAAACGGGAAAACAGAACTCTTTTTATCAGCTAAATAATAGGACTATTTATAAGATGAGACTGTGTCTGTATGCCACTGTCTGCATAATAGTGTTGATATATGACAGTTTTGGCGCACGGGAAGGAAGACAAAGGCGAGAGCTCCATGTAAACACCTTTTTGTATATGTCTTACGTTTATGCGGAAAAAGGGCACTTCACTAGATGCTGGGTGTGTTCATATATCCCTATACATTCCAAAGGGGGAATTTCTTTGCGCACCGTTCTACTGACCCTAACTGAGACTGTTAGATGGATTCAAAGAAACGATATTGGAACAGGTAGCTAACCGCACTGCTGAGGCTCTGGAGGGCATCACAGCTGAAATGGTAGTGATAAGGACCGTAGCATTACAAAACCGAATGGCCCTCGATTACCTGTTAGCTGAGAAAGGGGGAACATGTGCCCTGATAGGATCTGAATGTTGCACTTACATTCCTGATAGTTCAGAAAACATAACCCACCTTGCCGATCACATAAGGAGGGAGGTGAAGAAGTTATCCACACCAGCAAAAGAACTTAGCAGGTTTGATTGGTTTCTGGGTGGATCTTGGAGATCCTATACATGGGGCAATTGTTCTCATCGTAATAATAATTACCTGCTGTTTGATTGTTGGTTGCCTTAACCTCTGCTGTAAAGTAATGATGACAAGGTTAGCAGACCCTCTTGTGGTCAAGGGTTATGATTCAACAAACTAGAGAACTACTCAACAATAATATGATTCTGGAAAGGGAGTGTGAACGGATGAATGCAATACTCCTAGAATGATCCTAAATGTTATCATAGAATGATAAAAGGAGGGATGTGGATATCTGAACGGAATATATGGAATTAAGGACAGTAAAGTAAACGGGATATATGAAAATGTATAAGCCATGGAAGAATAGCTGGGAGAATGTCAGATTGCAAATAGTGCAACATCAGCATAGCTAACAGTCTTTCTCAAGGTTTCAAGTCACTAATCCTGCCAATAACATCTAATTGTAACATAAAATAAATCTGCAGAATTGCAAGGTCTCAGTTAATAGTCACACCACTAGATTGAAACATTTAGAGGCAATGCTTGAGCTTTCATAAAAACATCTCATATAGATTGACTAATGAGTGGCTGAGTTAGAATGTCAATCTAATTGTATTTTGTTATCTGATTTCAAAACTATATAACTGTTGACGCTTTACGATGTAACTTCACCTATCCGTAGGGAGTGTGTACGCTCTATCCAGAGAGTATATCTTCTGTCTGATAGGTCTTACTGGCCGGTAATAAAGACTGCTTTGTTCAAAGCACAAGAGGTATTCGACTCAGTAATTTTACTGAACCAGATTGAGGTAAAAGAATCCGGGAATTTACAGGAGCTCCAAGTAGAGCGCTTGTTTTGGGAATCTAGTATCAGGCGTGCGGACGATGTGTCCCACCCAACGGAGCTGATTGAGGGTGGTCAGTGTTTCGATGCTGGGGATGTTGGCCTGAGCGAGAACACTGATTTTGATGCACCTATCCTGCCAGTGGATTTTCAGGATCTTGATGAGGCAGTGTTGGTGGTACTTCTCCAGTGCTTTGAGGTGCCTGCTGTACATAGTTCATGTCTCTGAGGCATATAGAAGGCCAGGTATCACTACTGCTCTGTAGACCATGAGCTTGGTACCGGGTTTAAGGTCCTGGTCTTTGAACACTCTCTTCCTCAGGCAACTGAAGGCTGCACTGGCACACTGGAGACGGTAATGGACTTCGTCATCAACATCTGCCCTTGTTGACAGTAGGCTCCCAAGGAATGGAAAATGGTCCACGTTGTCCAAGGCCTCGTCGTGGATTTTGATAATCGGGAGGCAGTACTGTGTGGCGGGGGCAGGTTGGTAGCAGGCCTTTGTGTTAATCCCATGCTCTAGTACGTTTCGGGAAAGTGTTGACGATGGTTTGGAGTTCGACCTCTGAATGTGCGCAGACGCAAACATCATCTGCATACTGTAATTCAGTGACAGAGGATGAGATGATCTTGGATCTGGACTGGAGGCGACGGTGGTTGAACAATTTCCGTTTGTTCTGTAGATTAGCTCAACTCCAGCGGGGAGTTTATTGAAGGTGAGATGGAGCATTGCAGCTAAGCATCCTCTGCCTGCTTCACGATGACATGCAAGCCATGATCCTGACCAACAGATCCACCACTGACCCAATGCCAAGCGCTACAGCCATGGTGCTCTGGTGGTGGTGGGAGTGAATGTTTTATGTGGTTAATGGGGTGCCAATCAAATGAGCTGCTTTGTCCTAGATGGTGTCGAGCTTCTTGAGTGTTGTTGGAGCTGCGTTAATCCAAGCAAGTGCAGAGTATTCTATCACACTCCTGACTTGTGCCTTGTAGATGGTGAAAAGACTTTGGGAAGTCAGGAGGTGAGACACCCATCACAGAATACCCAGCCTCTGACCTACTCTTGTAGCCACAGTATTTTTGTGGCTGGTCCAGTTAAGTTTCTGGTCAATAGTGACCCCCAGGATCATGATGGTGGGAAATTTGGCACTAGTAATCCCGTTGAATGTCATGGAGAGGTGGCTAGACTCTCTCTTGTTGGAGATGGTCATTGCTTGGCATTTGTGTGGTGCGAATGCTACTTGCCACTTATCAACCCAAGCCTGAATGTTATCCAGATCTTGCTGCATGCGGGCACAGACTGCTTTATTATCTGAGGAGTTGCGAATGGAATTGAACACTATGCAACCATAAGCAAACATCCCCATTTCTGATGTTATGATGTGGGGAAGGTCATTGATGAAGCAGCCGAAGATGGTTGGGCCTAGGACACTGCCCTGAATAACACCTGCAGCGATGTTCTGGGGCTGAGATGATTGGCCTCCAACAACCACAGTCATCTTCCTTTGTGCTAGGTATGACTCCAGCCAAAGGAGAGTTTTCCCACTGATTCCCACTGACTTCAATTTTATTAGGGCTCCTTGATGCCACACTCGGTCAATTGCTGCCTTGATGTCAATGGCAGTCACTCTCATCTCACCTCTGGAATTCAGCTGTTTTGTTCATATTTGAACCAAGGCTGCAATGAGGTGTGGAGTCCAATGGTCCTGGCAGATCCCCAAATTGAACATTGGTGAGCAGGTTATTGGTGAGCAGGTTATTGGTGAGCAGGTTATTGGTGAGCAGGTTATTGGTGAGCAAGTTATTGGTGAGCAGGTTATTGGTGAGCAGGTGCCGTTTAATAGCACTATCGACGACATCTTCTATCACTTTGCTGGTGATTGAGAGTAGGCTGGTGGGGTGAATTGGATTTGTCCTGCTTTTTGTAGACAGATATACCTGGACAATTTTTCACTTTGTCAGTTAGACGCCAGTGATGTAGCTATATGGGAACAACTTGGCTAGAGGTGCAGCTAGTTCTGAAGCACAATGGGGAAGGTCATATACTGGCTACCCCTAGCGAACAGGGCATTGGTGACCTACTTAATAATAGGAAGGGGAAGAAGAGTGATGGTAGAGAGACACTTTCACTCGATCTTACACTTGCAGCCAACAGCTCAGAGACTGACACTGCACATACTTTAGAGGATAGGATAGAGCTATCTGCATGGGGCAATACACCAGGCACAAGTGCACATGAGCCAGAGTGGGGGACGGGAAAAGACACACAGGTGCCAGCTCATCAGTGAACGAGGTTGGATACTGGTTCTGCTGCAGAGGAATCAGATGAGGACTTTGATGGCCCAGGCTACAGAAGATGACTAATGGGTGCACATAACCAAATGCTTGATGCACTGCAAGGCCTGCCGAAACACTGCACACAATGTCAAGGAGCATGGATGAGTGTGTGTTCAACTTGGTCCAGGGCTTTGTGCAGAACCTGAAGCCCATCCTTTCCAAGGTGGAACATGTGGTCACCTCCATCAGCAACATATTGCAGCAACATATCAGCAACATCCGCGACACAGATTCTATTGGAACTAGGAATGAGGTTCTGCTGAGAGTGTTTGAGGAGCTAAAATGCAGAACCTCAAACGTAATAATCTCTGGATTGTTACCTGAGCCATGTGAAAATTGGCAAAGGGACATGCAGATCAGAGAGTTAAATGCGTGGTTCAAAGAGTGGTGTTGGAGAAAGGGGTATTGATTCATGGGGCACTAGCACTGGGGAAAGAGGAAGCTGTACCATTGGGACAGACTCTACTTAAACCAATGTCCTAGCAAATAGAATTACTAGGACTTTGATAGGGCTTTAAACTAAAAAGGGGGGAAGTGGGGGGCGGTGGGAGAAGGCATCAGATGAGGGGAAATTGAGAAATCTAAAGAGAAAAGTTAAGGCAATGGAGCAGTGTAGCAATTTGGGTAAAGATAAGCAGAGTGTAACAGGAAGGAATAAAGTTTAACATCAGCGAATAAGGTGAAAGCAGGGAATAATGGTAAAAAGCTAAAATTAAAGGCTCTTTATCTGAATGCACGAAAGACTCGTAACGAGACAAATTAGTGGCAAAAATAGAGATAAATGAGTTTGATCGAATAGCCATTAAAGAGACGTGGACCGGAATTTTGAGGGGTTGGGTGGGGGGTGCTATGAAGTGGTGTCTGGGTTTCCCGCAGACCCTGCCAACTTTAACAGCAGGACCTGATTTTCATGTGAGGCTTTGGTTTCATGCCCGCAGCCAACCAGAATGAGAGCCTCGTTGGCTGTGGGTGGGTAGGTCTGCGACTGCACAGAAGAGAGAGGGAAGGTTTGCACGGGGACTGGACCGTTAACTGGATCGGGGTGGGGGGAGAGAGGATAAGGGGTTGGGCCATGCCATTAAATGAATTGGGGTGGAGAGAGGATCGGGGGTAGGGCAAAGGATCAGGGGGTGAAGAGTGGATCGGGGGTTGGGCCTTGCTGTTAAATCGATCGGGTGGGGGAGAGAGAGGATTGGAGCTGGATAATGGGTGGGGGGGTGGGTGATGGGAAGATTGTGGCCAGCCATCGGAGGATCACTGGGGGTGGGAGAGAGAAGTTCGTGGCTGTCCACCTGAGCATCATGGCCAGCCTGAGCATCATCACTGAGGGGGTGGAATGATTGGGGAGGTGAATGGAAGCCTCGTGAGTGGGTCTCCAATCACAGGGTGTGGGCCAGGTAGGGGCCGCGGGATCCAGGAGCTAGGTATAAAGTATTTACCTGCTGGATTCAGCAGTCCTCATCTAACTTTAACTGCCGGGGTTTTACAAATTGTGTGAAACCCATCCACATGCAATTAAAAACAAAATGGATGTTAAAATGAAGCTATCAGCTTCATTATAATATTTAAATTGACGGTCTGCCCCCCCAAGAGTTTGTTGGTCATCTGTTCCTATCCCACCCCTTGACCCGGCTTTGTAAAACCGAAAGTGAGCAGGTTGGAAATGGGATTGGGTCGGGAATCCCATTTTTAACAATTTAACTACCCCCACGCTCCAAACCCACCCGTGTTTAAAAATTCCTCCCCCACCGCCCCCGTAGTTGCAAGATGGGAACTAAATATTCCAAAATACTTGATGTTTTGAAAAAACAGGCAGTATGTAAAACATTTTGGTGGGGGTGGGGGCGCGGGGGGGCAGGGGTGGTAGCCCTGATAATAAAAGATCACATAACGACAGTAGTGTGAAAGGATGATTTGGAAATAGAGGTAAGATATAACAAGGGGCAGGCAACATTTGTGGGGGTAGTTTATAGGCCCCCTAACAGTAGCTATACGGTTGGACAGAGTATTAATCAACAAATAATAGGAGCTTGTAACAAAGTAATGCAATAATTGTGAGGGACTTTAATCTTCATATAGACAGGGCACATCAAATTGGCAAAGGTCGTCTGGGGGATGAGTTCGTGGAAAGCATTCAAGACAGTTTCCCAAAACAATACATTGTGGAACCAACCAGATCTTGCATTGCACAGGGTTAATTAGCAATCTCATAGTAAAGGATCCTTAGGGAAGAGTGATCATAATATGATAGAATTGGGTTTCAGAGTGAAATACTTTGTCAGTAACCAGAGTCTTAAACTTGGAAAAAAAACAATTACATAGGTATGAGGGGTGAGTTGGCTAAGGTAGATCGGTTAATTAGATTAAACGGTATGACGGTAGATAAGAAATGGCAAACATTTAAAGAAATATCCCAAAATTCTCAAAAAATATACATTCCATTGAGAAATAAAAACTCCATGGGAAAAGTCATCCATCTGTGGCTACTAAAGAAGTTAAGGATAGTATTAGATTAAAAGAGGATTATAATGTTGTGAAGAACAGTAGTATGCCTGAGGATTAGGAAAGCTGTAGAAACTAGCAAAGGATGAACAAAAAATTGATAAAAAGGAAGAAAATAAAGTATGAGAGCAAACTAGCAAGAAATATAAAAACAGGCTGTAAGAGGTTCAACAAGAATGTAAAATGGAAGAGTAGCAAAATTAAGCATTGGTCCCTTAGAGGCTGAAACAGGAGAAATTATAATGTGGAATAAGAAAATTACAGAGACTTTAAACAAATATTTTATATCTGTCTTCACAGTAGAAGACACAATAAGCATACCAAAAATAGTGGGTAACCAAAGGGCTAATGGGACTGAGGAACTTGAAGTTATTAAGATCAGTACAGAAAAAGTACATGAGAAATTAATGGGACTAAAAGCTGACAAATCCCCTGGACCTGATGGCCTACATCCTAAGGTTCTAAAAGAGGTGAATGCAGAGATAGTGGTTGTGATTTTCTAAAATTCTCTAGATTCTAGAACAGTCCCAGTGGATTGGAAGGTAGCAAATGTAATATCGCTATTCAGGAAATGAGGGAGCGAAAACAGGCCAGTTAGCCTGAAATAAAAACAGAAAATGCTGGAAATCTCAACAGGTCAGTCAGCATCTGTGGAGAGGAAGCAGAGTTAATATTTCGGGTCGATGACCCTTCGTCAGAAATGGAGAGTGTTCGAAAAGAACAGATTCTTAACAAGCACAGAAAGGGGGAGAGGAGGAAAGAACAAAAGGGAAGGTCTGTGATAGGGTGGAAGACAGGAGAGATTAGAGAGACAAAAGGAATGATGGCCTAAATTCAAATGGTAATACCAGGAGTTAGAAAAACATTAGTCGCGATAGGGTGTGAATGGTGGGATAATGACCAACTGCCATTAGAGACAAGGAGAAAAAAAGAAACAGGCTTTGAGGGGATGGGGGGAGGGGAAAGGGAGCCAAAGATTGGCAACGGTTCTGCTCTGAAATTGTTGAATTCGATGTTGAGTCCAGAAGGCTGTAAAGTGTCTAAACGAAAGATGAGGTGCTGTTCCTCGAGCTTGCGTTGAGCTTCGTTAGAACAGTGTAGGACAGAGAGGTCAGAGTGGGAATGCAGTGGAGAATTAAAGTGACAGGCGACCGGAAGTTCAGGGTCACACTTACGGACTGCACGGAGGTGTTCAGCAAAGCGGTCACCCAATCTATGCTTGGTCTCCCCAGTGCAGAGGAGACCGCATCGTGAGCAGCGAATACAGTACAGTAAATTGAAAGAAATACAAGTAAATCGCTGTTTCACCTGGAAGGAGTATTTGGGGCCCTGGATAGTGGGAAGGGAGGAGGTAAAAGGGCAGGTGTTGCATCTCCTGCGCTTGTACGGAAGGGCAAGCCGTGGAAAGGGGAGGGGGTAATGGGGGTGACTGCGGAATGGACCAGGGTGTCGCGGAGGGAGCGATCCCTTCGGAATGCTGAGAGGGGAGGGGTGGGGAAGATGTGATTGGTGGTGGGATCACGCTGAAGGTGGCAGAAATGGCGGAGGATGGCCTGATATCAGTCATCTGAAAAATGTTGGAATCCATTATTAAGGAAGTGTTAACAGAGCATTCAGAAAATCATAATGGGCTGGATTTTACAGGGGTCAGCGGCAAGATCGGTGGTGGGTCGGGTGGGAAAGTGCTTTTGTTCCCCAGCGAGTCGGGACTGCGGTGTGACTCTGCCGCCACGCATCTTTACCAAATATCGGGTCTGTCAGCGGTGAGCAGACTGGACATGGTGGGGGAGGCAATTATAATCATTAGTGGCTTGTTTACAGCCACTTATCAATGGTTTTTTTCCCCAGCTTTTTGAATTTGACAGGTTGGCCACCGATTTCCCGCTGAACCAAGACCTCGTCTGTGAAGCTGAGCTGGGAGGTCAGTGGCCACTGAATCAGCTGATGAGTTGACAGCTTCAAATGTCAAATCAAAGCTCCCAGTCAATTGAGAAATGTTTCTTTAAACACTAGCTTCTGTAAACTGCATTTCCACTACAGATTGAGGATGCTGCAAGTCTTTACGCAAGTCTCCATTCAGTCTGACCTCACTACCTCTCCTACCATTGACAGATCGATTCTGTTATCTCCACTTCACCTGCCATCTATTCCATCAGCATGGGTGCCCTTTATACTCTCTCATCTTGATCCTCAGAATCCAACCACGATCAACCCCAACACCGGCAGCTGCATGCACACCAGCAGCGCCAGCAACATCAATCTTCTCCGCAATCAACTGATGCTGCACAGGACACTGGGCATCAGCACCCGACCACATTACTGCCCAGGAGGCCAGGGATGGCCTCACCATGGCCAGATTTACTTCACTTTACGCTGTACACCCTGGCTGCCACATGATGTGCCAGGCACCACCCCACACCAACACCATAAAGCATCCCTGCAATGTCCAAGCCATTCCCTTCACACTCATAACCATTGTGCAGGGTACCCTTATGTCTGACCATACTCACTAAGCCACTTCCAAAGCTGCATACAAATTTGGCCAAGAACGCAAAGTGTTGAAAACAAAGGTTTCAATGTTTGTAACCCCACTTTTTAAAAAAGGAGGGAGAGAGAAAACAGGGAATTATAGACCGGTCAGCCTGATCTCAGTAGTGGGTAAAATGATGGAATCAATTATTAAGGATGTGATAGCAGCGCATTTGGAAAGAGATGACATGATAGGTCCAAGTCAGCATGGATTTGTGAAAGGGAAAGGGACAAGGGAGATCCAGTTGATGTGGTATATTTGGACTTTCAGAAGTCTTTTGACAAGGTCCCACACAAGAGATTAATGTGCAAATGAAAGCACATGGGATTGGGGGTAGTGTGCTGACATGGATTGAGAACTGGTTGTCAGACAGGAAGCAAAGAGTAGGAGTAAATGGGTACTTTTCAGAATAGCAGGCAGTGACTATTGGGGTATCACAAAGTTCTGTGCTGGGGCCTCAGCTGTTTACACTGTACATTAATGATTTAGACGAGGGGATTAAATGTAGTATCTCCAAATTTGCGGATGACACTAAGTTGGGTGGCAGTGTGAGCTGCGAGGAGGATGTTATGAGGCTGCAGAGTGACTTGGATAGGTTAGGTGAGTGGGCAAATGCATGTCAGATGAAGTATAATGTGGATAAATGTGAGGTTATCCACTTTGGTGGTAAAAACAGAGAGAAAGACTATTATCTGAATGGTGACAGATTAGGAAAAGGAGAGGTGCAACGAGACCTGGGTGTCATGGTACATCAGTCATTGAAGGCTGGCATGCAGGTACAGCACGCGGTTAAGAAAGCAAATGGCATGTTGGCCTTCATAGCGAGGGAATTTGAGTACAGGGGCAGGGAGGTGTTGCCACACCTGAAGTATTGTGTACAGTTTTGGTCTCCTAACTTGAGGAAGGACATTCTTGCTATTGAGGGAGTGCAGCGAAGGTTCACCAGACTGATTCCCGGGATAGTGGGACTGACCTATCAAGAAAGACTGGATCAACTGGGCTTGTATTCACTGGAGTTCAGAAGAATAAGAGGGGACCTCATAGAAATGTTTAAAATTCTGACGGGTTTAGACAGGTTGGATGCAGGAAGAATGTTCCCAATGTTGGGGAAGTCCAAAACCAGGGGTCACAGTCTAAGGATAAGGGGTAAGCCATTTAGGTCCGAGATGAGGAGAAACTTCTTCACCCAGAGAGTGGTGAACCTGTGGAATTCTCTACCACAGAAAGTAGTTGAGGCCAATTCACTAAATATATTCAAAAGGGAGTTGGATGAAGTCCTAACTACTCAGGGGATCAAGGGGTATGGCGAGAAAGCAGGAATGGGGTACTGAATTTGCATGTTCAGCCATGAACTCATTGAATGGCGGTGCAGGCTAGAAGGGCCGAATGGCCTACTCCTGCACCTATTTTCTATGTTTCTATGTTTCTATGTTTCTATGTTAACAGAAACTTTATATGAACATTGCATAAAACACCCAAGTGCCTACCCTAGTGTGTTGTTAGATGGTATATGTCATGCTTGGGGTTGCTAGCCACAAGGGCGCGCCATTGTTGGAGGTCATTAGGCAGTACGCACGGGTGTGCGGGCCAGGTATATAAAGGAAGCCACCATGTAATGTGGGCACTTTTGGCCCGAATAAAGTTGAGCCAGGTTGCACCTGAGTGAGTTTACAGTATACAATCTATCGAGTTATTACATACATAACATTTGGCGATGAGGTAACTCAAAAACCTTCGCATGCAAAATGAGCACCATTGGAATTCTGGAGAGACTGGTGGAGGGAGAGGACTGGTCGGATTTTATCAATTGCCTGGACCAGTACTTCGTGGTCAACAAAATGGAGGAAGCTACCGAAAATCTATGGCCTCATAAAGAATCTCCTCTCGCCTGCACGTGCACGGACAAGGACTATGAGGAATTGTGTGCTCTGGTACGTGACCATCTCAAATCAAAAGAAGGCATTATCATAACACGCTATCGATTCTACACGCATTTTCGTTCTGAGGGCCAGGATGTGTCGGAATTCGTCGCCGACTTAAGACGTCTTGGTGGGCCATGTAAGTTCGAAGACGCGTTGGGAGATATTCTGCGAGATTTCTTCATAATAGGAATCAACCACGAGGTGATCCTCCGGGTATTATTGACGGCGGAGACGCTGGATTTGAACAAGTCCATCGCGATTGCCCAGGCATGCATGACGACGGATGATAATTTAAGGCAGATATCATCAAACAGTCAGAGCTCCACGGCAAGTGCTGTAAACAAGATTGTGTCGTCGTATGGCAGAGCTGCTTATGGCAGGGCCTACTCGACTGCGTATGCGAAACCTGTAGCTGCTCAAAGTCCGCCAATGGGTACAAATCACCCTGTTGGCATTGTGGGGGCAATCATCGGCATCATCAGTGTCGTTTTAAACAGTACATCTGTAAAGGCTGTTCGAAAGTGGGGCATCTTCAGCGAATGTGTCCGCAACTGAGCAGCGTGCTGCGGCTCACCAAGTGGATGATGACGACCAGTCCAGCGCGGACCTGGATATGCAATCCGAGATACCCGAGGAGGAAGTGTATGGACTGTATTCATTCCTGACAAAGAGCCAACCGATAATGGAATTGGACACTGGTGCGAGTCAGTCGATAATGCGCCAAAGGACATTCGACAAGCTGAGTCCAGTCAATGCCAAGTTGCGTACTTACACCAAAGAACTCATACCGGTGATTTGCAGTGCAGTAGTCAAGGTATCGTATGATGGTGTGGTTCATGATCTACCATTATGGATCGTTCCAGGAAATGGTCCAACTCTATTTGGCAGGAATTGGCTCGAATAAAATCAAAAGGAATTGGAACGATATCAAAGTATTGTCATCGGTGCATGACACTTTGTGTACTCAAGTGCTGAGCAAGTTTCCCTTGCTGTTTGAACCAGGCATTGGCAATTTCATAGGAGCCAAGGTGCAGATTCACCTGGACTCGGGTGCAAGACCCGTCCATCACAAAGTTCGGGCTGTTCCATACATGATGAGGGAGAAGGTTGAAATTGAGCTGGACCGACTCCGGTCGAATTTAACGAATGGGCCAGTCCCATTGTTCCTGTGTTGAAGAGTGATGGTACTGTCAGGATTTGTGGAGACTACAAGGTCACAATCAACCGATTTTCGAAACAGGATCAGTACCCGTTACCAAAGGCTGATGACCTGTTTGCAAAGCTAGCCGGTGGGAAGTCGTTCACTAAACTGGATCTGACATTGGCCTATATGATACAGGAGCTCGTCAACATGTCAAAGAAACTTATGCGCATCAACACTCATACAGGACGTTTTATCTACAACAGGTGTCCTTTTGGAATTCGCTCGGCTGCAGCCATATTTCAGAGGAACATGGAGAGTCTACTGAAGTCTGTCCCTAGAACCATTGTGTTTCAAGATGACATTCTGGTCACAGGCCGTGACACTACTGAACACCTGAACAACCTTGAAGAGGTTCTACATCGTCTGGACAAAGTGGGATTCAGGTTGAAACATTCGAAGTGTGTCTTCATGGCACCGGAAGTCGAATTTCCGGGGAGGAAGATTGCTGCCGATGGCATCAGGCCTACGGACTTGAAAACCAAGGCCATCAAAAATGCACCCAGGCCTCAGAATGTGAAGGAGCTGCGTTTGTTCATTGGTCTACTCAGCTATTTCGATAATTTCTTACCTAGATTGAGCACTTTACAGTCACTGCACATGCTGATCAGAAAAGGTGACAACTGGGTTTGGGGTGTGTCTCAAGATCGAGCTTTCGAGAAAGCTACAAATCTGCTTTGCTCTAACAAGTTGCTGGTACATTATGATCCGTGCAAGTGTCTAATATTGGTCTGTGATGTTTCATCATATGGGGTTGGCTGCGTGCTCCAACAAGGTAATGAGTCGAGTAAAGTACAACCTGTTGCGTATGCTTCGAAACGTTTGTCAAAGGCGGAAAGAGCCAAAAGCAAGGTAGAAAAGGAAGCTTAGACTGTGTGTATGGGGTTAAAAAGATGCATCAGTACCTGTTTGGTCTTCATTTCGAACTTGAAATGGATCACAATCCACTCATTTCATTGTTTTCAAAAAACAAAGGTATCAATACCAATGCATCGTCCCACAACCAGAGGTGGGCACTGACATTATCTGCCTATGATTATGTCACTCGCCATAGACCTGGCACTGAGATTTGTGCCAATGCACTGAGCCATCTGCCTTTCCCCACACCGGAGGTGGAGACGCCACAACCTGCAGATCTACTGTTAGTTATAGAAACATAGAAAATAGGTGCAGGAGTAGGCCATTCGGCCCTTTGAGCCTGCACCACCATTCAATATGATCATGGCTGATCATACGACTTCAGTACCACATTCCTGCTTTCTCTCCATACCCCTTGATCCCTTTAGTCGTAAGGGCCACATCTAACTCCCTTTTGAATATAGCTAACGAACTGGTCTCAACAACTTTCTGTGGTAGAGAATTCCACAGGTTCACAATTCTCTAAGTGAAGAAGTTTCTCCTCATCTCGGTCCTAAATAGCTTACCCCTTATCCTTAGACTGTGACCCCTGGTTCTGGACTGCCCTAACATCGGGAACATTCTTACTGCATCTAACCTGTCCAATCCCATCAGAATTTTATATGTTTCTATGAGATCCCCTCTCATTCTTCTAAATTCCAGTGAATACAAGCCTAGTTGATCCAGTCTTTCTTCATATGTCAGTCCTGCCATCCCGGAATCAATCTGGTGAACCTTCGCTGCACTCCCTCAATAACAAGAATGTCCTTCCTCAGATTAGGAGACCAAAACTGTACACAGTATTCAAGGTGTGGCCTCACTAAGGCCCTGTAAACTGCAGTAAGACCTCCCTGCTCCTATACTCAAATCCTCTCGCTATGAAGGCCAACATACCATTTGCCTTCTTCACCACCTGCTGTACCTGCATGCCAACTTTCAATGACTGATATACCATGACACCCAGGTCTCGTTGTACCTCCCATTTTCCTAATCTGTCACCATTCAGATATTCTGCCTTCCTGTTTTTGCCATCAAAGTAGATAACCTCACATTTATCTACATTATACTGCATCTGCCACGCATTTGCCCATTCACCTAACTTGTCCAAGTCACCCTACATCCTCTTAGCATCCTCCTCACACTCACACTGTCACCCAGTTTAGTGTCATCTGCAAACTTGGAGATATTACATGAGAGTGAAGGAACCTCTGTCACTGCTCAACAAGTTAGGACCTGGACCAGACAGGACACGATTTTATCGGTTGTAAAACGTTGTGTCGTTAGTGGTCTGCTATACCTATGGAAATGTGTGATGAGATGAAACCTTACAACTGTCGCAAAGACAAATTATCCAGTCAGATTGTTTACTGTAGGGTAATCGTGTTGTTATGCCTAGGAAAGGCAGAGAGAAATTTGTACGTGATCGACATAGCACTCCTCCCGGTATTGTCATGATAAAGGCCATCGCCAGGTCTCAAGTATGGTGGCCTAGAATTGACTCTGATCTGGAATCATGTATGCATCAGTGCAACACTTGCATGCAGCTAAGCAAAGTACCAGTGGAATCTCCACTGAGTCTGTGGTTGCGGCCATCCAAACCATGGTCGAGGATCCACATCGAGTTTGCGGGTCCTTTCCTGGGTAAGATGTTTTTTGTTGTGGTGGATGCATATTTCAAGTGGATAGTGTTATATATGTACACTTGTATTTACTCTGTACAGCCACCAGAGGGCTCATCCCCTGGAGTCCTAAGGGATCCCATAATCGCTTGGGAGCACAGGTATTTAAGGAGGCTTCACAGGTTGGAGAGGCACTCTGGAGACTTGCAATAAAAGACTAAGGTCACACTTTACTTTGAACTCACAGTGTTCAGTCTGACTCTTTCTCTATACACAACAACTGGCGATGAGATACAGATAGAGAACCCAAAAATGCAGAGAAAGTGGGCATCCTGGAGAAATTCTCGGAGGGAGATGATTGGGCAACTCGACCAATACTCCATGGCCAACAAGCTAGATGGGGAAGGGAGCGCTGCTAAATGAAGGGCGATCCTTCTCACCGTCTGTGGGGCACCAACGCATGGCCTCATGAAGAATCTGTTCACTCCAGCGAAACCCACGGAGAAATCGTACGACGATTTGTGCACACTGGTCCGAGAGCATGTGAACCGAAGGAAAGCGTTCTGATGGCGAGGTACCGGTTCTACACCTACAAAAGGTCTGAAGGCCAGGAAGTGGCGAGTTATGTCACCGAGCTAAGACGCCTTGCAGGACAGTGCGAATTTGAAGGACATTTGGAGCACATGCTCAGAAACTTTTTCGTACTTGGCATTGGCCACGAAACCATACTTCGCAAACTTTTGACTGTCGAGACCCCAACCTTGAGTAAGGCCATAGCGATAGCCCAGGCGTTCATTGCCACCAGTGACAATACGAAGCATATCTCTCAGCGCACAAGTGCTGCTATAAGTACTGTGAACAAAGTGATGTTGTTTTCGAATCGTAACGTACAGGGCAGGTCACACATACCTGCAGCTACACGTCCGCAGATGTCTCAGAGTCCACCATCAAAGGTGATGAATGCAAGGCCCTTAATACCTTGTTGCTGCTGCGGGGGTGATCATCGTTTCCATTCATGCCGATTCAAAGAGTACGTTTGCAAGGGCTGTGGAACAATGGGACACCTCCAATGAGTGTGCAGGCGAGCTGAAAAGCCTGTTAAACCTGCAAACCACCATGTTGCACAGAAGGACAGATCCACAGAGCATTACGATGAACCAGAGCCTCAGATTAAGGAGGAAGAGGTACATGGGGTGCACACATTCACCACGAATTGTCCCCTGATAATACTGAATGTTGAATTAAATAGACTCCCGGTGTCAATGGAGCTCGACACGGGCGCGAGCCAGTCCATCATGGGCAAAAAGGCTTTCGAAAGGTTGTGGTGCAACAAGGACTCAAGGCCAGTCTTAACTCCAGTTCGCACGAAACTAAGAACTTACTCGAAAGAACTAATATCTGTAATCGGCAGTGCTACCGTAAAGATCTCCTACGATGGAGCGGTGCACAAGCTATCACTCTGGGTGGTACTGGGCGATGGTCCCACGCTGCTCAGCAGGAGCAGGCTGGGAAAGATATGCTGGAACTGGGACGACGTCGGACGCTATCGCCCGCTGACGACACTTCGTGTGCCCAGGTCTTAAACAAATTTCTTTCGCTGTTCGAACCAGGCATTGGGAAATTCCAAGGAACAAAAGTGCAGATCCACCTAATTCCGGGGGCGCGACCCATCCATCACAAGGCGAGAGCAGTACCGTAAATGATGAGAGAAAGGGTAGAGATCGAGCAAGACCGGCTGCAAAGAGAGGGCATCATTTCGCCGATCGAGTTCAGCGAGTGGGCCAGTCATTTCGTCCCAGTCCTCAAGGGAGACGGCTCCGTCAGAATCTGTGGCGATTACAAAGTAACTATCAATTGTTTCTCCCTGCAGGACCAATACCCACCAACAAAGGTCGACGACCTCTTTGCAATGCTGGCGGGAGGAAAGACGTTCACGAAGCTGGATCTGACTTCAGCCTACATGACGCAGGAACTGGAGGAATCAGCGAAGGCCCTCACCTGCATCAACACGCACAAAGGTCTTTTTGTTTACAACAGATGCCCGTTTGGAATCCGATCGGCGGTGGTGATATTCCAGAGAAACATGGAAAGTTTACTGAAGTCGGTCCTGCACACCGTGGTCTTCCAGGACGACATCTTGGTCACAGATCGGAACACAGTCGAGCACCTGCAGAACCTGGAGGAGGTTCTTAGTCGACTCAACCGCGTGGGGCTCAGGTTAAAATGCTCGAAGTGCGTTTTCCTGGCGCCTGAAGTGGAGTTCCTGGGAAGGAGGATTGCGGCAGGCGGCTTCAGGCCCACCAACGCGAAGACGGAGGCAATCGAGAATGCACCAAGGCCACAGAACATGACGGAGCTGCAGTCATTTCTGGGAGTCCTGAACTACTTTGGTAACTTCTTATCGGGTCTCAGCACACTGTTAGAACCACTGCATGTCTTACTACGAAAAGGGGATGAATGGGTTTAGGACAAAAGCCAAGAAAATGCCTTTGTAAAAGCGAGAAAATTGTTATGCTCAAACAAATTTCTTGTGTTGTATGATCCGTGTAAGCCTTTGATACTAGCATGAGATGCTTCGTCATATGGCGTCGGATGTGTATTGCAACAAGCATGTGATTTCGGGAAACTGCAACCAGTTGCTTATGAATCCAGGAGTCTGTCTAAGGCTGAGAGAGCCTACAGCATGATTGAGAAAGAAGCATTAGCGTGTGTTTATGGGGTAAAGAAAACGCATCAATACCTGTTTGGGCTAAAATTCGAATTGGAAACTGACCATCAGCCACATATCCCTGTTCTCCGAGAGTAAAGGGATAAATACGAAAGCATCGGCCCGGATCCAGAGATGAGCGCTCACGTTGTCCGCATACAACTACGCCATCCACCACAGGCCAGGCACAGAAAACTGCGCCGATGCTCTCAATAGGCTGCCATTGCCCACCACGGGGGTGGAAATGGCGCAGCCCACAGATCTAGCCATGGTAATGGAAGCATTTGAGAGTGAGCAATCACCTATCACTGCCCGGCAGATCAAAACCTGGACAAGCCAGGACCTCTTATTATCTCTATTCAATAGCTGTGTGCTTCACGGGAGCTTGTTCAGTGTCCCAGTGGAAATACAGGAAGAAATAAAGCCATTCTATTGGCGTAAAGATGAATGTCTATACAGGCAGAATGCATTCTGAGGGGGAATCGAGTAGTCGTGTCCAAGAAGGGCAGAGACACCTTCATCAATGACCTCCACAGTACCCACCCAGGCATCGTAATGATGAAAGCGATAGCCAGATCCCACGTGTGGTGGCCCGGTATCGATGCGGACTTAAGAGTCCTGCGTTCACAGATGGAATACATGCCCGCAGTTAAGCAATGTACCCAGGGAGGCGCTGCTAAGTTTTTGGTCTTGGCCCTCCAAACCGTGGTCTAGAGTATACGTCAACTATGCAGGCCCATTCTTGGGTAAAATGTTTCTTGTGATTGTAGACGCATACTCCAAGTGGATTGAATGTGAGATAATGTCGGCTAGCACGTCCACTGCCACTACTGAAAGCCTGCGGGCCATGTTTGCCACACACGGCCTACCCGATGTCCTGGTGAGCGACAACGGGCCATGTTTTACCAGTGCTGAGTTCAAAGAATTCATGACCCGTAACGGGATCAAACATGTCACATCTGCCACGTTTAAACCAACATCCAATGGTCAGGCAGAGAGAGCAGTGCAAACCATCAAGCAAGGCTTGAAGAGGGTGACTGAAGGCTCAATGCAGATTCGAGTCCAGAATCCTGTTCAGCTATCGCACGAGACCCCACTCACTCACTGGGATCCCACTTGCTAAACTGCTCATTAAAAGAGCACTTAAGACAAGGCTCTCGTTGGTTCACCCTGATCTACATGAACAGGTCGAGAGCAGGCAGCTTCAACAAAATGCATATCATGATAGCGCAAATGTGTCACGTGAGATTGAAATCAATGATCCTGTATTTGTATTAAATTATGGATAAGGTCCCAAGTGGCTTCCCGACACTGTCGTGGCCAAAGAGGGGAGCAGGATGTTTCGGGTGAAACTTTCAAATGGACTCATTCACCGGAAACACTTGGACCAAATCAAACTCAGATTCACGGACTATCCTGAGCAACCCACCTTGGACCTTACCTTTTTTGATCCCCCAACATACACACCAGTGGCAACCGGCACCACGGTTGATCAGAATCCATCATTCACAGCAGCCCAGCAGGGCCCAACACACCAGGTAGCCCAGCAAGGCCAGCTGCACAGCAGCCCAGCGAGGGCCCAACAAATGATTCAACAACACCAGCTTTCGCACCGAGACGATCAACCAGGGCAAGAAGGACCCCAGATCAACTCACCTTGTAAATAGTTACACTATTGACTTTGGGGGGTGGGAGTGTTGTTATATTTGTAAACTTGTATTTACTCTGTACAGCCACCAGAGGGCTCATCACCTGGAGTCCCAAGGGATCCCATAATCCCTTGGGAGCACAGGTATTTAAGGAGGCTTCACAGGTTGGAGAAGCACTCTGGAAACCGGCAATAAAAGACTACAGTCACACTTTAACTTTGAGCTCACAGTGTTCAGTCTGACTCTTTCTCCATACACAACAGATAGCGTGTATAATCATGTCATCCAGTACATCCACAGCTACCATTGAGAACCTTCGTGTCATGTTTGCTACTCATGGTCTGCCTGACATCGTTGTGAGCGACAACGGATCTTGCTTCACAAGTTTGGAGTTTCAAGAGTTCATGAAACTCAATGGTATTAAACATGTGAGGTCAGCACCATTCAAACCTGCTTCTCGTGGTCAAGCAGAGTGTGCTGTTCAAACAATCAAGCAGAATATGAAACGTGTAACTCAGAGTTCACTGCAGACTCGCCTGTAATGAATATTACTTAGTTACAGGACAAGACCCCACATGCTTACCGGGGTTTCCCCTGTTGGATTATTGATAAAGAGAGGTCTCAAGACCAAGCTCTCTCTCGTCCATCCTGACTTGAACAATTGTGTTGAAAACAGACGTCAAAATCAGTAGTGGTATCATGATCGTGCTGCTGTGTCATGCAACATCTCTCTTAACGATCCTGTGTATGTGCTAATTTATGGTCAAGGTCCCAAGTACGTCGCCGGTACTGTTACGGCCAAGGAGGGTAACAGAGTATTTATTGTCATGCTCAAGAATGGGAAAACATGCAGGAAACATATTGATCAGATAAAGTTGCGGCACACAGATGAACTGGAACAAGTTGAGGAAGATACGATCAGTGACCAACCAATCTATATTCATTCATCAGAGGATTCCGCTGTCATCAATGAATCTGGACTTTCAATCTCTGACATGGTCATTGCCACTCTCATCAGATCGGTTACCCAGCCTCCAATCATAACTGACTCAGTACGCTCACCCAGAACTGGAGTTGAACTGAGGCGATCAGTTCGTGAGCGGAAAGCCACGGACCGCCTTAACTTGTAAAAAGATTGATACTAAGATCTTGAAGGGGGATGTTGTCATGTATGTATGCTTGGGGTTACTAGCCACCAGGGGCCCCACTGCCAGAGGTCATTGGGCTGTACGCACGTGTGTGTGGGACAGGTATATAAAGGAAGCCACCAGGTAATGTGGGCACTTTTGGGCCCGAATAAAGTTGAGCCAGGTTTGTACCTGAATGAGTTTACAGTATTCAGTCTATCGAGTTATTACATACATAACAGTATGATTGGACTAGGATGTGGGTGAGTGTGAGGAGTGGCTATTGAGATGGGGATGTGATAATATAGATGGAGAGGGATGGATGGAGGTGCAAGGTAAGTTGATGTAAGGATGTGCAGGAGTAAGGTAGGCAAGGCAGCGTGATGGGGATGTGATGAGAGGATGAGGTTGAGTGTGGCTTTGTGCTAACGTTGTGATCTACTGAGATAATTGAAATGTTTGCGGCACTGCACCAAGGTCCCCCTGACCACATCCCTGCTTGTGCCCTCCTCTGCAATGTGCAACCAGGCTGTGTTGATCTCCTACAGAGGTCTCTTCAGCCATGGGAAAGGTGCAAGACCTTTGTGTGTGCTGTGAGTCCCTCCATAAGCGTGTGGAGGGAGTCATGGGAGAGCCTGGGTGCAGCCCTATCCCTCTCTGCAGTACTTGTCAGTGTTTGCAGCACCTTAATGCTGTAGAACACTGACAACACAAATGTCAAAATAAAGTTGGCCATGGTCCCTTTAAGGAAACTGGCTGATGTCATGTCATCAGACCCGCATCTCTAATTGGCCGGGAAACACCCTGGGCGAGCTCAACAAACCCAATCAGAGGAAATTCATTTCAGAGGCCGGGATGGAGCCAACAGCGGGGCCAGGACCCGCCAGCAACGTCGCCCACCACGGACCTGCCAAGGTTCGAAAAATCCAGCCCAGAATATTTTTTAAATGGTGAGAGACTATTAAATGTTGGTGATCGGAGGAATTTAGATGTCCTCCTATAGGACACACAGAGTGGGGAATTTTAAATTACATAAATGGGTGGTTTTGGAGAGTGGTCGTAGTTAAATTGCTAAAAATCTGACTCTCAACCTGAACCCGTCTCCAACCTGCCCACTTCTGGTTTTAACAGTGGCAGGATGGGGCTGGGCAGCCAACCAGCTGCAGGAGGTGGGATGTAATAATTTAAATATTACAATGAGGCTGGAAGCCTCTTTTTTAATCTACATTTTGTTTTTAACTCTATGTGGATGGGTTTTACACACTACGGGGAATACTGCATCCAGGAGGTAAGTGACTTTACACTTACCTCCTGAATCCAGGGTCCCTAAATAGCCCACTCCCCATGATCATAAACCTCCCCATGAGGCCTCTGATCACCTTCACGGACCCCCACCCCACCCCATCCCACCACTGATCAGCCTGTGGCCAGCCGGCCCCACTGTTTCCTTCCCTCACAATCAGCAAAAGGCCAGCCATCTGTTGCCTGGCCCCAAACTTCTTCCCTATTCCCACCTCAGTCCATTGACAGCCCCGATCTTCTTCCCTCCCCCGGAGGCCGGCACTAGCCCCCACCCCAATCCCTCCCTCTCTTCTCTCTGCAGTCTAGTGCCTCAGGCCTACCCGCCCCCAACCTGCCAGAGGCCTGAGATGCAAATCAAGCCCTGACGTTGAAGTCAACAGGGTCTGTTGGGATTTCCACCGCATCAGAGCTCCCCTTCCCCCAACCCACCTTCCCCATGAAAATCCAGCCCAGCGAGTTAGCATGCAGGCAATTCAGAAAGCAAATGGCATATTGGCATTTATTGCAAGAGGGTTGGCGTACAAGAGTAAGGAAGCCTTACTACAATTGTACAGGGCTTTCGTGAGACCACACCTGGAGTACTGTGCACAGTTTTGGTCTCCTTATCTGAGAAAGGATATACTTGCATTAGAGGCGGTGCAGCAAAGGCTCACTAGATGGATTCCTGAAATGAGAGGGTTGTCCCATGAGGAGAGATTGAGTAGATTGGGCCTACACTCTCTGGAGTTTAGAAGAATGAGAGGTGATCTCATTGAAACATATAAGATTCTTAGGGGAATTGACAGGGTGGATGCTAAGAGGTTATTTCCCCTGGATGGAGTGGCTCTGGGTACCACTGTTGCAAGGAACTTCCAAGGCATATTCTCTGGATAAGGGGTCAGCCATTTTAGATGATGATGAGGGGAAATTTCTTCACTCAGAGGGTTGTGAATCTTTAGAATTCTATATCCCAAAGAGCTGGATGCTGAATTGTTGAGTATATTCAAGGCTGAGATAGATAGATTTTTGGACTTTCGGAGGGAGAAATTTACTACTGTCTTGTTTGGGGTGCTAATTTTTAAAAGTTTGAAAAGTTAACGCCAGGCACTAACGATTTCAAACTTTTAAAAGATTTGCCGTTTCCGCTGCAAGAAGGAAGTGCAGCATTAAATGAAACACTCTACTTCCTCCTTGGAGCGTAATCGGCAGCAAGCAGTTCAAAGGCTCCTTCCCTCCCTTAAAGGGAATGGCCATCACTGCAGGCTGTCAGGCTGATCGATCGCAGGCAGCAACCCACGGAAAAAACTGGAACAAGTATGTTTTTTTTTTACTTACCTTGGCCACCTCGCCTTTAACTATCGCCCCCCGAAGCGGCCGGCCACCCGATCCACACCTGCTGTCGGTGCTTTCGCCTGGCACTGCTGCAGGGGGCAGAAGTCAATTTTGGATCCAGGGCACTACCAGGACGATGCGCACAGTGATGATGTCACGATCTCCGGGTGAAAGAGATCGGAAAGCAGCGCCATCGCAAAATGTCGATGTCAGCACCGTGCCCAATCATAAAGCTATTTGTGACCCGTTAGCGCCCCCCAGAGCCACTAACGGGAGGCGCAAAGGCACCCAATTTCTCCCCCTTGGGGAATCAAGGGCTATGGAGATCGGGTGAAAAAGTAAAGTTGAGGCCGAAGATCAGCTGTGATCTTATTGAATGGTGGAGCAGACGTGAGAGGCTGTATGGCCTAGTCTTGCTTCTAATTCTTATGTTCTTCTATTGTAGCACAAGCTTCTTTCGAAGTTTTGACTGACGCATTGGAATTTCACACTGCTGGCTGGAATATCAGACAGCTGTCATCGTGGCTCTGAGTACCACAATTGCAAGGAACTTCCAGAGCATTCATGCAGTCCAGCAATCTGTTCTCCAACAGAGCACCAGGATTGATGAGGCACTGCCCTGGGAGAGTGGCAGTGGAGGGTATCGCTCGTGAATAAGCTGATCATGCAGAGTCCTGGCAGAGTTAATTTCCTCTTGCACTTCCTCCTCCTCCACTTCCTCTTCCTCCTCCTCCTCATGCGCCTGCTGTTCAGCTTCTTGGCTGATAGGTGGTGACAAAGGCTGTTCCCTCATAATGGCCATGTTGTGAAACATGCAGTATATTACCACAAATCTCATTAACCGCCGCTTAGCTGAGTACTGTATGGATTCTCCAGGCAACAGAAGTGTTACTTGAGAAAGCTAATAGTTCCTTGTGGCAGCATGACTTTCATTGTAGGCCCGCTATGCAGGTGTGCGTGGATTCCTGTCATGAGCTATATCATCAGGTGATAACTCTCGTCGTCCAGAAGCCAGTCTTTAACTTTCCATGGTGTTTCAAATACAGGTGGAACCAGAGAATTGCTGCAGAATGAAAGAATTATGATTGCTGTCAGGATAGCAGACATTCACGTGCATGATGTCCTGCCTGTGGTGGACGCGAGGCAATGTAAATGCAGTCATTTACTCTGCTCCACGGGAAAATTTGCAATCCATGCAAAACCTCATGCTCACTCCTCCTGCATGTCTCTGGAAAAAGGAAATGAGATGTACATGTCTCTCATTGATAGAGAGCCCCAGTGAAGTGACCTCCCTCATACAGCAGTGCACTGCAAACTACAAGATGTTGTTTATATCTCCAACAGCAGCAGGAAAGGAGCTAGACGTATAAAAATTAAGAGCTATGGTCACCTTAACAGCCACAGACATTACTGTCCTTGCCCTGCTTTGTGGCTGCAGCAGTTGACCGATTTCAGTCATGACCTCCTTTGTGAACCTAAGACATCTCAAGCATTGGTCCTCGCTGAAGTTGAGGTAAGAGTTTCCTGAAGACCCCTTTGCGGATATGGCCTCTTGCTGAATACACTTCTCCTCCTCCACCTTCCTTTTCTAGCAGCTAGTCCTGCTCTGTGTGGCCTGTCTTCATTCTCCCAGTCATATTCAATTCCCTTGGGAACCCCTGGGAATTGTGCGCGCGCATCTTGGACCCCATTTTTAAACTATTGGTGGCCACTAATGTTCCCTCTAATTTTTTGGGGGTGTGTGACCCCTTTAGTAGGCTGCGTGGCCCATTCAAATTTCCATGTATGTACATTTTTTTCCAAGCAGCCTGCCCGGGACCTCCGGAGCACTGCACGGCCGTGCAATTTAACAGGAACATTAATGGCCACTTAGCCCCTAAAAAATGGGTGCTACACGGCCCAATTTAACTCCCCATATCTCTAAATTTCACTTGCAAGCAATTTTCCAGTAAAACACTGGAGTTTAATTTTAGTCTTGGGCGATGCTGTAAAATGGGCAATGTCGAATTAACGAGCCATTATACACCCAGCCTGATTTTCCTTTCCATTAAACATCTGTTGGACCCAAATTTATTCATCATTTAAAATAGTTCAGTGTGCACCCAGCCTGATCCAATATGGCAGGCGGCACACTTCTGGTGCGTAATCAGCACGGGCGTCTGCCTACCCTTCATACTGAATGCTTAGGTGCCCATTTTACACAAACAGGTGCAGCACCTTCAAATTCCTAGCTCACTGAGTCATTGTAACAACTACAGCTGCTCACTTAAGGCAATCTGAAGTTGACACTTTGTGAGTCCCCCTTTGATGCAGTATTATCAAGGTGTGCTCCAAAAATAGGAAGTGCTGCTCATTCGTGATATAATTGAAACAGAATGTCACATCAGCGATCTTGCAACAAAATGTTTGCTATTTAGCTGTCTCAAAAACATAAAATAAAACAAGAGATATTATCAAGCTACAGATACCTCCTTTTAGAACATTTATGGTTATGGTATAATTCAGTGAATACATTTCCACTTTGATTCATCCTCTATGGTGTGAAAAATTTACCACTTGAATATGTGAAAATAGTCTCCTATACTTTGGACTATTTTAACAGGTTTATGCGAAACAATTCCAATCCTAAGATACCTTCCTGTACATCTTGAGGACATTTGTCTGATATACACTATACATTTACTTCAACTGTAAAGTGCAATACCAAATGGACAAGGAAAGGAAAAGCCTATATGGGATGTTTTGAAACTTCTTACCATCGATAACATTCGCAAATATGATTTCTATATATTTATCACGGTCACTTCTAGTATGTTCATGATAAAAAACCAACTGTATGCATCAAATGATGCTGTATTGTAGAAAATTTCAGACAGCCAGGTTTCTCCAGTGATATTATCTGTGGTCCTCCGACTGGTCCTAAAGTCGATGTGCATCTATGAAATAAAAATCAGCACATAAATGTTTCTATCTCTCTAAATGTGTAAAGTGAAATTCATGAAATGAATCTAAGATATAAGGAACCATATTAACGAATCGGTGATAAGAATTTCCTCTGGTTCCATGTGTGTAGTACAATTCTAAATACATTTGTGAATATTTGCTCTGTTCGGTATTTCCAGTGAAATTGTAAACACATAAAAATGTGTTTATTTTTTTAATAGAAGTACATCATAAATGAATTTACAATGCTGCTACAGATAATGACCAGAGGAATTTGTATCCATTTATTTTACAAATGTTTGTGTTTTTCAAGGTAACTGAGAAGAACACTGGGGAATCAAGTAATTTGCCATTTTCATCATCCACCATTGTGCTTTAAGTTCCCATATTATGCTTAGCCGTTCTTTATAATAACATCCCAGACTCCTCCATCACCATCCCTTGATATGCCCTGCCCCACTGGTTGCATATACCACCAGAGGTGGGGTATAGTGCTATATAATTGGGTGGGCTTGGCCCTGGGAGTCTTCAACATTAGACCTGGACCATATGAAGTTTCATGGCTTCATATGAAACAAGTCTAAGGAAATCTGCTGCTGAATGTACTCTGTGGGGAAGAACTTCAATGTCTACCACCAAAAGTGGCTTCATAGTACCACCATTGACCAAGCTGGCCGAATGCTGACGTATATAGTCACCAAACTACATTAAGTGGTGAATGAACTAATATGTGTGAGCAACCTACTTGATTTTATCCTCACTAAACTGCTTGTCACAGATAGCACTGCTAGGACTGACAATTGCACATATACACAATTAATGGACAAGAAAATACCTACTGGTCTATCCAGCCTGCCTACGCAGTTGTGATGCCTTATGCATCACAATACAGACAATCCCTGCCTACCTGGAACCAAGTAATCTCCTAGAATAGGCAAACAACCAGATAAACCCAGACCAATTAGGGAGGAAAAAAATGATCTCTGTCTCTATAAGTGATCGTATCTAGTTGAGAAGAACACCTCCAGGATTGGCCTTGATTAATATTAATGGATACCGACCTGTTGTACAAGGAGATTTTTGCCCCAGTCAGGAAAAGGTCCATCTCTCTCTTAAAGGAATACAATTAATCAACATTCAGTGAATAAGCCGACAATCCATTCTACAGGCTCAGATACATGGACTATGTACAGCAGGCACCTCAAAACATTGGAGAAGTACCACCAATGCTGCCTCCGCAAGATCCTGCAAATCCATTGGCAGGATAGGCGCACCAACGTCAGTGTCCTCACTTAGGTCAACACCCCAGCATCGAAGCACTGACCACGCTCGACCAGTACCGTTGGACGAGCCACATTGTATGCATGCCTGACACGAGAATCCCAAAACAAGCGTTCTACTCGGAGCTTCAACGAGGCAAGCGAGCCCAGGTAGGCAGAGGAAATGCTTCAAGAACAACCTCAAAGTCTCCTTGAAAAAGTGCAACAACCCCACCGACACCTGGGAATCCCTGGCCCAAGACCGCTCAAAGTGGAGAAAAAGCATCCGGGAAGGCGCTGAACACCTCGAACAAACTGAAGCCAAGCGTAGGCAGTGGAAGGAGCGTGTGGCAATCCAGACACCCCACCCACCCGTTCCTTCAACCACCGTCTGCCCTTCCTGTGACAGAGACTGTAGGTCCCGTGTTGGACTCTTCAGTCAGCTGAGAACTCATTTTTAGAGTGGAAGCAAGTCAGCCTCGACTCCAAGAGCCTAAGAAGGAGAAGATGATTCTCTGGGAAAAAGAGAATGTCCAATGTCCAAGATAATTCTGCCCTTACATAATTTGTAAACATGACCTTCTGGTCCTCCCTAATCTATTCACTTGAAATAATTGGTATATTTAAACACAATCGAGTCCCTTTATTATTTAAATATTTATTTAATAAACCTCGATCAAATCATCCCTAAGTCTACGCTTCTCGAAAGTGTAGAGACCCAGCTAGTTGAGCCTCTCTGGATAACTGAGGTGCTTTAAATTGGAAATTAATCTAGTGGTCCTCCTCTGCACCCATTCCAAAGCTTCAATAGAATGCTGGAAACATGACTCACCTCTATACCTACCATACCCTTTACTGTGTATATGACAAAATGAGTATGACATTATTATTCACAAACACACCTAGATGCATACTCCTTCCCACCATTCCACTGTGACATTCCAGTACCTCAAACCAAGGGGAGCAGTGTGAGGCTGAAATGAGAAAAGATGACCTCATAACCTGCATCTGAGAGCATTCTTCTCATCAAGTGCTTTTCGCAATCTGTATTCTCCAAGCAAGTGAAAGGGTGTGCACAGTTAATGGCAAAGAATTGCCATCAACCACTTAGTGCACACAATGAAGCAATTCAACTTCTCAGGAGATACACTGGGGAGGTGTTGGGAGATTGGAGGTTAGCTGCCAGGTACAGGTTGGTAATGCAAGGGATGGTCCACAGTACAGTGAGTTATCACAGTCTCTAGATATTCATCTAAAACCCGCTATTTCCACCTCCGTAACATTGCCTGCCTCCGGCCCTGCTGCTGAAACCCTCATCCACGCCTTTGTTACCTCTAGACTTGAGTACTCCAAAGCACTCCTGGCTGGCCTCCCACATTCTACATTATGTAAACTTGAGGTCACCCAAAACTCGGCAGCCCATATCCTAACTCTCACCAAGTCCTGATCACCCATTACCCTTGTGCTCACTGACTTACATTGGCTCCTGGTTAAGGAACGCCTCAAGTTCAAAATTCTCATCCTTGTTTACAAATCCCTCCATGGCCTCGTCCCTCCCTATCTCTGTAATCTCTTTCAGCCTCACAACCCTACCAAGATGTCTACGTTCCTCAAATTCTTCCCTCTTGAGCATCCCTGATTATAACTGCTCAACCATCGGTGGCTGTTCCTTCAGCTGCCTGGGCCCTAAGCTCTGGAACTCCCTCCCTGCACCTTTCTTTCCTCCTTTAAGATGCTCATTAAAACCTACCTCTTTCATCTGCTGTAATTTCTTCTTATGTGGCTCAGTGTCAAATTTATTTGTTTTGTCTTTTAATACTGCTGTGAAGCACCTTGGGATGTTTTACTACGTTAAAAGTGCTATATAAATAAAAGTTGTTGTTGTTTAATTGTAAGATCTTCCATCATTGCTCAATTGCTTCTTCAAAGTTGCATGTGAGAGCCCACTCTCCTTTGTAACTCTCCTAGGTGATATATGTGGTGCTCAGCCTGAAAGTGACTAGTTTCAAGAGCGGACTGGCACCTGAAGTTTGGCCACCCCATACTGTGTAATGCCATCTGGTTTATGCATGCACCAGCCCAAATACACCCACTTGGGAGAATTTAATTAGGAAATCAGAGGGAATAATATTGAGTGAAGCATCGAGCACAAGTGGGTAGCAGGAGTTGGGAGGAGAACAGTAAGAGCTAGCCATGCCTGCCCAGAGGGTGGTTTCAGCTGAGAAACTGAGGGACTCTGATCTCAGGTGGATCTAAAATACCATGGAAGTTTGCAGCCTTTTACTTGAAAGATCTGTGAAGAAAACATTCAAAGAAAACTCAACTGACTGGTTTGTCCATTTAACTCTTTCATGAATTAACTCCAAACAACTGTATTTAAACAACTGGCTGTATTTTACTATTACTATGAAAGAGTTTGGGATAGCATTGCCGTGGAAGTTCCCTGATCCCCTGCCATAACTTTAGCAGAAGATCGGCAGAACCCCAGAGAAAGGGAAGGAGGAAGATCTTGGAGTTCCAAGAATACTATAGAGTTAGTTCTGGGAACTCTAGTTTAGGTCCTGGCATTTGGGGTCACTGAGAAGAGTTCTAAGATCCAGGGAGAAATGTTAACATCTATTGCAGCAAGCCATTACTTCAGTAAAATAAAATAAAAACCCAGTCTAAAAGTTTAAATACAAACTTACCTGAAATATGTGTGTGTCCCTTTAAGAGGTGCTGATAGTGCTTCTGGGAGCACTAGGAATAGTTTTCAGATTAGGGATGACTGAGAATATGGTTTCTGAGTTTGTGAGTATTTAGAGAAGGTGCCTTATTCTGGTTTGGGGGGGATGGTGGTAATCATGAAGTTATGGGGTCTCTGGGGTCTAGCAGAATTGGGGAGAGGTTTTCGAACAGTGGGGGCAGAGTCTGCCAGCATTGGGAGTTGCTGAGATCTGCAGTATTGAGAAGAACAACTTGCATTAATGTTGTGCCCTTAACATAGAAAAATATCTCAAGCAACTTTATAGTATGTTAAGAAAAGAAATGGACACCAAGACAATGAAGTAGATATTAGGAAATCTTTGGGGGAGGAGGGCCCAGGACAATGAATTTCCTGTCAGTCACTCCCTAAACTGCCTGCAACTCCTTGTGTGTCTTGATGCACCCCATCACCTATCATCAGCTGGTTCTTGTCTTTATGTTCCTAACTTCAAGCATTTAGGTGGCTAAATTGGATAGTCCCCAAAAACAGGCGCGGGAATCGCGATGCACGATTAACCCACATCATTTGATTGCAATTCAGGCAACACCCCAACTTTGGGCTGCCTGCTCAGTATAATGATTTCTGCATGATCCAGAGCTACTTTGCAGTTGTACAGGGCCTTAGTGAGGCCTCACCTGGAATATTGTGTTCCGTTTTGGTCTCCTAATCTGAGGAAGGATATTCTTGCTATTGAGGGAGTGCAGCGAAGGTTCACCAGACTGATTCCCAGGATGGCAGCACTGACATATGAGGAGAGATTGGATCGACTGGGCCTGTATTCACTGGAGTTTAGAAGGATGAGAGGGGATCTCATAGAAACATATAAAATTCTGACGGGACTGGACTGGTTAGATGCAGGAAGAATGTTCCTGATGTTGAGGAAGTCCAGAACCAGGGGACATAGTCTAAGGATAAGGGGTAAGCCATTTAGGACTGAGATGAGGAGAAATTTCTTCACTCAGAGAGTCGTTAACCTGTGGAATTCTCTACCGCAGAGAGTTGTTGATGCCAGTTCATTGGATATATTCAAGAGGGAGTTAGATATGGCCCTTACGGCTAAAGGGATCAAGGGGTATGGAGAGGAAGCAGGAAAGGAGTACTGAGGTGAATGATCAGCCATGATTTTATTGAATGGTGGTGCAGGCTCAAAGGGCTGAATGGCCTACTCCTGCATCTATTTTCTATGTTTCTATGTTACTCGCTCTGTTGGTTGGCTGCATGCATCAGCAGAGAGACCAAAGTTGTCACTTCCTAGCACTTCTTAAAGCTCTGCTTAAAGTTTGCCTGCATCTCTTAAAGAGGAGATGCATTGTGGCTGCAGTAAGTGGCAGATTTCAGTGAGGACATCCTTACTGAAGTACAAATGTCTCACACATTGTTCCTTGCTGAGGTTCAGGGAAGAGAACTGCTCTCTGAACACCCTGGGTGGATATTGCCTCCTGCTGAGAACCCTGTTCCCCCTCCTCCCTCTTCGAGCAGCTTGTTCTGCTCTGTGTGGCCTCTGCTCATTCTCCCAGTCATGCTCGATTCCAAGTGGAATGCCTACTAGTGCTCCCATGTCTGGGAGCAACTGGTTTATGCAGAAGCCTTGGTCAGCAAAACATCTATCAGCACCAGCCACACCATTTCCTGCAGACCTTTGCAACTTGAAAGAACTATAGTAAGCACCATTCACGTAGAATCATAGCAACAGCCAGAAGAAATCAAGCAGCAACATATCTAAGTCGTTGATGATCCCTTTAAATAGCACTGGTGGCGGAAGGGGTCCTTACTGCTGCTTAATGCATGTTCAGATGTTCGAAGTTAAGAGAGGTTGTCAGCTGGGGTGTTGAGATCGAAAATGACAATGCTGGCGCCAAGTTAGCATTGCACGCTGATAGATGATCTTCCCACTCTGCATACTTGCAGTGAACATTAGCTGTGCGCATGCTAATGTCCACCGATGATTAAGATGGTGCCTGCATGTTTCACAGCAGAAGTGTTCATGTGTACAGGTCTGTCGCTGTATACACTGTGGTACAGTCCTGGTGGGTACAGGCCTGTCACTGTATTATACTGGGGTACAGTACTGGTGGGTACAGGTCTGTCACTGTATTATACTGGGGTACAGTTCTGGTGGGTACAGGCCTGTCACTGTATTATACTGGTGTACAGTACTGGTGGGTACAGGTCTGTCACTGTGTAACACTGGGGTACAGTACTAGTGGGTACAGGACTGTACCCCAGTGTTATACAGTGACAGACCTGTACCCACCAGTACTGTACCCCAGTGTTATAGTGACAGACTTGTACCATCAGTACTGTACCCAAGTGTTATACAGTGACAGACCTGTACCCCAGTGTTATATAGTAACAGACCTGTACCCACCAGTACTGTACCCCAGTGTTATACAGTGACAGACCTGTACCCACCAGTACTGTACCCCAGTGTTATAGTGACAGGCCTGTACCATCAGTACTGTACCCAAGTGTTATACAGTGACAGACCTGTACCCCAGTGTTATATAGTAACAGACCTGTACCCACCAGTACTGTACCCCAGTGTTATACAGTGACAGACCTGTACCCACCAGTACTGTACCCCAGTGTTATAGTGACAGACCTGTACCCACCAGTACTGTACCCCAGTGTTATACAGTGACAGACCTGTACCTATCAGTCCTGTACCTCAGTGTTATACAGTGACAGACCTGTGCCCATCAGTACTGTACCCCAGTGTTATACAGTGACAGACCTGTACCCACCAGTACTGTACCCCAGTGTTATACAGTGACAGACCTGTACCCACCAGTACTGTACCCCAGTGTTATACAGTGACAGACCTGTACCCACCAGTACTGTACCCCAGTGTTATCATTGACAGACCTGTACCCACTAGTACTGTACCCCAATGTTATGCAGTGTCAGACCTGTAGCCACCAGTACTGTACCCCAATGTTATGCAGTGTCAGACTTATACCCACCAGTACTGTACCCCAGTGTTATACAGTGACAGACCTGTACCTATCAGTACTGTACCTCAGTGTTATACAGATTTACTGTGATTGAAAGGCTACATTATGGAGAGCAGTGTGCGGTGGTCCGGCCCGGAAATCGGCGTGGTCCCGGCCTGCAAGATCATCAGAAGGTTGGGGCTATCAGAGGGAGCAGCGTGGGGCGGCATACCACTGCAGGAGGGCGACGGCTGCGAAGTCAGGTCGCTGTTTGCAGTGTGGGCACGCACAGCAGGAGGGGCAAAGGAGCGGAAAGTGTTTGTAAAGGGAAGTGACCGGAGCCCAGGAGAGGCATGAGTCTGGGGCCCAGAAGAGGCGAGGGCCCAGGGGCAGCACGAGCCATCCCACACTGCGATATGTGCGCGCTCGGTCTGTGCAGCAGAGCTGCTCTCCAGTCGTCTTGGATAATCCTTGCCACTGGACCAAGACCGAGCTCTGTCAAGCCCGTGTGGTGACTGGTGTGCAACGGCCACCACATGTTAAAAAAATCCACGCACAGGCATCTTCCACCCTCCAAGATGTAGTTTAGGATCGGGAATATTAGGTCCTTCATTGAAACACCTGTGAACTCATTCCTTTTTGGCGTGGAAGCAAGTCATCCTCGCTTCGAGGGACTGCCTCTGATGATGATGATGATGATGTTCATGTGTGTATTTTGTGCTATTTTGGTCCCCAAACGGCAGCTGTAGCGCCCAAACAATTGACGTTACCAAGATCAATTTTGTGCCTTTCGTGTATTTTCAAGTTTACTGCCTTAATTGGATTTTAATTAGCATTAATTTCCTTAAGCGAACAAAATTACTTCTAAAGTTAATTGTTTATACAGTTTCCAAATCTTAAAAGTGAAAATAATTTCAACTGAATAGAGGGGAGTGACCTATAAGAATTAAGATAAAAGATATAAAAAATAGGCACAGAAGTAGACTATTCAGCCCTTCGGGCCTGCTCTGCTATTCAATGGTCATTGGCTGATCGTCTACCTCAACTCCACTTTCCTGCACTATCCCCATATCCCTTGATTCCTTAGTATCCAAAAATCTATCGATCTCTGTCTTGAATATACTCAACGACTCAGCATCCACAACCCTCTGGGGTAGAGAATTCCAAAGATTCACAACCCTTTGAGTGAAGAAATTTCTCTTCATCTTAGTCCAAAATTGCCGACCCTTTATTCTGAGACTCCTAGTTCTTGACTCCTCAGTCAGGCAAAACATCCTCCCAGCATCTACCCTTAAGTTTCAATGAGATCACCTCTCATTCTTCTAAACTCTGGGGAATATACGCCTAGTCTACGCAATCTCTCCTCACAGGACAATCCCTTTATTCCAGGAATCAGTCTAGCGCATCTTCGTTGCACTCCCTCTAAGGCAAGTATACCCTTCCTTAAGAGGCTTAAAATTCAGGGGCTTAATGCCACCCATTACTGGCAAAAAATAGCGAAAATAGAGTGGCCGCCGCTCTTTCACTAGCTGGTGGCAGGTCCCACGGCGTCCTCCATTTTCGTAGGCCTGTTAGCAATGCTATTGAGAAGTATCACCCTGCAAAGAAAAATGGCGGGGTGGTGACGTATGGCGACTTAACATCACCACTGCGAACTTCAACCCCAGTGCTGAGTTCAATGCTGGGTCCTAAGCACGCCAGGTAAACCCAATATGCAAGCAGACTCACAGAGGCGCTGTCAGCACCTCTTAAAGGGACACACACATCTTTCAGGTAAGTTTGTATTTAAGCTTTTAGATTGGGTTTTTATTTTATTTTACTGAAGTAATGGCTTGCTTCAATAGATGTTAAAATTTCTAAATGTGTAGGGAGTGCTGCTAGATGCTTGCAAGGGCTCAGATGGTAAAGGAAGGCCTCTGAGAAGATAGAAAATGCTGCAGATATTCAGCAGGTCAGGCAACATCCATGGAGAGAGAAACAGAGTTCACATCTCAGGTCAAGATGTTGCCTGACCTGCTGAGTATTTCCAGCATTTTATGCTGTCATTTCAAATTTACAGCATCCGGTTGCAGAGGGAAGAATAAGGTGCAAAAGAGGAAGAAACAGAAGAGGAAGAAGCTGAAAAGGGGGAAGTAGAAGAGGAGGAAGCAGAAGGAAGGATGCAACCCAGACAGCACCTTTCTGCCTGGGATATCTGGGATGGAATCATCTGCCTGCGCTCCAGTGACCACAAACCCAATTCCCTTTTCAACATTCCCTTTTCAACATATGTATCCCAGGCTGTTAAGAGAGGCAAAAGAGGAAATAGCAGAGGCTCTGACCATCATTTTCCAGTCCTCTCTGGCTACAGGTGTGATGTTGGAGGACTGGAGGACTGGAGGACTGCTAAGGTTGTACCTTTGTTTAAAAAGAAAGAAAGGTGGTAGACCGAGTAATTACAGGCCAGTCAGCCTAATCTCGGTAGTGGAAAATTATTGGAAAAAATTTTGAGGGACAGAATAAATCTTCATTTAGAAAGACACGGATTAATCAAGGACAGTCAGCATGAATTTGTTAAGGGAAGGTTGTATCTGACTAACTTGATTTAAATTTTTTGAGGAGGTAACAAGGCGGGCCGATGAGGGTAATACATTTGGTGTTGTGTATATGGAATTTAGCAAGGATTTTGATAAGGTCCCACATGGCAGACTGGTCACGAAAGTAAAAGCCTATGGGATCCAGGGCAAAGTGGCAAGTTGGATCCAAAATTGGCTCAGAGGCAGGAAGCAAAGGGTAATGGTTGATGGATGTTTTTGTGACTGGAAGGCTGGAAGGCAGTGGGCTTCTGCAGGGCTCAATACTAGGTCTCTTGCTTTTTGTGGTACATATCAATGATTTAGACTTGAATGTAGGGGGTATGATTAAGAAATTTGCAGATGATACTAAAATCGGCTGTGAGGTT
The DNA here is from genome assembly GCF_044704955.1 of Pristiophorus japonicus. NCBI lineage: Eukaryota > Metazoa > Chordata > Chondrichthyes > Pristiophoridae > Pristiophorus > Pristiophorus japonicus. Next base: position 80,347,115 of record NC_091990.1, read on the forward strand.
AATAATGAAGAAGAAAGCTGTAGACTGCAAGAAGATATCAATGAACTAGTCAGGTGGGCAGTGGAAAATGGAATTCAATCCGGAGAATTGTGAGGTAATGCATTACATTGCAGAAAAGATGTAATTGCACGAGAGAAGGTACAGAGGAGATTTACCAGGATGTTACCTGGATTGGAGAATTTTAGCTATGTGGAAAAATTGGATAGGCTGGGGTTGCATTCTTTGGAAAAGAGGAGGCTGAGAGAAGACCTTATTAGAACATAAGAACATAAGAAATGAGCAGGTGTAGGCCATCTAGCCCCTCGAGCTTGCTCCGCCATTTAATAAGATCATGGCTGATCTGAATTATTGAGGTGTATAAAATTATGAGTGACTTAAATAGAGTGGCTAGGACGACCTATTTCCCTTAGCAGAGGGGTCGAGAAACAGGGGGCATAGATTTAAAGTAATTAGTAATAGGTTTAGAGGGGATTTGAGAGAACATTTCTTCACCCAGAGGGTGGTGGGAGTCTGGAATTCACTGTCTGAAAGAGTGGTCGAGGCAAAACCCTTACGGCATTTAAAAATTACTTCGATGTGCAGTTGAAGTGCCGTAGCCTACAGGGCTACTGACCAAGAGCTGGAAAGTGGATTAGGCTGGATACCTCTTTGTTGGCCGGCACGGACATGATGAGCCGAAATGGCCTCCTTCTGTGCTGTAAATTTCTCTGATTCTATGATTTGTCCCACACCTTACCTTCCCTCTGTTACAATCACAGCATCCTCTTGGCCACGATGCTGAAATAAAACCCACCACAAAGCAAACTTTCCAATCCAACTTTATACATCTACCATCCAATATGACATCAAGAAATCAACTCATCACCTTGTCTTAGCGACTATCCTGTGTGTGTCTTTGCCTATACTACTGATGTCATGCAGTGCTACTCCAGTGGCTGCAGCTTGGCTAGTGGAAGCCTGCTGACTTTCAGTGGGGAACACTGCAAATGGCCTTGTTGATCGATCTTGAGGAGCTGATGGCTAGGAATCAAGTGACGGTGTTTCTTCTACTTCTTCACTCTCCTCTCTCTCTTCGTGGCCAACCACTGGCTGGGCAGGCTGCATTTCTTGGGTATGTGAAATGAGGAAGGGTGCAGTTGTGGTGAGGAGAGAACAGCAAAGCAAGACGCATGACAGAAGGAGGATAACGGATGAGGATACCAGCATCTTGTATCCTTTCTGTTCCGATGCTGGCCAAGTGCTCAGCCGTGATCCGGCCAAGAATGGCCTGCACCATCTCCTCCAAGGAGGTGAAGAGAGGCTAGGAATTGGAGAGCTGCCTCATAATTGGTACAGATTGTTGAGTGGTTGTTGAGTGATAGGTGGGGGGAGGGGGGCGGGAGTTGTGCATTGAACAGTGTGTGAGGCTAGTGATTCAATTGGTAGGAGTCGGCTTTTGAATGGATGACTTACATTTATATTTACATCTGAAGATGCATTCACTGACCTTGACCAGTGGTCCCAGTCATGAAGCTTCTTTGGGCACTGGAGCCAAGTGGTGGGGGCGACACTGCTAGTAGTGATGCAGTGCCACATCATCCTGGCCCCTGTGGGTAGAGGTCCACTCTTGTAGTGTTGACCACCTATACAAAGCTGGAGTGCTATGTACCTGGGTGCTCCTTCTCTGGCTTGCTGAGCCATTTGTGTTAGTGCTGAAGTGCTGTTTCCATTTTTTGAGGATCGGAAGGGAATTCAGCTTTAAGCACTTCGTTTTAATGTTAATTTTTTTTTAAAGGCAATAAGGACTGAAATCTGAATTTTTCACTTCATTTTAATTTTTATTAGTTCGGAACACATTGCCCCTTTAATTCATAGCCCTTTTAATTGCCCACAATTCCTTGCGAACTCCACAGCCTTGCTCCCAGGGCCTGTTAGAAGCTGGAACGCCACTTCAGGACAGGAACTTCGACTCCCATGTCTGCACTAACGCCACCAGGAGAGTGTTACACAGCATTAACCTTGATAAAGTGCAACATCCCCACTGACACCTGGGAGTCCCTGGCCAAAGAACCCCCTAAATGGAGGAAGTGCATCCGGGAGGGCGCTGAGCACCTCGAGTTTCATCGCCGAGAGCATGCAGAAACCAAGCGCAGGCAGCGGAAAGAGCGTGCGGCAAACCTGTCCCACCCTCCCTTTCCCTCAATGGCTATCTGTCCCATCTGTGACAGGGACTGTGGTTCTCGTATTGGACTGTTCATCCACCTAAGGACTAATTTTTAGAGTGGAAGCAAGTCTTCCTCGATTCCGAGGAACTGCCTGTGATGATGACACAGTAAGTTACTGCTGGGATAAGAATCTTTAGCTCTCAGCACAAATATTTCTCGGGTAGCACTGCGTCCATTTTCAGCAGCCGTTTAGCAACTCTCGTGATGGCCACAAATTGTTCCCCCTAAAACTGTACAACAGCACTCCAGGTGTGATCTCACCAAGGCCCTGTATAACTGTATTCTTTCCACTTATACTCTAAGTCCTTTGTAATAAAGGCTAACATACTATTTGCTTTCCTAATTGCTTGCTGTACCTGCAGGTTGATTTGCTGTGATGTGTATACAAGGACACTCAGGTCCCTCTGAATACCAAAATTTCCCAGTCTTTCACCATTTAAAAAATATTCTGCTTTTCTATTTTTCCTACCTAAGTGACTTGCTGTGATTAACATAAGGAGTGTTCAATAATTTAAATATCTTCCAACTGGGTTTAAATCACTTGGTGAAACAAGCTGAGACTAAGAAAAATCAATATATTCTGGATTAACTATCATTTAGGATTTTTCTAACCGTCAAAAAAGAAACCACAATTGGTCTCATCATAGTATCGTTTATAATCAGTTTATAATAGAAATGGAGAAGTTGCTAATTTAAGGTCCTTTCGAGATTTTACTGAAATAAGCAGCTTGGGGTGTTTTTCTACATAAAAGATGCTATATAAACGCAAGTCATTGCTGAAATAAAGCATTGAGAATTTGTTTTCCAGTTTCTTCACATTTTTTTGAAAAAGCAAAGAAACACTCAAGTCCTCACAGGATAAAGAGGCACGCACTTCAACATAAACACATGCTGATGTAGATTGCATGCTGGGAAATTTTGCAAACTGCCCATGTTCGGAATACACCGATATAGTTGGACGTTCTCGTCAATTGTTTTGATGTAAATACAATTGGGGATAAATTTCTGCGGGGACTGTCCTGGTTGTCCACTATAACACCGTTTACATCTTTTTCTTTGTTACAGAAATAATTTTGGTGATTTCATTAACTCAATGTGATATCAAAATATTCACACATTGGGCTGGATTTTCCGGTCCTTTGCACTCCGGGTTTTGTCCCGGAGCGGCGTGAAAGGCAACGGTGAGGTCTCCACGCCCCACCGCGATCCTCCGGTCGGGTTTTGCGGCAGCACTGAGCAGCACCGCCAGGAAGAGCTGCGCGGGTGTGCAACGCCCCTGGTTGCGACACTGGCGTGAGTTTGACTATTGCTCGACCCGTCCACCCAGAAGTGTGCCTGCAATGACTGCCTGGGAAATCAGAGTGGTCCAGCCATGCCGGCGGCGGAGTGGAAGTTAAAGTACTACTAAAGTAAGTGCGAGTATTTTTGTTTAACATTTTTATGCGATTTGTGTTACGGTGGAGTGGGCAATGTATTAGGAATGTTTTTGTGCGTTTTTTAATGTTTTTTCTCCTCCGCCTCCCCCCAGGCCTCTCTCGGAACACTCACAGCCCGGCTCTTTAGCTCGGGAGTTTCCCGTCCTTGCGCCAAGAGAAGTGTACAATGCCTTCGTTAGCGCTGCACCCCCAACGCAGGGCCAAGACACCCAAACTTAAATACTAAAGCACAAACTGTTCCTGGCCGCCATTATTGCCCTGAAAACAGAAAAGCCGAAAATCCAGCCCATTGTCTTCTAAGAACATAAGAGACAGGAGCAGGAGTAGGCCATTCATCCCCTCGAGCCTGCTCCACCATACAATAAAATCAGGGTTCATCTTCGATCTCAACCCCACTTTCCTGTCCAATCCCCATATCCCTTGATTCCCTTAGAGTCCAAAAATCTATTGATCTCAGCCTTGAATATGCTCAATAAATGAGCATCCACAGCCAGGGGGTAGACAATTCCAAAGATTCACAATCCTTTGAGTGAAAATATTTCTCCTCATCTCTGTCATTTTGGAAGAAACACTGAATGTAGCAAGGACACAGAATATGCTCTGGGTGGGGGATTTCAGTGTCCATCACCGAGTGGTTCGGTAGCACCACTACTGACCGAGCTGGCTGAGTCCCAAAGGACATAGCCGCCACACTGAGCCTGCGCAAGGTGGTGAGAGAACCAACATGGGGAAAAGCCTATTTGTTCTCGTTCTCACCAATCTACCTCTCCATGACAGCATTGGTAGTGATCATCGCACTGTCCTTGCAGAGACAAAATCCAATCTTCAAACTGAGGACACCCTCCATCGTGTTGTGTGGCACTACCACTGTGCTAAATGGGATAGATTCAGAACAGATCTAGCAGCTCAAAATTACCATCAAGCAGGGGACCAACTTGTGGAAGGGCATGCCAGGAGCAGCACCAGGTGTATCTAAAAATGAGGTGCCAACCTGGGGAAGCTGCAACATAGAACTACATGCATGCAAAAAAGCGGATGCAGCATGGTATAAACAGAGCTAAACGACCCCACAATCAAAGGATCATATCAAAGCTCTGCAATCCTGCCACATCCAGTTGTGAATGGTGGTAGACAATTACTCAACTAACGGAAATTCCAATCCTCAATGATGGCAGAGCCAAGCATGCGAGTGCAAAAGACAAGGCTAAAGCGTTTGTAAACATCTTCAGCTAGAACTGCCAAGTGGATGATCCATATCGGCCTCCTCCTGAAAACCCACTATCACAGAAGCCAGTCTTCAGCCAATTCGATTAACTCCATGTGATATCAAGAAACAGCTGAGCGCACTGGATACAGAAAAGGCTATGAGTCCTGACAACATCCCGGCTGTCGTGCTAAAGACTTGTGCTCCAGAACTAGTCGTGCCTCTAGCCATACTTTTTCAGTACAGCTACAACACTGGCATCAACAATGTGGAAAACTGCCCAGGTATGTCCTATCCAGAAAAAGCAGGTCAAGTCCAATTCCCCCCACCAGCATACTCTCAATCACCAGCACAGTGATAGAAGGATCATCGACAGTGGTATTAAGTGACACCTACTCACCGATAACTTGTTCACCACTGCTCAGTTTGGGTTCTACCAGGACCATTAGACTCCAGACTTCATTGCAGCCTTGGTCAAACATGGACAAAAGAGCTGAATTCTAAAGGTAAGGTGAAAGTGACTGCCCTTGCCATCAGCGCAGCATTTGACAAAGTGAAACATAGAAACAGAGAAAATAGATGCAGGAATAGGCATTCGGCCCTTCGAGCCTGCACCACCATTCAATAAGATCATGACTGATCATTCACCTCAGTACCCCTTTCCTGCTTTCTCTCCAAACCCCTTGATCCCTTTAGCCGTAAGGGCCATATCTAACTCCCTCTTGAATATATCCAATGAACTGGCATCAACAACTCTCTGCAGTAGGGAATTCCACAGGTTAACAACTCTCTGAGTGAACAAGTTTCTCCTCATCTCGGTCCTAAATGGCACCCCTTATCCTAAGACGATGTCCCCTGGTTCTGGACTTCCCCAACATCAGGAACTTTCTTCCCGCATCTAACCTGTCCAGTCCCATCAGAATCTTATATGTTTCTATGAGATCCCCTCTCATTCTTCTAAACTCTAGTGAATACAGGTCCAGTCGATCCAATCTCTCCTCATATGTCAGCGCTGCCATCCTGGGAATCAGTCTGGTGAACCTTCGCTGCACTCCCGCAATAGCAAGAACGTCCTTCCTTAGATTAGGAGACCAAAACTGAACACAATATTCCAGGTGAGGCCTCACTAAGGCACTGTACAACTGCAGTAAGACCTCCCTGCTCCTATACTCAAATGCCCTAGCTATGAAGGCCAACATACCATTTGCCTTCTTCACCGCCTGCTGAACCTGCATGCCAACTTTCAATGACTGATGTACCATGACACCCAGGTCTCGCTGCACCTCCCCTTTTCCTAATCTGTCACCATTCAGATAATAGTCTGCCGCCTTGTTTTTGCCACCAAAGTGGATAACCTCACATTTATCCACATTATACTGTATCTGCCACGTGTTTGCCCACTCACCTAACCTGTCCAAGTCACCCTGCAGCCTCTTATTGTCCTCCTCACAACTCACACTGCCACCCAGCTGTGTCAGCTGTAAACTTGGAGATATTACACTCAATTCCCTCATCCAAATCATTAATGTATATTGTAAATAGCTGGGGTCCCAGCACTGAGCCCTGCGGCACCCCACTAGTCATTACCTGCCATTCTGAAAAGGACCCGTTTATCCCGACTCACTGCTTCCTGTCTGCCAACCAGTTCTCTATCCACGTCAGTACATTACCCCCAATACCATGTGCTTTAATTTTGCACAACAATCTCTTGTGTGGCATCAAGGAGCCCTAGTAAAACTGAAGTCAATGGGAATCAGGGGGAAAACTCTCCACTGGCTGGAGACCTACCTAGCAGAAAGGAAGGTGATTGTTGGAGGTCAATCATCTCAGTCCCAGGACATCGCTGCACGAGTTCCTCAGGGCAATGTCCTGGGCCCAACCACCTTCAGCTACTTCATCAATGACCTTCCCTCCATCATAAGTTCAGAACTGGGAATGTTCGTTGATGACTGCACTGTGTTTGCAACTCCTCAGATAATGAAGCAGTCCATGTGCACATGCAACAAGACCTCTACGACATTCAGGCTTTAAGTGACAAGTGCCAGGCAATGACTATCTCTAACACAAGAGAGCTTAACCATAACCACCTTGAGATTCAACAGCATTACCATCGCCAAACCCCCCACCATCAACATCCTGGGGTCACTATTGACCAAAAACTTAACTGGACTAGCTACAGAAATACTGTGGCAACAAGAGCAGGTTAGAGGCTGGGTATTCTGCGGCAAGTGTCTCACCTCCTACCTCTCCAAAGCCTTTTCACCATCTTGCCTGGATGAGTGCAGCTCCAACAACACTCAAGTAGCTTGACACCATCCGGGACTAAGCAGTCTGCTTGATTGCCACTCCATCTATTATCTTAAACATTCATTCTGTCCACCACCATTGCACCATGGCTGCAGTGTGTACCATCTACAATATGTCAGCATCAGGCCAACATCCACAGCATTGAAGCACTGACCACGCTCAACCAGCTCCATTGGGTGGGTCACATTGTTTGCATGCCTGACACAAGACTCCCAAAGCAAGCGCTCTACTCAGAACTCCTACATGGCAAGTGAGCCCCAGGTGGGCAGAGGAAACATTTCAAGGACACCCTCAAAGTTTCCTTGAAAAAATGCAACATCCCCACTGACACCTGGGAGTCCCTGGCCAAAGACCGTCCTAAGTGGAGGAAGAGCATCTGGGAGGACACTGAGCACCTCGAGTCTCGTCACCGAGAGCATGCAGAAAACAAGCGCAGGCAGCGGAAGGAACGTGCAGCAAACCAGTCTTCCCACCCACCCTTTCCCTCAACGACTGTCTGTCCCACCTGTGACAGAGACTGTAATTCCTGTATTGGACTGTTCAGTCACCTAAGAACTCACTTTTAGAGTGGAAGCAAGTCTTCCTCGATTTTGAGGGACTGCCTATGATGATGCACTGTAACAACTCACCACGGCTTCTTTGACAGCACCTCCCAAACCCACAACCTCTACCACCTCATCATCATCATCATAGGCAGTCCCTCGGAATCGAGGAAGACTTGCTCCCACTCTTAGAATGAGTCCCTAGGTGGCTGAACAGTCCAATACGAGAGCCACAGTCCCGGCCACAGGTGGGTCAGACAGTCGTTGAGGGTAAGGGAGGGTGGGACAGATTTGCCGCGCGTTCCTTCCGCTGCCTGTGCTTGTTTTCTGCATGCACTACCACCTAGAAGGACAAGGACAGCAGGCGCATGAGAACACTATCACCTGCAAGTACACCTCCAAGTTACAGACCATCCTGATTTGGAAATATATCACCGTTCCTTCATCGTCTCTGGGTCAAAATCCTGAAACTCCCTCCCTAACAACACTGTGAGAGTACCTTCACCACAAGGACTGCGGCTCACCACCATCTTCTCAAGGGCAATTAGGAGTGGCCAATAAATGCTGGCCTTGCCAGTGCCCCCCCACATCCCAGGAACGAATAAAATAAACAAATAATTAAATAAATAAATGACTGACCCCCTAATGCTGAACCTATGGGGGGGAAATTGGCCTGGTTTGCGCCTCATGTTAGCATCTGCAGGAAGCAGTAACAGGGTGCGAAGTGGTTACCAACAGGGCACGGCGAAATGCGGTTTTGCACTGGCACTAACACTTACCGCCTTGCTCTCTTGCGCCCCGTAGATTGTGATGTCATCCAGTGCGCAGTGTCGCATTAACGCACTGGATGTAATATTCGCTCCCGCCTCCTTCAGCATCGCCAGGCTCAACAACGGCAGGTGCAGGAGGCGTTGTCACCTCAGTTGCCGCTTGGAGAGCGATATTTAACTACAGTGGTGGTCAGATAGGATAACATTTATTTATCTCCTGATTTGTTTTAATGCCATGATTCCTCAGCCCTACACTCTCTCAGAGTGCTTGGGGCTGTTCTGCACGTAGTGCTGGTCCCGTGACCTCACAGAGATAGCATGAGGATTAATTCAAACCAACACTGACCCTTCCCTTTAAGCAAGGGAAGGAACCTCCAAAGACTTCAGCACTGCACGGAATATTGTGCAGCACTCCTCTCACTACCACCCCTCTCACTCACTTTAACCCTCTAAGGTAAGTAATAGAGCTTGATTTCCCTCTTGGAGCACTAAAGCAGAAGTTCCCTGGAACAAAAGTTCTTTCTTGCCTGACGATAGTTTTGTGCTCCCTGAAATGTTAGCGCCCTATTGCAATTTCTAGCCCAGTATCCCCTAGTTCTAGACTATCTAGCCTGGGGAAGCAGCCTCTCAGCATCTATCCTGTCAAGCCGCTTAAGAATCTTATATGTTTTAATGAGATCACCTCTCATTCCACAGTGTATAGGCCCATTCTACTCACTCTCTCCTCAAAGGACAACCCTCTAATCCCAGCAATCAATCTAGTGAACCTCTGTTGCACCTCCTCTGAGGCAAGTATATCCTGCCTTAGGTTGGAGACCAAAACTGCAATCATTACTCCAGATGTGATCTCACAAAAGCAATGTACAATTGCAGCAGTTCCTCCTTACTCTTGTACTCCCAACCATTTTGCAATAAAGACCATCATACCATTGGCCTTCCTAATTGCTTGCTGTACCTGCATGTTAATTTTCTGTGTGCCGTGTACAAGGACACCCAAATCCCTCTGAACACCAACATTTAATAGTTTCTCACCATTTTAAAAATATTCTGTTTTTCTATACTTCCAACCAAAGTGAAAACCTCACATTTCCCTACATTATACTCCATCTGCCACCTTCTTGCCCAGTCACTTAACCTATCTATATCCCTTTTCAGATTCTTTGGCTTGAATTTTCATGCTGCCGTGTGTTCGGAAATGTAGGCGGGTCGGGAGTAAAATTCATAAAAAATGGGAGCGGGTCAGGAACACGCCAACATCCTGCCTCCTGTGGCGTGTTTGCCAGCGCGGCTCAGACTCGAACAGCAGAGGCAGGCAACATAAGTTACCTCATTAATACCTTGTTGTTAGACCCTTAACAGTGCTTTTAACCAGATCGTTTGAATTTTACTGATCATGGGAATCGTCTGTCAAGCTGAGGCGGGAGTTCAGTGGTCATTGATTGAGGTCATTAATGCACAGCATGGAAAGCACAATAAATACTCCCAATGACAACTGCTCACTTGCCCAGGGAAATCTTCATCATCATAGGCAGTCCCTCGGAATCGAGGAAGACTTGCTTCCACTCTTAACGTGAGTTCTTAGGTGACTGTACAGTCCAATATGAGAACCACAGTTTCTGTCACAGGTAGGGCAGATAGTCGTTGAGGGAAGGGGTGGGTGGGACTGGTTTGCCACATGCTCTTTCCGCAGCCTGTGCTTGATTTCTGCATGCTCTCGGCGTTGAGACTCGAGGTGATCAGCGCCCTCCCAGATGCGCTTCCTCCACTTAGGGTGGTCTTTGGCCAGGGTCTCCAAGGTGTCAGTGGGGATGTTGCACTTTATCAGGGAGGCTTTGAGGGTGTCCTTGTACCATTTCCGCTGCCCACCTTTGGCTCATTTGCCGTGGACGAGTTCCAAGTAGAGCACTTGCTTTGGGAGTCTCGTGTCTGGCATGCAAACTATGTGGCCTGCCCAGCGGAGCTGATCAAGTGTGGTCAGTGCTTCGATGCTGGGCATGTTGGCCTGGTCGAGGATGCTAATGTTGGTGCGCCTGTCCTCCCAGGGGATTTGTAGTGTTAGCATTAGTGTTTTCTCAGAAGAATCACTCAACACTCAGAGTCGGTTCCAACGCCTGGCGGCCTTTATTACGCTCAGCGGGGAGGAAAACTCAGGACCGTATCCAGGTTTCTCTCCACAGAACAAAGGGTTACATGCACCTTTATATGTTTCACAACAGTTACAAACAGTTACACAGCCCATCACGGCTGGACACAAGCCAATCACAACGATTATAGATTACATATAGGTTCTTTTAACCCAATAGAATTCCCCTAGTGTCCCGGGAACCATATGTTCGGTTATTGTCAGCTTGGGCTGATTGATGACTTTACTACGGGAGATAGGTTCTCTCCCTAGTTCTTTCATCTGGGAGAAATAATTGGTTTATAACCTTGTTTACAGGAGATGGTTTCCCTCTTATCTTTCTTCCTGGGGAATTAATTGGTTTATGACCTTGTCCACAGGAGATGGTTTCCCTCTTATCTCTTTCTTCCCGCATCCCAGGCATTCCTATAGTGGGCCTCACAGGGTTATTGAACATTCAACAGTTCACAGCTTGACTACCTGATTTCCCATCATGCCTGGGCAGCCATTTTATGTGTGGCCACTTTAAACTTATGTGAGTTTAAATATCCAGCAGGTACCTAATGCCTAGTTATATATGTGTTTCTAATCTCTACAACAATTCCCCCTTTCGGTAAAGGGACTAGTCCTAGTCCCCTTTTAACCGACCGTTCTGCCTTTATTAGATTTTTGTGCACGGCCCGGTACTCCCTGCCTCAACGCGCTGGCCAGTCACGCGGTTTCAGGAGTCCCAGTTGCTTAGATCAACTTAACAAAGGCTAAATCCTCCCGTCCCCTTATCAAACAGGCTTGTTTAGTATCCGGGGAACGGTGATTTGTCCGTCTTCGCTGTGTGTGGTGCCTGCATGCCTGGCAGGCCATCACGCCCCATGTTATTGCTAAGATCAATTGTACCCCGACCAGTATGTGTGAAATTATTCGAATCCATGGGTGGATGTTCACATTTATTCCCCAGTCCCAGACCTTTCTCCACCAACTCTGACCTTGTAAGTCTACATCGGTATCTTCTTCCAGTACTTTGATTTTAGTTTGCAGTTGGTGATAGAGCTTTACGGATTGACCCACTCTGAGCCTCAATTCTCGTAATACTTCGGTTAGATGTGGGATAGGGACCTGATCTGGCTCGTCATAATCCTGTAAATGATCATGGAGCTGATCAGCTACCTCAATAACTTCGGACTTCCGGCGCCTGACCTGTGTGATATGTGCTTGCCCTATCGTGACAGGTCGTAGTGGTGTAAAGCAAAAGTTTGGCTGTGGTATAGGGCACTGCAGGTCATTATACTGGTATCAACGCTCTGTGGTAGAGACGCAGTATCTTCCCTTCCCTCCGTAGCCTGCCCTCGCGAAGTGCACGTGTGCGGGCACTATTTCTAATACACACCCGTCGGTTCAGTTAAACCCGCACTCGTCTAGCTCACCTCGGCCCACCGGGTGAGGGCATACGGTGATTTCCCCCTTTTGCTTGCAATCTGCTAGGGAAATCCTGGTAAGTATGTTGTTTCGACGAACGGCAGAGGTGGTGGTCAGGTAGTAGCGTATGGAGACGTTTTCCCGTATTACTCCGATATTCTCTAGTTGGTATAGGGGGAACGGCCCTGAGTCCGGCGTGGCTATAGGGATCATCAGGACTATCCCTATCCCGGTAGTCCTACCCATCTGGCAATCTGGAATTGCTGGGTATACTCGGGTCAGTCCCTTCAGAGTACAATTATCCAGTGTCCCCCTTTGGTTAGCCAACTGAGCTAAATGTGAATTGTCTATCCAATCGGGTACTTCCCCGCGTTGGATCTGGTCGAGGTTGTGGCGGATCTGTCCCACCATCCACAGACCATAAGCGTGACAGAGTTGCCCCTGTCTTTGCTTTCCTGTATCTTCTTTTTCTCTATCAATGAGATGATTTATGGTTCTGGCGTGAGCTTCCAGGACTGAGATGCCATCCAACTGGATTTCGGCACCCTCCTTTCCTAGGTTGGCTTGGTCTTCCTGGTTTTGCTCCACCCTCTCCAATAACCCCTTCATCACCCCTCTAAGCTGTTCCACCCTCTCATTTAACCCTTGTATGTCTATCGAGTTCACTACGGAGGTCCCTGTATTGAAAACGGTAGCAACATCATTAACTATTTCCCTCTTCATCCTGGGGGCTAACCCCTGTCCCCGGAACCTACTGGCACCCATTGCATCGGCAGCCTGCTGCATTACAACTTTACTTAATACATTGTACATTTTCCTTGACTGTTCGGTACAGTATTCCGGCATCTGGATGCCTGAAATATTGATCAGAACAAGCACAATTTCATGTTTAACATTATCATACAATAATTCCCCTTCGTTGTACATTACAATCCCATTCTCTGGTCCCTTAGTAGTTATGGGACAAGGCAGTTCCTCGGGCAATGTAGTGGTTCTTATGGGGCGCGGTGTTGGAGGGTGTGAGAAACATACATACAATGATATTGCAGCCACCCCCGCCTCGTAGTACCCACACAGCCCCATTCCCCTTTTGCGGATGACTGATTGCTGGGATTGTCCCGGAGGCGCGCAAATTATGCCGAAAGTACATTTATCGGGCCCTTTGACATCCCTCCGTCTAATGCATCTGCTCCTTATACCCATGGAGCACTGTACACATATCCGGTCCTTATTAGGATTCACTTGTAGCCATGCATTAAAATAAGTTCTGTCCTTGCTCCAATCTTTAGTCGCTGGAACACATACTCCGTCCGTCAAATTGAATAACACTCCATAGTTCATGTAATTGTTTATTTCCAGCGTGCTCTGCTGTCCGCCGGTGTTGCCCAGGGTCCGTGTATGTCGCAGGGCTATCCATATTACGAGTAGCGCCGTTCGTATTCCCATTTCGGTAAGTATTATCTGTAATTTTAAACAGACGGCCTGGTCGTCACCAGGGGTTAAAGTTTTTTTGCTCTACGAGTGTCCCGGTCACCCTGCAAAATCAGAAGCACAAGGTTACAATTGAACCATTTCGAATTGAATCTGTGGGGCGTTCGCCCGTGTCTTTACCCACTTAAATATTACCCAAACTCCTACTATCATTAAAGCCAAAGCTATTCCTCCGAACATCCCTTCCGAAAGGGTGTCTAACCACTCCTGGTACTTTACAGCATACCATTCCGTCTCGTCTAGGCGTATCACCCTTGGTTCGGCCATTATCCTTCTGGGTTATACCTTTTTAATTGTGACCAGTGCTTCCACCGGCCTTTTCCTTTCATGTCGACACATGCACACGTGTCGCTTGTCAAAATGATGTCATACGGTCCGGTCCACCTCGGGGCAAACCCCGTCCTGCCTGGAGTGACCTGTACTAACACTTTGTCGCCTACCTGTGGGAGGGATGCGTCGGCCTTTCCTTTGTTTTGGATCTCCAAGTCCCGTAGGGCCTGTTGCTCTACCACCTCTTTCCTTAGTTCCTTTAGCTGTGAATCTAATTGTTTTACATATTGTTTAATCCGATCTCGTAGAGGCCCCATTTCCTCCCCCGCTGTTATGATGCTTTCAGGAGTATGGCCCTCCCTGTCATTAATTCAAAGGGGGTCAGGCCTGTGGTTCGGTTAGGGGTAGCCCTAAGTCTCATTAATATGCAGGGCAAAACATCCACCCATCCCTTCCCGGTCTCGGTTATGGCTTTGGCAATTGCTGTCTTAAGGGTACGGTTCATTCGCTCGACCATTCCTGAGCTCTGGGGGTGGTACGGGATGTGGAACCATTGTCGGATTCCAAGCAGACCGCATGCCCGCTTCATGACCTGTCCTGTGAAGTGCGTCCCCTGGTCTGAGTCAATTTGAAGGGGCACACCCCACCGTGGGATTATGTCAAATGCGAGAATCTGCGCTACCGTGGATGCTCCGCAATCCCGGGTAGGAAAAACCTCAACCCACCTGGTAAACTGATCTATAATGACCAGGCAGTATTTCTTTCCCCGACTGGTGGGTAGGGGTCCTGTGAAATCAATTTGTAGATTCTCCCACGGGCCCCTGGGACGTGTCTGATGTGCCATTTTAACCTTTATGGGTCTGCCTGGATTATGCTGTGCACATACTATACAGCGCTGGCAATGCTTGGCTACGTCTCGCCCTACCCCGGCCCACCACCAGTCTTTGAGTAGACAGCTCAGCATTCCGTCTCGCCCAGTGTGGTCCGGCTCGTGGTGTAGCCGGAGTAGTTCGGTCTGGATTGAGGACGGGGCGACTACTTGTGACCCCTTCCTCCATATCCCATCCTCCCCAATGCTAGCCCCTTTATTTTCCCATTGTGACCGTTCCTCCGAGCTACTCTCTTCCTGTATCTTACGGATACTTAGCTCTCCTGGTCCTATCACAGCCACTTTAATTATCTGGGGCTCATCCTCTTCTGCCGCGCTCCTAGCTGCTTGATCTGCCAACATGTTTCCCCGTTGTTCCTTGGTCTCTAGCCTTTGATGTGCCTTGATCTTTATTACTGCTGCCGTCGTAGGCCTTTTAACGGCTTCGACCAGCTCCTGAACTATATTCTCGTGTTTAATGTGTCCCCCCCCCGAGGTTATATATCCACGTCTACTCCACGCTATCATATAGTCGTGTACTACCCCGAATGCGTACCGGCTGTCAGTATAAACATTTACACGCTTCCCCTGTGCCCATTTGAGGGCTTCGGTTAGCGTTACCAGCTCCGCCACTTGGGCGGACACTGTTCCTTCCAGTGCCCCTCGCAGGAGGGTGGCACCATCCTGATCTACCACGCCCCACCCGGTGCGGAATTTTCCGTCGATATATCGTCGGGACCCATCAACGTAAAGGGTTAAATCGGAGTCTCTCAGAGGTTCATCGGCTATTCCCCCTTCTGTTCCTTCGTCTATCTCAGTCTTGCAGCTATGGGGTTCACCTTCGGTCACTATTCCCTCTGTGGGATTGAAGCCTATATCCCTGATTATTTGTATGGACTGATCTTTGGGTAACAGTACTGCCTCCCAGGTAGCTCATCGCGCATCTGATACTGTTTTTAACCTCCCGGTATTTAGCAATTCCACTATGGTGTGCTTCGTGTGTAAGATTATCTGCCCCGACATCGTGACTGGTTCGCATATTCTTGCAGCCCAAGCGGCACAGTCGAGGGCAGCCACACACCGATGAAGTCCCTTCACTACTGGGGACTCTTGTGTTGAGTAATACGCTACTGGTCTCATTACCCCCCCTTTCTCCTGGGTTATGACAGCGCTATAAAAACCTCCATCGAGATCATAATATACGTGGAACGGCTTTGTCATATCAGGTAGCTTCAGCGCCGGGGCTGCCACCAATTCGGCTTTTAATTTCCCATAGGCTTCCTCTTGCTCCGATCCCCACTCTACCTGCTCCGTTCCTGTTTTTCCTCCCTTCACTAGTCGCTGAATGGGTTCGGCTATGTTTGCAAATTGAGGACTGAAATTCCTGCAATAGTTGAACAAGCCCATCACCCGTCGCACTGCCCGGACCGTAGTTGGTCGGGGCATATCAGCGATGGCTGTCTTTCGGAAGAGTCTTTTTCCCCTGACTGATATCGTGTCCCAGATATCGAACCGTGGCTTGTCCGATCTGCGCCTTTTTTGGATTTATTTTAAACCCTGCCTTATCTAGAGTCCTTAGGACCATGGCTACAGCCCCTAAATGCTCTCGGTCACTTGATGAGGCTATCAGGATGTCGTCCACGTACTGAAGGATTGTACTATTATAAGGGGTTAAGTTACATTGTTCCAAGGCGTTACTCATGACTCGGTGGAAAATGTTCAGGCTGTTATGGAATCCTTGAGGGAGTCGGGTCCACGTGTATTGTCTGTCTCTGGATGTAAATGCGAATCTTTCCTGAGACTCAGGGTCCAGCGGGATTGACCAAAATCCGTTAGCAATATCTAAAACGGTGAAAATCCTGTGTTCCGGATTCAGACCGTTGAAGATAGTCACTGGGCTGGCCCCAACGGGTGTTCCCTGGGTGTAACTTTATTCAGGGCTGTGTAATCTATCGTTAGTCGGTAACTTTCATCCGGCTTTTTAACTGGCCACATCGGGGAGTTTGTGACTGACACGGTCTGTCGTAGTATGCCCTGGTCTACCAGGGCTTCTATTATCCCCTCAGTGGCCCGCATGGCCTCTGGTTTGATAGGGTACTGCTTGTGGGGGGGGTGTACCGGTCCCGTGACCTTCTCCGGTGTCATGTCAACAAGCCCGCAGTCCTGTTTGCTTTTTGCGCAAACTCCCGGGATAGCCTGACACAGTAATCCCAACATCCCGTCCTTAGACCAGTCCCTCGTCAGAGTATCCGTTTTACCTAATGTGGCTATGTTCTTTACTAGGGCCCATTTTCTGGCCACTTTATCCTTATACCCTTTCATACTTTTCCAGGTTACCCGTCTTCGCTGCGCATCCACTATTGTTCCTAATTCGCGGAGTAGGTCCATCCCTAGTATAGTGCCCTCTGAGTTTTGACATACCCAGAACTGGACCGGCATCATTATACCGTCCACCTCTAGCACTTGGGTTTCACTTTGATATGCGGTGGTCCTGTCCCCCGCTACCCCTTGGATCGTGATGGATCTTCGGGTAGTGGGTAAGTCTGGATTCGTTATTGATACCGACGCCCCGGTGTCTATCAACATATCGCATCGCCGGCCCCCTAACGATGCGTTGATCCACATACGGGGATCGGGTTCTTGGCTGGGGGCCGATGCGATTCATTGGGGACTCGCCTGCTTCTGGGTCAGCTGCTGTATAATGTCCAGCAGCTGCTGGTTCCCTAGGGCACTAACGTCCGGGGCTCTTTCATTGATGGTTTTTCCCGATCTAGGTCCCTTCCCTTCCTTGCCACCTCCCTTGGCCCAACAGTCCTTTGACTCATGGCCTAGTCGGTCACAATTACTACACTTTTTGCGTCCGTCGCATTTTGGGGCTCTACACTCGGCGCGGCGATGCCCCGTCTTGTTACAATTATAGCATGTCTCAGCCGCCTTTTTGTCGGTGGCTGCACAGACCTCCGCTGTACTTGCGGCTACCATGGACCTTTGTTGATTGTCTACCGAGGTCGCCCATCTTTCCAGGTCATCAAAATTATTATACATCACCAAGCCTGTTTTTAGGATGGCTTGGTGTGCAGGGCTTAGTCCGTCCTTATACAACTGTATGAAAGCCGGGTTCTGCCGGTCGGCTCCGGGTATTCCGCCATGTGCTAAGAACGCCTCAAATTTCCTTGCCCCGTATTCTGGTGCCCGTTCATCCTTCTTCTGTACTACTCCCACTATAGCGTTCCAGTTGACGGGGACCTGGCCTAAAACACGTATCACGTTCGCTTTAAATTCTATCATGAAATCCTCCTGCTCATCTCTTGTAGAGGACAGGTCGGCACTCCAGGTACCGTCTCGGTGATCATTATCTAGTCTGTCCCAGTAACTCTCTGGCATTTTAATCCTAACTATACCGGCGACATCTCGGTTATGGAGCTGGTGGCAAATTATAATTTCTTTGAGCTTCTGCCAGAAGGTTGCGTTGTTATGGCGGGGCACTAGGGGTGGCAGTTTCTCTAACAACTGCATCGTGTCCCCTGGGGTCAGCGATAAGTATGTTACTCGTGTCTGCGCGGGTATGGCGGGACTGCCATGACGTCTTGTCCCGGCTGGGATCCTGGGTATGTGTTCTACCTTTAGCGGCGCGACCTGAGCCGGGTTAATCGTGGTATATGGGGGTGGTAAGACGCCCCCTTTAATGGAGTCGCAACTATCCGTTTCATTCCCTAGGCATTCCCAGTCTTCCTCACTAGGTGGTGCACTTGGGCTATTTATTGCCAGGACTGGCAAAACTGTCTGTTCGTTTTCAACGTCTACTTGCTTCCTTTTTATTTGCATATACCGGTTAACTTTTTCTGTTAACTTTACATGCGCTCGCAGTATCAAAATTACTGCCTTTTCCTCTTTATCTTTCTTTTCCTTCTCCCACCATTCCCTTTGCGTTGCTGGTAGTTCCTGAGGATTCCACCCTGCTTTAATAATTTTTTCGATTAGCTTCTTTTGTTTTTCCGCCAGGTGGCGGGTAAGTGACCCTTCTGGTCCCCACTCGAGTTTACTTGTTTTCATGGCCATTCCTGGGTAGGACTAGTACCGTTAGGAATCTACTCTCAGAGGTCCCCTTTCTTTCTAGCGCGACTTGTAGTAAACTGTCTCTTGGCTACTGTCAGGTCACAAGTTCTGCTGTTACACAAACTTATACAATTCTTAAAAACGCATTTAAGCAATTTCCCGCAGTGCTCTACGTATCCTTAACGACTACCTACCACCGCTCGGCCCGTTGGTCCGACCCTGTTCACAGGTTTGGATTCCGTTAGCCGCTGCACACCGCTTGGTTCTACCCCGGGGTATATCTCCAATTACACTACTGGGTCCGGAAGGTGTCTTTCGGTATCACGATCCCATGGTCCAAGTGTGTTCCCGGCACCTACTTAATTCCTGGCCGTTACGTGGGACTAAAGTCCTCTTAATTCAGGCTCAGGCTAGGTGTTTGAGATATTGGACCGTCCCCTCGTGTCGATCAACCAGCATCCACCTTCCGCACTTTTATAATTAAAAATCGTCTGTGTTTATACTCACCCGGGTTTACTCCAAGTGCGTTCAGCGACTTCGGGGAATCCTGCCGACTACGCCATTGTTAGCGTTAGTGTTTTCTCAGAAGAATCACTCAACACTCAGAGTTGGTTCCAACGCCTGGCGGCCTTTATTACGCTCAGCAGGGAGGAAAACTCAGGACCGTATCCAGGTTTCTCTCCACAGAACAAAGGGTTACATGCACCTTTATATGTTTCACAACAGTTACAAACAGTTACACAGCCCATCATGGCTGGACACAAGCCAATCACAATGATTATAGATTACATATAGGTTCTTTTAACCCAATAGAATGTCCCTAGTGTCCCGGGAACCATATGTTCGGTTATTGTCAGCTTGGGCTGATTGATGACTTTACTACGGGAGATAGGTTCTCTCCCTAGTTCTTTCATCTGGGAGAAATAATTGGTTTATAACCTTGTTTACAGGAGATGGTTTCCCTCTTATCTTTCTTCCTGGGGAATTAATTGGTTTATGACCTTGTCCACAGGAGATGGTTTCCCTCTTATCTCTTTCTTCCCGCATCCCAGGCATTCCTATAGTGGGCCTCACAGGGTTATTGAACATTCAACAGTTCACAGCTTGACTACCTGATTTCCCATCATGCCTGGGCAGCCATTTTATGTGTGGCCACTTTAAACTTGTGAGTTTAAATATCCAGCAGATGCCTAATGCCTAGTTATATATGTGTTTCTAATCTCTACAACAGTAGGATCTTGCGGAGACATCGTTGGTCATATTTCTCCAGCGACTTGAGGTGCCTACTGTACATGGTACAAAAAACCAGGGACCTAAAGAACAGGTGGTGGATGGAGAAAGCACAGGAGATACAGCAGCTGGCCGACAGCCATGATGTGCGAGGATTCTTCATCGCAGTCAAGGCCACCTACAGCCCAAACCACCCAAGGCCCCACCCCACTGCTGGCCAAGAATGGGGAAACACTCATCAAAGACACCGAGGCAGTCAGGACCCACTGGAAGGAGCACTTCGAAGATCTCCTCAACCGCGACTATGCCTTTGACTCAAGTGTACTCGACTGCATCCCGCAGCATGCTACTCGCCACCACCTTGTAAAACCCCAACACTGCACGAGGTGGGAAAAGCCATAAGGCAGTTTAAGAACAACAAGGCTTCGGGAGCAGATGGAATCCCTGCTAAGGCACTGAAGTAAGGCAGAGAGGCACTACTGGCGCGAATACATGACCTCCTCTCTCTCATCTGGCGGGAGGAGAACATGCCAGGAGATCTCAGAGATGTAGTGATCGTGACCATCTTTAAAAAAGGGGACAAGTCCGATTGTGGCAATTTCCCTGTTATCAGCCACTGGGAAGGTCGTAGCCAGAGTCCTCCTCAACCGTCTTTCCCGGTGGCTGAGGAGCTCCTCCCTGAGTCACAGTGCAGATTTCGTCCCCTACGGAGCACAACAGACATGATCTTTGCAGCACAACAGCTGCCAGAAAAATGCAGGGAACAGCACCAGCCCTTATACATGGCCTTCTTCGACCTTCGACCTGACACTGTCAACCGCGAGGGTCTATGGAGCGTCCTCCACCGTTTCGGATGCCCCCAAAAGTTCGTCACCATCCTCCACCTGCTCCATGACGACATGCAGGTCATGATCCTTAACACGGATCCATTACAGACCCAATCCACGTCCGGACAGGGGTCAAACAGGGCTATGTCATCGCCCCAACCCTCTTCTCAATCTTCCTCGCTGTCATGCTGTACCTCAGTCGACAAGCTCCCCTCTGGAGTGGAACTAAACTACAGAACCAGTGGGAAGCTGTTCAACCTACGCCATCTCCAGGCCAGATCCAAGACCACCCCAACCTCTGTTGTCGAGCTGCAGTATGCAGACGATGCCTGTGTCTGCGCACATAGAGGCTGAACTCCAAGACAATGTCGACGTATTTACTGAGGCATATGAAAGCATGGGACTTACGCTAAACATCAGCAAGACAAAGGTCCTCCACCAGCCTGTCCTTATCGCACAGCACTGCCCCCCAAGTCATCAAGATCCACGGCGTGGCCCTGGACAACGTGAACCACTTCCCATACCTCGGGAGCCTCTTATCAACAAAAGCAGACATTGATGAGGAGATCCAACACTGCCTCCAGTGCGCCAGTGCATCCGTCGGCCTCCTGAGGAAAAGAGTGTTTGAAGACCAGGCCCTCAAAACTGCCACCAAGCTCATGGCCCAGGGGAAAGATTCTTGCTAACTGCATTTTGAGCACAGATTTAGGTGTCTACAGTTTTCAAGTCTTTTCTGCAAATTTAGAAGACGTGGCTCATGACACTCTTGAGGAGGCAAAGCACTGAGGCCGAAAAGAGATATAATGAAAGCCACATGTCCACACATCCTAGACTGGGTGATGTGTAATGAGAAAGAACTAATTAGCAATCTTGTTGTGCGAGGTCCCTTGGGGAAGAGTGACCATAACATGGTAGAATTCTTTATTAAGGTGGAGAGTGATGCAGTTAATTCAGAAACTAGGGTCCTGAACTTAAGGAAAGGTAACTTCGATGGTTTGAGGTATGAATTGGCTCGAATACACTAGGAAATGATACTTAAAGGGTTGACGGTGGATACGCAATGGCAAACATTTAAAGATCACATGGATGAACTTCAGCAATTGTACATCCCTGTCTGGAGTAAAAATAAAACGGGGAAGGTGGCTCAACCGTGGCTAACAAGGGAAATTAAGGCGAGTGTTAAATCCAAGGAAGAGGCATATAAATTGGCCAGAAAAAGCAGCAAACCTGAGGACTGGAGGAAATTTAGAATTCAGCAGAGGAGGTCAAAGGGTTTAATTCAGAGGGGGAAAATACAGTACGAGAAGTAGCTTGCCGGGAACATAAAAATTGACTGCAAAAGCTTCTATATATATGCGAAGAGAAAAAGATTAGTGAAGACAAACGTAGGTCCCTTGCATTCGGATTCAGGGGAATTTATAATGGGGAACAAAGAAATGGCAGACCAATTGAACAAATACTTTGGTTCTGTCTTCACGAAGGACGACACAAATAACCTTCTGGAAGTGTTAAGGGACCGAGGGTCTAGTGAGAAGGAGGAACTGAAGGATATCCTTATTAGGCGGGAAATTGTATTAGGGAAATTGATGGGATTGAAGGCAGATAAATCCCCAGGGCTTGATAGTCTGCATCCCACAGTACTTAAGGAAGTGGCCCTAGAAATAGTGGATGCATTGGTGATCATTGTCCAACAGTCTATCGACTCGGGATCAGTTCCTATGGACTGGAGGGTAGCTAAAGTAACACCACCGTTTAAAAAGGGAGGGAGAGAGAAAGCAGGTAATTATAGACCGGTTAGCCTGACATCAGTAGTGGGTAAAATGTTGGAATCAATTATTAAGGATGAAATAGCAGCGTATTTGGAAAGCAGTGACAGGATCGGTCCAAGTCAGCATGGATTTATGAAGGGGAAATCATGCTTGACAAATCTTCTGGAATTTTTTGAGGATGTAACTTGTAGAGTGGACAAGGGAGAACCGGTGCATGTGGTGTATTTGGACTTTCAAAAGGTTTTTGACAAAGTCCCACACAAGAGACTGGTGTGCAAAATCAAAGCACATGGTATTGGGGGTAATATACTGATGTGAATAGAGAACTGGTTGGCAGTCAGGAAGCAGAAAGTCGGGATAAACGGGTCCTTTTCAGAATGGCATGCAGTGACTAGTGGAGTGCCGCAGGGCCCAGTGCTGGGACCCCAGCTCTTTACAATATACATCAATGATTTGTATGAAGGAATTGAGTGTAATATCTCCAAGTTTGCAGATGACACTAAACTGGGTGGCGGTGTGAGCTGTGAGGGGGACGCTAAGAGGCTGCAGGGTGACTTAGACAGGTTAGGTGAGTGGGCAAATGCATGGCAGATGCAGTATAATGTGGATAAATGTGAGGTTATCCACTTTGGTGGCAAAAACACGAAGACAGAATATTATCTGAATGGCGGCAGATTCGGAAAAGGAGAGGTACAATGAGACCTGGTTGTCATGGTTCATCAGTCACTGAAAGTTGGCATGCAGGTACAGCAGGTGGTGAAGAAGGTAAATAGTATGTTGGCCTTCATAGCTAGGGGATTTGAGTATAGGAGCAGGGAGGTCTTACTGCAGTTGTACAGGGCCTTGGTGAGGCCTCACCTGGAATATTCTGTCCAGTTTGGGTCTCCTAATCTGAGGAAGGACATCCTTGCTATTGAGGGAGTGCAGCGAAGGTTCACCAGACTGATTCCCGGGATGGCTGGACTGACATATGAGGAGAGACTGGATCAACTGGGCCTTTATACATTGGAGTTTAGAAGGATGAGAGGGGATCTCATAGAAATATATAAGATTCTGACGGGACGGAACAGGTTAGATGCGGGTAGAATTTTCCCGATGTGGGGAAGTCCAGAACCAGGGGACACAGTCTTAGGATAAGGGGTAGGCCATTTAGGATTGAGATGAGGAGAAACCTCTTCACTCAGAGAGTTGTTAACCTATGGAATTCCCTGCCGCAGAGTGTTGTTGATGCCAGTTCATTGGATATATTCAAGAGGGAGTTAGATATGGCCCTTACAGGTAAGGGGATCAAGGGTTATGGAGAGAAAGCAGGAAAGGGGTACTGAGGGAATGATCAGCCATGATCTTATTGAATGGTGGTGCAGGTTCAAAGGGCCGAATGGCCTACTCCTGCACCTATTTTCTATGTTTCCACTAGATGTGTCATAGGCATGCTGAAAATGCACATCGGATGCCTTGTCAGATCTGGAGTAGTCTTTCAGTACGCACCAACCAGATACTCCAGAATCGTAGTCATCTGCTGCGCACTGCACAACATAGTGCAGCAACGAGGATTAGTGCAGCAGGAGGAGCAAGGCACAGAGCACACAGCCTCCAGAGGAGGAGAAGCAGGATGAGCATCAGCTGGAAGATGAGGAGGAGCAGGAAGTACCTGAGGCCCAGATGCCAGAAGGACTCGAGCACATTGCTGCCAGATTTACTTAACTTCCTGCATTATATCTATATGGCTGCCACATGCTGTACCAGTTTCCTCTGCCCCATCATATCCCCCAATCCAACAATACCATAAAGCATCCCTACAATAACCAAGCCATTCCTTTCACACTGACCCCAATTGCTGGAGATAACATTATGGCTGACCATTGACTAACTCACAAAAAAACTTCCAAAGCACCAGACAAAAATAGCCACGACTGGAAAGTGGTGAAAATAAATAGGTTTATATGTGACGTAAAAGTAACAGAACCTTAACAGAAACAGTTCTTTAACACCCACGTGCTTAACCTTGTGCATCTACTTCTGTGTCATTTTTCGCTTACATGTGCTTCTACGAGGTGCTGCCCCTATGGCTTCAGCAGAGGTAAAGGCAGCCTCCTCACTTCCCTGCTGCGACTGCGTAGACTCTTTTGGTGGACGTCCTCTGGGTTTTGGAGCCTGTGATGATCCCGCCAAAGTCTGCTCCTCCTACAACTGTGTAGGGGCAGACTCGGCCATCGCGATCCGAGGAGGCATGTGGGGCTCTAACTGAGGGGGAGGCAACAGGGGAGAAGTGTGAGCGCTTTGAGAGGAGCCCCAAACTCCATGTTCCCTCTCATCATCACCCCTCTCATGGTCCACCTGCACGCTCCTGCTAGCAAGGAACTGGAGAGCACGTTGCTACACAGCAATGGGGCCATGAGGACCAAGTCTTCATTGACATCCCTCCTAGAGAGGAGGTCTATGAGCTTCTGCCATCTATTCTCTATAAAGACCATGTGCTCATGTGAGTGGCGCATTAGTTGCCCCATGCAGGTGGCTATCCTTTCCATGGAAAAGCCTACAGTCACCATCGCCTGCAACATGGAGGTGCTCATGTTGGAGATGGACTCTTCCATTCTCTGCACATTTGCAGACATTGCAGTCGCAATACCTGTCAGAAGCTCCTGCATTTCTTCCTGCATCTCGAGGATCACCCTCTTTAATGGCCCCCGAGGCTGAGCATCTGCCTGCAGTTGAGCATAGCTGGGAGTGTCTTGCGCCCTCCGTCGAGACGTCTCTACTGCTATCCCTGTCTCTATCATCTCCTCTTGCTCACTTGTGACTTGTGAGACACCAGGTGACAACACTATTCTATCTTGTATAGGACCCACCGAGGTGTGCAAATCTGCACTGGTGCTGGGTGCGCTTAGGTCTGGTGACGGTGCACCCCCAGAGGCTGGAGGTTCCTCTGAGGAGTCGTCTTCCTCCTCCACCTGGACAGTGGGAGAGCTCTTGATGTAACTGTGGGAGAGTAAAGAGTAAAAATGTTGTATCAAGAATGGGTAACAATACCATTATGTACATGATTCACTGGCTGCTGACATCAGTCCCCATATGAGTGACTGCTGTATGCCAAGTGGCTGTGTGAGATGTAATTCTGTCACCAGGTTGCTGAGATGACCCTCTCTCTCTATCTCCCACCACCAGCTGCTCTGCCAACTCCTGGGACCTCTAGGGTGACCTCCTCTGCTGTAGTCAGTGTGATGAATGATGGAGATCCACCTCCGTACGCTCCCCCTCCCTGTTGTTGTGGGCTCTCTTCTCCAGGGAAAGAAGAGATGTTTGCGTGAGAGTGATGGAATGAGTGTAGGGAATGTGTGGGTTACATCTTTAAAGGGTGACTATGAGGGAGTGTGGTGCCAATGCCAAAGTGACAATGCAAAGTGGCCTCCTTGTGTATTGTTAGTTGACATAATTGCATTAAGATGACGGTGAGTGTGAGGGGTAGTTAGTCAGATAGGGATGTGAGTTTGTAGATCGAGAGTGAGGGGGATGGGTGGACATGCAAGATATGTTGGTGGAAGTAATGATGTGCAGGAGTAGGCTTGGGAAGGCAGAGTGATGGGGATGTGATGATACGCACAGCAGGATGAAATTGTGGCTTTACTCTCACCATTCCTGATCTCATGAGATCATTGAAGAGTTCTGGCACCGCACCCAGGTCCTCCTTACCACATCCCTGCTGTTGACCTCCTCTGCAATTTGCAGACAGGCTCTTTTAGTCTCCTGGGGAAGTCTCGTGCGCCTATCAGAAGGGAAGAGGACCTCCCTGCGTTCTCTGTCTCTCTCCACAAGAACATGTAGGGAATCAACTGAGAACCTGGGTGCAGCCCTCTGTCTCTCTAAAGCATCTTTGCAAGGCTCAGCAATAACCAGAGCTGTACACATTCTTGGATGAACCTTCAAACACAATGTGGCCAAGGGTGCTTTAAATATTCCGGTTGGAAATGCGTCATCGCGGACATCATCAGACCCGCACCATTTAATAGGGCCATGTAATGCGCAGGCCTGCCTTAGTAGGTGTCATTAAGGGAAAGTCGCACTGTGGAACAGGATGAAAAAGAATGCGATTCTGAGCCGCCACACCAAGTGCCCACACTTGACCCGCCCTGGTAGTGATAATTCCAGCCTTTGTGTCCTCACTTTCCCACCTAGTTTTGTATCATCAGAAAACTTGTATAAATTGCCTTAGGTCCCTTCATCTAAGTCATTAATATAGATTATATGTAGCTGAGGCTTCAGCACTGATCCTTGTGGCACCCTACTCTTTACAGACTGCCAACCTGAAAATGACCTGTTTATTCCTACTCTCTGTTTTTATCTTTTCACCAATCCTCTATCCATGCTAATATATAACCCCATCATCATGAGACCTTATCTTGTGTAACAACCTCTCATGTCACACCTTATCGAATGCCATTTTGAAAATCCAAATATACTACATCTACTGGTTCCCCTTCATCTACCCTGTTAGTTACATCCTCATAAAACTCTAAGAGATGTCCCTTTCATAAAACCATGTTGACTCTGCCTAATCATATTATAATTTTCTAAAAATCCTCTTACCACTTCCATAAGAATGGATTACAGTATTTTCCTGATGACTGATATCAGGCTAACTGGCCTGTAGTTTCTGTTTTCTCGCTTCCTCCTTTTTTGAACATTTGCGACCTTCCAATCCACTGATATCATTCCATAATCTAGGGAATTTTGGAAGATCACAACCAATGATTCCACTATCTACAGCCACCTCTTTTAGAATCCTAGGATGTAGGCCATCAGGTCCAGGGATTTGTTGGCTTTTATTCCCTTTTATATTGGACCTTTCATAGTCCCACAACAGAACACATGCCAACTCTCAGCAGATGTGGAAACCATTGGATGGAACAGGGTGCATTGAACAGAATTCCTGGGGAAGCAAAGGACTATCCCTTGGGACATAGTAGTGGGGCTCACTCCATGACTATTGCAATTTTCAGGATAAGGTAAGTGAGACAGAAATCTATGTTTCAAACAGATCCAGTTCTTTCTGGTTGGGATTTCTAGAAGACATTTTTGATGATATACTGCTAAGTGTTATCAAGTTTTCTCTATAATAGGTTGATTACTAAGGATAGAAGTCAATCAAACCTCATTGTATATGTATTTTTACCACTTACCCAGCCTTTGAAAGAATCTGAATGTAGTTAGCCTCAAGTGTTCTATGTTTAAACTTCACACATGTCAAAAATCCAAACTCATCCAAAGCAGTATTGTGTTTTGTTGGACTTTATCTGCAAACAGTGTAAAGCATAGTTTCTTTATTTTAACAGTTATTTTCTCAATAATGTCATCCAGAATTGAAATATCATGTTGTTCTTACTTAATTGCTCTTTTTGCTGTTTGCATATTAAAACAAAGACATATATTCTTACGATTCTTGAGCCTGAGGATGATGACGAGAAGTGAGACCCAAGTTGCATCTTCAGTTGTACTCTCTAATTTTTTTTTTAGTCTGTTTACTTGCCGGACATGATGTAAAAAAATATTTACCACGTTCCCAACCCGCTGTCAAAAAAATTCAACTTTCCCACCCAATCCGCCACCGATCACACCCACTACCACCACGGAAAATTCAGCCCACGGTGGCCATAGGACCACGATTAGGATATATCAATGAGGCTTCTGCTTAAGTCAGGTGTGCTTCTCAGCCAACTAAAAAAAGTTATGATGGTGACGAGCGGGAATTCAGCGAGAATGGAGCGTTAAGTCTTAGTACAGCTATTTTAACTGTACTAAGACTTAACCTGCCTTATACCTGCTTGGTGGGTGGGCTAAAATTTCCCCTTTAGTGACTTTTGGCAGTGAGGAGGGAACTGAGCATGGGCCTGAAAACACAAAAGACAATTTAATGGATAAATGTAATCATGTTATTATGAAATTATTTGAATTATAGTAATTACTAGAATTTTTATTTTGTTTATACCCTTACGTTGGACATTAGAAATTTCAATTATTAAGAAAAAGTGGAGTATCAAAAACTGTTCAGAAAGTGTTTTGAGCAATATGTGGGAAAAGCCATGTGGTAGCCAGATTGTGCCAATATAGGGTGATGAGTTTATACAGGCAATTGCCATGATAATTTTGACCAGCTGAACAGAAAAAGTGACCCATCTAAGAACATCCATAAATGGGGTAGGCTAGCCCTGTGCATCCTGTCTGGCTGTGCTGCACCACTGCTTTGGCCCTGAAGTGTATTAAATGAATGTACAATTAGGGTATCCATATAAATGTCATATTGAGAATAGACACCAGCACCATATCAGTGTGAGAACGAGCATACAATTATCCTCTTTAGTTAAAATCATTCAGAATTTTAAAATTCTGTATACCTGGACTAAATGTTTTGACTATTTCCAGTTTCAACTTTTAATGTTTAGTTAGTATAGCATTAAAAAAAACTGTTTTAGAAGAATACCAACCCAAGTAACTTACCATAATTTGATTTAAAAATATAAGGTATGTAAGCAATTCCATCGCTTGAATGAGGCCATCAGCAGGTTGAAAAACCTTCAGGACACTTCTTGGCACTTCTGTACATGTCAATTTTAACATCTCCACCTACAATGTGCTTCCAGGCACTAGTGTTTTCTGTAAAAGAGAAATTTAAGTACATCAAGTAAAATACTGGTGAAAATACTGAATTTGTGTATTGATTATGAAACAATATCTACAAGTTTAAAAAAAATGTTGTTCTTTCACGGGGTATGGAGGTCATTGGCAAGACCAGCATTTACTGCCCATCCCTAAGTGCCCTCAAGAAGTTTATGGTGAGCCACCTCTTGAATACAACTGAGTAGCTTGCTAAGCCATTTCAGAGAGCAGTTAAGAGTTAACCACATTTCTGTGGGTTTGGAGTCACATATAGGCCAGACTGGCCAAGGTCGACAAACTTTCTTCCCTAAAGGACATTAGTGAACCAGACAAGTTTTTACAACAATCCTATAGTTTCATGGGGCCCGAGTTTGGTGAAACCTTAGGCCCGCCTGTTTTTTGGCGTTCCGCGGGAGGTGCGTGATGTTTTGCCGTCAATTACCACTAGGGCCAGTCGGGCGCGAGTTTCATCGTGCTTTTGTCGGCGGGTGCAGGAGCGGCATCAGCGGGAATCAGCAGACGGTAGTGGGCGGCAGCAACAGGCGATAGGTGCAGGCCTCTCGACTCGGGAAACATCAGAGGCCAGCATGCGCGAGATTTTGATTTTTTTTTGTAGTTTCTTTTGCCTGATGACATCACTTTTCCCGCCTTGGGGCTGAGGGCTCAGCTGCGCATACTCATAAAACCTCATTACTCACGCACCTGGCAGTTGCAGAGAGGAGTGATTTCAAGAGAGAGAGCTAACAGATTCATCAGTCATTCACCTTACAAAGCTCTCATGAGTGGAAGGAAAGCTGCCAAGAAGTCCAATGGAGAGAGGCCCAGAGCTCTCTGATTTACTGAGGATGAACTGGAGGCACTTGTCTCTGAAGTGGAGCGCCGTTACAAACACCTCACCTGGGATGGTCGTGGCAAGCCAGCCCCACCCCAACGCATTTGGCAGGAGATTGGGAGGCCTTGTCCGCAGTGGGCACCATGGTTTGGGATGGAGACCAGTA
Organism: Pristiophorus japonicus; assembly: GCF_044704955.1. NCBI lineage: Eukaryota > Metazoa > Chordata > Chondrichthyes > Pristiophoridae > Pristiophorus > Pristiophorus japonicus. The sequence continues at coordinate 80,377,273 of NC_091990.1, forward strand.
CAGGAAAAGATGGAATGATGTGGTAGCGTCAGCAAAAGTAAACATCTTATTGTTGCATTCCCGTACTACTCAAAAAGTATATGTGGCCGTTGTGTGTGTGTGTGTGTGTGTATGTTGATGATGACTAAATCTGTTCTGTCTGCAATGGTGTCAAAACCCTTATAGCACAAGTCCATGGAGCCTTTATTGTATTTCGCTCCTCATTTCCACTTTCTATCCCACACCTGCCCTTCAACCGAGCATTTTTCACTTAAATCTGTAAACTCTTTGAGCAGTTTCAATTCCATCTGTAAACTCTTTGAGGGTCTAATAATGCTGCAGCATATATATCTGACACCGGATGTGCAGCACTGGACTGCTCTGCGCTATTGGCACTACCGTCCGATTTACAGCCAGGTAAGACCACCTTTTTCCCAACGGTCTTTCTGGCAGGCGGTATCAGGATCTTACAGGATCCGAACCACCAAACTTGCATTTTTTTGAGACTTCAGCATGGGCGCGCAGTATGAACTACCACCAGTGGTACTTCTCCGATGAAACTCCCGCCGAGTGGTAGTGGGTGGAAGGTCAGCGGTCCCTGAGGATTTTCCTCAAAAATGTATTTTTTGGGCGGTACCTGAGCGGCTGTGGGCGGTGGTGGGCGGTAGATTGACCAAACTCGGGCCCATGGTTACTTACTGATACTAGCTTTATATTCTAGATATATTTCATTGAATTTAAATTCCCCAGCTGTCTTCAGATCATTAGTCCAGGCCTCTGGATTACTAATCTAGTAACATAACCACTATGCTACCATACCCCATATTCATCCATTTATATATATGATTCGTCCCTTTAATGAAAGCTGTTGTCCTAAACATTAACTTCCCAGAGAGTACAACGTTGGATTACCGACCTAGTATGGTTTATTATTTCCTGTTCCTCAAATGGTTGTATCCTCCCGTAAACAATAATCGGTGAAACTGTAACAGTTATGAGTTCCTTTGCATTACTTTTCTCGTTCAACATCCTGACAGTTTCTGTAAATGGATCTTTGTCCATACAATCTGATATCTGTGCACCTATCCATTCATTTCATATTGACCAATTGGTCGAAGTCTGCATGGATCTGCACGTGGTGAGACACCAGGCACAAGTAGCCTGCAGCTAGGGCAGCGGACAAGGGTAGTGCAGGTGCCAGTCTGCCGGAGAGCGAGGTCACACATGAGTTCTGCTGCAGAGCACTCAGATGAATAGTTTGATAGGGCGGGCTACAGAAGAAGGCTGTTGGCTATGCACAATTAAATGCTTGGTGCATTAGCAGGCCTACCAGAAAGTATACGTGCAATGTCAAGGAGAATGGAGGAGTCAGGCACCTTACAACTTACTTTCCCATCTAGCTTTATATTGCCAGCAATCTGTCCTCCAACAGATTACTGGGATTGCTGAGGTGCCACTCCGGGGGAGTGGCTGGGGCTCTGTGGAGCATGAACCTGCTGTCCTCTCTCAGGATGACAGCATTTGTCCTCCCACTCCTGCCACTCCAGCAAAGCCGTTGATGTTGCGTGTCAGACAGCCACTACAGACTGCAGCCGATCATACTAAATGGTGTTGACCGAAGCTGGGCCCTCTAGGCTAAGAGCTGCTCAAGGTCATCCTCCATCTGCAGTCTCCCCCATTGAAAGGCAGTAACCTTCTACCGGCCATGTGCAGCTACTGGGGTAGCACTGTGTTGCAGCACAAGGACAGGAAAAGTCACACAGCAGAAATAAGAACGTAAGAAAAAAGAGTAGGAGTATGTCATACAGCCTTTTGAGCCTGCTTCGTCATTCAATAAGATCATGGTTAATCTTCTACCTCAACTTAGCTTCCGGCCCGAACTCCATAGAAACATTGAAACATAGAAAATAGGTGCAGGAGTAGGCCATTCGGATCTTCGAGCCTGCACCACCATTCAATAAGACCATGGCTGATCATTCCCTCAGTACCCCTTTCCTGCTTTCTCTCCCTTGATCCCTTTAGCTGTAAGGGCCATATCTAACTCCCTCTTGAATATATCCAACGAACTGGCATCAACAACTTTCTGCGGTAGGGAATTCCACAGGTTAACTCTCTGAGTGAAGAAGTTTTTCCTCATCTCGGTCCTAAATGGCTTACCGCTTATCCTTAGACTATGTCCCCTGGTTCTGGACTTCCCCAACATCGGGAACATTCTTCCTGCATCTAATCTGTCCAGTCCTGTCAGAATTTTATATGTTTCTATGAGATCCCCTCTCATCCTTCTAAACTCCAGTAAATACAGGCCCAGTCGATCCAGTCTCTCCTCATATGTCAATCCAGCCATCCCGGGAATCAATCTGGTGAACCTCCGCTGCACTCCCTCAATAGCAAGAATGTCCTTCCTCAGATTAGGAGACCAAAACTGAACACAATATTCCAGGTGAGGCCTCAACAAGGCCCTGTACAACTGCAGTAAGACCTCCCTGCTCCTATACTCAAATCCCCTAGCTTTGAAGGCCAACATACCATTTGCCTTCTTCACCACCTGCTGTACCTGCATGCCAACTTTCAATGACTGATGAACCATGACACCCAGGTCTCGTTGCACCTCCCCTTTTCCTAATCTGCCGCTACTCAAATAATATTCTGCCTTTTGAATGTCCAAATACACCACATCCACTGGTTCTCCCTTGTCCACTCTACCAGTTACATTCTCAAAGAATTCCAGAAGATTTGTCAAGCAGGATTTCCATTTCATAAATCCATGCTGACTTGGACCGATCCTGTCACTGCTTTCCAAATGCGCTGCTATTTCATCTTTCATAATTGATTCCAACATTTTCCCACTACTGACGTCAGGCTAACCGGTCTATAATTACCCATTTTCTCGCTCCCTCCTTTTTTAAACAGTGGTGTTTCATTAGCTACCCTCCAGCCCATAGAAACTGATCCAGAGTCGATGGACTGTTGGAAAATGATCACCAATGCATCCACTATTTCTAGGGCCACTTCCTTAAGTACTCGGGATGCAGACTATCAGGCCCCGGGGATTTATTGGTCTTCAATTGCATCAATTTCCCTAACACAATTTCCCGCCCAATAAGGATATCCTTCAGTTCCTCCTTCGCACTAGACCCTCGGTCCCCCAGTACTTCCAGAAGGTTATTTGTGTCTTCCTTTGTGAATACAGAACCAAAGTATTTGTTCAACTGGTCTGCCATTTATGTGTTCCCCATTATAAATTCACCTGAATCTGACTGCAAGGGACCTACATTTGTCTTCACTAATCTTTTTCTCTTCGCATATCTATAGAAGCTTTTGCAGTCAGTTTTATGTTCCCGGTAAGCTTCCTCTCATACTCTATTTTCCCCCTCCTAATTAAACCCTTTGTCCTCTTCTGCTGAATTCTAAATTTCTCCCCATCCTCAGGTTTGCTCCTTTTTCTGGCCAATTTATATGCCTCTTCCTTGGATTTAACATTATCCTTAATTTCCCTTGTTATCCACGGTTGATCCACCTTCCCGTTTATTTTTACTCCAGACAGGGTTGTACAATTGTTGAAGTTCATCCACGTGATCTTTAAATATTTGCCATGGCCTATCCACCGTCAACCCTTTCAGTATCATTTGGTGGTCTATTCTAGCCAATTCACACCTCATACCATCGAAGTTACCTTTCCTTAAGTTCAGGACCCCAGTCACTCTCCATCTTAATAAAGAATTCTACCATATTATGGTCACTCTTCCCCAAGGGGCCTCGCACAACAAGATTGCTAATTAGTCCTTTCTCATTACACACCACCCAGTCTAGGATGGCCAGCTCTCTAGTTGGTTCCTCGACATATTGGTCTGGAAAACCATTCCTAATACACTCCAGGAAATCCTCCTCCATCGTATTGCTACCAGTTTGGTAAGCCCAATCCTTTTGTAGATTAAAGTCGCCCATGATAACTGTTGTACCTTTATTGCACGCATCCCTAATTTCTTGTTTGGTGCTGTCCCCAACCTCACTACTACTGTTTGGTGGTCTGTACACAACTCCCACTAGCGTTTTCTCCCCTTTGGTATTCCGCAGCTCCACCCATACGGATCCCACATCATCCAAGCTAATGCCCTTCCTTACTATTGCGCTAATTTCCTCTTTAACCAGCAATGCTACCTCACCTCCTTTTCCTTTCTGTCTATCCTTCCTGAATGTTGACTACCCCTGGATGTTGAGTCCCCAGCCTTGGTCACCCTGGAGCCATGTCTCCGTGATGCCAATTATATCATATTCATTAATTGCTGCCTGTGCAGTTAATTCGTCCACCTTATTACGAATACTCCTCGCATTGAGGCACAGAGCCTTCAGGCTTGTCTTTTTAACACACTTTGCCCTTTGGGAATTTTGCTCTAACGTAGCCCTTTTTGATTTTTGCCTTGGGTTTCTCTGCCGTCCACTTTTACTTTTCTTCTTTCTATCTTTTGCTTCTGCCCCCATTCTACTTCCCTCTGTCTCCCTGCTTATGTTCCCATCCCCCTGCCATATTAGTTTAAAGCCTCTCCAACAACACTAGCAAACACACCCTCCTAGGACATTGGTTCCGGTCCTGCCCAGGTGCAGACTGTCCAGTTTATACTGGTCCCACCTCCCCCAGAACTGGTTCCAATGTCCCAGGAATTTGAATCCCTCCCTTCTGCACCACTCCTCAAACCATGTATTCATCTGAGCTATCCTGCGATTCTTACTTTGACTAGCACGTGGCACTGATAGCAATTCTTAGATTACTACCTTTGAGGTTCTACTTTTTAATTTAACTCCTAGCTCCTAAATTCATCTTGTCGGATCTCATCCCGTTTTGTACGTATATCGGTGGTACCTATATGCACCACGACAACTTGCTGTTCACCCTCCCGCTCCAAAATGTCTTGCAACCGCTCCGAGACATCTCAAATAAAGCAATGTGACCGAGTACTGTAGACTTGAATAAGTGTGATCTTAGTCTCTTTATTCTAACTCCAGAGTCTGGCACAGCATGGGCGGCCTACTTATATGCAGTGCTCTCAAGGGATGCTGGGATCCCTTGGGACTCCAACAGATGCGCACTCTGGTGGCGGTAGAATGCTAGTTATAAGCTGTTGCATACATAACATCACTCGCCCGGAAAGTCAATAGTACACTTATTTACAGGGTGAGATGATCTGGGGCTTTCTGCTCTCTAGTCGATCATCTCAGTAGAAACACAGGTGCAGGTGAGTTGGTTGGGCCTTCGCTGGGCTGCTGCACAGCTGGCCTTGCTGGGCTGCTGGGGATAATGAGTTCAGCTTTGTGGTCAACCATGATGTCGATTGCCACTTGTGTGTGTATCAGAGTTGAAGTTGGTGGTGTCCTCTTCAGGTTGCTCATGGCTGTCTGTGAATCGCAGTTTGGTTTGGTCCAAATGCTTTCTGCAAGTTAGTCCATTTGCAAGTTTGACCTCAAACACCGCACTCCCTTCTTTAGCTACGACAGTGCCAGCTAGCCATTTGGGACCATGTCCATAGTTGAGTACAAATACAGGGTCATTGACTTCAATATCGCGTGACATATTTGCGCCATCATGATGCATGCTTTGTTGATGCCGTCTGCCCTCGATAGGATCATGGAGATCAGGGTGGACTAGAGAGGGCCTTGTTTTGAGTGCCCTTTTCTTGAGCAGTTCGGCTGGGGAACCCCGGTGAGCGAATAGGGTCTTGTACGATAACTGAGCAGGACTCGGGACAGGCAGGTCTACAGGGAGCCTTCCGACACGCATTTCAAGCTTTGCTTGATGGTTTGGACTACCGTTCTGCCTGGCCATTAGATGCGGGCTTGAACGAGGCAGATGTGATGTGCTTGATCCCATTACAGGTCATGAATTCCTTGAATTCAACACTGGTGAAGCACGGCCCATTGTCACTGACAAGGACATCAGGCAGGCTGTGCGTGGCAAACATGGCTCGTAGGTTTTCGATGGTGGCAGTGGACGTGCTTACAGACATTATTACACCTCAATCCATTTTGAATAAGCATCCACAACAACCAAAAACATTTTGCCTAGAAACGGGCCAGCGAAGTCAACGTGGATCCTAGACCACAGTTTGGAGGGCCATGACCACAAACTTAACGGTGCCTCCATGGGTGCATTGCTCAGTTAAGAGCAAGTGTTGCATTGGCACACACAAGACTCCAAATCTGAGTCGCTGTCGGGCCACCACACATGGATCTAGCTATAGCTTTCATCATTACTATGCCTGGGTGGGTACTGTGTCGGTCGCGTATGAACGTTTTCCTGCCTTTCTTAGGCAAAACCCTACAAAAGACAGTCCGCCAGTATGGACATTTCGTCTTTGCACCACTGGAACAGCTCGATCTCTTCATGCATCTCTGCTGGGATGCTGGACCAGCTCCAATGGAGGACACAGTTTTTTTTACAAGGGACAGTAAAGGATCCTGGCTGGCCCAGAGCATCAGCGCAGTTCTCTGTGCCTGGCCTGTGGCGAATTACATAGTTATATACAGACAGCGTGAGCGTCAATTTTTGCATGCGAGCAGAGGCATTGGTATTAATAGCTTTGCTCTCTGAGAATAGCGATATGAGCGGCTTATGGTCAGTTTCTAACTCGAACTTAAGCCCAAACACATACTGGTGCATTTTTGTCACCCCATAAACGCATGCCAGAGCTTCTTTTTCAATCATTCTGTATGCCCGCCCGGCCTTGGACAAAATCCTGCAAGCATAACGGTTGCAATGTTCCCCATTTGTCTGCTTGTTATAACGCACACCGACCCCGTGCGAAGACACATCACAAGCTAGCACTAAACATTTATATGGGTCATACAGAACAAGCAGTTTGTTGGAACATAACAGATTTGTGGCTTTCTTAAAAGCAGTCTCTTGTGATATCCCCCACACTCAGTCATCTCCATTGCATACCAACATATGCAGAGATTCTAGCAAGATGCTTAACCCGGGTAGGAAATTACCAAAATAATTGAGGAGTCCCAGGAACGACCGCAGCTCCATCACATTCTGTGGTCTCAGCGCGTTCTTGATGGCCTCCGTCTTGGCGTCGCTGGGTCTGATTCCGTCTACCGCGATTCTTCTCCCTAAGAACTCGACCTCTAGTGCCAGGAAAACACATTTCGAGCATTTCTTACGAGTCCCACACAATCTAGCCGACTTAGAACCTCTTCCAGGTTCTGCAAGTGTTCGATGGTGTCCCGACGTGTGATCAATATGTCGTCCTGGAAAACCACGGTGCGCGAAGCCGACTTTAGCAGACTCTCCATGTTCCTTTGAAAAATAACTGCGGCCGAACGATTCCCAAACGGGCATCTATTGTAGATGAACAGACCTTTGTGTGTGTGTTGATGCAGGTGAGGCCTTTCGAAGATTCTGTCAGTTCCTGCGTCATGTAGGCCGAGGTCAGGTCCAACTTGGTGAACATCTTCCCTCCTGCCAACGTAGCAAATAGGTCGTCTGCCTTGGTTAGCGAGCACTGGTGCACATTCAAAGGCCGAAGATGCATGTTGCGGTGGATCGAGTGACTGTCCGATCTTGGTGATGGTTGGTGTGAGTTTCCCATCTACAAATCTTTTCATTTGGTACAATTTTGTATTAGTAACTCCAATATGAGAATGTTGCCCTTTTTAAGAAAAACGGTTAATCGTTACTTTATAGTCCCCACAAATTCTGGCCGTGCCAATCGGACTGGCCCACTCGTTGAACTCAACCAGCACGATGATGCCTTCTCGTTGCAGCCTGTCCAGCTCGATCTCCACTTTCTCGCGCATCATGTATGGCACTGCACGTGCCTTGTGATGGATGGGTCGTGTACCGGGAACCAAGTGGCTCTGCACCTTCGCCCCATAGAAATTTCCGATGCCTGGCTCAACGACGACGGGACCTTGCTCAAAACCTGGGCACATGAGGTGTCATCGACGGACGAAAGCGCTCGGATGTCGTCTCAGTTCCAGCGGATTTTTCCCAGCCAGCTTCTGCCGAACAGTGTGGGGCCATCTCCTGGTACAATCCATAGTGGTAGTTCGTGCACCGCTCCATCATAGGAGACTTTTACTGCTGCACTGCCAGCTCTTTAGTGTAAGCTCTCAGCTTGGCATGAATAGGGCCCAGATTGGTCCTTTGTGCCTTGCTGCACCACAGCCTCTCAAAGGCCTTTTTGCTCATGATAAACTGACTCGCATCCTTGTCCAATTCCATGGATACTGGAATTCCGTTCAGTTCAACTTTTAACATGATCGGTGGACATTTTGTGGTGAAGGTGTGTACCCCGTACACTTCTGCCTCCTCGGTTCGGGTCTCTAGTTCAGTTTGATCCGCCATGGATCGGTCTTCCTCTGCAACGTGGTGCTTTGCAGGGTTTTCAGCTCGTCTGCACATTCGCTGGAGGTGTCCCATTGTTCCACAGCCTTTGCAGGCATAGTGTTTGAAGCAGCATTGATGGGCTCGATGATCACCTCCACAGTGTCAACAAGGTGTTAATTGCCTCGCATTCACACTTGATGGCGGACTCTGGGTCATCTAAAGTCGTGCAGCTGCAGGCGTGTACATTCTGCCATATGCATTCCTAACCTGAAAACAACGTTACTTGTCGATGCATCTTTATGCTGCGAAATTTGTTTGGTGTTATCGCTGGTGGACATAAATGCCTGGGCTATCGTTATGGCTTTGCACAGGTTCGGTGTTTCAACAGTCAATAGTTTGCAAAGGATTACCTCATGGCCAATGCCAAGCACAAAAAAGTCTCTTAGCATTTGCTCCAGGAATCCACTGAATTCGCAATGTCTGCAAGGCGCCTTAGTTCGGCGACGTAGCTCGCCACTTCCTGGCCTTCAGACCGTTGACATATATAAAATCGATACCTTGCCATCAGAACGCTCTCCTTTGGATTTAGGTGCTCCCGGACCAGCGTACACAGTTCTTCATACGATTTGGTTGTTGGTTTCACCGGAGCAAGAAGATTCTTCATGGGGCCATAGCTTGTTGCCCCGCAGACGGTGAGGAGGATCGCCCTTGTTTGGCAGAGTTCTCATTCCCCTCCAGCTCATTGGCCACGAAGTATTGGTCAAATCGCTCCAAAAAGGCTTCCCAATCGTCACCTTCTGAGAATTTCTCCAGGATACCAACAGTTCTCTCCATTTTTGTGTGATGGTTCGTGATCTATTACTCGTCGCCAGTTGTTATGTCTCAAATAAAGCAATGTGACTGAGTACTCTAGACTTGAGTAAGTGTGACCTTTGTCTCTTTATTCTGACTCCAGAGTCCTGGCACAGCATGGGCGGCCTGCTTATATGCAATGCTCCCAAGGGATGCTGGTGGCGGTAGAATGTTGGTTACAAGGTGTTGCATACATAACACCATAGCCCTCTGGGCTACAGAATTCCAAAGATTCACAACCCTCTGAGTGAAGAATTTTCGCCTTGTTTCAATTGTAAATGGTGACCCCTTATTCTGAGACTGTGACCCCTAGTCTAGATTTCCCAGCCAGGGGAAACATCCTTCCAGCATCGACCCTGTCAGCCCCTGAGGAATTTTATACATCTCAATTAGATCATTTCTCATACTGCTAAACTCGAGGGAATATAGGCCTAGTCTACTCAATCTCTCCTAAGAGGACAATCCCCTCATCCCAGGAATCCTTCTAAGACAAGCATATCCATCCTTAGGTAAGGAGACCAAAAAGTGTATACAGTACTTCAGGTGTGGTTTCACCAAAGTCCTATATAATTGCAATAAGACTTCTTTGCGGATGACACTAAGTTGGGTGGCAGTGTGAGCTGCGAGGAGGATGCTGTGAGGCTGCAGAGCGACTTGGATAGGTTAGGTGAGTGGGCAAATGCATGGCAGATGAAGTATAATGTGGATAAATGTGAGGTTATCCACTTTGGTGGTAAAAACAGAGAGACAGACTATTATCTGAATGGTGACAGATTAGGAAAAGGGGAGGTGCAAAGAGACCTGGGTGTCATGGTACATCAGTCATTGAAGGTTGGCATGCAGGTGCAGTAGGCGGTTAAGAAAGCAAATGGCATGTTGGCCTTCATAGCAAGGGGATTTGAGTACAGGGGCAGGGAGGTGTTGCTACAGTTGTACAGGGCATTGGTGAGGCCACACCTGGAGTATTGTGTATAGTTTTGGTCTCCTAACCTGAGGAAGGACATTCTTGCTATTGAGGAAGTGCAGCGAAGGTTCACCAGACTGATTCCCGGGATGGCGGGACTGACCTATCAAGAAAGACTGGATCAACTGGGCTTGTATTCACTGGAGTTCAGAAGAATGAGAGGGGACCTCATAGAAACATTTAAAATTCTGACGGGGTTAGACAGGTTAGATGCAGGAAGAATGTTCCCAATGTTGGGGAAGTCCAGAACCAGAGGTCACAGTCTAAGGATAAGGGGTAAGCCATTTAGGACCGAGATGCGGAGGAACTTCTTCACCCAGAGAGTGGTGAACCTGTGGAATTCTCTTCCACAGAAAGTTGTTGAGGCCAATTCACTAAATATATTCAAAAAGGAGTTAGATGAGGTCCTTACTACTAGGGGGATCAAGGGGTATGGCGAGAAAGCAGGAATGGGGTACTGAAGTTACATGTTCAGCCATGAACTCATTGAATGGCGGTGCAGGCTAGAAGGGCCGAATAGCCTACTCCTGCACCTATTTTCTATGTTTCTATGTTTCTATGTTTACTCTTATACTCCAATCCTTTTGCAATAAAGGCCAACCTACCATTTGTTTTCCTAATTTCTTGCTATACCTGCATGTTAACTTTCTGTGATGTGTATACAAGAACACCCAGGTCCCTCTGAATACCAACATTTCCCAATCTTGCACCATTTAAAAAATATTCTGCTTTTCTATTTTTCTGACCACATTTCTCTACATTATTTTCCATCTGCCATATTCTTGCCCACTCACTTAATTTGTCTCTATCCCTTGGCAGCCCCATTGCGACCTCCTTACAACTTACTTTCCCATTTAGCTATATATTGTCAGCAAACTTGGATACATTACACTCAGTCACCTTATCTAAGTCATTAATATAGATTGTAAATAGCTGAGGGCCAAGCACTGATCCTTGTGCTACCCCACTAGTTACAGCCTGCTGTAATATATATAGCTCCACCCCGTGGACTGGTGTGGCACTGCAGCCAGTGCTGTTTACAACAATAAACAGTTCAGGTCACCTGACAGAGCTTTCTGAAGTTATCAGCCATCTTGCAGCCTGTGTATTTGTGATGTCGTATGAAAACATAACAATGGCGACGAGAATGGGATAATCAGATAACAAAGCTGAAATTTATGTTGGTGGATGATTCAGCCATCTGTCAGAGAGACTTTGAGAGCTTCTCTGTTTTGGTTAACAGCTTAAAATCCAAAGTAAATTACAAGCACACTTGGCTGAACTGCCAGAGTCCAGATGGCCGTGCCTATGGGAATAATAGGGCACTTGGGGCGTTTCAACGTGATTGTGAAAATATCAAAACGTATGTGGAACAGCTAGAAATGTTTTTCACTGCAAATAGTATCAGCGAAGTCCCAGATGATGAAAACCATAACTGGGTGGTATTGGAAAGAAAACGGGCTATTTTCTCAACTGAGGCAGGGCCTGAGGTATATGAAACACTGAAAAATTTGCAAGTGCCTGTCAAGCCAAAGGACACATCACTTAAACAGATGTTAGAACAGCACTACAGTCCTGAGCCCCTGGAAATTGCTGAAAATTATAGTTTTGGAATACGAGATCAGTTAACTGATGAAAGTATCAGTGAGTACATTGTAGCATTAAAAAAGCTATCTATTCACTGTAATTTTGGAAACTTTCAGGACCGAGCACTGTGTGACCACTTTGTTTGTGGGATAAAAAATGATGCAATCAGAAGAAAGTTATTGACAACTCCTAACTTGACTTTTGAGTTAGCTTGCCGGACAGCAATGTCAATGGGCATGGCCAACCAATATTCCTGAGAATTTCGTACCATTTCCAGTCGTCAGACAACCAAGGTAAATCACCTGCAGTTTAAAATTAAAAAGCAGTTGGGCCTCAAGGTCTCAGCAGCTAGCCACGGTAACAGAGCATTGAAATCATGCTATCAGTGCCTGGGACAACACATTGCTCAACGTTGCCCATATGTGAAGGCAGAGTGTTTCTTCTGCAGGAAAATTGGGCATGCCCACTGAAGAGTAAACTAACTTTCAAAGGTATAAGTAGAAATCCCCAAAGACTACATAGCATAGAAAAAAAACAACAGGACGAGGATGTTTTAGAGCAACACATCATCGGGAGCACGAGGGTAATTAACAGCGATTCGAAAAGTATCATCATCCACGTAGATGTTGCAGGAACCAAGATACCCATGGAAATCGACACTGGTGCATCAATGAGTGTAGTACCCGGAATCGCTGTACCTCGACAAATTGCGTGATTTCCCATAGGAGAAATCCAAGATAGAGCTGCGAGGCTAGTGGGGAGAGAACATTCCTGTGGTAGGTCGTCTAACTGTACCGGTGAAATACAAGGATCAATTTCAGAGCTTGCCTCTATTAGTAGTGGCAGGAGACAAGCCTGCCTTACTAGGAAGAAATTGGTTGGGATCACTGAAGCTGGATTGGAGTGAGATTTTTCATGTTGAAACAAGATTTGCATCAAAGGGTGATGTCATCAAGAAGTATCCGAAGGTGTTCTGCGAAACAGGCAGTCTGACCCAAGGCTTCAAGGCTAGTATCAGGTACAGAAGGACGCTAGACCAGTTTACTGCAAGCCACATCCCATACCATATGCACTCAAGGAGAAAGTTGAGCAAGAACTCAAAAGACTGAAGAGTGAGAACATTATTTCGAAGATAGATCTATGTAATTGGACTACACCCATTGTTGTTGTACCTAACTCCGATGGTAAGGTAAGGTTGTGTGGTGATTATAAAGTAACCATAAACCACGTTCTATAGGGTAATCTCCCCAATACATTGCCAAATGTAGAAGATTTGTTCACAACACTGACAAGTGGTCAGAACTTCTCAAAGTTGGATCTTACAAATGCCTACTTACAGCTTGAACTAGATGAGGAGTCCAAGTCATGCTCGACTATAAATACTCATCTAGGCCTATATCAATTTAATAGGCTACCGTTTGGAGTGTCTTCCGCCCCCGCCATATTTCAAGGGGTGATGAACCAGATTTTACAAGGTATTGAAGTGGTAGTATGTTATTTAGGTGACATACAAATTTCAGCACCAAACAGGCAAATTCATAATAACATATTGAATGAAGTCCTCAAATGGCTAGAGAAGCACAAATTACGAGTGACTGCTCGCAAGTGTGAGTTATTTCAAAACACCGTGGAGTACTTAGGGTACAGAGTAGACAAAGGTGGTTTACATCCAACCAAGGGAAAGCTGGATGCAATCAGAAATGCACCCACTCCCAAGAATGTCACTGAACTTCGATTATTTTTGGGTCTTTTGAACTATTATGAGAAGTTCCTACCAAATTTGACTACAGTGTTACGTCCACTGAATGAACTATTGAAAAAACAGGTCCATTAGAAGTGGTCAGAAGAATGCGACACAGCATTCAAGGAGTGTAAAAGCGAATTGGTAGAGAGCACCATGTTAGTTCACTATGATGTATCTAAGGAGATCAAGCTAGCATGTGATGCCTCTCTTTATGGAGTTGGGGCAGTGATATCTCATGTACTACATAATGGGGAGGAGAGACCAATTGCTTTTGCTTCACGCACTCTCAGTACCAGTGAGCGTAATAATGCACAAATTGAAAGGAAAGCTTTGGCATTAATTTTTGGGGTCAAGAAGTTCCACAAATACTTGTATGGTTGTAAGTTTACCATAATTACGGACCATAAGCCCCTGACAGCAATCCTCCATCCAAAGTCCCCAGTTCCAACATTAGCTGAGATGGGCTTTGATTTTGTCAGCATATACATATGAATTTGAATACAGACGATCAGCTGCTGATGCTATGTTTAGATTGCCTTCCCCATCAAAGTTACACCTGATGATTGATGAACATTGATGAACTGCCAGTCACAGCTGAAGAGATTGGTAGAGCAACCAAATGTGACCCAGTTATATCAAAGGTGTATGATTACATCGCAAATGGCTAGCCGAACCAGGTAACAGACAAAGATATTCATCCATTCTTCATTCGTAGGAGTGAATTATCAGTCGATAAAGATTGCACCATGTGGGGTGCAAGAGTGGTTATACCAAATAAATTTAGGTCCAAATTATTTGGAGATCTTCATGACCAGCACCTAGGAATGTGCTTGACCAAGAGTTTTGCACGCAGTTATTTATCGTGGCCAGGTCTAGATAAAGATATTGAGTACATCGTCAGTCACTATATGATATGTCAATCGGTAAGCAAGAAACCACCATCAGGCCCATTACAGCCATGGAAATGGCCCCCCCAGGGTGTGGCAAAGGTTACATATTGATTTTGCTGAGCTAGAAGGACAACAATTGTTCGATGTGATTGATAGCCATTCGAAGTGGGTTGAGGTGTTTCCAATGCGGAAAATAACAACAAGTAAAACATTAGACATTTTCCAAAAATTGTTTTCTTCATTTGGCCTCCCTGAAGAAATTGTTTCTGATAATGGACCACAATTTTGTTCAGAAGAATTTGCACAGTTCACGAGCAAAAATGGTGTGAAACATACCAAGGTTCCTCCGTACCACCCTGCTTCAAATGTGCAGCAGAGCGTACAGTACAAATTGTAAAACGTGCCCTCATCAAACAGATGTTGGATTCAATTCCAAAGAAACGACAGTTGTCATTGGACCACAAATTGGCTAATTTTCTAATTAAGTATCGTATTACTCCTCATTCAACTACTGGTAGAACACCGGCAGAGTTATTTCTCAAACGACAGCCATGAACAAAAAACAAACTTGGCACAATCCATCGAAGAGAAACAATTAAAACAGAAAGAGATCATGATAGAAGTAGAGTAAAAGAGAGAAGTGTGAAATTAAATCAGAAGGTGAGAGTGAAGAACCATCACCATAATGTTGGAATTATGCTGGAGTATAATGTTGGAAAGTGTGAGGTCATGCACTTTGGCAGATAAAATCAAAGAGCAAGTTATTATTTAAATAGAGAAAGATTGCAAAGTGCTGCAGTGCAGCGTGACCTAGGGGTACTTGTGCATGAAACACAAAAGGATAGTATGCAGGTATAGCAAGTGATCAGGAAGGCCAATGGAATCTTGGCCTTTATTGCAAAGGGGCTGGAGTATAAAAGCAGGGAAGTCTTGCTACAGTTGTACAGGGTATTGGTGAGGCCACACCTGGAATACTGCGTGCAGTTTTGGTTTCCATATATACGAAAGGATATACTTGCTTTGGAGGCAGTTCAGAGAAGGTTCACAAGGTTGATTCCAGAGAGGGGGTTGACTTATAGGAAAGGTTGAGTAGGTTGGGCCTCTACTCATTGGAATTCAGAAAAATGAGATATGATCTTATCGAAACGTATAAGATTATGAGAGGGCTTGACAAGGTGAATGCAGAGAGGATGTACTGATAGGGGAGACTAGAACTAGAGGGCGTAATCTTAGAATAAGGGGCCGCCCATTTAAAACTGAGATGAGGAGAAATGTATTTTCTCAGAGGGTTGTAAATCTGTGGAATTTGCTGTCTCACAGAGCTGTGGAAGCTGGGACATTGAATAAATTTAAGACAGAAATAGACAGTTTCTTAAACAATAAGGGAATAAGGGGTTATGGAGAGCAGGCAGGGAAGTGGACCTGAGTCCATGATCGGAGCAGGCTCGAGGGGCCGTATGGCTTTCTCCTGCTCCTATTTCTTATGTTCTTATAAATGGTTAAAGTGGTTATTATTGTGTATCTAGGCACTCTGTTAATGACTCCACGAGGCAGGGGTATGGCACTTGAACTGTACAGACTGTAGTCCTTTATTGCAACTCCTAGAGTGAGGACACCAAGGGGTGAGCTCCCTTTTATACTGGGTTATCTGCAGTGTACAGGTGACCCTTAGGTCTCCAGCAGCAGCACCCTCTGGTGTAAAGGTAAGGTATATACAGGGTGAAGGTACATTCAGGTCTAGTGTTACAGTGCATCAGTACATCATTGGCATGCATACATAACAACACTCCCCCCTAAGCCTTTCCCAAGTCCTTATTGCCATGAAATGAGGAGGTGATCAGTAGTGGGATGTGGGAGGTTGTGGTGAGGGTTGTGTGGGTGCCAGGTGTGATCCCTGTGCTTGAGGCTGCCCTCATTTATTCCCCGCCCCCCTCACACATAGACCATGTGGGTGTCACTGTTGGAGGATTCCTCAGTGGTGGAGCCAGTGCAATAGGTAAGATACATACACTGTAGGATGGGTAAGTGGTGGCATTTGGTGGTGGGCAGGGCCACAGGACTGTGTGGGGTCGTTGTCCTCCATTGGTGGTGGAAGTCTGGTCATCCCAAGGTCCGCCAGGAAAGCTGGAGGGTACTGGCCTCTCGCTCCCGGTGCTGGCCCTGGTGGCCAGGGGGTGTAGGGCTGATCTGGGGCAGATTGCCAGTGGTGGTGGCTGTGCTGCCCATTGACCGCTGTCCTTGCAGTGGGTCTGCTCCCATTGGGCCTTTCCTGGGGCATCATATTTGTTCCAAAAGCCCAGTCTACATGGTCAGGTAGCCCGCTGGACCTGGGGGTCTCCCACGGGGGGATTCCTCTGGCATTTACATTGTACCTGTAGAACCCAGTGTATTTTAACATGCATGACACATTGGCTCTGATCACAAATAGTCGATTCTACACTATTATCTCTCTTCATATTATCACATTTAGCACTTACAACACTTTCTTGTATATCGGTGTCTCCATACAGGGTTACATTTATCATATTACAATTTCTAGCATCATCATTTAACGGTACCAACTTGTTGCTAACATCACTTTCACAAACATTCATTAAATTTTTTTCATTAGTTAATCCGGCATCATAATTTAACCTTACATTTGCATACCTGCATTCGCTTACTGCACTTTTAACTTTAATGTCCTTGGCATCGCTGTGCCTAGAGTGAAACTGTCCCTTTAATTTCCTTGAGTTGCCGGTCTCCTTTAAGGGGGCCTTCCAATTTGGTTCGCCACTCAGTGCCATGTGTCGCTCCTCCAACGCTGCCCCTCGTGGTCTGGTCGCGGCCATTTTGATTCTAGGTTCTTCGCCTCGTGGTGCGGCCACCATCTTCTCACTCTCCTCGAGGTAGGCTGTGGTGATCTTTTTCTTCCCAGGTTCGGCCACGGATGTCGGGAAACCATCTTTTTCACCGATCTTCTTCCCTCGGAGTCCTGCCACGGCCCGGAAGTTGAGGTCTGGATGTTCGGGTTGGGTGATCTCGCCACCGTGTTGTACAGTCGCCGCCGCACAGTCGAGCTGGATGGTAGGATTTCTAGCTACTGCGATGGATCCAAGTTCGGGGCTGCATGCGATGTCGATCACTGGGGCCCAGAGGCCGTCGTCTCTCCGACCGATTTGGACCTGCTTTAGCCAACTTCTTCCCAGCAACGTTGGACCATCGCCGGCAACGATCCACAAGGGGAGCTTATTAATCGTGCCGCCCTGGGAGACCTGGATGTTCACGCTGTCAACAACTGGGATGGTGCCTTTGGTGTAGGTGAGCAGTTTTGGTTATTCGGTGGGATTGTTCCAAAGTTTTTCAAAAATCATCTGGCTCATCAAAGACTGGCTCGTTCCTGTGTCGATCTCCATCGAAATTGGAATCCCGTTGATGTCCCCTTCCATCTTCCATGGGGAACTCTCGGTGGAGCAGGTATAAATTCCGTACTCTTCTTTCAGAGGTTGAGCAGCTTCATCTTCATCAGTGTCGGAGCCCAAGTGATCGGCCAACTCTTCAGCGATGTGGTGAGTAAAGCTTTTTCTGCACATTCTCTGAAGGTGACCTTTCGCGTTGCAGTCTTTGCAGGTATAGTATTTGTCGTGGCACTGGTAGGCCCCGTGGTTTCCTCCACAGTGCCAGCACGGGGCTAGTCGGTTGGCCCCATGTGGCGGACTCAGGATTGCGGGACTCAGGGCAGCATCTCTGCTTTTAAAAGTCGTCATTCTGTTCACAGCGCTCGTCGGTTTAGAGTCCTGGGTATGGTTCATCATTTGTTTGGAGTCGCAGACCGAAATCACTTTGATTGGCTTCTGCAGAGTGACTGTGATGTCCACAGAGAGCAGTTTATGGAGGAGGCCCTCGTGGCCAATTCCAATAACAAAACAATGTGGTGAGGTGGTCGCCAAAATTACACGGTGCAGCCAACCTTCTTAGATCTGCAGCATACTTAGCAATTTCTTGGCCTTCGGGCCGCCGGTGAGTGTAAAACCGGTGCCTGGCTGTGAGGATGCTCTCTTTGCGTTTCAGTTGCTCTTGTATTAAGGTTATGAGCTGCTCATAGCTCTTAGTTGTTGTCTTCACTGGGGCTAGCAGGTCCCTGACGAGGCAATGGATAGTGGGCCCACAATTGCTAAGCAGGATGGCCCTGCACTTGTTCGCCAGTGTGGCCGGTGAGTCCCCATCCAGGTCGTTGGTGATGAAGAAGTGTTCTAACCTTTCCATGAAGGCGTCCCAATCTTCCTCATCGGTGAATTGTTGGAAGTTGCTGAGATTAGACATGTGCGTGGAATTCGTAACCTCGTCGCCAGTTATTGTGTATGTCGGAACTCTGTTAATGACTCCACGAGGCAGGGATATGGCACTTGAACTGTACAGACTGTAGTCCTTTATTGCAGCTCCTAGAGTGAGGACACCAAGGGGTGAGCTCCCTTTTATACTGGGTTACCTGCAGTGTACAGGTGACCCTGAGGTCTCCAGCAGCAGCACCCTCTGGTGTACAGGTAAGGTATATACAGGATGAAGGTACATTCAGGTCTAGTGTTACAGTGCATCAGTACATCATTGGCATGCATACATAACAGCTATCAGGAAGAGTGGTGAAGATATGTGGTCCTCGCACATATTTGGTCAAGATGTTTGATCATGGACAGGTTAGGTTTGTTCACATTGATCATATTTTACCAACAGATGTGGAAGGAGTTGAAGGCTGGAATGATTGAATTATTTCTGATTCATCAGATAATTTTGATACAAGTAAAGTACCAGTAGCAAATCCTACTGGAAACAAATCCAAGAGAAAGTCAGAATTTAAGTCTGAGTCTGAGTCAGAGTCAGTCTGAAGTTAGAGAGAGTTCAAATGGAAATTAAGGGTATCCCTTGGAGGAAAACTTTCCTCAGGATCAGCCTAGAATGAGTCTAAGTTTGACATCATGTTTGGAAGATTCTGTTCGAGAGCGAAGGTATCCTCTTCGAAACAGAAAAGAAGTGGTTAAGCTTGATTTGTAAATGTGGCAAAATAAGTCCATATCTTTTGTTATGTATAACCATGCAAGTTATGTATGATGATTGTTTGTTATAATTACTTCTTCATTAAGGAGGGAGAAGTGTAATATATATAGCTCCACCCTGTGACTACTGTGGCATTGCAGCCATTGCTGTTTACAACAATAAATAGTTCAGGTCAGCTGACAGGGCTTCCTGCAGTTATCAGACATCTTTGTGTGTTTGTGATATTGTACTGAAAACATAATGCCTGCCAACCTGAAATGATCCGTTTATTCCTAAGCTTTGTTTTCTGTCTGTTAACCATTCCTCAATCCATACTGATATATTACCCCCAATCGCCTGAGCCCTAATTTTGTACAATAATCTCTTATGTGGCACCTTATTCCTACTTTATAACAGCGACTGCATTCCAAAATGACTTCACTGTAAAGTGCTTTTAGACGTCTGGTGGTCATGAAAGGCCCTATATAAATGCAAGTCTTTCTTTATTTTACTTATTGAATGCTTTTTGAAAATCCAAATATACTACATCCACTGGTTTCCCCTTACCTGCCCTGTTGTTAACGGATCACCCAGTAGCCATCCTCTGGTAAGTTGTGGTGACACAGCGCACTGCTGCAGAATGAAAGCATCATGACTGCTGCCTGGATGCCGAGCATTCACCTGCATGATTCGCTGAGTATGGTTGCACACCAGCTGGACATTGAGGGTTGTGGTACATCTCAGATTTTATATCCATCACCCGCACAGCAACATGCCTGCAGTCTGCACCATGGGAAAGCCTACAATCCTTGCAAAGCCACATGCTCGCTCCGCCTGCTGTTCTCTGGCCACAGGTGAAATGTATTCAGCTCTCTTGGTCACAATCTTTCAATCTTTATTGGAAACAAAAGTAGTGACTGAAGGGTTGCTGATGTTATACCACTATTCAAGAAAGGAAAGAGGGATAAACCAGGAAACTACAGGCCAGTCAGCCTAACATTGGTGGTGGGGAAGTTATTGGAAACCATTATCAGGGACAAAATAAACTTTCATTTGGAAAGGCATGGGTTAACCAAGGTGAGCCAGCGTGGATTTTTTTTAAAGGTAAGTCATGTCTGACTAACTTGATTGAATTCTTTGACGAGGTAACAGAGAAGATTGATCAAGGTAGTGCAGTAGCTGTTGTATATATGGACTTCCTAAAGGCATTTGACAAAGTGCCACATAGAAGGCTTATTAAGAAAATGGAAGTTGATGGAATTAAGGAGACAGTGGCGGGAAGCAAATGGTGGTGGTGCATGGATGTTTTTCAGACTGGGAAGTGGTTGGCAGTTGTGTTCCCCAAGGGTCAGTTTTGGGTCCATTACTTTTGCAATTTTTATAAACAACCTAGAATCGGGTGTAGGCAGCAGCATTATAAAGTTTGCAGATGATACTAAACTTGGCAAAGTAGTAGATCATGATGACGTTAGTTATAGGCGTCAGGCTGACAGGATGGTGAAATGGGCAGATGCATAGCAAATGGAGTTCAATGCAGAAAAGTGTGAAGTGATGCACTTCGGGAAAACTATTATGAGCCGCGATTTCCTCTAGCTGGGCAGGTCTGTGGCGGGTGAGGTTGGTGGCGGGACGTGAGCATTGCTGCTTTCATCCCACTACAAGAAAATACTTTTTCATAATGGGGCTTGTTAAGCCTAGCCAGTGCATTACCCAGCCCAATTAAAAGGTGTGGGTCTGGTGACATCAGCGCTGACGCGTTTGGTATCTGTATATTTAAAGGGGCCTTACCAATTTGATTTCATTTCTCCTTTAGGATTGTTGAACCTACTGTGAATGCTTGTTTGGCTCTAACACAAGTTCACAGAGGCAGAGGGCTGCTCCACGATTCTGCGGTGATTCCCTCCATGTACTTGTGGAGGGAGTTCGAGCACATAGGAAGGTTCTCTTCCCTACCAGTGGCCACAAGAGACCTTCCCAGGAGACCAAGGCAGCCTGGCTACAGAAAGCGGAGGAGAACACAAGCCGGTCTGTTGTCATGAGGATCTGGGTGCAGTGCTGCAAGCATTTCAATGATCTAAGATAGGGAAAAGTGAGTATAAAGCCACATTCACCTTCATGCTGCTGTGCCTTTCATCACTATGTCCCCAACCCTAATCCTGCATATTCTTATTCACACCAACATCCCTTGCACCTTCACCCATCTACATTATCACATCCTCAAGTTACTAACCACCCCTTACACTCACCCTCAACCTAATGCCAACTTAACAACACACAAGGAGGCCACTTGGTATTACCACCCCACTCCATCATAATTTCCCTCTACAGATCTAACCCATCCATTCTTTATACTCATTCCATCACTCTCACTCAACCTTCTCTTCTTTCCCTCCTTGCAAGAAAAGAGAGCCCACGATAAGAGAGAGAGAGGAAGAGAACAGTACAAGGCCCTCAATCCCTAGCAATCCTCACCAGTACAGAGGAGGCTACCCTGGAGATTACTGAAGCAGATGACCAGCCAGAAGTGGGGGATGGAGAGAGGGGCTCATCGGAACAACCTGGTAACAATAAGTTTCCATACAGCTACAAGGCATTTATCAGTCACTTATATAGGGACTGATGTCAAGACATACTGAATGCTCATCATGTGCATAATGGTATCTACATATTATATATCTAACTGATCTCTTTATTCTCCGAGAAGTCCATCAAGAGCCCCCCCACCATTGTCCAGGAGAAAGAGCGAGAGCATTTCTCTGAGGGCGCAGCGTCACTGGAGATAAGGCAGGCCAGGACCAGTAGAGATATACACATCTGTCGGACATAGACTAGTGTTGTCAACTGATGTCTCACATGGCACAGGTGAGCAAGAGCAGATGGTGGAGACAGGGTCAGCAGTGGAGACTCCTCTTCAGAGACGACAGGAGTCGCTTAGCTCTGCTCAGCTGCATGCAGACGATGAGCCTCGGGAGCCATCCAGGAAGAGGGTGATCCTGAAACTGCAGGAACAAGTTAAGGAGTCCTTGACAGGTTTTGTAAGCACGGCGAGTACGAGTGCTCAGATAATTGAGGAATCCTTCTCCAACATGAGCACCACCAAGGCACAGGCAATCGTGGCTGTAGGATAGGATGGCCACCTGCATGGAGGATCTAATGCACCAGTCGCACAAGCACATGGTCTCTACGTAAAATAGATGAGCATCTATGAAGGATAGAAACCAGAGGCTCATAGACAGCCTTTCTAGGAGGGATGTCAGTATAGACGTGAGTCCTCATGGCCCCACTGATGTGCAGCACGATGCTCTACAGCTACTTGCTAGCAGGGAAGTGCGTGTGGCTCATGAGAGGGATGATAGTGGGAGGGAACATGCAAGTGGGGGCTCCTCTTCAAGCGCTCACACCTCTCCCTCCTTGCCAATCCCTCGGTCAGAGCCTCAGATGTCTCCCCAGACAGTGATGGCTGAGTCTGCCCCTGCACAATTGCAGGAGGAGCAGACTTTGGCAGTGCCCTCACAGGCTCCGAAACCCAGAGGATGACCACCAAAGGTGTCTCAGCAGGTGCAGCAGGAAAGTATGGAGGTTGCCCCTACCTTTGCTGAAGCCACAGAGGTTACGTAGAAGCACACGGAAAAGAAAGATGCCACACAAGTAGAGTCACAAGAGTAATCACTTGGGTGTTTTGTTTAATGATATTGTAAAGTTTACGTTCAATTCATCTTTTGCATTAAATCATTTATTTTGAAAACTTTGTGAACCTTGACAAATTTGTGTACATAATTGGAAGTGGCAGAGTGAACGGTCAGGGCTACCTTAAGCTCCAGCAATGGTGGTAACTGTGAAAAGAATGGACTGGTCATTGAAGTGATGCTGTGGGGTGATGCCAACCTCACTAAGCATGTGCCAGCCACATGGCTGTGCTGTGTAAAGTTCATTCAATCTGGCCATGATGAGGTCATCCCCGGCTTCACAGGCAGCAATATGGTGGAAACTGGACTGCTGGCC
Source organism: Pristiophorus japonicus (assembly GCF_044704955.1). Lineage (NCBI taxonomy): Eukaryota > Metazoa > Chordata > Chondrichthyes > Pristiophoridae > Pristiophorus > Pristiophorus japonicus. Next base: position 80,400,627 of record NC_091990.1, read on the forward strand.
GCTCCAGGTCTTCCTCATCCCTGTCTTCCACCACATGCTCCTCCTCCTCCTCCGAAGATGACGAACAGGATGTGCGCTCTGCGCCTTGTTCCTCATGCAGCGCTAATGTTCGCTGCTGCGCTATGTTGTGCAGGGCGCAGCAAACCATGATGAATCTGGAAACCCTGACTGGTGCATACTGAAGAGCTCCTCCAGATCTGTCCAGGTATCTGAAGCGCATTTTGAGTACCTTATTGTCTGCTTTATGACACATCTGGTGGAGATTATAATATTCCTCAGCTTCATTTCTTGACCTCCTCAAAGGTGTCATGAACCACCTCTTCAGTGGATAGCCCTTGTCTCCAAGCAGCCAGCCGGTAAGTCTGTTTGGAGGTGCGAAGAGCTGAGGGATGGCAGACTGGTGCAGGATGAAAGAGTCATGGCAGCTGCCAGGGAACTTGGCGCACACATGCATGATGGTCAGCCTATGGTTGCACATTGAGTGGAAGCCCTTGGGGTTGACAAAAACTGCTGGGTTATGATGGAGTGTCGTGATGGCCACATGTGTGCAGTCAATGATGCCCTGCACCTGTGGGAAGCCAGCCAGAGTGGCAAAGCCAAGCGCACGTTCAGTAACACTGGCTTCATCAGTGGAAAAGTTTATATAATTGGCAGACTTGTCAAAGAAGGCGTCGGTGACCTGTGTGATGCATCAGTGGGCGGTCGACTGAGATGCCGCAAATGTCTGCACCAGATCCCTGGAAGTAGCGTGAGGCTAAGAAGTTGAGGGCAATCGTGATTTTGACAGCTACTGGTCCACCCATTCTTCTAGGTTGCAGGTTTCAGTACATTGACCAACAACTTACTCTAGAATTATTTTATATAATTTTCTTGTTTTTTAAAAAAAATTGAGTTAACAACATTTATTCTCCTGTTCACAAAAATATGTTTCAACCTATCAAGCCATCACAACTGTATCACAAAAATGTGTAAAATAGTTTATATGAATTCATAAAATCTTTAAACCAAATGTTTCCTTACCATAACGTTTGTTAATTTCCATAATACTGCTATCTGTATCCAATTCACTGAAGTTTGTTCTTTTTTCTTTCAGCACATCTAAAAATACAAAAACAATTTATTCATCAATTAAAAATTTGTGCCTGTGCAGTATGTGTATAATCTGAATGATCTGTTTGCCTCAGCTTTTTTCTATCTCATTAATATACTTCCTTCAGGGATGGCTGGACTGTCATATGAGGAGAGACTGGATCAACTGAGCCTCTATTCACTGGAGTTTAGAAGGATGAGAGGGGATCTCATAGAAACGTATAAGATTCTGACGGGACTGCAGAAAAATGCAGGAAGAATATTCCCGATGTTGGGGAAGTCCAGAACCAGGGGACATAGTCTTAGGATAAGGGGTAGGCTATTTAGGACTGAGATGAGGAGAAACTTCTTCACACAGAGAGTTGTTAACCTGTGGAATTCCCTGCCGCAGATGCCAGTTCATTGAATATATTCAAGAAGGAGTTAGATATGGCTCTTACGGCTTGGGGGAATCAAGGGGTATGGAGAGAAAGCAGGAAAGGGGTACTGAGGGAATGATCAGCCATGATCTTATTGAATGGCGGTGCAGGCTCGAGGGGCCTAATGGCCTACTCCTGCACCTATTTTCTATGGTTCTATGTTTTATTGAGAGAGATGCTCATTAATGAGGTGCGTATAGCCCCAGTGAACAGAGATGGAAGTTTAGGTGAGGGAACATCAGGCTCAAAGATTTAATATATCTCATTGTTTGCTATGGGGTGACACTGGGACAAGGCCCCAGGCAGGTCAGAACTCCCTATAGCTCTCACTTCAAAATCGGGAATGAACGAGACCAGAATTGGAGAAATGCATAGTTCGCGGAAGGCTGGAGGAGATTACAGATAAGGAGGGGCTAAACCACGGAGGGATTTGAACACATGGGTGAGAATTTTAAATTTGAGGCATTGCTGGGCCAGGAGCTAATGCAGGTCAGCGACCACACAGGTGATGGATGAACGTGACTTGGTGCAAGTTAGAATTCAGGCAGCGGAGTTTTACATAAGGTCCAGTTTACAGAGGGTGGAAGATGGGATGCTGGCCCCGAAAGCATTGGAATAGTCAAGTCTGGAGATTAAAAAAAGCATGGATGAGGGTTTCAGCAGCAGATGGGCTAAGGCAGGTGATACGATGGTGGTGGAAGTAGCCAGTCTTGGTGATAGAGAGGAAATGGCTTTGGACACTCAGCTCAGGGTGGAACAGAACAGTAAGGATGAGAACCTTCTAGTTCAGCCTCAGACCGTGGCCAGAGAAAGAGATGGAGTCAGTGGTTAAAGAACCGAGTTTGTGGCAGGGGCCAAAGAAGTTGCTTCAGTCATCCAATATTTAATTGGAGGAAATTTATGCTAATCCAGTACTGAATGTCAGACAAGCACCAGGACAAATTAGAGGCAATAGAGGGGTTGAGATGGGAAGAGTGGGGTAGATCTGGGGATCGTCAGTATACATATGGAATCTGACGTGTTTTCAGATGATGTCACCAAGGGGCATCTTGTAGATGAGAAATAGGAGCCTAGGGGGCCTCCAGAGGTAATGGTGCAGGAGTGGGAAGAGAAGCCATTACAGTAGATTCTCTGGTTACCACTGTATAAATAAGAATCGAACCAGGCCAGGCTGGACAACAGAGGAGCAGCATTGGAGGAGGATGGTGTGGTCAAATGTGTCAAAGGCTGTGCACATGTTGATAAGGATGAGGAGGGGTAGTGCACCATGGTCATAGTCACATAGGATGCCATTTGTGACTTTGATTCGGGCTGTTTCAGTACTGTGGCATGGGTGGAAGCCTGAATGGAGACTGATACCTTACAACACAAAATATCAAGCTCAGTATCATCAAATAGACCGAAGGCTAGAAAAGCCTGAACTGAATTAACGAAGGCTCTGATGTTATTGATCTTTTAAGAGAAATCACACTGCGCAAGAACGAGGCATGTGAGTAAATAGCTCCTATTAAAGGTTCCAGAGACAACAGCAAGAAACAAAGCACTGGTTCAAATATTAATAGGTTTACTAATGATGTCCATGTAAGTGGGATGTATAAGGAATAAACAGATTTAATTATTTAAATAAAAACAGAAAATGCCAGAAATCTCAGCGGGTCAGTCAGCATCTGTGGAGAGAAATAGAGTTAACCCTTAAGGGTCATCGACCTGAAACGTTAACTCCATTTCTCTCCACAGATGCTGCCTGGCCCGCTGAGATTTCCAGCATTTTGTTTTTATTTCAGATTCCAGCATCCACAGTGTTGTGCTTTTGTATTCATTATTTAAATAACTGAGGTGACTGAGGTACAGTTTTCTCTCTTCTCGTATGTAAAGAATATATTATCACAAAGTGCTTGTTTTAAAATTTATTTTTGTAAGCAATGTCACAATAAATCCAAATTTAAGTGGTCATCTACTGACCTTAGCTGGAGTCTTCCTTCGTCCTTGACTGAAGTATGGCCTCTATATACAAAGTTAAAGGGGCCGAATTTGGTCGCCGCCCATTTCTCGGCAGCCCCCAGGCAGCACCTACCTTTTTGCCATCCACTGTCGCCGGGTCCCGTCGGGAGCCACTTTCAGCTCCGTTGAGTGGGCGGCAGTGGCAGGCAGCGGCACTCGCTGGGCGGGAGCGGGAGTGAGCAGTCGGTGTCATCAGTGTGCGGCAGTTGGAGGCCTCTCCATTCGAGGATCTTCGGAGGGCCTCCAAGGTGCATAGGCGAGACTTCATGATTTTTCTTTTTGTAATTTTTGTCTTCCAACGTATCGTTACTTCAGGGCCGTTTGAGGCTGATTGCTGTACTGCGCCTGCACATAAAGACACACCACTTTATTTCACCTGTGGGTGTGAGAGGGGAGAGAGAGTTGGCATTTGAGAGGAGAGAGTTGGAGGTTGTAGAGGAGAGAGTTGGAAGTTGGAGATGAGGAAGCACACCCGAACAGTCACGGAAGCATCTGCAAACCCTGAAGTGATGCCACATGAGTAAAGCTTACACCTGAAGGATGCAAAATTCACAAGAACCCCCCAAGTGTTTGGGATCATTCGAAAGGAAACTTAATTTAGGACTATGTACCGGAAAGTTTGAAATCCTAAAGTGCTTGTGGAAGAAACTATGAACTTTAATCGAATTTTGGATTTTAAAAGACAAATTTGAGCCTGTGGGCGGGCCTAAAGAACTAAGGAAGCCCACTTGATTATTGGAACTGTCTAGGTGTTGAGACTAAGTTAAATTGTCTGGAGGAATGGACATTCGAAAACCCTTCTCCATAGGAGACATTTACATTACAACAATAACTCAGAGATGGCTAGCCATCAAACCAAACTGAGATGAGCCATCTTCAACATGAATAAGAACAATGGGCCCACTACAGCCTGTATGCAAAAAACCAAGCACAAAAGGACACTGTGATTAACAAGCTAATATTTCCATCAAGAAATAGATTTAGAAGTGCAATCCACCTAAGACATATTAAGTTTTAACAAGCCTGCCAAAATATTACAAAGAAAAGTCAAGCCCGCCAAATTTAAACAAAGAATTCTGAACTGATTTGGCGCGAAGATTAGAACCACTCAAACCGTATAACTGGCCCCCTGTTTCAACAGAGGGTATGACACACTTTGCCATATTATGCCTAGTACCATACTACGCTTATGTCATCAAGAAGGGAGAGAAACCAACGCGACAGTTGTAAACTAACTTCTCCAGCCTCGAAGTCCTGAAGGAAGGAAGATCACCATCGCGACAACAACCAACCACAGCCAACGTGGTCCCAACGAAAAACCACCGCGATCAACCAAACTCGAAACAAAACTCCAACGGGAAGAAACTGAAGATTCAAAAAGTTTCCACTCTACAATCTAAGACCTGACTACCAACAGGTGAAAACATTGCCTAAAGAGACTTTAAATCTATTTCTAATGAAGAAAACCGGGTACTTACCCCATAGATCCAAAACGCGCCTTACCGCATCAGCGGACTCAACCCAACTGAAGATTGTGCACTAAGAAGTCTTCTCCGACATTCGGAGTACAGCAAGCAGAACCTACAGAATTCAACGAACCCCGAAATCGCAAACTACCGCTAACTGACCAGAAAGGATTCGTAAGCATAGTCCCTGCCTGCCCTGGAGTCTAACCTAGCTAGAATTAGGTATTGGGAGGTGGGAGGTGTAATTTTACTGTACCCCCCCCCCTTTTAATGTGTAATGAATTGTTCTTTATTAGAGTGATTATAAGTTTTGACATTGTATTTTCTTGTATTTAATAAAGTCAAAGTTCTTTTGCACCAAACCAGTTGTCCTTTGCACTTTGCACAAATAAACCCAGAGTCTAGAACCCAAGGGAATGGGAGCGATTCGAACCGCTCAAGTAGGTCAGAGGTGAACCTGACCCCCGGGACCACCTCCTTACACACACCATTGCGTAATGTAAAGTCAATAGATGCCACACCCACTCATATCTGAACAATTATATCTGATAGATGATCTCTAAAAGTGTCACAGAAATGATGCTGGCCTAATGAAAATCATTGCAATGCAAATGTGTTGATGGTCATGAAATATGATGTCTGTGATGGTTTTGAGAGCGGTGGTGCTTTTGTTGTGCATATGCTGTGTGTAGCACTGGACTCACCTTGTGACCCTAGTACCCCCTTCTCCTCTAAGAACCTCATTTGTGTTTATCAGCTCAGCCAGCAACGCGGCCCCAGGCAAGACCAGAGGCCAGAAGGTGGGGGCACGGGGCCCGACTCTCCGGATGATTCTACATCTGCTGCTGAGGAGCTCCAATTCTCGCCCGTCAGTCCACTAGGTCTGTTCTCCACGGATGAGAGCGCGGACTTCAAGGAACCTGCATCGCCAGAAGCCATTCCACCCCAAGGCCATCTAGTGGTCCTCCGGTCATTCCCGCCTCCACTCTGGACAAATCTCGACTGTGGAGGCCCGAAAGGAACCGGATGCGTAGAAAGACAGTGCCGCGGTGACCTTGACCGACACTGATGTCCTGATGGCAGGCTGCATATCTGGCCCTCCTCCTCATTCTTGCACATCTTAAATTGGGGACATAATGATGTGCAACACACATTGAGCCATCTGCACTCTGCAGAATCTGCGTATTAATCGATGAAAGCTGAGAAATGGCTGGCTCCTTTGCATTGAAAGTATAATAGCGATTGATCAGAAGCAATGATTTCCTCACTAAAATACACCTAGAGCAACCCCCCCAATAGTCAAGAGTCTGAAAACATGAAAACAGGTCACTTCACCTGAGAAGAACTCCAGAGTCAATGCAAACTCTCCCAAAGTTGAAGCAGCCTTTTGAATTAAGCCACCTGTGATTTTTAAAATGGCAGCCACTACGCTGGGGTTAGTTTAGAACAGTTCCACTTTTTATGGGTGGTTTCTTGGGCAAGCGATATTGTGGGCAATGTGTGCGAGGTGGTGAAAATGACAGTGTGCGATCTCCTGGGTTAGTTTCGACGACAAAAAAAAGTGGGCGGGCGGTATTATTGAATTTCGTCGTTAATTCCGTGCGAAATATCGCCCATTCTGATGATTCCGCCCCAAAAAAGTGGGCGGGCGGTGTTATTTTTTCCCGGCATTAAGCACATGGGAAAAGTAACGCTCGGCGATAAGTTTCCGAAAAATGCCCGTCAATTTCCATTTTGTGGCTAAATGGGCGGTATATGGGCATAAGGGGGATGGAGTATAAAAGTAGGGAAGTCCTGCTACAACTGCACAGGGTATTGGTGAGGCCACATTTGGAGTACTGCATACAGTTTTGGTCTCCTTATTTAAGGAGGAATATACTTGCATTGGAGGCAGTTCAGAGAAGGTTCACTAGGTTGATACCTGAGATGAAGGGGTTGACTTATGAAGAAAGGTTGAGCAGGTTGGGCCTAAACACATTGGAGTTTAGAAGAATGAGAGGTGATCTTATTGAAACATATAAGATACTGAGGGAGCTCGACAGGGTAGATGCAGAGAGGTTGTTTTCCCTCGTGGGGGAATCTAGAACTCGGGGGCATAGTTTCAGAATAAGTGGTCGTTCATTTAGAACTGAGATGAGGAGGAATTTCTTCTCTCAGAAGGTCATAAATCTGTGGAATTTTCTGCTCCAGAGAGCTGTGGAGGCTGAGTCATTGAATATATTTAAGGTGCATTATTTAAGAGTCATTGAATATACTGGGAGAGCTATAAAAAGCAACAAACGTGCAATCTCTATCACCGAGAAGGACAAGGGCAGCAGGCGCCTGGGAACACTACAACCTCAAAGTTCCCCTCCCAGTCACTCACCATCCTGACTTGGAAATATATTGCCATTCCTTCATTGTTGCTGGGTCAAAATCTACCGAACTCTTAGGCAGTTCCTCTGAATTGAGGATGACTTGCTTCCACACCAATATGAGCTCTCAGGTGACCGATGAGACCAATGCGGGATCTACGGCCTCTGTCACAGGTGAGGCAGGTAGTGGTTGAAGGGACGGGTGGGTGGGTGGGGTGCTTGGGTTGTTGTGCGCTCCTTCCGCTGTTTGCACTTGGCTTTCGCGTGCTCCCGGCAAAGAGACTCGAGGTGTTCGGTGCCTTGCTGGATGCTTCTCCTTCACTTTGAGCGGTCTTGGGCCAGGGATGCCCAGGTGTCGGTGGGGATGTTGCACTTCTTCAAGGAGGCTTTGAGGGTGTCCTTGAAGCGTTTCCTCTGTCCACTGGGGCTCGCTTGCCATGTCGGAGCTCTGAGCAGAGCGCTTGTTTTTGGAGTCTAGTATCGGGCATGCGGATGATGTGGCCCATCCATTGGAGCTGATCGAGCATGGTCGATGCTTCGATGCTGGGGGTGTTGGCCTAAGCGAGAACATTGATGTTAGTGCACTTTTCTAGCCAGTGGATTTTCAGGATCTTGATGAGGCAGCATTGGTGGTACTTCTCCAGTGCTTTGAGGTGCCTGCTGTACATAGTCCATGTCTCTGAGGCATAAAGAAGGCCAGGTATCACTACTGCTCTGTAGACCATGAGTTTGGTGTCGGGTTTGAGGTCCTGGTCTTCAAACACTCTCTTCCTCAGGTGACCGAAGGCTGCACTGGCACACTGCAGGTGGTGTTGGACTTTGTCATCGACGTCTGCCCTTGTTGACAGTAGGCTCCCGAGGCCTTGTCATGGATCTTGATAATCGGGGTGCAGTACTGTTTGGCAGGGGCAGGTTGGTAGAGAACCTTTGTTTTACAGATGTTTAGTGTAAGGCCCATACTCTCGTATGCTTTGGAGTTCGACCTCCGAGTGCGCACAAATGCAAGCGTCATCTGCATACTGTAATTCAATGACAGACGATGGGACGACCTTGGATCTGGCCTGGAATTGGCGGAGGTTGAATAGTTTTCCATTTGTTCTGTAGATTAGCTCCACTCCAACGGGGAGCTTACTGAGGGCAAGTTGGAGCATTGCAGCAAGGAAGATCGAGAAGAGCATTGGTGTGATGATACAGCCTTGCTTGCTTAGAGGCCTGTGAGAGTACCTTCACCACATGGACTGCAGTGGTTCAAAAAGGTGGCTCAAGGGTAATTAGGGATGGGCAATAAATACTGGACTTGCAAGCGATGCCCACATCCCATGAATGAATATATAAATTAATCATCATAGGAAGTCCCTCAAAATCGAGGAAAACTTGCTTCCACTCTAAAAATAAGTTCTTAGGTGACTGAACAGTCCAATACGAGAACCACAGTCTCTGTCACAGGTGGGACAGATAGTCATTGAAGGAAAGGGTGGGTGGGGAGTCTGATTTGCCGCATGCTCCTTCCGCTGCCTGCGCTTGATCTCTGCATGCTCTCAGCGATGAGACTCAAGGTGCCCAGCGCCCTCCCGGATGCACTTCCTCCACTTAGGGTGGTCTTTGGTCAGGGACTCCCAGGTGTCAGTGGGGATGTTGCATTTTATCAAGGAGGCTTTGAGGGTGTCTTTGAAAAGTTTCCTCTGCCCACTATGGGCTCGTTTGCCTTGTAGGAATTCCAAGTAGAGCGCTTGCTTTGGGAGTCTTGTGTCAGGCATGCGAACAACATGGTCTGCCCAGTGGAGCTGGTCAAGTGTGGTCAGTGCTTCAATGCTGGGGATGTTGGCTGGATGAGGACGCTAACGTTGGTGCGTCTGTTCTCCCAGGAGATTTGCAGGATCTTGCGGAGACATCATTGGTGGTATTTCTCCAGCAATTTGAAGTGTCTACTATACGAAGTACAAAAAGGAATAGGAAAAAATTTGCAAGGGATATAAAAGCTAACAGCAAAAGGTTTTATAAATATATCCAGAAATTAAGCCATTACCGCCATCCATTTGCTCTGCAATCCTGGAAAAATGGCAGCCACCGTTCTAACGCCTGCCTCTGATGCAGAATAGGAGCAAGCAGAAGAGGCAGAAGGCAACACCTACTTCTGTCCGGAATGTCCAGGATGGAATCATCCAGGATGGAATCATCCGCCTGCGGTACCAGTGACCCGAATTTCCCTCACGGTACCTTACCTTCCCTGTTACTGACCATCACAGCATTCTCTTGGCCACAATGCTGAAATAAAAGCCACCACAAGGCAAACTTTCCAATCCAACTTTATACATCTATCCTTCCAATATGACATCAAAAAATCAACTCATCACCTTTATGCATTCCCTTAGTGAGTTAAATCATGCCAGCTAGAGAATTATTTAATTTTTCAATTACTCAAGTTCTGATTTTTAAATTTACTTATATTTAATCTATATATTACTCAATTTGTTTTAATATAATTGATCTTGATTCTACTGATTCTACTATTGTCATCAACCTATTCCCTATGTAAACTGAGTTTTTCCCCCCGTGTCTATTTGTGTGCGCATTTTGACTGCCGCTTTGGACCTGAGCCATTCACTTCTATTTCCACTTCCTTCTCCTGCTTTTCCTTTCCTCTCTATCCCGCACTGACTACTCTCTCCTGTCGTCATGCCTCCTTTCATCTCTCCTCTCTCGGATACTCTGTCCTCCCAAATCCCTACCTCAACCCTTCATTACTTTTTGACCTTCTGATTCTCCTGCCACCGTCCCAGGCTCGACTCCCTTTTAGACAAGCCTGCAGCTTCCCTCTGCATTGTCAGAGGTGTTGATCTTCAGATGAGGCACTATTCTGAGAACCTGTCTGCTTTTGCAGGTAAACATAAAAGATCCCATGGAACTATTTGAAGAGCATTGAGTTATTCTGGCCAAAATTAATTCACCAACCAACACCATCAAAACATATTAAAGTCATTTATCTTATTTGCTATTTGGGATCTTGCTTTGCACAAATTGACTGCCTCATTTGACCACACAGCAGTGATTACACTTCAAAAGTAATACATTGATTGTGAATTACTTTGGGAAATTCTGATGACATGAAACTCACAATATAAATGCAAATTATTTCTTACCTCTTTTGTGTGTTTCCCTATGAGTTCATCTTCCACCTCATAGGGCATGAGATTCCAGAGTTTTAAAAAATTCATTCCTGGGATTTGATATCGCTAGCAAGGCCAGCATTTATTGTCCATCCCTAATTGCCCTTGAGAAGGTAGTGGTGAGCCGCCTTCTTGAACCGCTGCAGCCTTTGTGGTGAAGATACTCCCACAGTGTTGTTAGGGAGGGAGTTCCAGGATTTTGATTGAGCAACAATGAAGGAATGGCAATATATTTCCAAGTCCGAATGATGTGTGACTTGGAGGGGAACTTGTAGGCGAAAGTGTTCTCAACTACCTGTTGCCCTTGTCCTTCTAGGTGGTAGAAATCACAGGTTCGGGAGGTTCTGCCAAAGAAGACTTGCTCGGAGTGCAGCGGCAGATCAGAGTGCAAAGATAAGGGTTTGGTAAGTGGGAGAACTTTAAGGGTCAATCCCTTTTAAACCATTTCAAGGTTGGTGTAAGTTACTAGTGACAATCTCTAGTAGCTTCTGAAGGTAAAATAAGATTACAAGTTTAAGTAAAACTGCAATATTAAACAGATAGGATTCTTGTAGGTTTAAGCAGAGACAAACAAGCAAGCCAGCTTAGTTAATTGGACAGCTAGTAAAAACTGGTTCCCTAAATAAGCCAGTGAGTCAGCCAGCAACAGAATAAAAAGAGGGGGCTTGGTGCAGTCTTCCTTGGAGTGCAGCGGCAGGTCAGAGTGTTGAGGTAAGAGTTTGGTAAGCGGGAGAGTTCGGGCAAATGGGAGCAGGAGGTGTTGCTTTGTCTTGTTTTCCTCACCAGTGCTGACTCCCCGACCTGGGAGGAAAAGAAAATGAAGCGTGACGTCACAGCAAGAGGTTCGGGGACTTCAGAGTGGCCTATAAAGGCCAGCTGGTGCAGCTGCAGCAGGGAGAGAAGGCAAAAAAGTAGAAAGAAATCAAAAGGTGATGTCACAGCCAAGGGGTAAGTGATTGGTGAGTAGTTTTTTCTTTTTCTTTTCTTTATCGGAAAGTAACCTTTAGCATTATTGTTGCCAAATTAAGTTAATCTAGGGGTTAAGTCATGGCAGGAGAGCTCAGACACATGTCATGCTCCTCCTGTACTATGTGGGAAGTCAGGGATGCTTCCAGTGTCCCTGACAACTACATATGCGGGAAGTGTATCCGACTGCAACTTCTGACAGACCGCATTGCGGCACTGGAGCTGCGGGTGGATTCACTCTGGAGCATCCACGATGCCGAGAATGACATGAATAGCACGTTTAGTGAGTTGGTCTTACTGCAGGTAAAGGTTAGACAGCCAGATAGGGGATGGGTGACCAACAGGAAGAGCAGTGGAAGGAAGGTAGTGCAGGGGTCCCCTGCGGTCATCCCCCTGCAAAACAGATATACCACTTTGGGTACTGTTGAGGGGGATGACTCATCAGGGGAGGGCAGCAGCAGCCAATTGCATGGCACCGTGGGTGGCTCTGCTGCACAGGAGGGAAGGAAAGAGTGGGAGAGCGATAGTGATAGGGGATTCTATTGTAAGGGGAATAGATAGACGTTTCTGCGGCCGCAACCAAGACTCCAGGATGGTATGTTGCCTCCCTGGTGCAAGGGTCAAGGATGTCTCGGAGCGGGTGCAGGACATTTTGAAGGGGGAGGGTAAACAGCCAATTGTTGTGGTGCATATAGGTACCAATGATATAGGTAAAAAAACGGGAAGAGGTCCTATAAGACGAATTTAGGGAGCTAGGAACTAAATTAAAAAGTAGGACCTCGAAAGTATTAATCTCAGGATTGCTACCAGTGCCACGTGCTAGTCAATGTCGGAATCGCAGGATAGCTCAAATGAATACGTGACTTGATGAGTGGTGCAGAAGGGAGGGATTCAAATTCCTGGGACATTGGAACCGGTTCTGGGGGAGGTGGGACCAGTACAAACGGACGGTCTGCACCTTGGCAGGACCGGAACCAATGTCCTAGGGGGAGTGTTTGCTAGTGCTGTTGGGGAGGGGTTAAACTAATATGGCAGGGGGATGAGAACCTCTGCAGGGAGACAGAGGGAAGTAGAATGGGGGCAGAACCAAAAGATAGAAAGAAGAAAAGTATAAGTGGAGGGCAGAGAAACCCAAGGCAAAAATCAAAAAGGGCCACATTACAGCAAAATCCTAATGGGGAAAAAGGGTGTTAAAAAGACAAGCCTGAAGGCTCTATGCCTCAATGCGAGGAGTATTCAGAATAAGGTGGACGAATTAACTACGCAGAAAGCAGTTAACGGATATGATGTAATTGGCATCACGGAGACATGGCTCCAGGGTGACCAAGGCTGGGAACTCAACATCCAGAGGTATTCAACATTGAGGAAGGATCGACAGAAAGGAAAAGGAGGTTGGGTGACGTTGCTGGTTAAAGAGGAAATTAATGCAATAGAAAGGAAGGACATTAGCTTGGATGATGTGAAATCTGTATGGGTGGAGCTACGGAATACCAAAGGGCAGAAAATGCTAGTGGGAGTTGTGTACAGACCACTAAACAGTAGTAATAAGGATGGGGACAGCATCAAACAAGAAATTAGGGATGCATGCAATAAAGGTACAGCAGTTATCATGGGCGACTTTAATCTACATATTGATTGGGCTAACCAAACTGGTAGCAATACGGTGGAGGAGAATTTCGTGGAATGTTTAGGGATGATTTTCTAGACCACTATGTCGAGGAACCAACTTGAGGGCTGACCATCCTAGACTGGGTGATGTGTAATGAGAAAGGACTAATTAACAATCTTGTTGTGTGAGGCCCCTTGGGGAAGAGTGACCATAATATGGTGGAGTTCTTTATTAAGATGGAGAGTAACACAGTTAATTCAGAGACTAGGGTCCTGAACTTGGGGAAAGATCACTTCGATGCTATGAGACGTGAATTGGCTAGAATAGACTGGCGAGTGATACTTAAAGGGTTGACAGTGGATAGGCAATGACAAACATTTAAAGATCACATGGATGAACTTCAACAATTGTACATCCCTGTCTGGCGTAAAAATAAAATGGGGAAGATGGCTCAACCATGGCTAACAAGGGAAATTAAGGATAGTGTTAAATCCAAGAGGCATATAAATTGTCCAGAAAAAGCAGCAAACCTGAGGACTGGGAGAATTTTGTAATACAGCAGAGGAGGACAAAGGGTTTAATTCGGAGGGGGAAAATAGAGTACGAGAGGAAGCTTGGTGGTAACATAAAAATTGACTGCAAAAGCTTCTATAGAAATGTGAAGAGAAAATGATTAGTGAAAACAAATGTCGGTCCCTTGCAGTCAGATTCAGGTGAATTTATAATGGGAACAAAGAAATGGCGGACCAGTTAAACAAATACTTTGGTTCTGTTTTCACCAAGGAAGCATAGGCGACAGGTTGCAACTTTCCCGCAACGTTAGCTTGTTGTAATACACACCCGACTCTGTACGACGACGCGTCACACGCTAGCACAAGCCTTTTACACGGGTTATACAATGCAAGCAACTTGTTGGAGCATAAAATGTTTCTGGCTTTCTCAAAAGCAATTACTTGGTTTTTCCCCCATATCCAGTTCTCACCTTTGCGCAATAACACATGTAGGAGCTCTAAAAGGGTGCTTAACCTCAGTAGGAAGTTACCAAAATAGTTGAGGAGTCCCAGGAATGACCGCAGCTCCATGACGTGCTGTCGCCTGGGCGCGTTCCTGATAGCTTCTGTCTTGGCGTCTGTGGGTCGAATGCCATCCGCCGTGATCTTTCTCCCCAAAAACTCCACTTCTGTTGCCATGAAGACACATTTCGACCTCTTCAGCCGCTGCCCTACACGACCCAGTTGCTGGAGGACCTCCTCCAGGTTTTGTAGGTGCTCAGCAGTGTCCTGACCCGTGACCAATATGTCGTCCTGAAAGACCAGTGTGTGTGGTACCAACTTGAGTCAGCTCTCCATGTTTCTCTGGAAGATCGCTGCAGCCAACCGAATTCCAAACAGGCATTTGTTGTAGATGAATAGTCCTTTATGCGTGTTGATGCAGGTGATCCAGCTCCTGCGTCACGTAGGCCGAAGTCAGGTCGAGCTTGGTGAATGTCTTGCCTCCTGCCAGCGTCGCAAATTAGTCGTCTGCCTTAGGTAGCGGGTATTGGTCCTGTAGCAAGAAACGATTAAAAGTTACTTTATAATCACCGCAAATCCTGACCGTGCCATCACTTTTGAGTACTGGAACAATCGGGCTGGCCCACTCGCTGAATTCCACTGGGGAGATGATGCCCTCGCGTTGCAGCCTGTCCAGCTCGATTTCCACTCTCTCCCTCATCATGTGAGGTACCGCTCGCGTCTTGTGGTGAATGGGTCGTGCCTCTGGGACCAAGTTGATCCGCACCTTCGCCCTGGAAAAGTTTCCAATGCCTGGCTCTAAAAGGGAAGGAAATTTGTTAAGAACCTGGGTTCATGAGGCCTCATCGACATGTGATAGCGCTCGGGTGTCATCCCAGTTCCAGCAGATTTTGCCCAGCCAGCTCCTTCCAAGCAGTGTGGGGCCATCACCCGGGACAATCCAGAGTGGCAGTTCATGCACCATGCCCTCGTAGGTGACCTTGACCATGATGCTGCTCAGGACAGTGATAAGCTCTTTGGTGTACATTCTCAGTTTCTTGTGGATGGGGCTCGGGGCTGGGCTGAATGCCTTGTTGCACCAGTCCCTCAAACATCTTTTTACTCATGATGGATTGGCTAGCGCCAGTGTTCAGTTTCATGGCTACGGGTAAGCCATTCAATTTTACGTTTAGCATTATAGGTGAACATTTCATCGAAAATGTGTGCACCCCGTGTACTTCAGCATCTGCCTCCTCGCTCTGAAGCTCGAAATTGCTTTGATCCACCATGGACCGATCTTCCTCTGCCACATGGTGGATAGCAGGTTTTGCAGAGCTTGCAGCTTGTTTGCAAGCTCGTTGGAGGTGCCCCATTGTTTCACAGCTCTTGCAAACATACTCTTTGAAGCGGCATGAATAGGCTGAATGGAAGCCTCCATAGTGCCAACAAGGTGTGAATTGCCTTGCATTCATCCTTTGTTGGGGACACTGAGTCATCTGGGTCACCTGAGGCCTGCTGGCAGTTGCAGACTCGTGGATTCTGCCCTGTACATTTCTGCTCACAAACACAGTTCCAGTTAATTTATGAACATTGCTCGCACTTGTGTGCTAAGAGATTTGTTTGGTGTTATCACTGATGGACATAAACGCCTGTGCTATCGCAATGGCCTTACTGAGGATCGGTGTGTCTGCAGTCAAAGGTTTTCGTAGGATGGTCTCGTGGCCAATGCCCAGTACAAAAAAAGTCTCTGAGCATTTGCTCCAGGTAGCCATCAAACTTACATTGTCCTGCAAGTCGCCTTAGCTTGACGACATAGCTCGCCACTTCCTGATCTTCAGATCGCTGGCACGTGTAGAACCGATACCTCGCCATCAGCATGCTCTCCCTTGGGTTAAGATGCTCCTGAACCAGTGTACACAGCTCCTCATACGACTTATCTGTGGGTTTCATCAGAGCCAGACTGTGAGGAGGACCGCTCTCCTTTTTGCAGCGCTTCCTTCTCCGTCCAGCTCGTTGGCTACAAAGTACTGGTCTAGCCGTTCAACATAGGCTTCCCAGTCCTCACCCTCCGAGAACTTCTCCAGGATGCCCACAGTTTGCTGCATCTTTGCGTTGGATTCGTATTCTTGTTGCCAGTTATTGTGTTCCTAACACAGATGAGGCTGCACACAGGGAGGTTAAAGTAACAGTGACCTCCAGAGTGAGGAACAGGCCTTCGGGGCTGGTTTATATACAGTACTCCCAAGGGATGCTGGGATCCCTTGGGACTTCAGGGGATTAGCTCCCTGGTGGCGGAACATGGGAGTGCATGCTTTACAGATACACAAGACGATGTTTCTATGAAGTCTTGGCGAGTTGCTGCAGTGCGCATCTTGTAGATGATACGCACTGTGGCCACGGTGCACTGGTGGTGGAGGGAGTGAATGTTCAAGGTGGTGGATGAGGTGCCTATCAAGCGGGATGCTTTGTCATGGATGGTGTCGAGCTTCTTGAGTGTTGTTGGAGCTGCACTCATCCAGGCAAGTGGAGAGTATTCCATCACACTCCTGACTTGTACCTTGTAGATGGTGGAAAGGCTTTGGGGAGTCAGAAGATGAGTCACTCACCGCAGAATACCCAGCCTCTGACCTGCTCTTGTAACCACAGTATTTATGTGGCTGGTCCAGTTAAATTTCTAGTCAATGGTGACACCCAGGATGTTGATGGTTGGGGATTCGGCGATGGTAATGCTGTTGAACGTCAAGGGATGGTCGCTTGTTGGAGATAAGTCATTTCCTGGCACTTGTGTGTCATGAATGTTACTTGTCACTTATAAGCCCAAGTCTGAATGTCATCCAGGTCTTGCTGCATTCACTTAACACTGCAATCGTCAGCAAACAACTCCACTTCCGACCTTATGATGGAGGTCATTGATGTCGCAGATGAAGATGGTTGATCCTAGAACACTGCCCTGAGGAACTCCTGCGATGTCCTGGGGCTCCAACACCTACAACCATCTTCCTTTGTGCTAGGTACGACTCCAGAGAATTTCCCCCGCTTCCCATTGACTTCAAATTTTACGAGGTTTCCTTAATGCCACACTCGATCAAATGCTGCCTTGATGTCAAGGGCAGTCACCCTCCGCTCACCTCTAGAATTCAGCTCTATTGTCCATGCTTAGACCAAGGTTGTAATGAGATCTGGAGCCGAGTGGTCCTGGCGGAACCCAAACTGTGCATTGGTGAGCAGCTTATTGGTGAGTAAGTGCTGTTTGATCACTAATGATTGAGAGTTGGGGGGCAAATCACCTGTGATGTGGTATCTTCCTCTTTAAGAGGAATGCAGTGTAAATGGCCTCTGGTTGGCATGAGATGCATTAAAACAGTCAGACAATAATTCGTTAATGACATGTGAATGAATCAGACAATTACATATCACATAAGACTTTCAGTAGGATATACCCAATTAAGGCTCTGAAGGAAGTAACACTTGCATGTAAAGGTTGGGAATGTAAAAGGCCCCATGGGCCCCCCTGGACATTAATGGAAAAACCTTGAAGCATTTCTACGCAGTGGCAGAACGTTGACTGTAATTGGCAAACATGGTTAGTACAGTACATTTAAAAGGTGTCGCTGACTCTATTTTCATTACGGTACTATGGCTATACTTCTTCCAGTACTGAGTAGATGGCAAGATATAGTGGAAATGGGACTTGGAAGCTGAAATTCCACTCACAGGCGTACATTGGGAGTGGACAACTGGAATCGGAGTCAGCGCACCTAATTTGTGCTTGCCTGAAAATGCAATGTGCTGGGGTCGCAGGAGCCTGGTGCAGCTCCGCAGCACAAACCACTATAAAGCACTAATTTGGGTGGGATGTGTCGTGGGTATGTGATTACTGCCTGGGAATACTGATGTATTAATCACTGTATCAAGATGAATGTCCTGCTATCAGTCTTAAATTTGATTAATATTAGTTCAAACCTGTAGCCCATTGTTCTACTCCAGTAAATCAATTTAAAGTAATTTTCCAACTCCACCATTTATCATCCGACATACCTTTATAAAAATCAATTCTCAGATACCTCCTTTCAAGGCTTTTGACATAAGGCCTTGTGGCTCGTCCCGACACTCTCGTAACACTTGAATGTCTCCTTATTGTCTCACAGAATTGGATGATTACTCAGGTATGGTCTTAACAGAGCACTGTGCAGTTTAATCATAATTTCCTTTGATTTATATTTAACATTCTATTGGCTAACTTCATGAGCTGCTGAAGGCAATTAAAAGTGATGCAGCATGCAATTTCCAGACCCTTCCTCCGAAACCAGAGCTTCCAATTATAAATATCAATACCACCAGGATATGGTCTAAAATGATTAAATTATGTTCACCCTGAAACATTGGATGAGGCCAGCGGCAAATCTGTTGGCAGGTAAAAGTCCTATCCTATCATACGTTTGCTGGTGATCATGCTGGAGAGGAAAATTCAGCTATATAATTTGGTGCTGTAAGAACACAAGAACAAGAGCAGGAGTAGGCCATACAATCCCTTGAGCTTGCTACGCCACTCAGTAAGATCATGGCTGAACTTCTACATCAACTCCACTTTCCCACCCTGTCCCCTTATCCCTTGATTCCTTTAGTAGTCCAAAATCTATCGATCTCAGTCTTGAATATACTCACAGACGGAGCATCCACAGCCCTCTGGGGTAGAGAATTCCAAAGATTCAGAACCTTCTGCGTGAAAAAATTTCTCATCTCAATCTTAAATGGCTGACCCTTTATCCTGAGACTATGTCCTCTAGGTCTACACTCTCCAGCCAGGGGAATCAGCCTCTCAGCTGTCAAGCCCGCTCAGAATCTTACATGTTTAAATGTGATCACCTCTCATTCTTCTAAACTCGAGAATATAGGCCCATTCTACTCAATCTCACCTCATAGGACAGCCCTCTCATCCCAGGAATCAATCTAGTGAACCTTTGTTGCAGCCCCCCTCCTCCACACCGCCCCACCCACCCACCCCAAGGCAAATATGTCCTTCCTTAGCTAAGGAGACCAAACCTGTAAAGAGTACTCGAGGTGTGGTCTCTGATCAAAGCCCTATATAATTGCAGCAAGACTTCCTTACTCTTATACTCCAATCCCCTTGCAATAAAGGCCCATTTACCTTCCTCAGTGCTTGCTGTACTTGCATCTTAACTTTGTGATTCATGAACAAAGAAACCCAAATCTCTCTGAATATCAACATTTATTTATCTCTCACCTTTTAAAAATATTCTGTTTTTCCATAATTCCCATCAAAGTAGATAATGTCACACTTCCTCACATGATACTCCATCTGGCACCTTCTTGCCCAATCACTTAACTGGTCCAGATCCCATTACAGCCTCTTTACATCCTCTGTCGGTAATAAATAGCTGACATTGTCTGACAAATGTGATTTGCGCACTTATTATAAAAATAAATGGCTATATTATCAGCTGGGTGTTAGAGGTGGCAACAATGCATTTGTGTTAAATTGGTGGGAAACCAGATAAAGTGCTGTAGTAGCACCTATTGCTGTTTTACAGTTACTTTGAGTGCTCCAAAGGTTCTAAATGCAACCATTAATAACATTCTGTGGAGGAAAGTAAATATTGCTTTTTAAATCCATTATTATTCCCTTGTTAATGATATGCCACAAAGATGATACCTTTCCCTGTCAGGTCAAATCAGCCCGCTGGTAAGAATTATCTCAGGAGCTAATTTAAAATTCTTCAGGAATGCAACAGCAACAGGTGTCAGCAGAGGGTGATGTATAACATTTGGAAAAATTGATTACGTATATCTTTTAGGCGACCTAGAAGGAACAAGGACATGGCGTGATTTAAACAACAACTTGTATTTATATAGCACCTTTAACGTAGTAAAACGTCCCAAGGCGCTTCACAGGAGTGTTCCAAGAGAAAAAAATAAATTTGACAGAGCCAGATAAGAAGAAATTATAGCAAATGACCTAAAGCTTGGTCGAAGAGGTAGGTTTTAAGGAGCATCTTGAAGGAGGATAGAGGGGTGACGGGGAGTTCCAGAGCTTAGGGCCCAGGCAGCTGAAGGCACGGCCACCGATGGTTGAGCAGTTATAATCAGGGATGCTCAAGAGAGCAGAATTTGAGGAGCGCAGGTATCTTAGGGGGTTCTGAGGCTTAAGGAGATTACAGAGATAGGGAGGACAACAATGAGGCCATGCAGGGCTTTGTAAACAAGGATGAGAATTTTAAAATTGAGATGTTGCTTAACCGGGAACCAATGTAGGTCAGCGAGCACAGGGGTGATGGGTGAGCAGAACCTGGTGCAAGTTAGAACACAGGCTGCTGAGTTTTGGGTGACCTCAAGTTTATGTAGGGTAGAATGTGGGAGGCCAGCCAGGAGTGCATTGGAGTAGTCAAGTCTACAGGTAACAAAGGCATAGATGAGGGTTTCATCAGCAGATGAGCTGAGGCAGGGGTAAGACGGGCGATATTACGGAGGTGGAAATAGACAGAATGTGTGGCCGGAAGCTCATTTCAGGGTCAAATAGGATACCTGGGATGCGAACAGTCTGTCGGCCTCAGACAGATGCTAGGGAGATGGATGGAGTCAGTGGCGAGGGAACACAAGGGTGTAAATTTTACATTTGAGACACTATCGTACTATGAACCACTGTAGATCTGTTAGGACAGGGGTATTGGGTGAGCAGGACTTGGTACAAGATAGGATAAGGGCAGCAGAATTTTGGGTGAGCTGGAGAGGGTGGAAGAACAGAAGAAAAGAAATAGGAGCAGAAGTAGGCCATTTGGCCCCTCGAGCCTGCTACGCCATTCAATAAGATCATGGCTGATCTGATCTTAGCCTCAATCCACTTCCCTGCCAGCTTCCCATAAGGAGGCCGACCTAGAGTGCATTGGAATAATCGAGTCTGGAGGTAACAAAAACATGGATGACGATTTTAGTGGCAGATGAGCAGAGGTGGGTGATGATACAGAGGCAGCAGCAAGAAATTTATGTAATGGAGATGATATTGGGATAGAGGCTCAGCTCAAGTCAAATAGACGCCAAGATTGAAAAAAGTCTTATTCAGCCTGAGATGGTGCCAGCGAGAAGGATGGAATGAGTAATGAGTACGAAGTTGGGGCAGAGACTAAAACTTCAGTCCTCCAATGTTAAGTTGAAGGAAAAGTACTCAAGGCTGGATCAAACAAACAATATGACAGTAGAGAGGCAACAAAGGGGTTGAGAGAAGTAATAGAAAGATAGAGTTGAATGAGGAAGCTGACCCCATCTTTGAAAATTATGTCATCAAGAGGCAGCATGTACATGAAGAGGAGGAGAGGACCAACGATGAATTCTTGGAGGACTTCACAGGTGGGACAAAAAGCCATTTTTAGAGATCCTCCTCTTCTCTTCTCAGGCAACCCTTCAGAGTCGGATCATTTGCTTCCACACTAAAAATGAGTTCTCAGGTGACTGATGAGTCAGATGCAGGAACTACAGTCTCTGTCACAGGTTGAGTAGACGGTGGTTGAAGGGGCGTTGGTTGAAGGACCGGTTTGTTGGAGTGCTTGGGTTGTCATGTGCTCCTTCTGCTATTTGCGCTTGGTCTCGCTTGCTCCCGGTGAAGAGACTCAAGGTGTTTGGCACCTTCCCAGATTATTCTCTTCCACTTTGGGCGGCCTTGGGCCAGGGATTCCCAGGTGACGGTGGGGATGTTGCACTTTTTCAAGGAGGGTGTCCTTGAAGTGTTTACTCTGCCCACATTTTTAGAGATGCCCTACACATGAATGGATACCTACATAAAGATTAGGCTACCTAAACTGGTAGCAATACTGTGGAAGAGGATTTCCTGGAGTGTTTAAGGAATGGTTTTCTAGACCAATATGTCGAGGAACCAACTAGAGAGCAGGCCATCCTAGACTGGGTCTTGTGTAATGAGAGGATTAATTAGCAATCTTGTCGTGCGAGGCCCCTTGGGGAAGAGTGACCATAATATGGTATAATTCTTCATTAAGATGGAGAGCGACACAGTTAATTCAGAGACTAGGGTCCTGAACTTAAAGAAAGGTAACTTCAATGGTATGAGACGTGAATTGGCTAGGATAGACTGGCGAATGATACTTAAAGAGTTGTCGGTAGATAGACAAAGGCAGACATTTAAAGATCACATGGATGAACTAGAACAATCGTACATCCCTGTCTGGTGTAAAAATAAAACGGGGAAGGTGGCTCAACCGTGGCTAACAAGGGAAATTAGGGATAGTGTTAAATCCAAGGAAGAGGCATATAAATTGGCCAGAAAAAGCAACAAACCTCAGGACTGGGATAAATTTAGAATTCAGCAGAGGAGGACAAAGGGTTTAATTAGGAGGGGGAAAATAGAGTATGAGAGTAAACTTGCAGGGAACATAAAAACTGACTGCAAAAGCTTCCACAGATATGTGAAGAGAAAAAGATTAGTGAAGACAAATCTAGGTCCCTTACAGTCAGAATCAGGTGAATTCATAATGGGGAACAAAGAAATGGCAGACCAATTGAACAAGTACTTTGGTTCAGTATTCACTAAGGAGGACACAAACAACCTTCCGGAAATTGATGGGATTGAAGGCCGATAAATCCCCAGGGCCTGATGGACTGCATTCCAGAGTACTTAAGGAGGTGGCCTTGGAAATAGCGGATGCATTGACAGTCATTTTCCAACATTCCATGGACTCTGGATCAGTTCCTATCGAGTGGAGGGTAGCCAATGTAACCCCACTTTTTAAAAAAGGAGGGAGAGAGAAAACAGGGAATTATAGACCGGTCAGCCTGACCTCAGTAGTGGGTAAAATGATGGAATCAATTATTAAGGATGTCATAGCAGCGCATTTGGAAAATGGTGACATGATAGGTCCAAGTCAGCATGGATTTGTGAAAGGGAAATCATGCTTGACAAATCTTCTGGAATTTTTTGAGGATGTTTCCAGTAAAGTGGACAAAGGAGAACCAGTTGATGTGGTATATTTGGACTTTCAGAAGGCTTTCGACAAGGTCCCACACAGGAGATTAATGTGCAAAGTTAAAGCACATGGGATTGGGGGTAGTGTGCTGACGTGGATTGAGAACTGGTTGTCAGACAGGAAGCAAAGAGTAGAAGTAAATGGGTACTTTTCAGAATGGCAGGCAGTGACTAGTGGGATACCGCAGGGTTCTGTGCTGGGGCCCCAGCTGTTTACACTGTACATTAATGATTTAGACGAGGGGATTAAATGTAGTATCTCCAAATTTGCGGATGACCCTAAGTTGGGTGGCAGTGTGAGCTGCGAGGAGGGTGCTATGAGGTTGCAGAGTGACTTGGATAGGTTAGGTGAGTGGGCAAATGCGTGGCAGATGAAGTATAATGTGGATAAATGTGAGGCTATCCACTTTGGTGGTAAAAACAGAGAGACAGACTATTATCTGAATGGTGACAGATTAGGAAAAGGGGAGATGCAACGAGACCTGGGTGTCATGGTACATCAGTCACTGAAGGTTGGCATGCAGGTACAGCAGGCGGTTAAAAAAGCAAATGGCATGTTGGCCTTCATAGCGAGGGGATTTGAGTACAGGGGCAGGGAGGTGTTGCTACAGTTGTACAGGGCCTTGGTGAGGCCACACCTGGAGTATTGTGTACAGTTTTGGTCTCCTAACTTGAGGAAGGACATTCTTGCTATTGAGGGAGTGCAGCGAAGATTCACCAGACTGATTCCCGGGATGGTGGGACTGACCTATCAAGAAAGACTGGATCAACTGGGCTTGTATTCACTGGAGTTCAGAAGAGTGAGAGGAGACCTCATAGAAACGTTTAAAATTCTGACGGGTTTGGACAGATTGGATGCAGGAAGAATGTTCCCAATGTTGGGGAAGTCCAGAACCAGGGGTCACAGTCTAAGGATAAGGGGTAAGCCATTTAGGACCGAGATGAGGAGAAACTTCTTCACCCAGAGAGTGGTGAACCTGTGGAATTCTCTACCACAGAAAGTAGTTGAGGCCAATTCACTAAATATATTCAAAAGGGAGTTAGATGAAGTCCTTACTACTCGGGGGATCAAGGGGTATGGCGAGAAAGCAGGAAGGGGGTACTGAAGTTTCATGTTCAGCCATGAACTCATTGAATGGCGGTGCAGGCTAGAAGGGCTGAATGGCCTGCTCCTGCACCTATTTTCTATGTTCCTATGTTTCTATCTGAATGGTGACAGATTAGTAAAAGGCAAGATGCAACGAGACCTGGGTGTCATGGCACATCAGCCATTGAAAGTAGGCATGCAGGTACAGCAGGCAGTTAAGAAAGCAAATGGCATGTTGGCCTTCATAGCGAGGGGATTTGAGTATAGGAGCAGGGATGTCTTGCTGCAGTTGTACAGGGCCTTCGTGAGATCACACCTTGAGTATTGTGTGCAGTTTTGGTCTCTTGCTATTGAGCGAGTGCAGCGAAGGTTCACCAGATTGATTCCCAGGATGGCAAAGACTGGATCGACTAGGCTTATATTCACTGGAATTTAGAAGAATGAGAGGGGATCTCTCAGAAGCATATAAAATTCTGACAGGACTGGACAGGTTAGATGCAGGAAGAATGTTCCCGATGTTGGGGAAATCCAGAACCAGGGGTCATAGTCTAAGGATAAGGGGTAAGTCATCTAGGACCGAGATGAGGAGAAACTTTTTCACCTAGAGAATTGTGAACCTGTGGAATTCTCTACCACAGAAAGTTGCTGAGTCCAGTTCATTGGATATATTCAAAAGGCAGTTAGATGTGGCCCTTACGGTTAAAGGGATCAGCGGATATGGAGAGAAGGCAGGAGTGAGGTACTGAAGTTGCATGATCAGCCATGATCATATTAAATGGTGGTGTAGGCTCGAAAAGCCGAATGGCCTGCTCCTGCACCTATTTTCTACGTTTCTATAGGTATATCAAAACCAAGTAAAGGTAGTGCTTCACAGCTGGACAACAAAGGAGAGGCGTTGAAGCCATTTACTTCCATTTCCCTATCCTTTTACACGTTTCTTTTTGAATACTTATCCAATTTTCTTTTAAATGGTTTAAATTTAGCAGTGGCGCTGGCCCTGGACATGCAAATATGGAGAGCGTGTCATGCACGCCAACTTACATCCACACTCTGTAAACTTGGATGTTTGTGTTGAGTTCAGCGGTGGATCCTAAACTCGCTCAGTGATGCGGTCAGCCCTTCTTAAATGGACACACACATTTTTCAGGTAAGTTTACATTTAAACTTTTGGACTGGATTTTTTATATTTTATAAAGTTTAAAAGATATTAAAGTGCGCAGGAAGTGCTGTTGGTCACTTACAAGACCTTGGATGGTAAAGGAAGGCCTCTGAGAAGACAGAAAATGCTGGAAATATTCAGCAGGTCAGGCAGCATGTGTGGAGAGTGAAAGTGAGTTAAAGGGCTGGATTTTCACAGATCCCACCTGCAGGTGTAGGGCCACCAGGGAGATGACAGGAAAACCATAAAGGTCGGGTTTCCCGACACGCAACGTGTGTGTGACATCACGGGCGTCTTCCCCGCCTCGAAGTCAGCCTGATTGACAGGGTGGCATCCATTTGTGCAGGGAACTTGGAGGAGACTGTAGCAACAGGTAAGTGCTGGGCCCGGATGGTTGGAGCGGGGGGGAGGGGAGGTGGGAAATCGAAGTCCAGGGGTCTGATGTCTGATTCCCTGGATGGTGGGGGTGGGTGTCCGATATCTGGGGGAAGGTCAGATCATCAACCTCATTATGTGCGGGCTGATAGTGGGGGAGCTTGGTGGGCCAGGAGAAGCACTGCTGCTCCTCCCGGCCCACAAGCATTGCTCCCTGAGGCCGAGGTTGCCTCGTTGCAGACCCGGAATCCCAGGTTAAAGTAGAGGCTTCAGGTCTCATTATAAAAGTTACATTGCCAATCCGCCTCTTAGCAGTGGGTTGGCAGCCCACCCCCTCCCTCCCCCGGCCCACCTGAGTGAAAGGTGAAAGTGGATGGGCTGGAACAGATTGCGGTAGACATTTTTTCAACTTCCACTTCCCCCCATCCCCCACACCTCCAACCCATTTGTTCTTACCTTAGAAAATTCCGGCCCATGTCGCAGGTCGAGATACTGCCTGACCTGTTGAGTATTTCTGATTTCCAGCAACCGCTCGCAGAAGAGAAAGATGCAGAAAAGGAGGAAGCAAAGAAAGGATGCAACCCACACAGCCTCTTTCTAGCCGGGATATCTGGATGGAATCATCCACCTGTAGTACCAGTGACCACAACCCTAATTCACTTTCAACATTTCTCCCACAACCTTACCTTCCCTCTGTTACTGACCATCACAGCAACCCTAATGCTGAAATAAAAACCACCACAAAAGCAAACTTTCCAATCCAACTTTATCCATCTATCCATCCAATTTTACATCAAGAAATCAGCTCATCACCCTTATACATTCCCTTAGTGACTATCTTGTGTGTGCCTTTGCCTATTCTACTGATGCAGTACTACCCCAATGTCCCAATGGCTGCACCTTGGTGGAAGGCTGCTGACTTTCAGTGGGGGCACTGCAAATGGCCTTACTGGTTGACCTGGGTGAATGAAATCAAATGATGGTGTTTCTTCTTCTTCTTCACTCTCCTCTCCCTATTATTGATCAACCACTGGCTGTGCACGCTGCATTTCTTGGGTGTGTGAAATGAGGAAGGCACAAGGCTGCAGTTGTGGTGAGGGGAGGGCAGGAAAGCAAGAGGTGCATGCGAGGAGGATAACATATGATATCAGCATGCTGTATACTTTCAGGCGCGCCGCTGGCCAAGGACTCAGCCATTCCCCTACCAAGAAAGGCCAGCACCATCTCCTCCAAGTGGGTGAGGTGAAGCAAAAATGGAGGTATGCCTCGTGTTTGTAGGTGGTAGATCGTTGGTAGGTGAGTGATTTGCGGGGGGAAGGAGTCATTGTGCATTGTGCAGTGTTCAAGGCTAGTGGTGCAGTTGGTAAGAGACGGCTTTTGAAGATGCATTCACTAACTTTGACCACTGGTCTGCGGTCATGAAGTTTCTTTGGGCACTGGAACCAGATTGTGGGGGCAACACTTCGAACATAAGAACATAAGAATTAGGAACAGCAGTAGGCCATCTAGCTCCGCCATTTAAAAAGATCATGGCTGATCTGGCCGTGGACTCAGCTCCACTTACCCGCCCGCTCCCCATAACCCTTAATTCCCTTATTGGTTAAAAATCTGTCTATCTGTGATTTGAATACATTCAATCAGCTAGCCTCAACTGCTTCCTTGGGCAGAGAATTCCACAGATTCACAACCCTCTGGGAGAAGAAATTCCTTCTCAGCTCAGTTTTAAATTGGCTCCCCCGTATTTTGAGGCTGTGCCCCCTAGTTCTAGTCTCCCCGACCAGTGGAAACAACGTCTCTGCCTCTATCTTGTCGATCCCTTTCATTATTTTGAATGTTTCTATAAGATCACCCCTCATCCTTCTGAACTCCAACGAGTAAAGACCCAGTCTACTCAATCTATCATCATAAGGTAACCCCCTCATCTCAGGAATCAGCCTAGTGAATCATCTCTGTACCCCCTCCAAGGCTAGTATATCCTTCCTTAAGTAAGGTGACCAAAACTGCACGCAGTACTCTGGGTGCAAGGGTCAAGGATGTCTCGGAGTGGGTGCAGGACATTCTGAAAAGGGAGGGTGAACAGCCAGTTGTCGTGGTGCACATTGGTACCAACGATATAGGTAAAAAAAGGGATGAGGTCCTATGAGACGAATTTAAGGAGCTAGGAGCTAAATTAAAACGTAGGACCTCAAAAGTAGTAATCTCGGGATTGCTACCAGTGCCACGTGCTAGTCAGAGTCGGAATTGCAGGATAGCTCAGATGAATACGTGGCTTGAGCAATGGTGCAGCAGGGAGGGATTCAAATTCCTGGGGCATTGGAATCGGTTCTGGGGGAGGTGGGACCAGTACAAACCGGACGGTCTGCACCTAGGCAGGACCGGAACCAATGTCCTAGGGGGAGTGTTTGCTAGTGCTGTTGGGGAGGAGTTAAACTAATATGGCAGGGGGATGGGAACCAATGCAGGGAGACAGAGGGAAACAAAAAGGAGACAAAAGCAAAGGACAGAAAGGAGATGAGTAAAAGTGGAGGGCAGAGAAACCCAAGGCAAAAAACAAAAAGGACCACTGTACATCAAAATTCTAAAGGGTCAAAGTGTAATAAAAAGGCAAGCATGAAAGCTCGGTGCCTCAATGCAAGGAGTATTCGGAAGATAGGAGAGGGCTCTGAGCTAGTTAGAATTGGTGAGAGTAGGATGAACAGGATCCCAAGAAAGAATGCAAAAGGCAGGAGGCAACAGAGCAGAGTAACACTGGGGTAAGTGTAAACCACAAGGTGATAGGAAGAGACAATATGTATGAATATAAAGGGGCTGCAGGAGGGGTCAAAACGAAAAATCATGGTTTAAAAACTAGTATTAAAACACTCTACCTAAACGCACGCAGCATTCGAAATAAAGTAAATGAGTTGACGGCACAAATCATTACAAATGGGTATGATTTGGTGGCCATTACAGAAACGTGGTTGCAGGGTAGCCAAGACTGGGAATTAAACATACAGGGGTATCTGACAACTCGGAAAGATAGACAAGAAGGAAAAGGAGGTGGGGTAGCTCTGTTAATAAAGGATGATATCAGGGCAGTTGTGAGAGACGATATTGGCTCAAATGAACAAAATGTTGAATCATTGTGGGTGGAGATTAGAGATAGTAAGGGGATAAAGTCACTGGTTGGCGTAGTTTATAGGCCCCCAAATAATAACTTCATAGTGGGGCGGGCAATAATCAAGGGAATAATGGAGGGATGTTAAAAAGGAACGGCAGTAATCATGGGGGATTTTAACCTACATATCGATTGGTCAAATCAAATCGCACGGGGTAGCCTGGAGGAGGAATTCATAGAATGCATACGGGATTGTTTCTTAGAACAGTATGTAACAGAACCTACAAGCTATCTTAGATCTGGTCCTGTGTAATGAGACAGGAATAATAAACGATCCCCTAGTGAAAGATCCTCTCGGAATGAGTGATCACAGTATGGTTGAATTTGTAATACAGATTGAGGGTGAGGAAGTAGTGTCTCAAACGAGCGTACTATGCTTAAACAAAGGGGACTACAGTGGGATGAGGGCAGAGTTAGCTAGACTGGGAACACAGACTAAATGGTGGCACAATTGAGGAACAGTGGAGGACTTTTAAGGAGCTCTTTCATCGTGCTCAACAAAAATATATTCCAGTGAAAAAGAAGGGTGGTAAGAGAAGGGATAACCAGCCGTGAATAACCAAGGAAATAAAGGAGAGTATCAAATTAAAAACCAATGCATATAAGGTGGCCAAGGTTAGTGGGAAACTAGAAGACTGGGAACATTTTAAACGACAGCAAAGAATGACTAAGAAAGCAATAAAGAAAGGAAAGATAGATTACGAAAGTAAACTTGTGCAAAACATAAAAACAGATAGTAAAAGCTTTTACTAATATATAAAATGGAAAAGAGTGACTAAAGTAAATGTTGTCCCTTAGAAGATGAGAAGGGGGATTTAATAATGGGAAATGTGGAAATAGCTGAGACTTTAAACAATTATTTTGCTTCGGTCTTCACAGTGGAAGACACAAAAACCATGCCAAAAATTGCTGGTCACAGGGATGTGGGAAGGGAGGACCTTGAGACAATCACTATCACCAGGGGGGTCGTGCTGGACAGGCTAATGGGACTCAAGGTAGACAAGTCCCCTGGTCCTGATGAAATGCATCCCAGGGTATTAAAAGAGATGGCGGAAGTTATAGCAGATGCATTCGTTATAATCTACCAAAATTCTCTGGACTCTGGGGAGGTACCAGCGGATTGGAAAGCAGCTAATGTAACGCCTCTGTTTAAAAAAGGGGGCAGACAAAAGGCAGGTAAGTATAGGCCGGTTAGTTTAACATCTGTAGTGGGGAAAATGCTTGAAACTATCATTAAGGAAGAAATAGCGGGACATCTAGATAGGAATAGTGCAATCAAGCAGACACAACATGGATTCATGAAGGGGAAATCATGTTTAACTAATTTACTGGAATTCTTTGAGGATATTACGAGCATGGTGGATAGAGGTGTACCGATGGATGTGGTATATTTAGATTTCCAAAAGGCATTCGATAAGGTGCCACACAAAAGGTTACTGCAGAAGATAAAGGTATGCGGAGTCAGAGGAAATGTATTAGCATGGATAGAGAAATGGCTGGCTAACAGAAAGCAGAGAGTCGGAATAAATGGGTCCTTTTTGGGTTGGAAACCGGTGGTTAGTGGTGTGCCACAGGGATCGGTGCTGGGACCACAACTGTTTGCAATATACACAGATGACCTGGAAGAGGGGACAGAGTGTAGTGTAACAAAATTTGCAGATGACACAAAGATTAGTGGGAAAGTGGGTTGTGTAGAGGACACAGAGAGGCTGCAGAGAGATTTAGATAGGTTAAGCAAATGGGCTAAGGTTTGGCAGATGGAATACAATGTCGGAAAATGTGAGGTCATTACCTTGGAAAAAAAAAACAGTAAAAGGGAATATTATTTGAATGGGGAGAAATTACAACATGCTGCGGTGCAGAGGGACCTGGGGGTCCTTGTGCATGAAACTCTTTTGAGTTTATCTGTGAAAACATAAAACATTAAACGGTGCCACCCGACCTGGGTGACACAGCAGACATTTGCAAGGCCCTTTTTTTTTTTCCCCCCTTTTTTGTGTTTTTTTTTGTGTTTTTTCTTTTTTTTTTGTTTTTTTTTTTGGGCACTAAAATCACAATTTTTCCCCAGTGCCCCCTATAAAAGGGAAGGGGACACTAAAAGCACCGGCAATTAAAACAAATTAACTTTAAAACGTAAAATCAAATTAAAATTTGGTTGCCGGGCGTGATGATGCACTCCAGTCCCTCCGGTGCCCACCTCTCGCGGAAGGCCGCGAGCGTACCGGTGGACACCGCGTGCTCCATCTCCAAGGACACCCTGGACCGGATGTAAGAGCGGAAGAGAGGCAGGCAGTCAGGTTGAACGACCCCCTCGACCGCCCGCTGCCTGGACCGGCTGATGGCACCCTTGGCCGTGCCCAGGAGCAGTCCTACGAGGAGGCCTTCGGACCTACCCGCTCCCCTCCGCACAGGGTGCCCAAAGATCAGGAGAGTGGGACTGAAGTGCAGCCAGAATTTCAGGAGCAGCCCCTTCAAATAATGGAACAGGGGCTGCAACCTCGTGCACTCCATAAAAACATGGAACACGGACTCCTCCAGACCGCAGAAATTGCAGGCGGCCTGGGAGTCCGTGAACCGGCTTAAAAATTTGTTGCACGGCACTGCTCCGTGCACCACCCTCCAGGCCAAGTCCCCGATGAATAGTGGGAGGACCCCTGCGTAGAGTGCCCTCCATCGGGGACCCCCGCCTCCTCCGGACGGCAAGATGGTACGCCATGGCGTGTCCGGACGGCCGGCGAGGATGGCAAAGTTGAGGGTGTGCAGGAGCAGCCCGTACAGGAAACCCCTCCGCGCGGAACTGAAAAGCACGGAGGGGATTTCCCCGAGGCGGCTCAAGTTGTGAGGCGCCGGCCCCCGAGGGAGGTTCCGGAGTTTGGCGCCGATGAGGAATTCCGTCCGGACGGGGGTCAGTTCGGACGGGATCTCCCCATGTGCTTGAGCCTCCTCGATGCACCTAACGGAGTCAGGGCCCAGAGCTGTTTTTAGCGACTCGATGGCATCGGCCGCGTGGCGGACGTTGGCAGAGTTTAGGCGCCGCGCCAGCGTGTCTGGCGCCATCCAGCCCGCTCCTCCGCCATCGAGCAGGTCCCTGACCCTGGTCACCTCACCAGCCACAGCCCTCTCTTCCGACCGCCACATGAAGCCTCGGCCGTGGAGGTACGGATTCCCGAGCAGCGGCTCTTGCAAGACGGCCGCCACTCCAGCCGGCGGAGAGCTGCGCTTGGTGGAGACTTTGTTCCAGACCCTGATGAGTTCCCTGTAAAAGACAGGCAGCTCCCGGAGGGCGGTCCTGGCACCCCCCAAGTTCACAAACAGGAGCTGCGTGTCATAATTGAGGTCGAGCTGCTGGCGGAAGAAATACCTCGCCAGAGCGCACCACCTAGGAGGGGGCTCGACGTAAAGGTATCTCTGCAGGGTCTGAAGACGGAAAGTCGCGAGCTGGGCGCTGACGCACACCAACGACTGACCGCCCTCCTCAAGCGGGAGACTCAAGACCGCGGCAGAGACCCAGTGCTTCCTGTTGTTCCAGAAGAAGTCCACCAGCTTCTTCTGTATCTTGGCGACAAACGCAGGGGGAGGGGTCAAAGTGACCAGCCGGTACCACAGCATTGCGGCCACCAGCTGGTTTATGACTAGCGCTCGACCCCTGTAGGACAGCACTCGGAGCAGTCCTGTCCAGCGCCCTAGGCGAGCGGCGACCTTGGCCTCCAGCTCCTGCCAGTTCGCCGGCCAGGCTCCCTCGTCGGGGCTAAGGTAGACTCCCAGATAGAGGAGATGGGTCGTGCTCCAGGCAAAAGGCCTGAGCTCCTCCGGCAGGGAGTCCACCCGCCACTGACCCACCAGGAGTCCGGAACATTTCTCCCAGTTGATCCTGGCGGAGGACGCGGCCGAGTAAATCTCCTGGCACTCACGCATCCTCCGCAGGTCAGCGGGATCCTCTATCGCGAGGAGCACGTCATCGGCGTAAGCCGAGAGGACGACCTCCACGCCCGGCCCTTGCAGAGCCAGTCCCGTCAACCTCGTCCGCAAGAGGCGCAGGAAAGGCTCCACGCAAACGGCGTATAACTGGCCGGACATGGGGCATCCCTGGCGCACCCCTCTCCTAAAGCGAAGGGGCGCCGTCAAGGACCCGTTAACCTTAATCAGACACTCCGCGGCGGCGTACAAAAGTCGGATCCGGGCGACGAAATGCGTCCCGAACCCGAAAGCGCGCAGAGTTCCGAGCAGATAGTCGTGATCCACCCTGTCGAATGCCTTCTCTTGGTCGAGGGATAGGAAGGCGACCGACAGACCAGCCTCCTGGGAACAATGGATGAGGTCCCGGACCAGATGGATGTTATCGTGGATTGTCCGGCCCGGGACCGTGTATGACTGGTCGGGGTGGATCATGTGGTCCAGCACGGCACCAAGGCGAGCAGACATCGCCCTGGCGAAGATTTTGTAGTCCGTGCTGAGGAGGGAGACCGGGCGCCAGTTCTTAAGGAGGCGGAGATCGCCCTTCTTAGGCAGCAGGACGATGACTGCCCTGCGCCAAGAGAGGGGCATCTCCCCGGTCGCCAGACTTTCCCCCAGGACCCGCGCGTAGTCGCTCCCCAGGACGTCCCAGAACGCCCTGTGGAACTCCACGGTCAGCCCGTCCAGCCCCGGGGATTTTCCCCTCGAGAGCCGGGCGAGGGCACCGGTCAGCTCCGCCAGGCTTAGCGGAGCTTCCAGATTTTCGGCGCCCTCCGGGCCGACCTTCGGCAGGTCCTCCCACAAAACTCTACGCGCTTCCTCGCTGGACGGATCCGGAGAGAACAGAGCCCCGTAATATTCACGGACCCTGTTGTTGACGCCCTCCGGATCCGAGACGAGAGAGCCGTCGTCGGCCAGCAGCGTCAAGAGCTGCTTACGGACACTCTGCCTTTTTTCCAGCGAGTAGAAGAAGGGGGAGCCGCGGTCCAGATCCCGCAGGAACCGGATCCGCGACCTCACGAACGCGCCTCGGGACCCGACGAGCTGCAGGTCCTTCAGCGCGGCCTTCTTCGCTTCGTACACCGTCCGCAGGGCCGGGTCCTGGACGACTTGACCGAGACGGGCTTCCAGGTCGAGCACCTCTTTTTCTAGGCGCCCGACTCTGGCCGCCCGCCTCTTGGTCGACCCCCTCGCGTACTCTTGACAGAAGACGCGGACGTGAGCCTTGCCCACGTCCCACCATAGCCTCAAGGAGGGGAAGCCCCCCTGCTTCCTTCTCCAGTCGGACCAGAATCGACGGAACGAGTCCTGGAACCGCACGTCCTCCAGCAGCCGGTTGTTAAAGTGCCAGTACGCGGACCCCGTCCCCGCGCGGAGCGAAGCGAGCTCCGCCCACACCAGGTGGTGGTCCGAACACGGCACCGGCCGCATGGAGGCTGCCGGGACGCAGGAAACGTACGCCCGAGACACGTAAAGGCGGTCGACTCTAGACCATCCAACTCCAGGCCTCACCCAAGTAAAGGCGCTGGAGTCGGGGTGGAGATTTCGCCAGACGTCCACCAAGTCGAAGGACCCGACCAGGTCCCTCAACTTCTCCATCGCCGTCATGCACTGCGGGGCACCGGAGCGGTCCCTCGCCTCGAGGGTGCAGTTAAAATCCCCCCCGAGGACAATGCAGTCGCCGACGTCGACGGAGCCAAGAAGAGCGGACACCTCTTCAAAGAAGCGCGTTTGCTGCGGGCCGGGATGAGGGGCGTACACGTTCACGAGATGGAGCGGCACGTCCCCCAGGCGAACCGTTACGTGCAGCAAGCGGCCTGGCACGGGCTCCTCGACCCCCAAGATCTCCGGCTGAAAATGCGGGCCCAGCAAGATGGCCACCCCACTAGAAATGGCGGTGAGGTGGCTCATGCGGACCTCTCCTTGCCATTCCAGGAGCCACGTGGCTTCGTCTCCCGGAACGGTGTGGGTTTCTTGCAGGAAGCACACCGCATATTTCCCCTCCCGCAGGAGCGAAAAATTGTCAAATCTACGGCGTGCCCCTCTGCCGCCGTTGATGTTGAGGCTGGCTATGGTTATCTTCATGGCAAAAGCATAGTGCAACCTCTACCTTAACCTATTGTGGGGGAGGGAGCGGAGTCTTTTGTTGAACTCCGCTCCCTCCGCAGCCCAGCGAGGAGTCCCTCGAGCTCGCGCAGCTCAAGGTGCTGCTCCTTTGTCAAGGGCCCGCCCGCGGCCAAGGTTTTAACGGCGGCGCGGACAGACCCCTTGATCAGCTCCGGCTCGGACCATTTTTCCAGGGCCAGTCGGGCTTGGTCGCGGCGACCCCGGCTCTGGGCCAAAAAGTCCCGGAGTTCCTTTGCAGGAATGAGGAGGGCCTCAGCGGCGGCCGCGAGCAGATCCACCGCCTCACTGGCGGTGGTCTCTAGGTCTTCACCCGCGTCCCCCACCGAGTCCCCGTCCTCCTGCGGGAGGTGGCCGCCAGCAGCCGGCCCATCGACCGCACAAGGTACGGCAAATGAACCGGCCGCTCCAACCGGCCCTGGCACTGCCCCGATCCCACCCCCAGGATCGTCGGCAGAGGAGTCCCCACTGGGCTCTTTTAAAAATGGTGCTGGGTCGGGAAATGACAGCGGAAGGGGTTCCCCCTCCGCCCCAGGAACCGGAGAACAAGGAGAGACCCGGCCATAGGAAATCCCCAGGCCCTCCAAGTGCTCCAGCTCCAAAGTAAGGGGCGAGGGTGGGTGTTCCTCCCCCTCCCCGCTGCCACCCCCCGGCCCAGCATCTACAGTTTCATTAAAATCAATATATTTTGTTTCTGCCGGGTCGAGCAACTCCCGGGGGAAGTTGGGTAATAGCTGGGCGGGCTCAGGTTCGGCCTTTTCGGCCTCGCCCGCCTCAGTCCCCGGGACGCCCGGCCCGGCGGCTACGCATTCCTCCGCGGTCCCCACGCCCCCCACGACAGGCAGATCTTCCACTCCATCCCCGGGAGGCAGAGGCTGGGCAGCCTCAACTGTCTCACCCTCCCCGGGGAAAGACTCCTCGCGCCTGCAGCGCAATTTGGGGGCGCTGGTGGGGGACGCGGGACACGCGGCGGGCACCGAATCCTCCGCGGA
Source organism: Pristiophorus japonicus (assembly GCF_044704955.1). Taxonomy (NCBI): domain Eukaryota; kingdom Metazoa; phylum Chordata; class Chondrichthyes; family Pristiophoridae; genus Pristiophorus; species Pristiophorus japonicus. The sequence goes on from NC_091990.1 coordinate 80,436,527, forward strand.
GGGATGTTGTTCCCCCTCCGCGTCATTGGGGCGGTGCCTCTTTTTGTTCCTGGGGGCGCGCGGAGTCAGGGAGACCTCCATGTCTGCCGAGGCCTCCCGCTCCGCCCCCCCCTTTTCCTTTTCTTGCCCGCGCCCGGGCCCCTCTGTGGTGTTGTTCAAGGGCTCGGGAACGGGCTCGGGGCACCCCGCGCTCGCCGGTGACGGGGGTGGGCTGAGCGCAGTGGTCAAATTATCCGCCGCACCGAGGGGACCCGCCTCTTGATGTTTTGTCTTCTTCCGCGCCTTCTTTCCGGTCGGACGCTCTCCCTCCCCCCCGCCGGAGGCCCTGAAAACAAAGGCCTCCGACGATGCCCGCGCACCCATGGCTCCCGGCACGCGGACGCAACTAGGGGGAGGGGTGGCGGCAGCGCCAGCCTTGGCCGCCTTCGGTGGTTTGGCGGCCTTGGAGGCGGGGCAGTTCTTGCGAACATGCCCCACCTCCCTGCAGGCATGGCACCGCACGCCGTCCGACGTCCAGAAGACGCGGTAGGCAGTCCCCTCGTGCACCACATTAAAGTGCCCTTCTGTCACGTCCTCCCGCGCCAGCCGGACAAAGAGCTGGCGGCGGAAGGAGAACACGTGGCGCAGGCTGTTCTCCCTGAGGCCGAGCGGTATGGGGTTGATCCCTGACCTTACCTCCCCCAGTTGTTGTAGGTGAGGGAGGAGGAGCCCAGCGGGAACAAAGGGCGGGACGTTCGACACGATGACCCTCTGCGCGGTGGCCTCGAGAGGATCCACCGGCAGGAACGTCCCGCCCACCGTGAGCCCCTTTTCGAGGGCCAGGGACACCGCCCGCTCCGACCCCAGGAAGAAAACAGCCTTCCCAGACATCTTGGAGGCTGCGACAATGGCCGAGGGGCCGACTACCCCAGCCATCGCCCGCACGCACTCCTCGATGCTCATTGTGGGGTGAGTGTAGCTCTTGACCCCGTGTTTTTTTGTTATAAGTGTAAATGGTGGCAGGGCAGCGGGTGGCGCAGGAGGTGCTGTGGAAGCGGTTGCCACCTGCGCATACGTCCTTGCTGGCCCTGCCACCGGCGTGGATGGGGTCGCCATCACGGGGTCCCTTTAAGGGCTACACCCACCCCAAAGTCACAGGCCTTAATGGTCTTTAATGGCCTCGTGTATTTAACTGAGCAGAGGAGCCCTTAACGAGGCACCTCTCCCCTCGTTGACAATTGGGGAGAGGCCTTGCTCCCTCTGCTCAGTTGTCTTAATTGTTTTTTTTTTTAAATTTGGAAGGAAAGGGCTCTCAGAGAGAGAGGGGAGAAACAGAGTAGCAGAGAAAAGAGAGAGGGGGGTGGGAAGGAGAGGGGGGTGGGAAGGGGGGGGGGCTGCGAGGGCAGGTCTCTCCTCGCAGCTGTGGGTGGGTGCACTCCCCAGATGGCAAAACACAAAAGTCTTTGAGGTGGTCTTCAGGTGGGGGGAGAAGATGTCTTCACCTGGGGTAGCTGGAGCCACCAGGCACTCCTAACGATCTTTAATTGGGTGATTGAGAAAAACAACAATCTTCAGCCTGGTAGCTCCAGCTATCCCAGGCTAGGCAAATGTGGGGGGGGGGTTCTCCAATTGTGGGGGGGGGGCCTAGTTGTAAGCAAGGCCCCCACACACACTACCACACACACACACACCCCCCGCGATGTTCCGGCCCTCAGTGGTCTTCTTTCCTCCCCCCACCGATACAACAAAGTCTGTTTGGGGAAATGCACCCACCCCCACCTGTAGAGTAGTTGAGTCTCCCTCCTTCCACACTGGATGGTTGTTGTGGTTTTTCCCCCTCTCTCCAACTCTTTGCAGAAATGGTAAAGATGTTAAAAGAGTTTTCTGCTTTTTCCTCCTCTCCCTCTGGGTTAAAGTTGAAGGTGAAGCCCCTTCCTTCCTTCTATTCCTGGGCTGGTCTCAGGGCTCTCCAGGCAGGAGCTCAAGTTGCTAGCTGCTCTCCTCACTGCTCACAGCTCCAACTGAGCAGGACACGCCTCCACAGCTCCACGATTGGTCCTTGTGCATGAAACTCTTTTTGGAGTTCACCTGCAAAAACATAAAACATGTATCCGTGCCACCCGACCTGGATGACACACACAAGACATTTACAAGGCCCCTTTTTTATTTATTTTTTTGTGTTTTTTTTTTTGGGGCACTAAAATCAAATTTTTCCTTTTTCCAGTGCCCCCTATAAAAGGAGAGGGGGACACTAAAAGCACCGGCAATTAAAACAAATTAAACTTTAAAACGTAAAATCAAATTAAAATTTGGTTGCCGGGCGTGATGATGCACTCCAGTCCCTCCGGTGCCCACCTCTCGCGGAAGGCCGCGAGCGTACCGGTGGACACCGCGTGCTCCATCTCCAAGGACACCCTGGATCAGATGTAAGAGCGGAAGAGAGGCAGGCAGTCAGGTTGAACGACCCCCTCGACCGCCCGCTGCCTGGACCGGCTGATGGCACCCTTGGCCGTGCCCAGGAGCAGTCCTACGAGGAGGCCCTCGGACCTACCCGCTCCCCTCCGCACAGGGTGCCCAAAGATCAGGAGAGTGGGACTGAAGTGCAGCCAGAATTTCAGGAGCAGCCCCTTCAAATAGTGGAACAGGGGCTGCAACCTTGTGCATTCAATAAAAACATGGAACACGGACTCCTCCAGACCGCAGAAATTGCAGGCGGCCTGGGAGTCCGTGAACCGGCTTAAAAATTTGTTGCACGGCACTGCTCCGTGCACCACCCTCCAGGCCAAGTCCCCGATGAATAGTGGGAGGACCCCTGCGTAGAGTGCCCTCCATCGGGGACCCCCGCCTCCTCCGGACGGCAAGATGGTACGCCATGGCGTGTCCGGACGGCCGGCGAGGATGGCAAAGTTGAGGGTGTGCAGGAGCAGCCCGTACAGGAAACCCCTCCGCGCGGAACTGAAAGGCACGGAGGGGATTTCCCCGAGGCGGCTCAAGTTGTGAGGCGCCGGCCCCCGAGGGAGGTTCCGGGGTTTGGCGCCGATGAGGAATTCCGTCCGGACGGGGGTCAGTTCGGACGGGATCTCCCCACGTGCTTGAGCCTCCTCGATACACCTAACGGAGTCAGGGCCCAGAGCTGTTTTTAGCGACTCGATGGCATCGGCCGCGCGGCGGACGTTGGCAGAATTTAGGCGCCGCGCCAGCGTGACTGGCGCCATCCAGCCCGCTCCTCCGCCATCGAGCAGGTCCCTGACCCTGGTCACCTCACCAGCCACAGCCCTCTCTTCCGACCGCCACATGAAGCCTCGGCCGTGGAGGTACGGATTCCCGAGCAGCGGTTCCTGCAGGACGGCCGCCACTCCAGCCGGCGGAGAGCTGCGCTTGGTGGAGACTTTGTTCCAGACCCTGATGAGTTCCCTGTAAAAGACAGGCAGCTCCCGGAGGGCGGTCCTGGCACCCCCCAAGTTCACAAACAGGAGCTGCGTGTCATAATTGAGGTCGAGCTGCTGGCGGAAGAAATACCTCGCCAGAGCACACCACCTAGGAGGGGGCTCGACGTAAAGGTATCTCTGCAGGGTCTGAAGACGGAAAGTCGCGAGCTGGGCGCTGACGCACACCAACGACTGACCGCCCTCCTCAAGCGGGAGACTCAAGACCGCGACAGAGACCCAGTGCTTCCTGTTGTTCCAGAAGAAGTCCACCAGCTTCTTCTGTATCTTGGCGACAAACGCAGGGGGAGGGGTCAAAGTGACCAGCCGGTACCACAGCATTGCGGCCACCAGCTGGTTTATGACTAGCGCTCGACCCCTGTAGGACAGCACTCGGAGCAGTCCTGTCCAGCGCCCTAGGCGAGCGGCGACCTTGGCCTCCAGCTCCTGCCAGTTCGCCGGCCAGGCTTCCTCGTCGGGGCTAAGGTAGACTCCCAGATAGAGGAGATGGGTCGTGCTCCAGGCAAAAGGCCTGAGCTCCTCCGGCAGGGAGTCCACCCGCCACTGACCCACCAGGAGTCCGGAACATTTCTCCCAGTTGATCCTGGCGGAGGACGCGGCCGAGTAAATCTCCTGGCACTCACGCATCCTCCGCAGGTCAGCGGGATCCTCTACCGCGAGGAGCACGTCATCGGCGTAAGCCGAGAGGACGACCTCCACGCCCGGCCCTTGCAGAGCCAGTCCCGTCAACCTCGTCCGCAAGAGGCGCAGGAAAGGCTCCACGCAAACGGCGTATAACTGGCCGGACATGGGGCATCCCTGGCGCACCCCTCTCCTAAAGCGAAGGGGCGCCGTCAAGGACCCGTTAACCTTAATCAGACACTCCGCGGCGGCGTACAAAAGTCGGATCCGGGCGACGAAATGCGTCCCGAACCCGAAAGCGCGCAGAGTTCCGAGCAGATAGTCGTGATCCACCCTGTCGAACGCCTTCTCTTGGTCGAGGGATAGGAAGGCGACCGACAGACCAGCCTCCTGGGAGCAATGGATGAGGTCCCGGACCAGATGGATGTTGTCGTGGATTGTCCGGCCCGGGACCGTGTATGACTGGTCGGGGTGGATCATGTGGTCCAGCACGGCACCAAGGCGAGCAGACATCGCCCTGGCGAAGATTTTGTAGTCCGTGCTGAGGAGGGAGACCGGGCGCCAGTTCTTAAGGAGGCGGAGATCGCCCTTCTTAGGCAGCAGGACGATGACTGCCCTGCGCCAAGAGAGGGGCATCTCCCCGGTCGCCAGACTTTCCCCCAGGACCCGCGCGTAGTCGCTCCCCAGGACGTCCCAGAACGCCCTGTGGAACTCCACGGTCAGCCCGTCCAGCCCCGGGGATTTTTCCCTCGAGAGCCGGGCGAGGGCACCGGTCAGCTCCGCCAGGCTTAGCGGAGCTTCCAGATTTTCGGCGCCCTCCGGGCCGACCTTCGGCAGGTCCTCCCACAAAACTCTACGCGCTTCCTCGCTGGACGGATCCGGAGAGAACAGAGCCCCGTAATATTCACGGACCCTGTTGTTGACGCCCTCCGGATCCGAGACGAGAGAGCCGTCGTCGGCCAGCAGCGTCAAGAGCTGCTTACGGACACTCTGCCTTTTTTCCAGCGAGTAGAAGAAGGGGGAGCCGCGGTCCAGATCCCGCAGGAACCGGATCCGCGACCTCACGAACGCGCCTCGGGACCCGACGAGCTGCAGGTCCTTCAGCGCGGCCTTCTTCGCTTCGTACACCGTCCGCAGGGCCGGGTCCTGGACGACTTGACCGAGACGGGCTTCCAGGTCGAGCACCTCTTTTTCTAGGCGCCCGACTCTGGCCGCCCGCCTCTTGGTCGACCCCCTCGCGTACTCTTGACAGAAGACGCGGACGTGAGCCTTGCCCACGTCCCACCATAGCCTCAAGGAGGGGAAGCCCCCCTGCTTCCTTCTCCAGTCGGACCAGAATCGACGGAACGAGTCCTGGAACCGCACGTCCTCCAGCAGCCGGTTGTTAAAGTGCCAGTACGCGGACCCCGTCCTCGCGCGGAGCGAAGCGAGCTCCGCCCACACCAGGTGGTGGTCCGAACACGGCACCGGCCGCATGGAGGCCGCCGGGACGCAGGAAACGTACGCCCGAGACACGTAAAGGCGGTCGACTCTAGACCATCCAACTCCAGGCCTCACCCAAGTAAAGGCGCTGGAGTCGGGGTGGAGATTTCGCCAGACGTCCACCAAGTCGAAGGACCCGACCAGGTCCCTCAACTTCTCCATCGCCGTCATGCACTGCGGGGCACCGGAGCGGTCCCTCGCCTCGAGGGTGCAGTTAAAATCCCCCCCGAGGACAATGCAGTCGCCGACGTCGACGGAGCCAAGAAGAGCGGACACCTCTTCAAAGAAGCGCGTCTGCTGCGGGCCGGGATGAGGGGCGTACACGTTCACGAGATGGAGCGGCACGTCCCCCAGGCGAACCGTTACGTGCAGCAAGCGGCCTGGCACGGGCTCCTCGACCCCCAAGATCTCCGGCTGAAAATGCGGGCCCAGCAAGATGGCCACCCCACTAGAAATGGCGGTGAGGTGGCTCATGCGGACCTCTCCTTGCCATTCCAGGAGCCACGTGGCTTCGTCTCCCGGAACGGTGTGGGTTTCTTGCAGGAAGCACACCGCATATTTCCCCTCCCGCAGGAGCGAAAAATTGTCAAATCTACGGCGTGCCCCTCTGCCGCCGTTGATGTTGAGGCTGGCTATGGTTATCTTCATGGCAAAAGCATAGTGCAACCTCTACCTTAACCTATTGTGGGGGAGGGAGCGGAGTCTTTTGTTGAACTCCGCTCCCTCCGCAGCCCAGCGAGGAGTCCCTCGAGCTCGCGCAGCTCAAGGTGCTGCTCCTTTGTCAAGGGCCCGCCCGCGGCCAAGGTTTTAACGGCGGCGCGGACGGACCCCTTGATCAGCTCCGGCTCGGACCATTTATCCAGGGCCAGTCGGGCTTGGTCGCGGCGACCCCGGCTCTGGGCCAAAAAGTCCCGGAGTTCCTTTGCAGGAATGAGGAGGGCCTCAGCGGCGGCCGCGAGCAGATCCACCGCCTCACTGGCGGTGGTCTCTAGGTCTTCACCCGCGTCCCCCACCGAGTCCCCGTCCTCCTCCGGGAGGTGGCCGCCAGCAGCCGGCCCATCGACCGCACAAGGTACGGCAAATGAACCGGCCGCTCCAACCGGCCCTGGCACTGCCCCGATCCCACCCCCAGGATCGTCGGCAGAGGAGTCCCCACTGGGCTCTTTTAAAAATGGTGCTGGGTCGGGAAATGACAGCGGAAGGGGTTCCCCCTCCGCCCCAGGAACCGGAGAACAAGGAGAGACCCGGCCATAGGAAATCCCCAGGCCCTCCAAGTGCTCCAGCTCCAAAGTAAGGGGCGAGGGTGGGTGTTCCTCCCCCTCCCCGCTGCCACCCCCCGGCCCAGCATCTACAGTATCATTAAAATCAATTGTTTCATTCTCTGCCGGGTCGAGCAAATCCCGGGGTAAGTTGTGTATTGGCTGGGCGGGCTCAGGTTCGGCCTTTTCGGTCCCGCCCGCCTCAGTCCCCGGGACGCCCGGCCCGGCGGCTACGCATTCCTCCGCGGTCCCCACGCCCCCCACGACAGGCAGATCTTCCACTCCATCCCCGGGAGGCAGAGGCTGGGCAGCCTCAACTGTCTCACCCTCCCCGGGGAAAGACTCCTCGCGCCTGCAGCGCTGCTTGGGGGCGCTGGTGGGGGACGCGGGACACGCGGCGGGCACCGCCTCCTCTGCGGAGGGATGTTGTTCCCCCTCCGCCTCATTGGGGCGGTGCCTCTTTTTGTTCCTGGGGGCGCGCGGAGTCAGGGAGACCTCCATGTCTGCCGAGGCCTCCCGCTCCGCACCCCCCTTTTCCTTTTCTTGCCCGCGCCCGGGCCCCTCTGTGGTGGTATTCAAGGGCCCGGGCACGGGCTCGGGGCACCCCGCGCTCGCCGGTGACTGGGTTGGGCTGAGCGCGGTGGTCAGACTTTCCGGCGCACCGAGGGGACCCGCCTCTAGATGTTTCTCCTTCTTCCGCGCCTTCTTTCCGCTCGGACGCTCTCCCTCCCCCCCGCCGGAGGCCCTGAAAACAAAGGCCTCCGACGATGCCCGCGCACCCATGGCTCCCGGCACGCGGACGCAACTAGGGGGAGGGGTGGCGGCAGCGCCAGCCTTGGCCGCCTTCGGTGGTTTGGCGGCCTTGGAGGCGGGGCAGTTCTTACGAACATGCCCCACCTCCCTGCAGGCATGGCACCGCACGCCGTCCGACGTCCAGAAGACGCGGTAGGCAGTCCCCTCGTGCACCACATTAAAGTGCCCTTCTGTCACGTCCTCCCGCGCCAGCCGGACAAAGAGCTGGCGGCGGAAGGAGAACACGTGGCGCAGGCTGTTCTCCCTGAGGCCGAGCGGTATGGGGTTGATCCCTGACCTTACCTCCCCCAGTTGTTGTAGGTGAGGGAGGAGGAGCTCAGCGGGAACAAAGGGCGGGACGTTCGACACGATGACCCTCTGCGCGGTGGCCTCGAGAGGATCCACCGGCAGGAACGTCCCGCCCACCGTGAGCCCCTTTTCGAGGGCCAGGGACACCGCCCGCTCCGACCCCAGGAAGAAAACAGCCTTCCCAGACATCTTGGAGGCTGCGACAATGGCCGAGGGGCCGACTACCCCAGCCATCGCCCGCACGCACTCCTCAATGCTCATTGTGGGGTGAGTGTAGCTCTTGACCCCGTGTTTTCTAGTAATTAATCTAAATGGTGGCAGGGCAGCGGGTGGCGCAGGAGGTGCTGTGGAAGCGGTTGCCACCTGCGCATACGTCCTTGCTGGCCCTGCCACCGGCGTGGATGGGGTCGCCATCACGGGGTCCCTTTAAGGGCTACACCCACCCCAAAGTCACAGGCCTTAATGGTCTTTAATGGCCTCTTATGTTCACTGAGCAGAGGAGCCCTTAACGAGGCACCTCTCCCCTCGTTGACAATTGGGGAGAGGCCTTGCTCCCTCTGCTCAGTTGTCTTAATTGGTTTTTTTTTAAAATTTGGAAGGAAAGGGTTCTCAGAGAGAGAGGGGAGAAACAGAGTAGCAGAGAAAGAGAGAGGGGGGTGGGAAGGGGGGGGGGCTGCGAGGGCAGGTCTCCCCTCGCAGCTGTGGGTGGGTGCACTCCCCAGATGGCAAAACACAAAAGTCTTTGGGGTGGTCTTCAGGTGGGGGGAGAAGATGTCTTCACCTGGGGTAGCTGGAGCCACCAGGCACTCCTAACGATCCTCAATAGGGTGATTAATGACTCTTCAGCCTGGTAGCTCCAGCTATCCCAGGCTAGGCAAATGTGGGGGGTGGGGGGGGTTCCAATTGTGGGGGGGGGCCTAGTTGTAAGCACGGCCCCCACGCACACTACCACACACACACACACCCCCCGCGATGTTCCGGCCCTCAGTGGTCTTCTTTCCTCCCCCCACCGATACAACAAAGTCTGTTTGGGGAAATGCACCCACACCCACCTGTAGAGTAGTTGAGTCTCCCTCCTTCCACACTGGATGTTGTTGGTCTTTTCCCCCTCTCTCCAACTCCTTGCAGAATGGTAATAAAGATGTTGAAATGTTTTCTGTTCTCCTCCTCTCCCTCTGGGTAAAGTTGGTGGTGAAACCCCTTCCTTCCTTCTCTTCCTGGGCTGGTCTCAGGGCTCTCCAGGCAGGAGCTCAAGTTGCTAGCTCCTTCTCTCACTGCTCACAGCTCCAACTGTGCAGGACACGCCTCCACTGCTTCACGATTGGTCCTTGCGCATGAAACTCTTTTGAGTTTATCTGCGAAAACATAAAACATTAAACGGTGCCACCCGACCTGGGTGACACTCCAGACATTTACAAGGCCCTTTTTTTCCCCCCCTTTTTTTGTTTTTTTTTGTGTTTTTCTTTTTTTGGTTTTTTTTTTGGGCACTAAAATCACAATTTTTCCCCAGTGCCCCCTATAAAAGGGAAGGGGACACTAAAAGCACCGGCAATTAAAACAAATTAACTTTAAAACGTAAAATCAAATTAAAATTTGGTTGCCGGGCGTGATGATGCACTCCAGTCCCTCCGGTGCCCACCTCTCGCGGAAGGCCGCGAGCGTACCGGTGGACACCGCGTGCTCCATCTCCAAGGACACCCTGGACCGGATGTAAGAGCGGAAGAGAGGCAGGCAGTCAGGTTGAACGACCCCCTCGACCGCCCGCTGCCTGAACCGGCTGATGGCACCCTTGGCCGTGCCCAGGAGCAGTCCTACGAGGAGGCCTTCGGACCTACCCGCTCCCCTCCGCACAGGGTGCCCAAAGATCAGGAGAGTGGGACTGAAGTGCAGCCAGAATTTCAGGAGCAGCCCCTTCAAATAATAAAACAGGGGCTGCAACCTCGTGCATTCCATAAAAACATGGAACACGGACTCCTCCAGACCGCAGAAATTGCAGGCGGCCTGGGAGTCCGTGAACCGGCTTAAAAATTTGTTGCACGGCACTGCTCCGTGCACCACCCTCCAGGCCAAGTCCCCGATGAATAGTGGGAGGACCCCTGCGTAGAGGGCCCTCCATCGGGGACCCCCGCCTCCTCCGGACGGCAAGATGGTACGCCATGGCGTGTCCGGACGGCCGGCGAGGATGGCAAAGTTGAGGGTGTGCAGGAGCAGCCCGTACAGGAAACCCCTCCGCGCGGAACTGAAAGGCACGGAGGGGATTTCCCCGAGGCGGCTCAAGTTGTGAGGCGCCGGCCCCCGAGGGAGGTTCCGGGGTTTGGCGCCGATGAGGAATTCCGTCCGGACGGGGGTCAGTTCGGACGGGATCTCCCCACGTGCTTGAGCCTCCTCGATACACCTAACGGAGTCAGGGCCCAGAGCTGTTTTTAGCGACTCGATGGCATCGGCCGCGCGGCGGACGTTGGCAGAATTTAGGCGCCGCGCCAGCGTGACTGGCGCCATCCAGCCCGCTCCTCCGCCATCGAGCAGGTCCCTGACCCTGGTCACCTCACCAGCCACAGCCCTCTCTTCCGACCGCCACATGAAGCCTCGGCCGTGGAGGTACGGATTCCCGAGCAGCGGTTCCTGCAGGACGGCCGCCACTCCAGCCGGCGGAGAGCTGCGCTTGGTGGAGACTTTGTTCCAGACCCTGATGAGTTCCCTGTAAAAGACAGGCAGCTCCCGGAGGGCGGTCCTGGCACCCCCCAAGTTCACAAACAGGAGCTGCGTGTCATAATTGAGGTCGAGCTGCTGGCGGAAGAAATACCTCGCCAGAGCACACCACCTAGGAGGGGGCTCGACGTAAAGGTATCTCTGCAGGGTCTGAAGACGGAAAGTCGCGAGCTGGGCGCTGACGCACACCAACGACTGACCGCCCTCCTCAAGCGGGAGACTCAAGACCGCGACAGAGACCCAGTGCTTCCTGTTGTTCCAGAAGAAGTCCACCAGCTTCTTCTGTATCTTGGCGACAAACGCAGGGGGAGGGGTCAAAGTGACCAGCCGGTACCACAGCATTGCGGCCACCAGCTGGTTTATGACTAGCGCTCGACCCCTGTAGGACAGCACTCGGAGCAGTCCTGTCCAGCGCCCTAGGCGAGCGGCGACCTTGGCCTCCAGCTCCTGCCAGTTCGCCGGCCAGGCTTCCTCGTCGGGGCTAAGGTAGACTCCCAGATAGAGGAGATGGGTCGTGCTCCAGGCAAAAGGCCTGAGCTCCTCCGGCAGGGAGTCCACCCGCCACTGACCCACCAGGAGTCCGGAACATTTCTCCCAGTTGATCCTGGCGGAGGACGCGGCCGAGTAAATCTCCTGGCACTCACGCATCCTCCGCAGGTCAGCGGGATCCTCTACCGCGAGGAGCACGTCATCGGCGTAAGCCGAGAGGACGACCTCCACGCCCGGCCCTTGCAGAGCCAGTCCCGTCAACCTCGTCCGCAAGAGGCGCAGGAAAGGCTCCACGCAAACGGCGTATAACTGGCCGGACATGGGGCATCCCTGGCGCACCCCTCTCCTAAAGCGAAGGGGCGCCGTCAAGGACCCGTTAACCTTAATCAGACACTCCGCGGCGGCGTACAAAAGTCGGATCCGGGCGACGAAATGCGTCCCGAACCCGAAAGCGCGCAGAGTTCCGAGCAGATAGTCGTGATCCACCCTGTCGAACGCCTTCTCTTGGTCGAGGGATAGGAAGGCGACCGACAGACCAGCCTCCTGGGAGCAATGGATGAGGTCCCGGACCAGATGGATGTTGTCGTGGATTGTCCGGCCCGGGACCGTGTATGACTGGTCGGGGTGGATCATGTGGTCCAGCACGGCACCAAGGCGAGCAGACATCGCCCTGGCGAAGATTTTGTAGTCCGTGCTGAGGAGGGAGACCGGGCGCCAGTTCTTAAGGAGGCGGAGATCGCCCTTCTTAGGCAGCAGGACGATGACTGCCCTGCGCCAAGAGAGGGGCATCTCCCCGGTCGCCAGACTTTCCCCCAGGACCCGCGCGTAGTCGCCCCCCAGGACGTCCCAGAACGCCCTGTGGAACTCCACGGTCAGCCCGTCCAGCCCCGGGGATTTTCCCCTCGAGAGCCGGGCGAGGGCACCGGTCAGCTCCGCCAGGCTTAGCGGAGCTTCCAGATTTTCGGCGCCCTCCGGGCCGACCTTCGGCAGGTCCTCCCACAAAACTCTACGCGCTTCCTCGCTGGACGGATCCGGAGAGAACAGAGCCCCGTAATATTCACGGACCCTGTTGTTGACGCCCTCCGGATCCGAGACGAGAGAGCCGTCGTCGGCCAGCAGCGTCAAGAGCTGCTTACGGACACTCTGCCTTTTTTCCAGCGAGTAGAAGAAGGGGGAGCCGCGGTCCAGATCCCGCAGGAACCGGATCCGCGACCTCACGAACGCGCCTCGGGACCCGACGAGCTGCAGGTCCTTCAGCGCGGCCTTCTTCGCTTCGTACACCGTCCGCAGGGCCGGGTCCTGGACGACTTGACCGAGACGGGCTTCCAGGTCGAGCACCTCTTTTTCTAGGCGCCCGACTCTGGCCGCCCGCCTCTTGGTCGACCCCCTCGCGTACTCTTGACAGAAGACGCGGACGTGAGCCTTGCCCACGTCCCACCATAGCCTCAAGGAGGGGAAGCCCCCCTGCTTCCTTCTCCAGTCGGACCAGAATCGACGGAACGAGTCCTGGAACCGCACGTCCTCCAGCAGCCGGTTGTTAAAGTGCCAGTACGCGGACCCCGTCCTCGCGCGGAGCGAAGCGAGCTCCGCCCACACCAGGTGGTGGTCCGAGCACGGCACCGGCCGCATGGAGGCCGCCGGGACGCAGGAAACGTACGCCCGAGACACGTAAAGGCGGTCGACTCTAGACCATCCAACTCCAGGCCTCACCCAAGTAAAGGCGCTGGAGTCGGGGTGGAGATTTCGCCAGACGTCCACCAAGTCGAAGGACCCGACCAGGTCCCTCAACTTCTCCATCGCCGTCATGCACTGCGGGGCACCGGAGCGGTCCCTCGCCTCGAGGGTGCAGTTAAAATCCCCCCCGAGGACAATGCAGTCGCCGACGTCGACGGAGCCAAGAAGAGCGGACACCTCTTCAAAGAAGCGCGTCTGCTGCGGGCCGGGATGAGGGGCGTACACGTTCACGAGATGGAGCGGCACGTCCCCCAGGCGAACCGTTACGTGCAGCAAGCGGCCTGGCACGGGCTCCTCGACCCCCAAGATCTCCGGCTGAAAATGCGGGCCCAGCAAGATGGCCACCCCACTTGAAATGGCGGTGAGGTGGCTCATGCGGACCTCTCCTTGCCATTCCAGGAGCCACGTGGCTTCGTCTCCCGGAACGGTGTGGGTTTCTTGCAGGAAGCACACCGCATATTTCCCCTCCCGCAGGAGCGAAAAATTGTCAAATCTACGGCGTGCCCCTCTGCCGCCGTTGATGTTGAGGCTGGCTATGGTTATCTTCATGGCAAAAGCATAGTGCAACCTCTACCTTAACCTATTGTGGGGGAGGGAGCGAAGTCTTTTGTTGAACTCCGCTCCCTCCGCAGCCCAGCGAGGAGTCCCTCGAGCTCGCGCAGCTCAAGGTGCTGCTCCTTTGTCAAGGGCCCGCCCGCGGCCAAGGTTTTAACGGCGGCGCGGACGGACCCCTTGATCAGCTCCGGCTCGGACCATTTTTCCAGGGCCAGTCGGGCTTGGTCGCGGCGACCCCGGCTCTGGGCCAAAAAGTCCCGGAGTTCCTTTGCAGGAACGAGGAGGGCCTCAGCGGCGGCCGCGAGCAGATCCACCGCCTCCCTGGCGGTGGTCTCTAGGTCTTCACCCGCGTCCCCCACCGAGTCCCCGTCCTCCTCCGGGAGGTGGCCGCCAGCAGCCGGCCCATCGACCGCACAAGGTACGGCAAATGAACCGGCCGCTCCAACCGGCCCTGGCACTGCCCCGATCCCACCCCCAGGATCGTCGGCAGAGGAGTCCCCACTGGGCTCTTTTAAAAATGGTGCTGGGTCGGGAAATGACAGCGGAAGGGGTTCCCCCTCCGCCCCAGGAACCGGAGAACAAGGAGAGACCCGGCCATAGGAAATCCCCAGGCCCTCCAAGTGCTCCAGCTCCAAAGTAAGGGGCGAGGGTGGGTGTTCCTCCCCCTCCCCGCTGCCACCCCCCGGCCCAGCATCTACAGTATCATTAAAATCAATTGTTTCATTCTCTGCCGGGTCGAGCAAATCCCGGGGTAAGTTGTGTATTGGCTGGGCGGGCTCAGGTTCGGCCTTTTCGGCCCCGCCCGCCTCGGTCCCCGGGACGCTCGACCCGGTGGCTACGCATTCTTCCACTGGCCCCACGCCCCCCACGACAGGCAGATCTTCCACGCCCTCCCCAGGAGGCAGCGGCTGGGCAGCCTCGACTGCCTCACCCTCCCCGGGGAAAGACTCCTCGCGCCTGCAGCGCAATTTGGGGGCGCTGGTGGGGGACGCGGGACACGCGGCGGGCACCGCCTCCTCCGCGGAGGGATGTTGTTCCCCCTCCGCCTCATTGGGGCGGTGCCTCTTTTTGTTCCTGGGGGCGCGCGGAGTCAGGGAGACCTCCATGTCTGCCGAGGCCTCCCGCTCCGCCCCCCCCTTTTCCTTTTCTTGCCCGCGCCTGGGCCCCTCTGTGGTGTTATTCAAGGGCCCGGGCACGGGCTCGGGGCACCCCGCGCTCGCCGGTGACTGGGTTGGGCTGAGCGCGGTGGTCAGACTTTCCGGCGCACCGAGGGGACCCGCCTCTAGATGTTTTTCCTTCTTCCGCGCCTTCTTTCCGCTCGGACGCTCTCCCTCCCCCCCGCCGGAGGCCCTGAAAACAAAGGCCTCCGACGATGCCCGCGCACCCATGGCTCCCGGCACGCGGACGCAACTAGGGGGAGGGGTGGCGGCGGCGCCAGCTATGGCCGCCTTCGGTGGTTTGGCGGCCTTGGAGGCGGGGCAGTTCTTGCGAACGTGCCCCACCTCCCTGCAGGCATGGCACCGCACGCCGTCCGACGTCCAGAAGACGCGGTAGGCAGTCCCCTCGTGCACCACATTAAAGTGCCCTTCTGTCAGGTCCTCCCGCGCCAGCCGGACAAAGAGCTGGCGGCGGAAGGAGAACACGTGGCGCAGGCTGTTCTCCCTGAGGCCGAGCGGTATGGGGTTGATCCCCGACCTTACCTCCCCCAGTTGGTGTAGGTGAGGGAGGAGGAGCTCAGCGGGAACAAAGGGCGGGACGTTTGAAATGATGACCCTCTGCGCGGTGGCCTCGAGAGGGTCCACCGGCAGGAACGTCCCGCCCACCGTGAGCCCCTTTTCAAGGGCCAGGGACACCGCCCGCTCCGACCCCAGGAAGAACACGGCCTTCCCAGACATCTTGGAGGCTGCGACAATGGCCGAGGGGCCGACTACCCCAGCCATCGCCCGCACGCACTCCTCGATGGTCATTGTGGGGTGAGTGTAGCTCTTGACCCCGTGTTTTTTCGTAATTAACCTAAATGGTGGCAGGGCAGCGGGTGGCGCAGGAGGGGCCGTGGAAGCGGTTGCCACCTGCGCATACGTCCTTGCTGGCCCTGCCACCGGCGTGGATGGGGTCGCCATCACGGGGTCCCTTTAAGGGCTACACCCACCCCAAAGTCACAGGCCTTAATGGTCTTAATTGGCCTCTTGTATAATGACTGAGCAGAGGAGCCCTTAATGAGGCACACCTCTCCCCTAGTTGGCAATTGGGGAGGGGCCTTGCTCCCTCTGCTCAGTTGTCTTAAATTGTTTGTTTTTTAAATTAAATTTGGAAGGAAGGGCTCTCAGAGAGAGAGGGGAGAAACAGAGTAACAGAGAAAAGAGAGAGGGGGGTGGGAAGGGTGGGAAGGGGGGGGGGCTGCGAGGGCAGGTCTCCCCTCGCAGCTGTGGGTGGGTGCACTCCCCAGATGGCAAAACACAAAAGTCTTTGGGGTGGTCTTCAGGTGGGGGGAGAAGATGTCTTCACCTGGGGTAGCTGGAGCCACCAGGCACTCCTAACGATCCTCAATAGGGTGATTAATGACTCTTCAGCCTGGTAGCTCCAGCTATCCCAGGCTAGGCAAATGTGGGGGGTGGGGGGGGTTCCAATTGTGGGGGGGGGCCTAGTTGTAAGCACGGCCCCCACGCACACTACCACACACACACACACCCCCCGCGATGTTCCGGCCCTCAGTGGTCTTCTTTCCTCCCCCCACCGATACAACAAAGTCTGTTTGGGGAAATGCACCCACACCCACCTGTAGAGTAGTTGAGTCTCCCTCCTTCCACACTGGATGTTGTTGGTCTTTTCCCCCTCTCTCCAACTCCTTGCAGAATGGTAATAAAGATGTTGAAATGTTTTCTGTTCTCCTCCTCTCCCTCTGGGTAAAGTTGGTGGTGAAACCCCTTCCTTCCTTCTCTTCCTGGGCTGGTCTCAGGGCTCTCCAGGCAGGAGCTCAAGTTGCTAGCTCCTTCTCTCACTGCTCACAGCTCCAACTGTGCAGGACACGCCTCCACTGCTTCACGATTGGTCCTTGCGCATGAATGACAGACGGATAGTTTGCAGGTGAAGCAGGCATTCAGGAAGGCGAATGGAATGCTGGCCTTCATTGCGAGAGGGATGGAGTACAAAAGCAGGGAGGTCCTGCATGTTAATGTTAATTAGCAAGCAGCACCAATATATGGGTGCTGCCAGTGCTATTAATTTCAGGGGCCGTTAACTGCGGCACACAGTGCCACCAGTAGGTTTCCAGCACTCTGGAATTTCTACGCCATAGTCTCCAACGCATGCCATGGCAATCCTGTCATGAGCTCTGACAACCCACAGGCTTATGGGCAGAGTGGGCAAAGAAGCTTGGAAAGAAGCAAGGTTGTAACAAACTGAATGTTGGTTTCTCTCGCTCTCTCTTTCTATCCCTTTAAAGTTTTCTCAGAAACTAAAGTTCCTATACCTCATATTTCTTGCTCAGGCCTCAGTGTTCAAAAAGCTTCCTTTTGCTAGCGTCCCCCTTTTCCATGGGTAGCCAACACATCACTTGTGAACAGTGCTGGACAAGAAATTAGGTCATTCTGGAATCAGAAACGCAACAACACTGATTAGTTTGAATACATGCACTTTCTTCAGGTGCAGCACTGCTGGGCCTTCACAGAAGTTTCTATGCAGTCCAACGAAATCCTCCCTGTGGTAAGTGTGATCTGATGCCACCTAAGCCGTATGAACACGGCCAAATGAAGAAGAATCAAAATACACATGGTAGAAGATTAATGGGTGCATATTTTTAATCAGTAAAACTCCATTCAAGTCCTGGCATCAACTGGCAGAAATAGGAGAATGGAGATAACTAAAGGGACAGACATTCTGTGCTCATCAATAAAGTGTTTCTTTGAATCAAAATGCTAAATTAGTCAGGAGTATCTAACACATACCACAACAGGGAAGAAGTTACTGTACTCCCCTTAGGTGTTATCCTTGGCTCAGTGGTAGTAGCCTTGCCTCTGAGTCAGAAAGACTGGAGTTCAGAATCTAAGCTGACACTTCAGCACTGAGGCTGAGGGAGTGCTGCACTGTTCAGCTCAGCTCCCTTCTGCTCTCAGATGGATGTAAAAGATCCCATGGAATTATTTCAAGATAAGGCATTATCCTATATTTATCCCTATACCAATATCGTTAAAACAGATTATCTGGTCATGATCATTATCTTATAAGTAATGGGATCATGCTGTGTGCAAATTGCTGATCACGATTACAAATCAATTGCAAATTTACATTCTGACCCTTTCCATCCAGTTATTTTTAAGCCATCATTTGATTTCAATGGTTACTTGCTACCAGTAGCAATTAGAAAATTCCCCACACAGTAATAAAGGAAAACAATATAGCTTTGATGATGTCTTCATCACTTTCACAACAGATTGATGATTAATCAAGGATCAATTGACACTACTTAATTCACTTTTTAAAAACATTAATGTACCACATACCAAAATATTGAGATTTTTGTCTCCGTTTTTATTACATTTGGCATGACATTTATGTAACCAACTTTACCTTCAACTTTGAAATTATCTCTGAATGATATCTGGTTGGCATCGAACTGTCCACCTGCATTAAAATAATAATGTTATAAAAATAATTAATGACAGACCAGTAAACAGTATTCCTATCACAATCTTCTCTTACCGCTATAAGCTTGGTCCATGAGATGCTCATCACGGAGAAGGCCAGCAAAGCAGAGGTAAAATTCATCTTCTGCTTTTACACTTTATTTGAACATCTATCTTATATGAACATCGAGAAGGGCAGAGTTAGGAAATGGTTCTAGAAAATTAACTGTCACTTATAAAAAGAAATAATACTTCAAATACATTTGTTGGATAGTTTTATAACTAATGTAAATACAGTTACTTTATAGTGTTGTTTGTTTGTTGTCGCCGGACTTCCCAAAACGAGGAATAAAGAAGAGGATTTAGAGAATTCTGTTAGAACCGTTAGTTTTAAATAAAAGTCGAAGTGAGAGATCCAATGTACTGTGATAGACGGACATGGTGCTTAATTGTAAACTCAAAGCTAAGATGGGAAATTCTGCCAGTTATGTTCCTGTGACTGTAAGGAACCATACCGAGCATTAGGTGAAAACAAAAGCAAAGTACAGTGGATGCTGGAGATCCTCCGTCTGTTGTGGTGAACGTTATTTTTTTAATTTGGGACTTGACAGTTATGCGCAGAATGCTGCTGCGCAATTTCTTCCGGTACATTGGCAGGAGTCACTCCGTTAATCTTTACATTTGTAATATATTACATTTTTACAGATTTTGTCATTGTAGATTTTGTTAACAATTCCTAAAAAAGGTATCTGGAGTTCTGCTGAATCCTGTCACGGTGGCCTCAATACAGAAGCACAAAATAGATTAATTACAGCAATATTTTTGCTGAAATCTGAGCAAATTACAGTTATATTGTAACATCTGTTGTATTTCAATAAATACTACTACTGAATATAATGGCCCTGAAATCCCGGCCTTTCCGGATCCGTAGGGAGTGCGTACAGACCCGGTGAGGCCTCGCAAAAGCTGTTTTTCAGCGCACAATGCACATGCGGCAAAAACCGGCTTTTCCGAACTGTCAAGATATCTCTTGACAGATCTTCTGCATCCCCACAGAAAGGACATCCACGCAGGCGAGATCGGGCTATTTACCCATCCCTTGCCCAGCAAATGTCCTTCAAACTTATATGCCTGGTAAAAGCAGCGTAAGAGTTTTAAACACATATAAAAATAAAAATTTAAATACACATTTTTACGTTAAAAACACTACTATTAAGGTAAGTTTATTTTAAATCCTATTAAACACAAAAAAAATCAAAAAATATATATTTTTTTCTAAAACATTTAATTAAACTTTAATTTCAATTAATTTTAAATGTGAGATGTTTTTTTATTTATTATGTTGTGTTTGGGTGTTTCAGGGGCTTTTTCTCAAATAATAATGGGAACTCGTAAATTCGGAGTTCCCATTACTGTCAATGAGAATACTGTACCATGATTGGTTGCCCAAGCCCACGTGACCCCAGCTTCTCCGTCCTTATCTACAAGACGGGGGCACGCTGCGAAGCCTCCGACCAGACCATCAGGTACTTTTGTAGAGAAATTTTGGGTTGGAGGCATTCGTCTGAAAGAAGCCTCCGACAGGAATTTCAGGGCCGACACTCAAGAATGCGGTGAGAATTTAGAACTCGCTGCCACAGGGAGTGGTGAAGCGAACAGTTATAGATACATTTAAGGGGTGTTAGATAAGCATATGAGGGAGAAGGGAATCGAGGGTTATGCTGATAGTTAGATGAGGAAAAACAGGAGTAGACCCGAGTGGAGCATAAACGCCGGCATAGACTGGTTGGGCCGAATGGCCTGTTTCTGTGCTGTATATCCTATATAATGTAATCCTATGTAATGCAATGGGACAATTATGTAGCTTGCTTCTGAAACCTGACCAGACATGCTAAGGGACAGCCTGCATTAGGGGTATGTCTGTAATAGGAAAGATCAGGCGTTTATCTATCAAAGAAATAGAAGGTCCATCAAGCATCCCTGTGAAAGTTACTCTAGATATACCAGAAAGCATGGGCCATAAGGAATTCTGAGGCCAAAAGAATCCTAGCAGGAATTTAGTGCAACCCTGCATCTAGCTAACATGCTTACTCGCTCCAGGGAGAATTATTTAGGTGCTGCACATCATAAAAGGGGAAATCACTTAGAATGGATTGATTTGAGCACTACTGAGCCATTAAGGGGAGTTCTCTCAGTGTTCTGGTCAACACTTATCTCTCAAACATCATCACTAAAATAGCTTAATTGGTCATTTATCTCATTGTTGTTTGTGGGAGTTTGCTGGGTTTCTCTACATTACAACAGTGACTGCACTTCAAAAGAAGCACTTTTTTGGCTGTGGAGCACTTTGGGACTGCTTTTCCCCTTGCTTTTCCTGAAGTGTGATTGTTTAAAATAATGCAGAAGCACAACAAAAGACATCCATTGATAATAATTGAGGCAGACAGAAAAGTGATGCAGGTGTTGGGAGAGGGTGGTTTATTTTGTAAAGGTGAACGAAATGTTTCAGAAGTGGGGCAGTTCAGGAACTTATTAAACGGAATCTTGTAGACTTTATCAGTCTTCCAGCGGACACTGATGTTTTGGCAGCAATTGCTCATTGCCACCACCACACTCCTTCAAGATTTTGTTCCTCATGCTCCATGTCAAGTTTTCTTTGCACAGCAAAGTTATGGAGCATGTAACAAACGTTTCCTTATAGCCACAGGGTGCCCCTTAAAAGTGCCCCTTGATCAATCAGAATATCAAACACAGCTTCAAGTTCTCCAATATATGCTTCCCAGTCACCTTGAAGACAGCAAGAGCTGGCTTCATTACATCTGTGCTTTGCTTCTGTCTGTGATTGACACATAGGCCGCGAATTTGCTGACCTCGGTGGGTCCAGTGCAGGGGGACATCAGTGGCGGGTCCTGACCCCACAGCTGGCTCCATCCCGCTGCCTGAAATTATTTCCCCTTGATTGGTTTGTTAAGCCCGCCCAGTGCATTTCCTGGCCAATTAGAGGAAGCAATTCTGATGATGTAATTTGATGATGCGTCATCAGCCAGTTTTGTTAAAGGAATCATGCCCAAATTTATTTTGACATTTCTGCTGTCAGTGTTCTACTGCATTGAGGTGCTGCAAACATTGACATTCCCTTCCCATGGGCTGTATTAATCTCCCAGGAGATTAATACAGCCCGGTTGCACATTGCAGAGGAGGTAGATCACGAAACATTAATACAAAGCCACACTCAATCTCATCCTGCTGTGCCACTCATCACATCCCCATCACTCTGCTTTCCCTACCCTACTCCTGCACATCCTTACTCACAACAACTTACCTTGCACCTCCACCCATCCCTCTCTATCTATATTATTACATCCCCATCTCAACAGCCACTCCTCACACTCGCCCTCATCCTAGTGCAATCATACCAACTAACAACACATAAGAGTAGGCACTTGTGTGTTTTATGCAATGTCGATATACATTTCTGTTAATGTCATGTCAAACATTGAAACATTTATTTTCAACACTTTGCGTTCTTCGACAGATTTGTGTGTACCTTTGGAAATGGCATAGTGAGCTGCAGTGAATGGTGAGACATAATGGTACCCCCCACAATGGTGATAAATGTGAAAGGGATGGCTGGACATTGTAGGGTTGCTTAATGGAGTTGGTGTGGGGTGATGCCAACCTGGTGCATCATGTGGCAGCCAGGGTGTACAGTGTCAAGTGAAGGAAATCTGGCAATGGTGAGGGCATCCCTGGTCTCCTGGGCAGCAACGTGGTGGGGTACTAATGCCCTGTGTCATATGCAGAATCAGTTGATCGTGGAGAAGGTTGGTGGTGTTAATGCTGCTGGCATGCCTGATGCTGCTGGTGTTGGGGATTATCGTGGTGGGATTCTGAGGACCAAAGTGAGAGAGTATAAAAGGCAACCATGCTGATGGAACAGAGAGAGCAAGAAATCAGGGAGAACTCAAAGATATCTTATAAATACATTAAGAGCAAGAGGATAACTAAAGAGTGGAGCCTTTTAGAGACAATAAAGGAAATGTGTGTGTGGAGGCAGAAGACGTGGGAAAGATTCTACATGACTTTGCATCTGTTTTCACAAATGAGGGGGGCGTGCAGACTTTGCAATGAGGGAGGATGAGTATGAAATATTAGACAAGATAAGCATAGTGAGAGAGTAAGTATTAAGGGGCATAGCAGTTTTGAAATTGGATAAATCCCTAGGGCCGGATGAAATGTATCCCAGGCTGTTAAGAGAAGCAAAAGAGGAAATAGCAGAGGCTCTGACCATCATTTTCCAATACTCTCTGGCTACAGGCGTGGTGCCAGAGGACTGGAGGACTGCTAACATTGTACCTTTGTTTAAAAAGGGAGAAAGGGATAGACCGAGTAATTACAGGCCAGTCAACCTAACCTCAGTGGTGGGAAAATTATTGGAAAAAATCCTGAGGAAAGACATGGATTAATTAAGGACAGTCAGCATGGATTTGTTAAGGGAAGGTCATGTCTGACTAACTTGATTGAATTTTTCGAGGAGGTAACCAGGAGGGTTGATAAGGGCAGAGCGTATGATGCAGTGTATATGGATTTTAGCAAAGCTTTTGATAAAGTCCCACATGGCAGACTGCTCACAAAAGTAAAAGCCCACAGGATCCAGGGCAAAGTGGCAAGTTGGATCCAAAATTGGCTCAGAGACAGGAAGCAACGGCTAATGGTTGATGGGTGTTTTTATAACTGGAAGGCTATATCCAGTGGGGTTCCGCAGGCTCAGTGCTGGATCCCTTGCTTTTTGTGGTACATATCAATGACTTGGACTTGAATATTGGGGGTATGATTAAGAAGTTTGCAGATGACACTAAAATAGGTTGTGTGGTTGATAATGAAGAAAAAAGCTGCGGACTGCAGGAAGATATCAATGTACTGATCAGGTGGGCAGAACAGTGATAAATGGAATTCAATCCAGATAAGTAAATGTGAGGTAATGCCTTTAGGGGGGTCTAACAAGGCAAGGGAATACACATTAAATGGTACGACACTGAAAAGTGTAGAGGAACAAAGGGACCTTGGAGTATAGATTTAAATTAATTGGGGGGAGTTTTAGAGGAGATATATGGGGAGATTTCTTCACCCAGAGGGTGGCGGGGGTGTGGAACTCACTGCCTGAAAGGGTGGTAGAGGCAGAAAGCCTCACCACATTAAAAAAATACTTGGGTGTGCACTTGAAGTACCGTAACCTACAGGGCTACGGACCAAGAGCTGGAGGTTGGATTAGGATAGCTCTTGGTCGGCTGGCGCAGACACGATGGGCCAAAATGGCCTCCTTCCATGCTATAAATGTCTATGATTCTATGGCAGGCGAAGTAGAGATCTGTCAATGGTGAGAGAGGTAATGAGGTTAGACTGGATGCAGACTTGTATAAAAACTTGCAGCATTGTGAATTTGTTGTGGAAATGCAGCGAGGAAGAGCTTGTGGTTGAGGGAAGATATCTCTAAGGTGGGAGCTTTTACTTGACATTTGAAGCTGTCAATTCATCAGCTGATTTAATGGCCACTGACCTCCCACCTCAGCTTTACAGATGTTGTCTAGCAACAGCATGAAACTCATGAACGAGCTCTCAAAATCCAAACGCACTATTAAAATCATCGTTAAGTGGCAGTAAATAAGCCACTAATCATTTAAATTGGCTTCCCGCCACTGCCTGTCGAGTCTGCTCAGCGCTAGCAGACCCGACATCGGGAAAGGCAAGTGAGTGTGATTTGACAGCGCTCCCAACCCACTGTCAATCAATTCACATTTAACTACCGACCCTCCACCGATCCCGAACACTGAGCATCGGCCAATTTCCGGCCATGGTTGTCATCAGCCACGTCTAGACTGTAGCCTTGGTCTCCAAGGAGCCATTCTTCCACATTTCCTTCTTCAAGTAAGGCTGACAGGGATGATTGGCATCATGGAAGCTGCCAATACCAGGGCACCAGAAGATACTGGCATTAGGCTTTGCACCTGGGTTACTGGATAATCTGTTGAAGTCAGGCAGCGAGGCAAGGGAGACTTGCTAAGTGGAACATTCCTTTATTGCCTTCCCACTGATCTTCAGGCCAACAGGCATTCGGACTGTTTTCCAAAAGAAGGCCTGTGTCAAGCATGTGACAGTGTAATGCAAATAACCGAGCTTACCAAATTCAGGTGCACATCTCTCAGTGGATTCTTGGCGTGGATTCGAGCCTCACTCCAGAGACTGGAACACATTATCTAGGCTGACAGTACTGAGAGAGTGCTACAGTGTCAGTGGTACTGTCTTTTGGATTGTAAGAAATTGTGAATTGTAAAAGACAATGATTTTGTAAAAAGCCATGGGTTTGCCTAGTTCAGCAACCAGGATAAGTTGATGACATAGTGAATTTCAGTTATGTCAGATTAAGATTTTCACAGAGAGCTCGTTTACAAGGGCACAATGCAGAAACAGGCCTTCATAAGAGCTCAAGCAAGGAGTCTTGTGATAAACAAACTGTCCAAAATAAGGTAACTAAAGGTTCAAACAAGAGCTAAGCAAAGGAGTGATCTCATGGGACGGTGGAGGGTTTTCATCTGAAGGTTGAGACAAAAAGTTCGACATACCATTGGGCCCCTTGGTTTAGGAAGAGCCTTTACAGGTTAAATGGTCCTGTCCACAATCTACTCCAGGCCCACCCCTAAAAAGAGAATAAAAGAGATATCTAAAGTGCTTTTAGCACAGACGGCGGAGGGAAGAGTTGTTCGCACCCGCCAATCGTCTGTCCAATCGGGATCGATACCAACTGCTTGCACGGTCGTATATCTACTATGTCTAGCCTAAGACCTTTTTGGGTAATCTGTGTGTGACCTGTGATCCAAATCTTACAGGACGAGACATTAAACCAAAGTCCCTTCTGCCCTCTCAGGTGATGTAAAATATCTCATGGCACCATTCAAAGAACAGCAGGAGAGTTCTTACGATGCTCTGAGTAAATTTATCCCTCAACCAACATCACTAAAATAGATTATCAGGTCATTTACCTCATTGCTGTTGGTTGAACCTTGCTATGCGCAGATTGGATGCTGTGTTCTTACATTGCAACAGTGACTAAATAACAAAACATCATTGATTAGATGTGAAGCACTTTGGGATGTCCCGAGGTCTGGAAAGGTATTGTATAAATGCAAGTTCTATCTTCTTTCTTTCACTGAAGCTGGAACAGGTGCAAAATAGTTTCAGCAAACAAATCTCATCTCACCCTCTTCCGGGTAATGGGAAATATCGGGGCTACATAAGATCATAGAATGATACAGAACAGAAGGTGACCATTTGGTCCATCATGCCTGTCCCGGCTCTTTCAAAGAGCTATTCAATTAGTCCCACTCTCCCACTATTTCCCATAGCCCAGCAAATTCTCTTTCCAATTCCCTTTTGAAAGTTATTATTGAATCTGCTTCCACCACTCATTCAGGCAGTTCTTTACAGAGCATCATAACTCCCTGCATATTTTTCACCAGCCCCACCCACCTATGTTGCCTCCAGTTCTTTTGCCAATGACCTTAAATCCGTGTCCTCTAGGTGCCGACCCCTCTGCCTCTGGAAACAATTTCTCCTTATTTGCTCTATCAAAACCCTTCAGCATTTTGAACAACTCTATCAAATCTCCCCTTAACCCTCTCTGCTCTAAGGAGAACAACCCCAATTTCTCTAGTTTCTTCACGTAACTGAAGTCTTTCATCCCTGGTACCATTTTAGTAAAACTCCTCTGCACCTTCTCTAAGGCCGTGACATTCTTCCCAAAGTGTGGTGCCCTGAATTGGCGACAACACTCCAGCTGGGGCCTAACACGTGCTTTATAAAGGTTTACATAACTTCCTTGCTTTTGTACTCGATTCATCAAGCCAAGGAGTCCATATATCTTTTTAACAGCCTTCTTAAATTGTCCTGCGGCCTTCAAAGACGTGTGTACGCCCCCAGGTCTGTCTGTTCCTACAACCCCATTAAAAGTGTACTTTTTTGCTTATATTCCCATACCTCATTCTTCCTATCAAATCAAATCACTTAACACTTCTCTGCATTAAATTTTACCTGCCACATATCTGCCCATTTCACTAATCTGTCTAAGTCCTCCTAAAGTTTGTTACCATCCTGCAAACTTTGAAATTATGCCCAGTATATCCAAATGCGGGTCATTAAATGCACCAAATAGAGCAATGATCCCAGTACTGACTCCTGGGGACAACACTGCACACATCCCTCCAGTCTGAAAACCAACCGTTCCCCACTACTCTGTTATCTGTCCTTTGATTAATTTTCTATCCACATTTCCACAGCCCCTTTATTTGGATGGGCTTTTTGCTAACAAATCTATTATTTGGTACCTTAGCAAACACCTTTTGAAAGTGCATATACACATCAACCACACTACCCTCATCCATCCTCTCCATTACTTCATCAAATAACTCAATTATGTTATTCAAACACAATTTACCTTTAACTGGCTTTCATTTGTCAACCTCTATTTTTCCAAGTTACAATTAATTTTGTCCCAGATTAATGTCTCTAAAAGTTTGCCCACTAATAACATTAAGCTTGGCTTCAGTCATACCCTCTGCCCCCACAAGATGATCTCCTGTTTGGTCCATAATCGGCTCTACCCTTCTTTTGACTATGTTTACAGAGGGCTTTTCGGTTCTCTTTTATGTGACCCACTAATCTATTCTCATGCACATTTCTATCACCGCCTCCCTTCATCAATGGACAGAAAGCAGGTTGTCACGTTTCAGGATTTTAACCATTTTTGTTCCTCAAACTTGGAAAAAGTTCTCTTCAATGCTGATTTTCTTAAAAAATGCATATTCTCAAGTTTTTAAAAAAGGGCGCATAAAGGGAAATGAATATGCTAAACAGAAGTTGTTCTTCCCCTCTGAGACTAATCAAGAAATGATTTGCTAATTTCTCTGGATAATTAGAAAACACCTATCACCCACTGTGTTAGAAAACCATTTCTCTCTCTCTGAAATGGTGGGTGGTGTCGGTAAAGTGGATCGGCACATTCACCATGAAAGATAATCCAGCTTTGACAACAGCAAAGCTGCTGAAGCAAAACATCCAGGGTATTAGAAAATCAGAGGAGCCAAGTCTGTTTAAGTCAAGTAAGATGACCCATTGAAGTTAGGTAGCATAACATGTTCATTATTTTTATGTTATTGCATGGAGATAAGTTATATCAAATAGAACAAAGGGAATTTGATAACTATTGTTGTTGTACGTTCATCTCACTATGGAATAGATTAACTGAAGAATTCGATCCAAGTCTCATTTGAACGAATGTTAACTCAGACCGTCTTGAGAGATTAAAGCCATGTGAAAGAGATGAATATCCAGTTCAAGTCATGAAGGGTTTACTGCTACATACCCCTCTCCCCAGGTCCCATTATTGTACAAGTAAATATAAGGCACAGTGAATCAACGTCGATAAAAATAAGACACAAGCTATGTACAGCCGTAGCCAACACTGAACTGAAAAAGGTATCTATGGCAGACCCAAATTCATAACACTGGCTGACACTACAGCTGCCCTAGAATGGAAAGGGCCAAATGGATAAAAAAAAACTGAAGGCTGTGGTAACCTTTATGGCCACTGGCAGTGCCATAAGGATGCTAAATCCTGTCTGGAGGTGTTCCCACTACAGGTGCAAAAGCATCCAATTTCACAGAGCTGTCTCCCGCACCCCGAAGGCACCTGAAATAGGTCAAACATCATATTGGGTCAGATGATTTTTCAGGCACCCTGCCAGCTGCTTAAAAAAGGCAATAGGCACCTTGGATGTATTAAATGTCCAGCCTGGAGTAGAACAGATACCAAAACCTGCTCCGCTCAGGTTTTCCTGGCGTAGGTGCAGCCCAGGAAGCTTGCTGTAGAGCCTAAATGAGGAATACTCCTCTTGGCTCCACAGCATTCCTTAAGGCCACTACTGGCCCACAATCATTCCTTTTCCCATTCTCCTTCGCCCCCTCCTGGGTCTGATCTGAGGGCTGCTGCTGGCGAGGCAGGCAGTCCAAATTGGAATGCTGGTAATAGCAAGCTGTCCCTGAAGATCACACATGTGCCGGCAGCTCACCCAAATTATTCAAATGAAGCCCGAGGCCCAATTTCAGGCAAGCCTTGGGCCTCCCAGTTGGGGCACGCGCTTTGTGCAGACCATTGGTTATGTGCCTGAAAACAGGGGATAATCAATTTTTACATCCAGATATCTGTGTTCAAAAGATCTATTATGGAGTTCAGCCATCTCACCATACAAATGATGACATGCATCTGCAGCTACACCAAACATATATGCACAAGGAACACATTGCATGTGCAATCTTGTGCCTTTCTCTTAAGTATTCTATGTAAATAAATTCAACACTGTAAAATAGTATAAGCTGCTTTACAACAGAAACCTTCTAGCTTACACATTTCCTGCACTTCATCAGCCCCATCCTAAGTACTACTGGCTCTCTATATCCCAGCAAATTGACTAAGATTCTTATCAAAGCTTTCAAATCCCTCTGTGGCCTCACACACCCTGTCTTGGCAATCTCCTCCAGCCTGGAGTACCCAGATGCACCCTCAGCTCCTCTGATGCCAAATTACTCCTTGCCTCCTGCCCCTGCACACCATCATTGATTGCAGATCGTTCAGCCTCTATGTTGTCCTTTGGAACTCCCTCCCTGGATTCCTCCACCTTGCCACCTCACTCCCTGCATTGGAAAACTTACAGATAATCTTCATCTATGGCCATGTCTTTGGTCTCCTGTTCCAAGTCTCTCCATTTTCCCTTCTCCCTGTTGCTGAAAATGTTCGGAACTCATGGGGCTAGACTTTCCACTTTTGCCACTACAGCTCATGTCTCGGTGGTATCCTGGCGGTATACACATCTCGACTTTTCAATACCGCCAGAATACTGCTAAGATCCAAGCTGCTAGTTTCAGCTTATTTTCCCCGGCGATAGCGGTCGGGTGGTGGCGATATTTTTCCTCATGTAAGGCCGGCGTCCTTGGCAAGGGCCTTACTGTGTATGCGCGTTTTTTTTCTTTATCCCGCGATTCGGGGGTCAGGTGTCAGCTCACGCATGCACAGATGAGGAAGGGAGGTGGAGAGAGAGAGCGAGAGATAGTAGTGAGGATCAATTGATGGTGGAGGCCAAGGTAGGAGGGAGGAAGAGGACAAAATGTTTTATGATGGATGCCCAAGCTGCCTTGGTCCACGAAGTGGAGGCACAGTGGAACCAGTTAACCCGTGATGGCTGTGGGAAACCCTTGTACCAGTGAATATAGGCAGAGATTGCTGAGGCGGTGTCCTCGGTTGCCCAGGTCCGTCGGGGGCCTGGAACGACATTGTTTTGGCTGCGAGAGTAAGTAATAACTTTAATCATGCACTGACTCATGACTTATAATGTAAATCTGCCACATTGTGATGTTGTTAATCTTGATAAGCTTGGTGTCACGCATTATTTACTAACAACGATATTATTATTTTCTTTTCCTGTACTAAGATGTGTTCATCATGCATTATTTGCATGCTAATGGTGCATTAATGGGACATTGTTGAAAGGCATTGGGGGTGGGTAATTGGGGATGTTTATCTGTGTGCTACATACTAGTACCTGGGCAATTATCTTATACCATGCTATTGTCATTGAAAGCAATTTTTTTCTGAAACAATCGCGGTAAGCGTCGGCGCACCGGAGGAGGGCTGGCAGACCTGGAAGAGCTCACTGTGCTTGAGGAGCGGGCCACAGCCCTCACAGGAGCACATGATCGCTCGGCCACCCATTGGGGTGCAGATCCGGTGTTGGCACCACTTAAGTCATGCATAATCCCTGGGCCATGCAACGTTCATGTAATTGAGAGTCATGTGAACATAATGTATAAATGATGCTAAGTGATGCAATGTAATGCTGGGACCATGAAATATTATAATGCCATGCAGTCTCTGTAAATTCTGTTCATGTTCATTGCATGGTCTCTCGTTGATATATGATGCAGTAGTGTTGTTCCTCTACATATGTCTGCGCACTGTAAGCGTTAAAATATCACCCTGATCCTCCCTCTCTTCCCCTTCTGCTTACCTCTTTGGTTATGTTTACTATCTGCCCAGGTGCATGAACATGCAGAGCCTTGTGTGTCATGTATCCTACATGGCTACTATTGGTACTATATCAAGGTGTGCAACCAGAGGGCACAGCAGTGGGAGACTCATAGGTTACCTGTACAGGTGTGCCTGGCCGAGTATAAAAGGCAGGCCACCAGATGTGATCCTCACTCTGGAGTTAACAAATAAAAGACTAAGTTCACTACAGTTCAAGTACAACACATTGCCTCGTGGAGTCATTACTAGACCATCTAAGGACGCAACATTCTGGAGCACCAATTCTTGTACAATTGGTCTTGACCGGAGAGGACACTGAGGAGGATGATGATGATGATGACAAAACCGTCCGACTTTCCGACCTCCTTCAAGATGTGCCGTTGGATGTTGCGGGGGGTGGACAGGAAATGAAGGGTCCATTATACCTGCGACCACCGCTTCCTCAGCCAAATGCATATTTTATATTTTATGGATTCGGTTTGGAGGAAGTAGCGGGACCAAGCGGTGTGAAGCAGGGCACACCAAGTGTTACAGCCCCAGTGCCGAATCCACAGAGGCTGATTCAGCAGGGGAGGCGTGCTCGAAGACAGACGCTGACCTGGACATGGTTGCACCGTCGAGGGCGAGCGTCGACATTGGTAGAGAGCTCCTCTAGGCTATTGGTGGCCCAGCCGGAAACATTGCTACATAGTCAGCACGCCAATCGGAGGACATGGCTGCGCTGATTCTATTGATGCCATGTGGCAGACGCTGGAATCGGTCTATGGCACTGAACCACAAGGTGTCGTACCACCAATGCCAACAGCACATGGGAGTCAGGAGCATGGTAATACTTCTCACTCTGAAGACGGGTCGTCAGTCCTTTCCTTTTCTCCAAATTTCCCACACATGGCGCTGCCACTGTCACCCACCCTACAGCAGCAGCGCTTGGGGCGCCCTGCTGCACAACACACTGGTCTCAACTCAGGCAGAGACAGTGGCAAAAAACAATTGGGGATAAGGTGGAGGGGGGAGAAATGCAGTGCAAATGGTGGCTGCAGGTAGATTTTTTGGCGGGTTGGGCGGGGGGGGGGGGTGAGGGAGGAGGGGTGTTTATTCAAAAATTGTTAATTTTTAATGAAAAATTGTTGACTGTTGTGGGGGGGGAGCATTGTGGGTGTTGTGGGTTTAATATTTTAAATCTTGTTGCTTTGTTTACATTTTGTTGCACCTTTACTTTAAAAGTAATTATTAATTTTAAAAGAATCATTTTTCAAAATTTATAAAATATTTTACTCAACGTAACAATTATTGTATAGTGTCTCACTCACTTTTACAAAATGAGAGGTTAACAATCAATAAAAGGGTTGCAAACAATGGCCAGGCAAGGTTTAAACTTAACTCTCACCGTTCAAGCAAAGCGTTCATTTATGAGCTGCTGACCTAACAGTTTTGCAGCTGTGTAACTACCACAGGGCTTCTCCTGCGGTATAGGGGTGGGTGGTGTCATGGGTTCATCGCCAGACTCTTCCTCGTCCTCTTCCGCTTCTTCCTCTGCCTCGTCCCCTCTATCCTTAGGTGGCACTGCAGTCCCCTGTGGCAATTCCTGTCCCCTTCTGTTTGCTAAATTGTGCAACATGTAACACACCACAATGAACTCTGTGACCTGCTCAGGGTGGTATTGTAGGCTGCCTCCAGAGTGGTCCAGGCATCTGAAGCGCTGCTTCAGCACTCCAATTGTCTTTTCGACTACATTGCGTGTGGCTATGTGGTTGTTATTGTATCGATGCTCGGCATCTGTCTGGGACTTATGGAGGTGGGGTCAAGAGCCAGGTGGCGAGGCTGTACCCTTAGTCACCAAGCATCCAGCATTGACCTTGTGGCTGACTCTTAGAGGTCAGAGACAGTGCTCTCATGCAAGATGTGCGCATCATGAATGCTCCCTGAAAAATTGTCATTTACTGCCATGATTATTTGCTTGTGGTTGACAACGAGCTGCACGTTCAGGGAGTGGAATCCCTTCGGTTCAGAAACACCTCTGCATCCTCTAAAGGTGCTCGCAGGGCGATGTGCGTATGGTCTATTGTATCCTGGACCTTAGGGAAGTTTGCTATTCTCGAAAAACCCAAAGCTCTCTCACTTTGTGCCTCCCTGGTCATGGGAAGTTTATAAAGTCAAACCTTGGTCCGCAAAACGCTTCTATCACCTGCCAAATGCAGCAATGTGTGTCATGCTTAGAGATGCAGCAAATGTCGCCAGCTGATGCCTGAAAGGAGCCTGATGCATAGAATGAAAATGCCGCAGTCACCTTAACCTCACTGGGCAGTACAGTGCGGTCCTGATGGTGCTGGCAGGCTGCAAGTCTCCCTTAATGAGCTGACATATCTCACCGATGACCTCCTTTCGGAAGCGCAGCCTAACACATGCTGTATCGGACAAGTCCAAGTATGACCCTGTAAATGCATTGGGTGTAAGGTCTCCTCCTCCTCAGCAGTCTGCCACCTCTTTGATTGGGCACATAATGCTCTTCAATGAACCTTCTTCCAGCTCTATTCCGCAGCATGTAATTAGTCAGCAATATTGGCTGAGAAATTGCAGACCCCATTCCTTTAAAAGTCCTCTAAACTGTCATATAAATTATTCAATTTTCCTTAAACAGCCAAAAACTTTATCCTGATAAGACTACAATACCCTCAGATTATGAGCATTGATTTCAAACACCCTTAAAATCCACTCACGAATGACTAATGCTCCCACCAACTTGAAGCACCCTTTCCTTCAAGTTCATCCATTTTAAAACATGGCATCCATACCGCTGGGTAAGGTCAGGTGAATGCAGCTTTTTCAGGGCGGTACTTTATTCCGGCGGCAAGTTGGTCAGTATTTGGGTGAACTGCCGAATTTAGCATTCGGCGCTAATTGGGGCGCTGCACGTTGAAGTGTTGGGAAAATCAGCAAAAACAAATGGGCTGGCAGTTTCGTTTACCACCAGCGGTAATAGACTGCCAAGTTTACCACCGGCGATATATGGACAGTAACTGGGTGTTAGTTTCCAGTTTATGCATGAAATGGGCGGTAATGGCTTCCTTAATGGTAAATGGGTGTAATATGGGCGGTAAATGGGCGGAATGTTGCCGAAAGTCTAGCCCATAGAATTTTTGATGTAAAAAACTGAGGTCATCTGCATGGCATTAACTACCTCCTCTAATTCCAACACCAAGCCTGCCCAATCCCCCAAACTCCCATTTTGCACATCTGCATTCCACTTATCCATGACTTTGTCCTTTTTCTGTTCTTTGTAGCTTCTCCCCATCTGTTATCTCATTCATTGACATTACCATTTGCTCCCTCAATCCCCATCATCCCAACTCTTGACAACCAACTCCTTTCCCATAACTGCCAACATAATCAATCGGTTTATCTTATCTGGCACTGTCCCTACCTCTCTCGAAACCACCATCATCATTCTCCTCCTCAAAAAACACAACCTAAACTGAGATTTGAGAACTGAAAAAAGAAATAAGGGTAAAGAGAGTGTAGGAGAATAGATTAGCATGTAACATAATAAAAGAGAACCCAGTAGTCTCTTATAAACAAATAGTAAACGGGTAATCGAGGACGGGTGGGACCGATTAGGGACCAAAAAGATCTTCTTGTGGAGTCAGAGGGCAATGGCTGAGGTATTAAATTAGTACTTTGCAGTGGTCTTCACTAAAGAGGATGCTACCAATGTTACAGTAAAGGAGAAGGTAGTAGAACAATTGGATAGAATAAAAATAGATAAAGAGGAAGTGCTTAAAAGGTTGGCAACATTCAGAGTAGAAAAGTCATCTGGTCAAGATGGGATGCAGATTGAACTTCTGTTCAGTCCACAAGCATGACCTCAAGCTTCCAATCGCTTCCCATGAATTCTTTTAATGTGGGGTGGCTGTTGCACACTAGCTACCACACAGAGCTAGGTCTTGATCCAGTGGCAAGGGGATCCAAGACGACCGGGAACCAGGCTCCACTACATGTGCCGAGTACATACACACAAACATACTCCTACTGTCCTCCTTCCTCCTTCCCACAGGACATCTCTCCCTGGAATTCATAGTACGCAATGTGGGCCTCACAACTTCGCTATTGGCCGGTGCTGCTCTTGGCCTCGACCCCGCTGTTGGTCCACGCTGCTTCAGCTCTGGGCTCTGACCTCTTTGCTCCTCCGCTGCTCGCCGCTTCCGATCATTGCTTCCCTCATTCCTGCTCCTGAGTCCCGACCCCCCCACTGGGCTCCACCATGCTCCAAGAAATGCCACCAATCAGCTGCCTGGATTCCGATGATATAGATTCTTGTTGCTCACTTGGTTTTGTCCTCCTTTCGAGACCGTTGTTGATTCTGCTGCTGCAGTGGCTAGTATTTTTTGATTAGCCGACAGGTCCACGCTCGAGCTGTAACTGACCTCCTGATTAATAAATCTCGACCCCAAGTGACCAACTATTTCAAGAAATAAACTACAGATAACTAACCAATAAATAGATTAATTAATAAAGACGTGGCAGTGCAGGCTGCAGAAAAGAATCTGGAAAGGGATGGGGAGGATCCAGTAGTTGTGGTTCATGTCGGAACCAACAACACAGGTAAGCTTAGGGAAGAGATCCTGCAAAGGGAGTATGAGGAGTTAGGAGCTAAGTTGAGAAGCAGAACCTCACAAGTAATAATCTTGGGTTTATTACCCAAGCCACATGCAAATTGGCATTGAGACAGATTAGGAAAGTTAACATGTGATTAAAGGAGAGGTGTGGGAAGGAGGGGTTCAAGGTAAATGTATTCCACTAAAAGCCCAAAACAATCAAACTAATTATAAGGTACCGTTGATAAATAAAGAACTAATGAGAAGGTTGAATATAAAAAGTTAAGACACAAGAAATACTTAGAAATTAAAGAGGAAGACAAAAAGGGAATTGTGAAGAACTTGAGAGTTTTAAAAAAGCATCAGGAAGGCAGAGAATTTACACAATAAAATTATCAAGGAATATAAAGGCATAATAGTGTTCCAGGCACATAATTAACAAATGAAATTGAAGTAAAGATAAATCCACTAAAGAATGAGCAACATACACTCAAAGGTAATAAGAGAAATGGCAGATGTATTGAATAACTACTTTGCCTCAGTTTTTACTAAAGCAGATAACAAAATAGATATTTCACTAGAAAATGAGCTTAAAAATAATAGAGTTCAGATAGAAAGGGAGAAAATAATTGACAAACTAGCAGAACTAAAGAGGATAAAATCCCAGGTCTGGATGGTATGCACCCACTCAAGGGGCTCAATTTTGCCCAAAGCCTTTTTTTAGCATATTGTCAGAGTTATGCCCGTTTTTGTAGGCCACAACTGCTCCAAAAATAAATGTGCCAAGTTTCCCTGGTCTATTTTTTTAAAATTGGTGCCGTGCAGCCTATCCTGTAACCTCGAGGGATGGAGCCTAATGTCTGCACCGAAAAAACAATGTCACCCCTTCTGTGCATGCGTGGGAAAAAAAGGACGTTTTTGATGTGACTCTTATGGGCGTGCATGCACAGTACAACTCCAGATTTGCAACCGTCCATTTTAAAAGAGCCAGTTGTGTGTGTGAGAATTTTAATTATCATTAGAAAAATCCGAGCTGCAATACAAAATGGAATGTGGTGCAAGGACCAAAAATTTCTTACAGGATGAAGTGGAGGCACTGGTTACTGTGAATGAGGGCAGATGGCACGAGCTGGACACCAGCAGAGGTCACATAAAAGTTCCACCCAAAGAAATGAAGAAACGCTGGAACCAACTTGCAGAAAATTACTGTACAAATGTGACCACCCCGAGGTCTGGAGACCAGTGCAAAAAGAAGTGGCAGGACCTTGGTCAAGTAGTTGGGTAAGTAATATTAAAATTTTTCAATGAAATTGCAATTGTAAATATGACCACCGATATATGTCCCACCCAACAGAAAGACACCCTCTCCAAAAAGTTATATTTTCAGCTTTGCAGAGAAAGTTGCACACAACAAATGAGAAAGAATTCGAACAGGAGGAGGTCCGGCAAATCTGCACCCACTGACAACCTTGGAAGAGAGGATCGCTGCTTTGATGGGTCCTGCTTGGAGAAAAGCAACAAACTGGGCCTACACTCGAAGGAGAGGGTAAGTCCTGCAAATTCCACAGCCTGGCTTTCCGAAATGTTAAGTACTGCACGGGCTAGTCATGCTTCGGTTCATGGGGATATCTCCGTCAGCTACACTTCGGTTGATGCAATGTGCTATCATTCATCGTGGTCCTTCAAATGAGCCTGCTGCCTGCGCTGTGTGAACCTACTCACGCCACCCACCCTGCCCCCTCCTCTGCTGCTAACCATTTGTCTGTTCTGTTATATTTTGCAAAACTTGAGGCTAACCCAAACGATACAGAATAAGATTCAGACAAAGACGAGTTTGAAGAGGAGAACATCTTCCAATCCCACCTTCCAGACCAAGAGCATGAGGGTGCGGGTGAGGGGGAAAGGATGGATGAAGACTGTTGTACTCACATTGGAGGTGGTGCAGGTTCCGCCCATTGAGGTGCTCACCCCTTCCCCGACTGGTTTGAGTGTTGATGGGACATTCCATCGTTTCCCACCGTCCGAGGCTGCGGGTCCCAGTGGAGTGCAGCAAGGCACACTCAGGGCCCCACCGTCCCAGGCTGTGGGTCCCAGTGGAATGCAGCAAGGCACACCCAGGGCCCCACAGTTTGAGCCTGCGGGTTCCACTGGGATGCTGCGAGCCACACCCAGGGTGAGGAGGGGAAGGAGAGCTCGACCGCGCTCTCCTGAGGTGCAGGATCTAACAGAAACAATGTCGGTGCACGAGGGAGGGAATGTCACAGGTAGCTGATGCAGCTTTGCTCAACATGAGGGAGGGCATGTCACAGGTAGGTGAGACGCTGTCAGCAAACATGAAGGAGGGAATGTTGGAGGTAGTTGAGACACTGTCAGGGAACATGAGGAAGGGAATGTTGGCGTCAGCTGCTGCAATAAGGGAACATGCCCAGACCCTGCACCCATTGACAGAAGCAACTGCCACTCCCACTCCAATCCCCAGACCAGCCTCTGAAGAGGCCCAAGCCAGGCCTTCCACATTACCACCTGCCCCCCCGCCCCCCGCCCCCATCAAGAAGTCCGCGTTACCCGAGATGTTCGAAAGAATAAGCTTGGTACCAACCCGAGAAACGCTGTACCACCCCCTTCGGGCAAGGTTGTTGTTACTGCTGTAACTGTTCTCAAATTAAAAGTTTTTTGTAAGCTATGTAAATTTACAAGTTTAAAAGTTAGTAAGTGATCTTAAAGATCTTAAGTGGAAACTTTAAAGTTTCATACAAGAATATGTTTATTAAAGTACAAACAAATGTGTTAAATTTTTGAATAAAATATATTTTAAATTATAACTGAATCATTTACATTATTTGTTCCATTATTAACACAACTTATTGAAGTAAATAAGAATCATTTCCATCATTTAACATAAGAACATAAGAAATAGGAGCATGAGTAGGTCATTGGGCCCCTCGAGTCTGCGCCGCCATTTAATATTATGGCTGATCTGATCATGGACTCAAGTCCACTTTCCTGCCCGCTCCCCATAACCTCTTATCGGTTAAGAAACTGTTTATCTCTGTCTTAAATTTATTCAATGACCCAGCTTCCACAGCTCTCTGAGGCAGAGAATTCCACAGATCCACAACCCTCAGAGAAGAAATTCCTCCTCATCTCAGTTTTAAATGGGCGGCCCTTTATTCTTAGATTACCCCCCCTAGTTTTAGTCTCCCCCATCAGTGAAAACATCCTCTCTGCATCCACCTTGTCAAGACCCCTCATAATCTTATATGTTTCAATAAGATCACCTCTCAATCTTCTGAATTCCAATGAGTAGAGGCCCAACCTACTCAACCTTTCCTCATAAGTCAACCTCCTTATCCCCGGGATCAACCTAGTGAACCTCCTCTGAACTGCCTCCAAAGCAAGTATATCCTTTCTTAAATATGGAAACCAAAACTGTACGCAGTATTCCAGGTGTGGCCTCACCAATACCCTGTATAACTGAAGCAAGACTTCCCCTGCTTTTATACTCCATCCCCTTTGCAATAAAGGCCAAGATTCCATTGGCCTTCCTTATCACATGCTGTACCTGCATACTAACCTTTTGTGTTTCATGCACAAATACTCCCAGGTCCCGCTGTACTGCAGCACTTTAAAATGTTTCTCAATTTAAATAATAACTTGCTCTTGGATTTTTTTTCTGCCAAAATGCATTACCTCACACTTTCCAACGTTGTTCTCCATCTGCTAAATGTTTGCCCACTCACTTAGCCTGTATGTCCTTTTGCA
Organism: Pristiophorus japonicus; assembly: GCF_044704955.1. Lineage (NCBI taxonomy): Eukaryota > Metazoa > Chordata > Chondrichthyes > Pristiophoridae > Pristiophorus > Pristiophorus japonicus. The sequence continues at coordinate 80,475,011 of NC_091990.1, forward strand.
GATTGCTTTTCCTCCCATCTTTGTATCATCAGCAAACTTGGCTACGTTACACTCGGACCCTTCTTCTAAGTCATTAATATAGATGGTAAATAGGTGGGGTCCCAGAACTGATCCCTGCGGCACCCCACTAGTTACTGATTGCCAACCCGAGAATGAATCATTTATCCCAACTCGCTGTTTTCTGTTAGTTAGCCAATCCTATATCCATGCTAATATATTACCCCCAACCCCGTGAACTTTTGTGCAGTAACCTTTTATTTGGTACCTTGTCAAATGCCTTCTGGAAGTCCAAATACACCACATCCACTGGTTCCCCTTTATCCACCCTGTTCATTACATCCTCAAAGAATTCCAGTAAACTTGTCAAACAAGATTTCCCTTTCATAAATCCATGTTGCCTCTGCCTGACTGAATTGTGTTTTTCCAAATGTCCTGCTACTGCTTCTTCAATAATGGACTCCAACATTTTCCCACCCACAGATGTTAGGCTAACTGGTCTATAGTTTCCTGCTTTTTGTCTGCTTCGTTTTTTAAATAGGGGCGTTACATTTGCAGTTTTCCAATCTGCTGGAATCCAGGGAATTTTGGTAAATTACAACCAATGCATCCACAATCCCTGCCGTTGATTCTCTTAAGACCCTAGGATGCAAGCCATCAGGTCCAGGGGATTTATCCGCCTTTAGTCCCATTATCTTACTGAGTACCACCTCCTTCATGATTGTAATTGTGTTAAGTTCCTTCCCCCCTATAGCCCCTTGACTATCCACTGTTGGGATATTTTTAGTGTCCTCTACCATAAAGACTGATCCAAATATTTGTTCAGAATTTCTGCCATCTCCATATTCCCCATTATTAATTCCCCGGTCTCGTCCTCTAAGGGACCAACATTTACTTTTGCCACCCTTTTCCTTTTTATATACCTATCGAAACTCTTGCTATCTGTTTTTATATTTCGTGCTAGTTTACTTTCATAGTCAGTCTTCCCTTTCTTAATCATTTTTTGAGTCATTCTTTGCTGGCTTTTAAAAGCTTCCCAATCTTCTGTCCTCCTAGTAGTTTTAGCCACTTTGTATGCTCTTGTTTTTAATTATATACTGTCCTTTATTTCTTTAGTTAGCCATGGATGATTCTCTTTTCTCTAACACCCTTTCCTCCTCACTGTAATTTATTTTTCTTGAGAGTTGTGAAATATCTCCTTAAATGTACACCACTGTTCATCAACCGTCCTACACTTTAATCTATTTTCCCAGTCCAATTTACCCAACTCTGCCCTTGTGGTTGGATTTTATAAATGATATCAAGGATTTCACATCAATAATATTGGGGGAATGGAGAAGTGGTAAAGATCATTGAGGACACAATGATAGGTGAGCAGGAATTGGAGCATTATGAGATGCAAGCAGCAGAGTTTTTCACAAATTGGATTTCTGTTAGGAGTACAAGAGCCTGATGAGGTGAGATATCGAGTTGGAGGTGACAAAGGGATGGATCAGAGTTTTAGCACCAAAGGGGCAGGGGCAAGAGATATTACATAAATATAAATAGAAGACAGTTTAATCAATCGGTAGGATATGGGGTTCAAAGATCAGCTCAGGGTTAAATAGGACATCAAAGTTGCACATGTCCTGCAATTCTGCCTTTGCTTGCTCCTCCCCACCTGGTGTTCTTGTGCTTCATAAAGTCCTCCCTCCTGTAACTCACTGTGACCAAACCACCCCAAGTGGACACATTTATGCTGTTGTGTGCACTATAGGACAATTTGATGTGTTTAGTTGGGTTGCTCAGTGGGTAGTGACACCACTTTTTCTTCAGTATCTGCAGGAAGAATCTGTAAAGTCTCAAAGGCCAAGTCCTGAATTTAAGCCTACACCAGGATTTTATTCACTGGGGAAAAGGGGCATGAAAGTGCATTTAATAGAGTTCTGATATTTTCATTGGTACAGGGAATTTAGATTAGAGAATTTATTATATTGAGTGAAGGATTTAAAGTTTTGGGGTGGAAACTGAGTTTAAAATTAATATGAAGGAAAATAAATTTGAGGGGAAAAGGCTAAAGGTTGAGAGAGGGCAAGAGGAGAGACAGAGTAAGAGGGGAGAGAGAGAGTGAGAGGGAAGAGATGTGCCAAGTTTTAAGTCTTAACACCTGTTACAGGTTCAATCCAAGAGCAGGAAAAAGGACACACTTCAATCTTTCTGTCTCTGTAACCTCCTCCAGCCCTACATCCCTCCGAGACACAGAGAGTTGCCATGCAGGTACAGCAAGCAATTCGGAAGGCAAGTAGTATGTTGGTCTTTGGAGTACCAGAGTAAGGAAGTCTTACTACAATTGTACAGGACTTTGGCAAGACCACACCAGGTGTACAGTTATGGTCTCCGTACCCAAGGAAGCATATACTTGCCTTCGAGGGACGACAACGAAGGTTCACGAGGTTGATGGGGTGGATGATGACAGCGTTATCTCAGCCCTGTTATATGATCTTAGATCACAACTAATGTCATTTCAAAGGACACCGAACTTGTCGATAAAACAAACTCCCAGTGATAGTAGTAAACCAAGCAAATCGAATAGTCCTCTCCAGAACCAAGAAAACTACACGTAGGCCCAGCCATCCCAATATGCCAACTTAGCAGCGAAGGCATCTCTCATTCAAAATGCAAATACCTCGAAAGGTTACTCAAGAAACACAGCATCAAGGTCCTGGATCTTGAAAAAACACACATCGAACACATCCACCAGTTCGACACATGGGGACATATCACAGGTTTCGACCTAATCGCTTTCAATAACCATCGCAAATATGGCCTGACGTGCTAAGTTAAACAAGGCATCAAAGACTGCACTAAACTCAAGCATACCAGTATTGCCAGAGTTTTCACTCCAGCAATATGCGTAGGAGAGCTCACAATCTCCACTATCTACAAACCACCACTCTAATAGTGGCCTGACCCACTGCTTCCTCCAATCATCAAAGGCGGTCCCTCGAAACGAAGATGACCCGCTTCCACGCCAAGAAAAGGACGAGTTCACAGGTGTTTCAATGAAGGACCCGAACTACGTCCTGAAGGGTGGAAGATGCTCTGCGTGGATTTTTTTAATGTGGGGTGGCCGTTGCACACCAGTCACCACACGGGATTACCCAAGACAACTGGAGACCAGCTCTGCTGCACGGACCTAGTGCGCACACATATCGCAGTGTGGGCTGGCCCGTGCTGCCCCTGGACCCTGGGCCCCTGGCCCCGAACTCGCGCCTCCCCTGGCCCCCAGATCATGTCCCTCCACAGTCTCTCGCCGCTCCTTTGCCACGACCTCGCTGCTCCTGCGGTATCTGCCCATGCTCCAATCACCGACCTAGATCTTGACGATGTCACTCTTCACAGCCGTCGTTCTCCTGCACCAGCTCGCGCTGTAGCTTGTAGTGGCATGCCTCCATGCTGCCCATGGCCGTCGCTTGCCGTTCCTTTTGTGGCCTCGACCTGCCGCTGATGTTCCCTCTGTATGGCCCCTCCGATAGTGCGGCGCTCCCTCAGTACTGCCCCTCCGACAGTGTGGCGCTCCCTCAGTACTGCACCCCCTCAGTACTGTCCCTCCGACAGTGCAGCGCTCCCTCAGTACTGCCCCTCCGACAGTGCGGCGCTCCCTCAGTACTGCCCCCCCTCTGAACAGCCCCTCCGACAGTGCAGCGCTCCCTCAGTACTGCCCCTCCGACAGTGCGGCGCTCCCTCAGTACTGCTCCTCCCATAGTGCGGTGCTCCCTTCGCACTGCACTGGAGTGTCAGCCTAGATCTCCGTGCCCAAGTCCCTGGAATGGGACTTGAACCCACAACCTTCTGATTCAGAGGCGAGTGCTACCCACTGAGCCATGGTTGACACTATTATGTAAATTTCCTACATCCACCAATCCAGCTCAGACTTTAACAGCCATCTCACAATGTGGGGTCATGCCGACGCCAACTATAATGAAGAAGCATTTGTACAGTGGCTTCACTAGAGGATAAATTCCTCCTTTTTGACACCAAAGATCAAGGTACATTTCATTCGTCAAGGTGGCAAAGAGAATATAACCCAGATCTACGTTTCCGTTTCCTCTCTACAGACAGCAAAGGAAACCCATTCATCACCTCCAGAACCATACTTGACGATTTCTCCAACAGTCGACACAGGCTCTCAATCACTAACGTTGGCAATGAAATTCCTGTCATTAGATCAACACCGGAACCAAAAAGCAGACTGGAAAACCTTCCAAAAGTCAGTTGACACCAACGTCAGATGGATCCCACCAACAACTAATGCCTTCAACAGAGTTATAGGAATTATTAAAGCTGCCGTAAAACACACTGAGGCCGAAATTCACTTGTGCAAGAAAGCGGTTGCACTTCTCAATTGTTTGGGGCGATCACCGCCGAATAGCCCAGATTGATATTTAGCCAAAAAAGTTTTTAAAGATGGGTCTCTGCACCTCCAAACGGCATTTTGCAGCAGTGTGGGTGTGTTAATTGAAGCAGGATCAGCACAGAGAAATTCACCATGTTGATAATGTGGATCTAACAAACCAGCTGTTCCCTGACCTTCTTATAGATCAGGGTTTGCAGCTCGGCCCCGAGGAGGAAAGGAGTTTACTTTGAGGATGGCTGGTGTTAGAGAAGCAAGGAGGGCAAACCGCTTCACCGATGCTGAGCTGGAGACCCTTATGCAAGGTGTAGAGGGCAGGAGGAGACAGCTGTATCCAGACATGAGGACACCAACTCGGGAGGTCTTGACTAATTCATGGGAGAGAGAAAGCAGGGGAGGTCTCAGGCACCTCCATTCACGAGAGGATTCCCAGGCAGTGCAGGAAACGATTCCATATCATCTATTTTATGAAAGTGAGTACCTATTCCCCAACTGCTGACCTTGCATCTGCGAGCCTCTCCTTCAACATTCTCTTATTTTCCACCCTCACTGTTTCGTCACTCAAACAGCATTTCATTGTTCACACCTCTATACATGTGTCTGTTCTCGCAATGGAGGCTCCCTTTCATCTCACACTTACAGCTGCATGTCAGGGACAAACACTCGTGTACTCATTTCTGATGTATCATCACAGTGTACTTGAGAATGTGAAAAAGGATTGCGAAAGTGGTAGATGGCTAGAGAAGGTAGCAAAAAGATGGAGATCGGGAATCATGGGAAAATGGCTAAAAGAAAATGTCAAGCTGCGATATTTGCCCTGTCGACACAAACAAAGGATTACTCAGAGTTGTGGTCAAACACGAGTTACGTGAAAAAGCAAAAGTCAGACATGATTCAGACGAGGGGCTGCTATAAACAGCAGTAAAATAGGGAAGTGTGATGAGAATCGAAACAATATACACATCCCTGGAGTCCGCCCTATTTGGAGAGTTGTTAGCCTGCAATTGGGTATGCTATGGGGGAAATCGACCAATGATTGTATAAACTAAGTGTCACTCAAATGTGTTCTGCTGTAACAATGTATAAGTGTTGAGCTTTTGTACTGTTACGGGACTTGTCAGGAGAGAGGAGGACAGGCTCGAACCGAGAGTGTTCCCTTTATTCTAACAGGTCCCGGCCGGAGAATCTACAGAATAAAGGTCTTATGTTGCTAAGACTAAAAGTGTTCGTGTGTCAGTGAATTCGCTGAAACAGATTGAAGGGAAAAGAATCCAGTATCAACATTTGGTGTCAGAAGTGGGATCTCAACGGACGACTGCCGAAAACTTGCGAATTAAGAGCTAGACTAGCCTTGGACGAGACGAGAGGAAAATAGCCACTGGAGTAAGTATAATTTCAATACTGCTCCAGTTTCCTCCGGTTTCAAAAGTCTGAGGAAAGTTTAGCTGGTTCTCAGGTGGTGTCTGAACGAGATCCAAGTCAATCTGGCGAACACGTTTTAAATAGAGAATCGGGAACCTAGAAAAAGTAAAGAGTGGGTTAGAGGCCCAAGTAAAGAATTGCCGTGCGGCGTCACGAACAGGCTGTGTGGGTTCGAGGCCCCAGTAAATAAAGAATCGCGCGAACCGCGTAGGGAAACGCGGAGGTTAGGGAATTACGTAAAATTAAGCTGCGGGACTGCGCGGGACTGTGCAAATTTTAAATTGTACTTACGCCAGGTGCGGTGTCGATCTTGTATATCACTTGGTCCACCTAGGCTCTGAGTAAGCTAAACTGAGATCACCACGGCGCGGCGTGGGGGACGATTCGGATTAATTAGGACCCCGATCCAACGTGCGGCGACACAAGGATGGGTAATTTAGATAAAACTACGAATTCCCTGAAAGGTCATGGATCCAAAAAAAAAGAATCTTGTGAACGTCTGTTTTAAATGCTTGTATGATTTTTACTGTGAATGAGAAAGCTTGTGTTGGGGAAACCGGGGAGTTGTGGTTTGCTTTAGCTCCACCCACTGTTTCAAACAGTGAAAGTTTTTTTTAACCCTTCGTAGTGTTGTCCTGTATGTGGGAAATTTAAGAGTGTGAACCTTATTGAATTACATATAGTCGGATGATAAGTTACGGAGCCAGGAAATGCACAAAGGATAGGTTTGTTGAGTAAAAACAAAATCTATGGACCCGGTGGTTAAAAAAGGGATAAGGATTTAATAGCCAAATGGAGACAGTACTGTCAAAAGCTGAAAGATGAGTCCCTTCTGTCAAGCTGGCAGGAGAACGCCACTAAACTAGGGCTGTCCTTGACAGAAGGAGGACATGTTAAAACTGTAGACGTCTTAAAGAAAGAGTGCGCGCACGAGAAACATACTAAGAGTTCCCCTGGGACCTCTGAGAAGGGTACCGATAGACCACGTGGTCGAATGGTTGGTTTTGCATTGACCGAGGCTGATGATGAATTTGATGAATGGTCACTGATTCGGCGATCAACCCCAACAGCGCCTCCCGCAGCACCGGCCCCCTCACCACGGTTCCCTTCCCGCCGACCTCCACCCTACACTCCGGCGGTAGGAGGTGATGATAACCGTAACCCCACACCAATGAACCGACAAGCCCAGACGGACTCTTCCTCTTCAGATAGTGACTCAAGTCCTCAGTTCACCGACCTTGTGGCCGGTAGGACCAGATCTAAGACTAAAGGACGTAACCTGATCGTTCAGACCCGTAGTCAAGAGAGGCGATGCGGGCACTCTCATCAGCCCCGCTCTCAGTCTGAACCTCGAGGCCATCAGCAACGACCCACTCGTCATAGCCGAAGCTCCAGCATTAGTTCTACAGGCTCGGAGTGCTCTTCAGATAGAGAAACGGCCTCAGGAAATAATACTTCTGTCCAGGAAACTAGGGTAGGAACTAGGCAGTTCCCAGTTCGACCCATGCCTAATCCAGATGCAGCACAGGCTGCGGATCACCCCACCATCAATGTATATGTACCCTGGAAGCCGAATGAGATTATGGCTATCCTGGCTACAATACCAGATCGAAAGAAGGAACCTGTCAAGTTTATAGATCGCCTCCGACTCACCATTGGAGTTTATAATGCAGAATCGAGAGACTTGTGGTCCTTAGTGCAGCAGACCCTGAGCCCGACTGAACACGTCCGGTTCTTAGAAATTTTGAGGCGACCCACCCACAATGAGTTAGTGACTGCTCATCCTTTAGACCCGGATCGTCTAGACGCCATTTTCAATGCTCTCAGCAAGACCCTTCAGAAGCCCATCAGTATGGCAGCAGTATTAGAAACTAAACCCAAACGAGAAGAAACTGCCGACGAATTCATGGAAAGATTTATTGAAATATACGGAGGTCAATCAGGAAATAATGCCTTCAGGGCAGGGGACAATTCACCTCAATTCTGCGCTATTCTACTTCAGTGCCTGCCCTATTCGATTGCTCACGCTATCCGGACAAATAATATGAATTGGGCAGATAACAGTAGAGCCCAAATGGAAAGAGCAATAAAATATTATTGGCGGGAGAAGAAAGGAGGGGAAGGATGAGGCACACCCCTGACCCGGGTCAAAACCGAATATGTGACTAGAAAGGAAGAACCCCCACGGAGAGGACCCTGGTCCGACCCGAGGGGATACCAGATGGAACCACAGTACGGTGTAAAGGGATGGGTGGATAACCAAGGATACGGATATACCCAACACCCAAATGGCCCAGGGCCCTGCTAATTACGGACCGCCCTACTGTCCCCGGCCTGGTATGGGAAGAGGTCGGGGCTGCTGGGAAAGACGAGATGGATGCTTTAATTGTGGGCAAGAAGGACAGTGGAGTAGAGAGTGTCCCTCCCGTCGGCACGAAAGAGGAAGAGGAGGAAGAGGAGGGGGGCAAGGGGGGAGAGGACGGGGATCTTACACTAACTTCTCCCAGAACAACCCCTTTGGCCAACCGTCCCCCGATGACGTAGCTTGATTGTGCAGGGACCCTCCCCGGATGACGAACCAATTTGCCAGTTTCCAGTCCCGAGCACGGCCAAACAGATGCGGCAGTGGTTGGGGATGATCAATTACGGCAGATCCTGGATCCCTAACATTGCCCTGATGACTAAGCACCTTACCCCGTATACAAATAAGGAAGGCAGCTTTGAAATAAAAACTGCAGACGTTCAAGCCTTTAAGGAACTAAAGACAGCCCTGCTGCAAGCTCCGGCTTTGGGCCGACCCCTTTATGACCGGCTCTTTCAACTGTATTGCACAATCTTGAAAGACTGTGCCACTGCTGTGTTAACTCAGAAACACGGGGATAAGCATAGGCCTGTTGCCTACTACTCTTCCAAAATAGACCCCGTTGCCTTGGGGCACCCTGTATGTACCCAAATATTAACCGCTATCTACAATAGCCTTCAATCCGCTGCCAACATCACCCTCCAGCAGGATATTGTTGTGTACACCTCTCACTCCGTAGCTGCCCTCCTGGGCCAACTGCAGACTCAACACCTTACCATGGCCAGGCAAAGCAGATATGAGATCTATCTACTGAATAATCCTAAGCTGACCTTTCGGCACTGTACTGCCATTAATCCGGCCTGTTTTCTTACTGAGCCACCCCAAGATGAGGAAGAACCCAGTCATGATTGTTTATCTTTAATTCAGGAGGCCTCGTCGGTCAGGGAAGATTTAGTTGACGTACCAATGGAAGACCCAGACTGTATTATGTATGTTGACGGAAGTTCTTCTATTAATCCAGAAGGTGCACGAATCTCAGGATACGCCATAGTAAACCAGGAGAATCAGGTCTTGGAATCTGCCGCTTTTGAAACCGCCTATTCTGCCCAACAAGCTGAACTATTCGCCCTCAACCGAGCCTGTATCCTGGCCAAACACCTCAAAGTCAATATCTATACCGATTCTAGGTATGCTTTTGGGGTAGCCCATGATTTCGGACAGTTATGGAAAAATAGGGGATTCCTAACCTCACAGGGGAATGAGATATCCCATAAGCAACTAGTATCAGATTTGTTGCAAGCCCTCATGCTCCCTAAACGTATTGCTATTGTCAAGTGCACTGCCCACACTACCGGAAACTCTCCGGTTGATATAGGAAACCGCTATGCTGACAGAGAGGCTAAAAAGGCCTCTCGTGGACAACAAGTGGTAGTGCCTAGAATGATGAGTCAAACTAAAAATCCTGCCAAGGATAAGTTAGCCTCGGAAAAACCAATGCCAACCATCCAAGATGTCATTAAAGCACAGGAGGACGCTCCTGAAAAAGATAAACTGTTGTGGAAAGATTATGGATGTACTTATGATAATGTTTCTAAACTCTGGACCACTCCCGCGGAACAGACTTGCGTGTCTGACGAGTTGGCTCTATGGGTTATTGTATGCATTTTACTACTCATTGTGGAGCAAGAACAACAAGTGACACGCTTTTGGCTACTTGGTGGCACCCTAGACTCCAGATGATAGCCCAGAACATCAGTAGTCATTGCCTTGTTTGCCAACAGCATAATCCAGGGAAGGGAGTCCCCTGTGATTGGGGTAAGACGCCCCTACCAGAAGGCCCCTTTGAGACCTTACAGTTGGACTACATTGAGTTGCAAAAAGTTCAGTGTTACAATATGTGTTAGGAATAGTAGATGTGTTTAGCAGATGGATTGAAGCCTCCCCTACCCTGGACAATAAGGCTCAAACTTAATGAGGGAAATTGTTCCTAGATATGGTATCCCAGCTCGACTGATGACCACCTATGTTCTTTCTCTGACTCAGGCTCTGCGACTAGCTCACAACCAGGTTCGAGAGGCTCACCTCGACCTCCCAGTTTTACCCGAATCATCCCTCGTGGCACCAGGGAAGTATGTCCTGATTAAGAAATGGATTCGAAAGGGACTAGAGCCACGATGGGAGGGCCCTTTCAGGTGTTACTCACTACCCCCTCCGCAGCTAAGGTTGAAGGGAGAAGTGCCTGGGTTCACTTGCACCACTGTAAACTGGCTACTACATAACCCTATGTTATCAGCCGTCCTAACCCTTGTTTCTGTTCCAGACTTCCTCTCCACCATAGCTGAATAAACCACATCCTTGGGGCAGGAAGAAAAACGCCAAGAACATGGGAAAAGAAAGGAACAAACAGACTTAGCTATTTTTGATTTGTCCTTATCTTATTGTTAACTAATGTATAGTATCGTCTAAAATTATTTAAACATGTGTAAGCTAGCAGGTGTATTTGTGCTATCTTGTGCTATCTTGTGCTATCCCAGCAGAATTAGAAGGGCTACAGGATAACTTATTTTATCAGACCCATACCCGATTGCATGGCAATCGAACTGTGTGTTACCCACTAGCCCAATCAGTAGAGGCCCTGTTCGTGGCCACCCTTGGGTGGACTCCCCGCGACTTATATATGGCAGATACCTCGGACGCACCCTGTGAGAGACAAACGGGCGAATATAGAAAGGGTATACCGGGAAGATGTGTGGAATTAATAGACTCCATGAATCCTGAGTGCAGGGGATCCCAGGGAAAGAACGGAGCGGTATGCTCAGACATCTCATGCTACCCGCTTTGCTTCTCAGGACAAGGGTGGGGTTGTGTATATGCCCTGGTCCCCGGGAACGCCCTGGTCCCCTGTGTGCAGACGCAGTGTGCCCGTCAGCACTGTCGAGTGCGTAAGGGCCAGTTTACCTGTACCTGTAACGAGCAAAGATGCCTGAATGTGACCGCAGGAAGGCAAGTTATCTGCGGTCAGTGTAACGGAACTCATGTCAGCTCAGAAACATGGGCATACCCGTTTGATGCTTACCAATTGGTAGGATCAGGCTCAAATTCAAGGGAACTGAGCAATTGGTGGTATAAGCAGTTCACGAGTGTTAGCAACACTAACGTAAAGTGTTATAGAGCTAAGGAAGGATTTGTGTTCCTCCTTAATGGTACCTTTAAGACAGCCACACCGACCCTCCCGGTCCTCTTTGCAGTAGGAACTATAGGACCACTCACAGTCCCATGCCCCAAAAGGGGGCATACCCGGAGAAGGATAGTAACACGGGCCATCAGAAGGAATTCTGTGCCGATTGGGAGGATCCTATCACGCTAGGATCATCACTCGGCTATGGGTTCCTTGGGGCCCTGTCTGTAGGTGGATCGGCAGGGGTAATTAGTGCCAAAAATAGAAACTACCTTATTTGCGGATTGACCATTTTGGGCAATAGCACATCTAAGGGACTGGATGCCATTAACCGAGAGCTGTCTGAACTAAGATTGTATACGCAGCAAACCCGCTATGCCGTAGATTATCAGCTGGCCCAACAAGGAGGAGTGTGCACCATTATAGGGGACAAATGTATAACACATGTCACGGATGAATCATACAATATTACCCAAGCCATTGATGCCATAAGAAAGCAGCTGGATGAGTTTAGGCAGGGCCCAGAGAAAGGAGATGGTTGGTTAGATTGGTTACTCGGAGGATCATGGGGATCCTATTTACTCGAGAATCAAGAAGAGTATGAGAAACAAGAATGCGAACGGCTGAATGCGATACTCCTGGAATAATCACCAGAGTTATCATAGAATGATAAAAGGGGGGAATGAGAATGTGAAAAAGGATTGCGAAAGTGGTAGATGGCTAGAGAAGGTAGCAAAAAGATGGAGATAGGGAATCATGGGAAAATGGCTAAAAGAAAATGTCAAGCTGCGATATTAGCCCTGTCGACACAAACAAAGGATTACTCAGAGTTGTGGTCAAACACGAGTTACGTGAAAAAGCAAAAGTCAGACATGATTCAGACGAGGGGCTGCTATAAACAGCAGTAAAATAGGGAAGTGTGATGAGAATCGAAACAATAAACACGTCCCTGGAGCCCGCCCTATTTGGAGAATTGCTAGCCTGCAATTGGGTATGCTATGTGGGAAATCGACCAATGATTGTATAAACTAAGTGTCACTCAAATGTGTTCTGCTGTAACAATGTATAAGTGTTGAGCTTTTGTACTGTTACGGGACTTGTCAGGAGAGAGGAGGACAGGCTCGAACCGAGAGTGTTCCCTTTATCCTAACAGGTCCCGGCCGGAGAATCTACAGAATAAAGGTCTTATGTTGCTAAGACTAAAATTGTTCGTGTGTCAGTGAATTCGCTGAAACAGATTGAAGGGAAAAGAATCCAGTATCAACATACTCACCAACCATGCTTTTTGTGCAGCCCAAACTGGCTCACAATAGAACTGAGCAAAGGAGGACTGGTGGTGGCGAGACAAACCCTTGGAGGAGAGGGTTGAGGTGCTCATCGGTGAGCATGGTGCCTTCCCTGTGGGCGAGGGTACTGCTGACACCGATGTGGGTAAGTGAAGGCCCTCCTTTAATGCGCTCTCTCCTTGAATGTGCCAGCGCCTACCGTTCCTTTCCTTCGTGGAAGTCTGCTAGTTGCATCCTCCATGCTTTCATTCCCCACCTCCCCCTCACGGGAGTCCTTCTCCCATTTATGCTTGCAGATGGGACGCCCTCTGTGGCCTGCGGTACTGGCGACGCTGATGTGGGTAGCTTGGGTAAGTGAGGCTTTCCTTGAATGCGCTCTCTACCTGAATGCACCAGCGCCTACTGTGCCTTTCCTTCTGGAAATCTGCTTGTTTGTAGGCTCCATGCGTTAATCCCCCACCTTCCTCTCACAGCAGCCCTTCTCCCATTTATGCTGCAGATGACAGACCGAGTGGCAGCACACCCAGCACAGTCGCCAGTCACGAGAGATGTCGCAGGCAGCTGGAGGCCTGCATCACACCCTCCTCCACAAAAGGCCTGAAATTTCAAGTCGCAGCAGTGAGAACATTGAGTGTTCAAGCCCTGCTGAGAGCATCCACAGCACTATCGTCTGGGGATGCCACTGAGTTGGAAGAGGAAAAGAAGGACACTGATGGCACCAACGCATCACTACTTCCACCCACACGTGCCAGCTCAGATACTGGGAGTGTGTAGTGTGATATAGTTGAGGTAATACAGGGGTCTGCATTGGGTGTTGCACCGGGGGCGAGCGGGCTGCAGCATGGTGACGGGGCTAGGCAACCTCATGTGCCATCTCTCCGAGGGGTGAGTCCATGCCGGAGTTCTCCCTACGAGGACTCAGATGATGCCATCGATGTAGCGGCTTACGAAAGAAGGATGGAGGCCATGCATTCCCAGATGTTGGGGGCACTGACAAGGGTGCTCGAGAGGCTGTCGGAAATGGTGAGGAGTGTGGAGTAGTCCGCCTCCCGCATAGTTGACAGCTCTGCGCACACCATGGAGTCCATCATTGCCAGTGTGCTGGTGACGGTGAACTCCCAGAGTGACCGTGCGGATCCAGCTGTGATGCTGCAACCTGCAGGTGATGTGGCAGATGCCATTTCAGCACAGGCGCAAGTGTTGGAGAGGATGGCCACGGCCCAGGATGCTCAGAATGCTCTTATCCTCTCTGGGCAACAGGCCACGGAGCGTCTTATTGCTGCCATGGAGCGTCAATCTGCTGCCATGTCTGATGGCTTTGAGACTCTGGCTGTTCTCATACAGGCTCAGCTCGATGCCACCCGATACGTGTGTTGCGTCCACGTGGGACTTTCCGGTGTCGCACCACACCACTGACCTGACCTCCCTCAGCTTGATGGTGGTGGTAGTGTGCCGCCCCCGGGGAATGACTCAGATTCCTCGGACCAGAATCCCGATGAAGTGCTCGCTCAAGATCACAAGATTCCTGGTCCCAGACCTGCCACTCGGCCAGTGCCTCCATACATGGCCTCACCCGAGCCACGCCAGACTGCACCCTCCCAGGAAGATGCTGCCCAGTCTGCACCCAGCCCTTCCCGGGCCAAAGGTGTTCGAGGACGTCCAACAAGGACATCTGTAGCTCCGACACAACAACCACAGCAGCCTTCCCAGACCCATGATGCAGCCACATGGGAGACACTTAGGCGTAGTGTTAGGATAGGCACACATAAGAGGTGCAAATGCATGGCAGATGAAGTATAATGTGGATAAATGTGAGGTTATCCACTTTGGTGGTAAAAACAGAGAGACAGACTATTATCTGAATGGTGACAGATTAGGAAAAGGGAAGGTGCAACGAGACCTGGGTGTCATGGTACATCAGTCATTGAAGGTTGGCATGCAGGTACAGCAGGCGGTTAAGAAAGCAAATGGCATGTTGGCCTTCATAGCGAGGGGATTTGAATACAGGGGCAGGGAGGTGTTGCTACAGTTGTACAGGGCCTTGGTGAGGCCACACCTGGAGTATTGTGTACAGTTTTGGTCTCCTAACTTGAGGAAGGACATTCTTGCTATTGAGGGAGTGCAGCGAAGGTTCACCAGACTGATTCCCGGGATGGCGGGACTGACCTATCAAGAAAGATTGGATCAATTGGGCTTGTATTCACTGGAGTTCAGAAGAATGAGAGGGGACCTCATAGAAACGTTTAAAATTCTGACGGGTTTAGACAGGTTAGATGCAGAAAGAATGTTCCCAATGTTGGGGAAGTCCAGAACCAGGGGTCACAGTCTGAGGATAAGGGGTAAGCCATTTAGGACCGAGATGAGGAGAAACTTCTTCACCCAGAGAGTGGTGAACCTGTGGAATTCTCTACCACAGAAAGTAGTTGAGGCCAATTCACTAAATATATTCAAAAGGGAGTTAGATGAAGTCCTTACTACTCGGGGGATCAAGGGTTATGGCGAGAAAGCAGGAAGGGGGTACTGAAGTTTCATGTTCAGCCATGAACTCATTGAATGGCGGTGCAGGCTAGAAGGGCTGAATGGCCTGCTCCTGCACCTATTTTCTATGTTTCTATGTTTCTATGTTATAAGGAGATGCACAGGGGTAAAAATGATGGGACCGAAATTCAGGTGCACCAGAAAGCTGGCGCACCTATGAGTTTTTGACTGGTGCTTACCGCTGGAACTCCTGGTACAGTAAGTAGATCCATTTTCAGGACTTTAAAATTTTTTCAAAGTCCTACAAGAATTGGATCATAATGGGGCCCTTAGATTCAAAGTCTGGCTGAAAATGGGTCGGCTGGAACCTCCACCGCTGTCAATCAGCGGTGGAGTCGTGTGACGTCACAGCGCATGTGCGTCACCACGCTCTCTCCCCTCCGTGAAAGAGGAGAATTCAATCATTTTTTTTTTACTTTGGTCACTGGGTCACCAGGGAGGGTTTCGGCCAGGCCAGCGACCGAGCACCCAAGAGAGGGTGCCAGGCTGCCCGCTGGCGGCCCAGCCGAAAACGGGGGGCAGTATTTTGCCAGCCGATCAGTGAGTCGGCCAGCAAAAATGTTTGCATTGCGGCCGTGACAGTGGGCTCTCCCCTTTAAGGGTGGCCGCACTGCTGGGCCGCACTCAGTGCGGAGATGGCGCAGAAAAACCTGACCGGGGCACCAGGCAGCGGGGATCGAAGGATTCCGCTGGAAATGGCAGGTAAGTATTTTTTTATTCCTTTAAATTGGCGGTCTAACTACTTGGGCGGAATGGGGTCCAGGCCGAAAAATCCCTGATCTGAAATTAGGTCGGGTCGGCCTGTTGACCCCAAAGCGGCGGCCATTCGATTTTTAGGAATGGCCGCCACAAACAGACATTAGCAGGTCTCTCGGTGACCGTGAATTTCGGCCCCGATGTATGTGTGTTAGCTTATGGTAGTCTAATTGGTTCTGTTGTGTTTTTACACTGACTAGCATCATGTCATAAATCTTTATTTTTTGCACATATATCTGGCAGGTGTTTCATTTGGGAGAGGGCAATTCTGTGTGAAGGCACTCATTGCGATGGCCGTGAAAAATAGGAGCTGAAGGGTCATGTGTGGATGAGATTATGTGAATCGAGCAGCTATCAGATGTAGCTGCACCTCCCTTGCAGGGTTGCGATGGCGACGATGCCTCCTGGCTGGGTAGCGAAGGGGATCCTCCTCCTCCTCCTGCGCCTCATCATCAGGTGGTACTGCTGGCTCGACCTCCAGTGGCTGTCCCCTCATGAGGGCTAGGTTGTGCAGCATGCAGACCACCAAAAATATGGTGACCCATTCAGGAGAGTACTGCAAGGCGCCACCAAACCAGTCCAGGCAACGGAAACTCTGCTTGAGGATCCCAAAACAGTGCTCGATGATGCACCTTGTGCCAGAATGAGCATCATTGTAGGCATGCTCTGCCGCTATCCTGGGGTTCCGCAGTGGAGTGAGCAGCCAAGTGGACAGGGGATATCGCTTGTCACCAAGCAGCCATCCACAATCCTGATTGGGACCGGCGAAGAGGGCGGGCACACTGGTCTGGCACAGAATGAATGAATCACGGCTGCTGCCTGGGTACCTCGCATCAACTGCCAGGATCCTACGCTGGTGGTCACACACCAGCTGCACTATGAGGGAGTGGAACCCCTTGCGGTTGACAAAGATCTCAGGGGAGTGTTGTTGCGTCCTCAGCCCAACGTGTGTGTAGTCGATCGCACCCTGCACCTTGGGAAACCCTGTAATGTGGGAAATTCCGGCCTGCCGCTCCACCTGCTTCTCCCTGGTCATCAGGAATAAGATGTACTCCACTCTTCTTCTATACAGTGCATGCCAGATGGAGCGATCTGCAGAGAATTGAGAAATGTTGGCTACGTCTGCAGTTGCAGACTAGAAAGACCCTGTAGCATAGAAGTACAGAGCTATGGTGATCTTGGTCTCAATGGTCAGAGCAGTCCTGAGCCTTGTATGAGGCTCCAGATCTTGGCACAGGACATTGAGCACATGGGATTGGGGGTAGTGTGCTGACATGGATTGAGAACTGGTTGTCAGACAGGAAGCAAAGAGTAGGAGTAAATGGGTACTTTTCAGAATGGCAGGCAGTGACTAGTGGGGTACCGCAAGGTTCTGTGCTGGGGCCCCAGCTGTTTACACTGTAATTTAATGATTTAGATGAGGGGATTAAATGTAGTATCTCCAAATTTGCGGATGACACTAAGTTGGGTGGCAGTGTGAGCTGCGAGGAGGATGCTGTGAGGCTGCAGAGCGACTTGGATAGTCTTAGGTGAGTGGGCAAATGCATGGCAGATGAAGTATAATGTGGATAAATGTGAGGTTATCCACTTTGGTGGTAAAAACAGAGAGACAGACTATTATCTGAATGGTGACAGATTAGGAAAAGGGGAGGTGCAAAGAGACCTGGGTGTCGTGGTACATCAGTCATTGAAGGTTGGCATGCAGGTGCAGCAGGCGGTTAAGAAAGCAAATGGCATGTTGGCCTTCACAGCAAGGGGATTTGAGTACAGGGGCAAGGAGGTGTTGCTACAGTTGTACAGGGCCTTGGTGAGGCCACACCTGGAGTATTGTGTACAGTTTTGGTCTCCTAACCTGAGGAAGGACATTCTTGCTATTGAGGGAGTGCAGCGAAGGTTCACCAGACTGATTCCCGGGATGGCGGGACTGACCTATCAAGAAAGACTGGATCAACTGGGCTTGTATTCACTGGAGTTCAGAAGAATGAGAGGGGACCTCATAGAAACATTTAAAATTCTGACGGGGTTAGACAGGTTAGATGCAGGAAGAATGTTCCCAATGTTGGGGAAGTCCAGAACCAGAGGTCACAGTCTAAGGATAAGGGGTAAGCCATTTAGGACCGAGATGCGGAGGAACTTCTTCACCCAGAGAGTGGTGAACCTGTGGAATTCTCTATCACAGAAAGTTGTTGAGGCCAATTCACTAAATATATTCAAAAAGGAGTTAGATGAGGTCCTTACTATTCGGGGGATCAAGGGGTATGGCGAGAAAGCAGGAATGGGGTACTGAAGTTGAATGTTCAGCCATGAACTCATTGAATGGCGGTGCAGGCTAGAAGGGCCGAATGGCCTACTCCTGCACCTATTTTCTATGTTTCTATGTTTCTATTGCAGAGCTCCCTCAGCAGGTCCTTTCGAAATCTCAGCCTTCACAAGCATTGCTCCAGAAAGGAGAACTGACATCTGTAGACCCTTGGAGGGTAGGGCTTCCTTCCCCCAGGTCTGTGTTGGCCACCTCCCATGGCAACTAGATGGTGGCCTTCTCCCTGGTCCTCCTCATGTTCGTGAGCTTCTGCAGGCCGTGGCTAGCAAGGCTCCTGGCCCAGTATATGGTGGCGGGGGGGGGGGTCAGCGTACCTGACCCTCCTCCTGATGCCATCTCCCTCCTGGCCACCCTCTCTACGTGGAGGTCCACCCACATCTGCAGGCCATTCTGGATGTTGGGCAGCCATGGCTGCTGCTTCCCTTACCCGCTGCCTCTCTGCACTTTGCTGATGACGCTGCCTTCTCCTACATACCGCCTTGCATCTGACAAGGCGTTCCCCTACCAACACTGATCCCATTGTGTGTGAAGGCTGCACCCTGACATGCAGGCCTCTGGAGCACAGAATGAGTTCTACAGGCCTCCATTAATCAGTCAGAGCTAAAAGTCTTGAAAATTTTCAAAAAAATGATCAAGAGCACTCAGCAGGTTAAAGAAATCAACAAAACCAACAGCAAAAGTTTGCAGCAAAAATATCCCCGATCGCGGGAATCCTTTTAAAAAACCCTGTGTTTTTATAGTTGAATATGGGTGGCAAAGCAACGATGCGCACCCTAATGAAGTCACCATGGCCATAAGCCCCTTACCGCGGCAGCAATCGGTAGAAGTCCTCACCGCTGAAAAAACCCTCCCGCCCTGAATATGCGTCGGGGGGACCAATTGACCAGAACACGACGGCCAATCGATTTTGCTGAATGGCCCCTGAAAACCCGCGGTAACGGTCCTTCCTGGGATCCTGAATTTCTGCCCTACTATATCGCGGGGCTTTAGAAAGACAATTATTCCTTGTTGGATGAAAGAAAGCTAGGCTCTCTACCAGGAGTATTCGCTGGACAAGAACTCAGCCACATCCACTGCAATGCTGGTGTTCTTGAAGTCGGTGAGACGTGAAAGGTGGAGGGGCATTGTGGAGAAGACTGACTTCACTCACTCCAGCAGGAAAGCATGGGCCCTGCTCCGTCCATTTGGCGGGACAAACCTCATCTATAAACACAGGACGACCATCAGAGCGGATGCCATTGCATCCCACTTGATACAAATATCAAAGGCTCCAGTGGACAGCGAGTGCTTTCGACAACCTTGTTGGCGGCACCAAGTTTATCAACTATGTCTGATCCATTCACCTTGGACTAAGTAAAAGCAGTCTGTCGACTCAAATCTGGAAAAGCTGCTGGTCCAGATGGCGTTTACCCAGAATTCTTAAAAGCCCTGGGACCCAAAGCAAAGCAATGGTTGACCTCCTTCTTCTGAGGTACTGGTAAAATTCCACCTACCTCGAGGCAGACTAAAATAATTGCCCTCCTGAAGCAGATGAACAATGCTTGTGAAGCCTCCAACTACCGCCCGATCTCCTTACTTTGCACTTAATATAAAGTTCTGGAGAGATTACTACTCCACAGACTAGCCCCCATCGTCGAGCCAACCATTCTTAAGGAGCAAGCGGGCTTCTGGAGTGGCCGCAACTGCTGCGACCAATTGTTAACTTTAACAATGCACATTGAAGCAGGCTTCCACTGCCAGCCCAAGACTGCCGTTGCATTTGTGGACTTGTCAGCGGCATATACTCTCTGGAGTTTAGAAGAATGAGAGGTAATTTCATTGATACATACAAGATTTTGAAGTGTGACAGGGCAGATACTGAGAGGTTGTTTCCCCTGGCTGGAGTGTCTAAAACTAGGGGGCACAGTCTCAGGATAAAGGAGTAAGCCATTTAATACAGAGATGAGGAGGAATTTCTTCACTCAGAGGGTTGTGAATCTTTGAAATTCTCTGCCCCAGAGAGCTGTGGATGTGGAGTCTCTGGATATATTCAAGACTGAGATTTTGGGAGTCTAGGGGAAATCAAGGGATATGGAGATCGGGCAGGAAAATGGAGTTGAGGTTATGATCAACCATATACTCAAGTTGTGCCATATTTTTTGACGGGATGATACAAGGCCAGGAGAATGAATCTAGACTTGTGGAAGTGCAAAGCTCACCTCAGCATTTTTATCTCCTCCAGCAGGCACAATCTTAGAGACACGCTGGAGAGTGTTAAATAAGTTTCAAGTGGGAACACAAAGTGAATCACTGGCCAGGAAGGTGGCTGAAGACTGGCAACTGCTGAGTATGTGGGGCTTAACATGGCCAGGTGTCGAGCTGATTTACCTCACAATTTTGATTTCTCAGAGCCAATGATGAAGTGGTAGATTACTTCACATAGAAACATAGAAACATAGAAAATAGGTGCAGGAGCAGGCCATTCAGCCCTTCTAGCCTGCACCGCCATTCAATGAGTTCATGGCTGAACATGAAACTTCAGTACCCCCTTCCTGCTTTCTCGCCATAACCCTTGATCCCCCGAGTAGTAAGGACTTCATCTAACTCCCTTTTGAATATATTTAGTGAATTGGCCTCAACTACTTTCTGTGGTAGAGAATTCCACAGGTTCACCACTCTCTGGGTGAAGAAGTTTCTCCTCATCTCGGTCCTAAATGGCTTACCCCTTATCCTCAGACTGTGACCCCTGGTTATGGACTTCCCCAACATTGGGAACATTCTTTCTGCATCTAACCTGTCTAAACCCGTCAGAATTTTAAACGTTTCTATGAGGTCCCCTCTCATTCTTCTGAACTCCAGCGAATTCACGAACTAGTGAATGAGTCACTTGTCTCACTGCACACAATGATGCAAGGTGATTTGTATCATTCAGTTGAGCAATGAAATACAGCAAGTTCTTTGCTTGCCAAGCACAGTTTAAGTAGCATTCAATGTCAGTGGCATCTGCAGAGAAGTCAGGAAGCTAGAAATATTCCAACAGTGTTCGCTGCCTTGGCTCAGTCAAATTTTGTTTGCTAACTCTTCTGTGAACTGTCTTGGGATGTCTTACTACATTAAAACCGCTATATTAATACAAGTTATTGTTGTTAGGGTTGAGGTTCATAGTCTAAGAGAAAGGCTGATTTTGAGGTGTACTCAGGGCAACCAAGGAGGAGGAAGGTTCTACTGACAGGGATCAGTGGCACAAGCAGTCTAAGCCTCCAACAACAGAATATTTGGAAAAGCACAGGAACAGGCTTCACATGTCATCACCAGTTCCTTGGCAGCACATGTTTCTGGGCAAGTGCCAAAAGAAATATTGCAAAGCATGTAGCAGGACACTCAGCACAGTACAACTATTTCTGTCTCACAAGTAAAACTATCCAGGTCTGTCAGACATAGAATAACATGGCTTGTGGAATTTCAGATGAGTCCTCATGAGATATTTCATGAATGCTCTATGATCACTTCTTTCGATGAAAGCATTCATTAGTACTTGAGAAAATAAATCACAATACACTAGTACACAGGGATAGTACTGCTCAGTACACACAACGCAAGGGGTTTAGTATGACAGCACATAGTATAAAGCATGTCAAAGCAATGCAAATCTTAAATAACAGCAACTAATTAACACTGCAAATATTCTAAAGGAAATATTAGTCTTGACAAAAAATGGAGACCAGCCAGGCAACTTATACTAATATCATATTTACAATGTTTTGAATTCTGTCTTTCTGTTTGCAGAAAGGAACATGGATGATTGCTCTTTGTACCTGTACCACCTTACAATATAAGAACATAAGAAATAGGAGCAGGAGTAGGCCACACGGCCCCTCGAGCCTGCTCCGCTATTTAATACGATCATGGCTGATCCAATCATGGACTCGGGTCCACTTCCCTGCCCGCTCCCCATAATCCCTTATTCGCTCAGTTAAGAAACTGTCTATCTCTGTCTTAAATTTATTCAATAACCGAGCTTCCACAGCTCTCTGCGGTAGTGAATTCCACAGATTTACAACGCTCTGAAAATAAATTCCTCCTCATCTTAGTTTTAAATGGGCAGCCCCTTATTCTAAGATTATGCCTCCTAGTTTTAATCTCCCCCATCAGTGGAAGCATTCTCTCTGCATCCACTTTGTCAAGCCCCCTCATAATCTTATATGTTTCGATAAGATCACCCCTCAGTCTTCTGAATTCAAATGAGTCGAGGCCCAACCTGCTCAACCTTTCCTCATAGGTCAATCCCCTCATCTCCGGAATCAACCTGTGAACCTTCTCTGAACTGCCTCCAAATCAAGTATATCCTTTCGTAACCAAAACTGCTCGCAGTATTCCAGGTGTGGCCTCACCAATACCTTGTATAACTGTAGGACTTCTCTCCATCCTCTTTGCAATAAAGGCCAAGATTCCATTGGCCTTCCTGATCACTTGCTGTACCTGCATACTTTTGTGTTTCATGCACAAGTACCCCCAGGTCCCGCTGTATTGCAGCACTTTGCAATCTTTCTCCATTTAAATAATAATTTGCTCTTTGATTTTTTTTCTGCCAAAGTGCATGACCTCACACTTTCCAACATTATACGCCATCTGTCAAATTTTTGCCCACTCACTTAGCCTGTCTATGTCCTTTTGCAGATTTTGTGTGTCCTCCTTACACATTGCTTTTCCTCCCATTTCAGCAAACTTGGCTACGTTACACTCGGACCCTTCTTCCAAGTCATTTATATAGATTGTAAATAGTTGGGGTCCCAGCACTGATCCCTGCGGCACCCCACTAGTTACTGATTACCAACCCGAGAATGAACCATTTATCCCGACTCTGTTTGCTGTTAGTTAGCCAATCCTCTATCCATGCTAATATATTGCCCCCAGCCCCGTGAACTTTTATCTTGTGCAGTAACCTTTTATGTGGCACCTTGTCAAAAGCCTTCTGGAAATCCAAATACACCACATCCACTGGTTCCCCTTAATCCACCCTGCTCGTTACATCCTCAAAGAATTCCAGAAAATTTATTAAACATGACTTCCACTTCATAAATCTATGCTAACTCTGCCTGACCAAATTATGCTTTTCCAAATGTCTGCTACTGCTTCTTTAATAATGGACTCTAACATTTTCACAACCACAGATGTTAGGCTAACTGGTCTATAGTTTCCTGCTTAGGTATTGCTGCTGTTCTGCTGAGGATCCTGCTTCCCCCTTATCCTGTTTATAAAGGATGGCTTGCTGCTAGTCCGCTTCAGGAAGCAGGCACATGCATCCTACAATGGCAATATTATGCAGCATATTAAATAATTCTACCAACTCAATCAAGGTCAGACTGAAATGCATACCAAGGTATGCTTGGAATTCACAAGGGCCATAGGAGTTTGGTACAATGGTCAATTCCTTGCCCTGATGAGGTAGAATCTCTTCACACACTGTTTTCGGCTGAAGATCAGGTAACTGGCATAACATACTCCTGCTGATCTGTGTAACAGCTAATCCTAACGGTCCAACTCCTATGCCCCTGAATCCGCGAGGTCCTGATCTACTGCTGGCCCTGCTGCCAGGCATTGCTGCTGGACCAACAAGTGCCTTGTCAATTGCTGCTCAACAGTAACATTTAAAGCGGGTCAATGCGTTAACATTATTTACTGTGGTTCACACCGAGTGGTAAAACAGCGGAACAGAAATTCGTCTTGCGCTGGTGTCACATCGGCCACCCAGTCGGTACATGCCCCGCTCGATATTAGTATCAATGTCATATAAAGGGCAGCCAATGGCGTAACGCCCCAGGACAAATTTCTCCCCCAGAAAATCGATGTGTTTTAATCATCCAACATGTGCAAAGGCGCAGACACAGACCCTCCCATCGTCCTGCCTTGCCTGTGATCTCTCTTTCATGACTCTTGGGTTCGTTGTAGAAACATAGAAATTTACAGCGCAGAAGGAGGCCATTCCGGCCCATTGTGTCCACACCGGCCGGCAAAGAGCCGCACGGCCCTTGATCAGCAGCCCTAAAGGTTACATATAAAGCTATGAACAATGACAGAAAGGCAAAGAGCACCCAGCCGAACCAACCCGCCTCACACAACTACACCACCCCAACCGGAGCCATGTGATCTCCTGGGAGAGGCAAAAACCAGACAAAAACCCAGGCCAATTTAGGGAGAAAAATTCTGGGAAAATTCCTCTCCCACCCACCCAGGTGATCGAAATTAGTCCAGGAGATCACCATGGCCGTATTCGATTCCCTGCAGTACTTACCATTATATCTGCTCCGTCCAACAAAAGGTCATCCAGTTTAATACCAATTACCAGCTCCAATTCCGTAACTCTGCAGGTTACTGCACTTTAAGTGCCCATCCAACCATCTCTTAAAAGTGGTGAGGGTTTCTGCATCCACCACTCTTCCAGGCAGCGAGTTCCAGATCCCCATAACACTCCGCGTAAAGAAGCCCCACCTCAAAATCCCCTCTAAACCTTCCACCAACCATCTTAAAATTATGCCCCCTCGTAATAGACCTTATCCACCAATGGAAATAGACCCTTACTATCCACGATGTGCAGGCCCCTCAATATTTTGTACACCTCAATGAGGTCTCTTCTCAACCTCCTCTGTTCCAATGAGAACAAACCCAGCCTATCCAATCTGTCCTCATAACTAAGATTCTCCATTCCAGGCAGCATCCTAATAAATCTCCTCTGTGCCCTCTCGAGTGGAATCACGTCCTTCCTATAATACGGCGACCAGAACGACACGAAATACTCCAGCTGTGGCCCAAACAAAGTGTTATACAATTTAAGCATAATCTCCCTGTTCTTATATTCTATTCCTCGGCCAATAAATGCAAGCATTCCCTCCCCGTCATTCACTTTCCCTTCCACTCACTCTTCATCTCCCTCCCACTCACCCTCTCCCTCAGACATCCTCCAACTTACACTCCCCCTCCCTCCCTCACTTACACTCACTCTCCCTTCATCACACTCCGTCCCTCTCTCCCTTCCCATCACTCTTTCCCTTACTCCCACCCCCTCACTCACTCTCCCTTCCTCCCTTCCCCTCACCCTCCCTCCACTCTCTCCTACCCTCTTACCTCTCAATCTCCCTCCACGACTCTCCTTCCCCCTCGCCATCCTTACCCCTCGCCCTCTCCCTCCCTCCTTCCTTCCCCCTCGCCCTCGCCCTCCCTCCCCTCGCCCTACCTCCTTCCCCCTCGCTCTCTCCCTCCCTCCTTCCTTCCCCATCGCCCTCTCCCTCCCTCCTTCCCCCTCGCTCTCTCCCTCCCTCCCTCCTTCCCCCTCACCCTCTCCCTCCCTCCTTCCCCCTCGCCCTCTCCCTCCCTCCTTCCCCCTCGCTCTCTCCCTCCCTCCCTCCTCATCGCCCTCTCCCTCCCACCATCCCCCTCACCCTCTCCCTTCCTCCTTCCCACTCGCTCTCTCCCTCCCTCCTTTCCCCTCGCCCTCTCCCTCCTTCCAACCCGCTCACCCTCTCCCTCCCCGTCGCCCTCTCCCTCCCTCCTTCCCCCTCGCTCTCTCCCTCCCTCCCTCCTATCCCCTCAACCTCTCCCCCTCCCCCTCCTTCCCCCTCGCCCTCTCCCCTTCCCCCTCGCTCTCACCCTCCCTCCCTCCCCCTCGCCCTCTCCCTCCCTCCTACCCCCTCACCCTCTTCCCCCCTCGCCCTCTCCCTCACTCCCTCCTTCGCCCTCGCCCTCCCTCCTATCTTCCCCCTCCCCTTCCCTCTCACTCGCCCTCTCCCTCCCTCCTTCCTTCCCCCTCTTCCTCCCTCCTACCTTCCCCCTCGCCCTCCATCCTTCCTTCCCCTTGCCCCTCTCCCTCCCCCTCCTCCCCTTGCCCTCCCTCCTTCCTTCCTTCCCCCTCGCCCTCTCCCTCCTTCCTTCCTTCCCCCTCGCCCTCTCCCTCCCTCCTTCCTTCCCCCTCACACTCTCCCTCCCTCCTTCCCCCTCCCCCTCTCCCTCCCTCCTACCTTCTCCCTCGCCTTCTCCCTCCCTCCTTCCCCCCTCTCCCTCTCCCTCCCTCCTTCCTTCCCCCTCGCCCTCTCCCTCCCTCCTTCCCCCTACCCCTCCCTCCCTCCTTCCTTGCCCCTCGCCCTTTCCCTCCCTCCGACCTTCCTCCCTCCCTCCTTCCCCCTTCCTCTCACTCCCTCCCTCCTTCCCTCCCCCTCGCCCTCTCCCTCCCTCCTTCCTTCCCTCCACCTCGCCCTCTCCCTCCCTCCTTCCTTCCCCCTCGCCCTCTCCCTCCCTCCTACCTTCCCCCTCTCCCTCCCTCCTTCCTTCACACTCGCCTTTTCCCTCCCTCCTTCCCCCTCGCCCTCTCCCCCTACCCCTCTCCATCCCTCCTTCCTTCCCCCTCCCCCCTCGCCCTCTCTCTCTCTCTCTCTCCCTCCCTCTTTACCCTCGCTCTCTCTATCCCTCCCCCTCTCTCTCCCTCCCTCCTCACTCTCTCTCCCTCCCTTCTTCCTTCCCCCTCGCTCTCTCCCTCCCTCCTTCCTTCCCCCTCACTCTCTCCCTCCCTCCTTCCTTCCCCCTCATTCTCTCCCTCCCTCTTTCCTTCCCCCTCGCTCTCTCCCTCCCTCCTTCCCCCTCGCTCTTTCCCTCCCTCCCCTCGCTCTCTCTCCCTCCCTTCTTCCTTCCCCCTCGTTCTCTCTCCCTCCTTCCTTCCCCCTCGCTCTCTCCCTCCCTCCTTCCTTCCCCCTCGCTCTCTGCCTCCCTCCCACCTTCCCCCTCGCTCTCTCCCTCCCTCCCACTCGCTCTCTCCCTCCCTCCCCCTCGCTCTCTCCCTCCCTCCCCCTCGGCTCTCTCCCTCCCTCCACCTCGCTCCCTCCCTCCTACCCCCTTGCCCCCCTCCCCTCTCCCTTCCCCTCCCTCCCCCTCGCCCTATCCCTCCCCCCTCTCCCTCCCTGCCTCCTTCCTTCCCCCTCGCCATCCCTCCTTCCTTCCCCCTCACCCTCTCCCTCCCTCCTTCCTTCCCCCTCACCCTCTCCCTCCCTCCTTCCTTCTCCCTCGCCCTCTCCCTCCCTCCTTCCTTCCCCCTCGCCCTCTCCTTCCCTCCTTCCCCCTCGCCCTCTCCCTCCCTCCTTCCTTCCCCCTCTCCCTCCCTCCTTCCTTCCCCCTCTCCCACCCTCCTTCCTTCCCCCTCGTCCTCTCCCTACCTCCCTCCTTCCCCCTCGCTCTCTCCCTCCTTCCTTCCCCCTCCCTCCTTACCCTCACTCTCGCACTCCTCGCTCCCCCTCGCTCTCCCTCCCTCCTTCCTTCCTTCTCCCTCGCTCTCTCCCCCTCGCTCTCTCTCGCTCCCTCCTTCCTTCCCCCTCGCTCTCTTCCTCCCTCCTTCCTTCCCCCTCGCTCTCTCCCTCCCTCCTTACCCTCACTCTCGCCCCCCTCCCTCCCCCTCGCTCTCTCTCTCCCTCCCCCTCGCTCTCTCCCTCCCTCCTTCCCCCTCGCTCTCTCCCTCCCTCCTTCCTTCCCCCTCGCTCTCCCTCCCTCCTTCCTTCCCCCTCTCTCTCTCTCCCTCCCTCCTTCCTTCCCCCTCGCTCTCTCACTCCCTCCTTCCTTCCCCCTTGCTCTCTCTCCCACCCTCCTTCCCCCTCGCTCTCTCCCTCCTTCCTTCCCCCTCACTCTCTCTCTCTCCTTCCTTCCCCTCGCTCTCTCTCCCTCCCTCCTTCCTTCCCCCTTGCTCTCTCCCTCCCTCCTTACCCTCGCTCTCACCCTCCTCCCTCCCACTCGCCCTCCCTCTCGCTCTCCTCCCTCCCCTTCGCTCTCGCCCTCCCTCCTCCCCCTCACTCTCTCCCTTCCTCCCTCCTCCCCCCCTCCCACCTTCAGTCTCTCTCCCCTCCCTCCCACTCACACCCTCTCTCTCTCTCTCTCTATATCCCCCCCCCGCCGACATCCTCCCCCACACGCACTCCCACCCCCATCAATCACTCTCCCTCCCCTGTCACATTCTCTCCCTCCCTCCCCCACTCTCCTCCTCCCTCACTCGTTCCCATCACTCTTGCCCTCACTCCTTCCGACTCTCCCTACCTCCCCATCACTCTCCCTCCCTCACTCTCACCCCCTCGCTCTCACTTCCCCCCCCCGCTCTCACTCTACCCCCCCACTACTCTCACTCCCCCACCACCCCGCACAACTCTCTCTCACACTCTCCCCCTCATCCCCACGCTTTCCCTCTCTCCCCTCCTCTCTCTCTCTCCCTCCCCCTCCCCACGCTTTCCCTCTCTCCCCTCCTCTCTCTTTCTCTCTCCCGCCCCCCTCCCTCTCTCTCTCTCTCTCTCCCGCCCCCTCTCTCTCTCTCTCTCTCTCCAGCCTCTCTCTCTCTCCCGCCCCCATCTCTCTCTCTCTCTCTTTCTCCCCCCCACCCCCTCTCTCTCTCTCCCGCCCCCTCTCTCTCTCCAGCCTCTCTCTCTCTCTCCCGCCCCCACCTCTCTCTCTCTCTCACCCCCCACCCCTCTCTCTCTCTCTCTCTCCCCACCCCCCTCTCTCTCTCTCTCTCCCCCCCACCCCCCTCTCTCTCTCTCTCCCCCCCACCCCCCTCTCTCTCTCTCTCTCTCCCCCCATCCCCCTCTCTCTCTCTATCTCTCCCCCCCACCCCCTCTCTCTCTCTCCCGCATCTCTCTCTCTCTCCCGCCCCCCCACTCTCTCTCTCTCTCCACCACCCTCCTCTCTCTCTCTCCCCCCCTCACTCTCTCCGTCCCCTCACTCTCACTCTCTCCCCTCCCCCACCCCCACACACTCCCTCCCCCCCACACTCCCTCCCTCCCCACCTTCATTCTCCCCTCCCTCACCCTCTCCCTCCATCCCCCTCACTCTCCCCTCCCTCACTCTCCCCCTCACTCTCCCTCCAACCCCCTCACTCTCCCCTCCTCCCCCTCCCTCTCTCCCCGTCACACTCACCCTCCCTCACACTCTCTTTCCCTCTCCCTCCCTCACACTCTCCTCCTCCCCCATCCCTGACTCTCTCTCCTGCTCACACTCTCCCCTCACTCACTCTCTCCCTCATTCACTCTCTCTCCTCCCCTCACTCTCACCCTCCTGTTTTCCCCATCACTCTCACCCTCTCTTTTCCCCCTCACGCTCCCTCACTCCACCCTCTCTCACTCACTCTCCCCCCTCCTCCACACTCACCCTCTCCCTCACTCCCCCCTCTCTCACTCACTCTTCCCCCTCCCCCACTCTCACTCACTTACTCTCTCCCTCACTCTCCCCCTCCCTGACTCTCACTCACTTACTCTCTCCCTCACTCTCCCCCTCCCTCACTCTCACTTACTCTCTCCCTCACTCTCCCCTTCCCTTTCCTCACTCCCCCACTCACTCCCCCCCACCCCACCCCTACTCACTCTCCCCCCACCCCACCCCCACTCACTCTCCCCCCACCCCACTCCCACTCACCCCACCCCCACCCCCACACC
Source organism: Pristiophorus japonicus (assembly GCF_044704955.1). Lineage (NCBI taxonomy): Eukaryota > Metazoa > Chordata > Chondrichthyes > Pristiophoridae > Pristiophorus > Pristiophorus japonicus. The sequence continues at coordinate 80,504,632 of NC_091990.1, forward strand.
CCCACTCACTCTCCCCCCACCCCCCACTCACTCTCCCCCCACCCCCACTCACTCTCCCCCCACCCCACCCCCACTCCACCCCCACTCACTCTCCCCCCCCATTCACTCTCCCCCCACCCCACCCTCATGCACCCCTCTCCTCCCACCCTCACTCACCCCCTCCCCACCCTCACTCCACGCTCACTCACCCCGCACCCCCCTCCCCTCCCCCACCTCACCCTCCTCCATCACCCCCCTCACTCACCCCCTGCCCCCACCCCACGTTCACTCACTCCCCTCCCCTCACCTCCCTCCACACCCCACCCTCACTCACCCCCTCCTCCCACCCCACCCTCACTCACTCACTCTCTCTCTCCCCTCCCCCATCACTCACTCACTCACTCCCCCTCTCCCCCCGGGCCCGCCGCCCTCCCGTGCGCGCGCTTTAAACCGCTGTCCCAGCGCGACCCCAACCGCCGCCCGGGGCAGGCTCCGCGGGGTGAGCGAGCGCGGATGTGAGCCGCCTGGTGTAATCGATGAAAAGTGCCAGAGTGAAGCTGCGAGGGTTACCTTGGAGAGGTCGCTGTTAAGAACCCTGCTCACACGGGGAGTGTTGTTCAGTGGGCTCCCGGGCGCCGGGCCGGCATGCGGTGGTGCGGTGAGCTGATTGGCCGTTGCCCGTCACATGACCAGCCGGCGGGGCGGGGCGGGGGTGGGTGACAGGGCAATGTCGGGCGGTGGGCCTGTTGTGCCCTTACTATCGCCCCATATCTCGTCCACTCAATTCAACGCAAAATACGTGATGTATAATGAGCGACTGATTCCATATTGCCATTTTGCACCATCACCCAAAATGAAATGGTCCCTCCCAGCGTATGTTCGTGTACTTTATTTACTTTATCCCGCTCACAGCTGTTCCTGCCCGGCTGACCAATGTGGGCCATCAAGCGCCGCTTCTGCTCCAAACTCAGCCTCGTAGCGTCTTGCAAAATCAGAGGCCGAGAAATTGGATTAAGCCTGAAAACAAGCAAAGCCACCGCAGGCCAGGGTTAACGGCCCGGAAAAGGAGCGCAGGGATGTTGGTGCTGCCCGCAGATTTAAATGAGCAATGTGCAACACGTTCTTTCCATCGGCAAAATTAGCAGGAGGCCGAAGGTCGGGTCTAATCTCTCTGTGTGGTGTTCTCAGGAGATCACGATTTCTTAAAGTGAAGTGCAATGTTTCGGGTTATGTTTCTCGGTTGACAAAGAGGGTGTACAAGATAAATGAAAGCATAAAACTAGACTAATGTCATTTTAAGGAATGCAACCAATATTTCCTATTCTACTCCTTAGAATACAAATAAAAGCAAACTATTACTTTAAACATATACATGTAGTAAATATGCTTTATTTTACAGAGGCTTTTCACTGTAAGTATTTTTAGGAGTATATCTCTCTAGAAAGTATCTAGATAATCATTTTGAAAGGGCAATGGTGTACTGGAATTAGATTTGTTTGTAATACTGGATGTCAGCATAGGTGGTCCATGATTCCTCCCTGAATACACCAAGAGACGTGAAAAGTTTACTGGATAAACTGAACACCGGAGTATTGATACGAGGAAATGTTCAGAACAGGAAGATAATCCTCACACGGCCACGTACGGGCTGCCCTGTCAACCTCCTCCCAATCATCAGTTAAATGATATAACAAAATGCTCAGCAAGTCAGGCAGCATCTGTATAGAGAGCAGAGTTAACATTTCCAGTTGATGTCCTTTCATCAGAACGTGAAACTTTAACTTCGTTTCTCTTTCCATAAATGCTGCTTGATTTGCTGTGTGTTTCCAGCAATTTATATCAGATTTCCAACATCTGCAGTATTTTGTTTTTGAATCAGCAGAGTGAAGGTCGGAATCAGCATTGGTGCCATCAGGCAACACCTGCACTGAGCAATGCTAAGTTCAAGCTGGCCAGGGCCCCTTCTAAAAAGTGACCCCATGAACGGGCGATGCAAGATCATGCAGGGTGCTGTAGCCATTTCTCTGAGGCTGAATTTGACAAATCCACAGCATTAACTATTTTACATAATTTGATTTGCAAGGTTGGTTGAGTGAGGCACATTTTATTCAATGAGAACAAGTGAAGATGGCGCCATTGCAAGTGACATCACTAGCAGGAACATAGATTTTTAGCATGTGCTGAGAATGACATAACCATGTGGCCACCAAAAACTGGAAGTGCCCTCACTGTCACTAATCACTCCATCAAACTAACACTCTGGGTGTGTGCTGCGCTGACTGGTGGGGCATTGTGTGAGGGTCACGGATTTTAAACAGGTTTATTGGATACAAAGTGAATAGTGATAGTGTCACTACTTCCGGATTTCGTCCAGTCCAATGATATCACTTGCCACACACGCACCGGACGTTCCAAAATTTCAACTCACTGCCATTCATGGTCAAGAGCGTAATCCAGGTCTAGGGGGGAGGAGAGAGAGAACGTGGTACAGGTGTAAAGTGGGTGGGGTTGGGGTTGGGGTTGGAAAGACGTGATCCACATCTAAAAGAGGGAGCAGCACATGATCCGTCTTCCATCTGGATCATATTCTTGCTCTCATTCCCCCTCTTGTAGATCTGGATCCCGTTCTTCCCCCATCCCCACAGTTCTCTCCATGCTGCCCCCACCTCCCCCATCCCTGAGCTCCTGACCTTCTCTCCCCCAGGGCTCCAATCAGCAAACAAAAGATGTATCTCATTATTTATAACGTAAATGTTACCCACATTAAATCCTGGAAGGCTCTAGTAATGAGGGGTTGTTTTTTTCCTTTCCTCCACTTTCTGAATGGATTTTTTAAGCGTATCCCTCCACATAGATGCAAAAAAAGCCTTCAATGCAGCAATTATTTCCTCTGAACTTTTCAAGGACAATAAATATTTCTTGTGGACAAAATCCTAAAATACTTTAATTTCCGGTCTCATATAGCTTTTAAAATTACTTGGATTTGTCAGGACTCTTACGCTGTACAAACAGGCCCTGTGCCTGTTTGCATCAGCCGTAAATTTTTCAGGCGTAAATTGCTGGGCAGTTAGTAGGCAATTAGCGGTTGGTGTGGATCATCTGTCAAGTCGGAACTTGACAGATTGCAAGTTCGGGATTTAGCACCTGCAAATCCAGAACTTGCTGTCTATTTCGAAGGTGGTATGACAGCATACTCTGAGTACGCCATCATATCCACCGCAAACTCTGGTCCATAGTTCTATGCGTTAAGTACTGTGGAATAAAGCAGTTTATAATTCAAACCAAACTTTGCCTCACCCCGTCTTAGTTCAATCTGCATTTGGAAAAATTGAAGGCATATACATGCCTAAGACATGGACATCCAGTGCAGATAACAAGGGAATTTAATTTTTATGGGCTAGACTTTTCATTTTGCTGGCTATCGCCCAAGAAATGGGCAATGTTCCAGCGATGATCGATGGCTAATGTGGAATCGGTATGGGTGGAGCTGCGGAATACCAAAGGGCAGAAAACGCTAGTGGGAGTTGTGTACAGATGACCAAACAGTAGTAGTAAGGTTGGGGACAGCATCAAACAAGAAATTAGGGATGCATGCAATAAAGGTACAGTAGTTATCATGGGGGACTTTAATCTACATATTGATTGGGCTAACCAAACTGGTAGCAATGCGGTGGAGGAGGATTTCCTGGAGTGTATAAGGGATGGTTTTCTGGACCAATATGTCGAGGAACCAACTAGGGAGCTGGCCTTCCTAGACTGGGTGATATGTAATGAGAAAGGACTAATTAGCAATCTTGTTGTGCGAGGCCCCTTGGGGAAGAGTGACCATAACATGGTAGAATTCTTTATTAAGATGGAGAGTGACACAGTTAATTCAGAAACTAGGGTCCTGAACATAAGGAAAGGTAACTTTGATGGTTTCAGGCATTAATTGGCTAGAATAGACTGGCAAATGATACTTAAAGGGTTGACGGTGGATAGGCAATGGCAAACATTTAAAGATCACATGGATGAACTTCAGCAATTATACATCCCTGTCTGGAGTAAAAATAAAACGGTGAAGGTGGCTCAACCGTGGCTAACAAGGGAAATTAAGGACAGTGTTAAATCCAAGGAAGAGGCATATAAATTGGCCAGAAATAGCAGCAAATCTGAAGACTGGGACAAATTTAGAATTCAGCAGAGGAGGACAAAGGGTTTAATTAAGAAGGGGAAAATAGAGTACGAGAAGAAGCTTGCCGGGAACATAAAAACTGACTGCAAAAGCTTCTATAGATATGTGAAGAGAAAAAGATTAGTGAAGACAAACGTAGGTCCCTTGCAGTCGGATTCAGGTGAATTTATAATGGGGAACAAAGAAATGGCAGACCAATTGAACAAATACTTTGGTTCTGTCTTCACGAAGGAAGACACAAGTAACCTTCCGGAAGTATTAGGGGACCGAGGGTCGAGTGAGAAGGAGGAACTGAAGACTATCCTTATTAGGCGGGGAAATTGTGTTTGAGAAATTGACGGGATTGAAGGCCAAAAAATCCTTGGGGCCTGATAGTCTGCATCCCAGAATACTTAAGGAAGTGGCCCTAGAAATAGTGGATGCATTGGTGATCATTTTCCAACAGTCTATCGACTCTGAATCAGTTCCTATGGACTGGAGGGTAGCTAATGTAACACCACTTTTTAAAAAGGGAGGGAGAGAGAAAGCGGGTAATTATAGACCGGTTAGCCTGACATCAGTAGTGGGGAAAATGTTGAAATCAATTATTAAGGATGAAATAGCAGCGCATTTGGAAAGCAGTGACAGGATCGGTCCAAGTCAGCATGAATTTATGAAGGGGAAATCATGCTTGACGAATCTTCTGGAATTTTTTAAGGATGTAACTAATAGAGTGGACAAGGGAGAACCAGTGGATGTGGTGTATTTGGACTTTCAAAAGGCTTTTGACAAGGTCCCACACAAGAGATTGGTGTGCAAAATCAAAGCACATGGTATTGAGGGTAATGTACTGACGTGGATAGAGAACTGGTTGGCAGACAGGAAGCAGAGAGTCGGGATAAACGGGTCCTTTTCAGAATGGCAGGCAGTGACTAGTGGAGTGACGCAGGGCTCAATGCTGGGACCCCAGCTCTTTATAATATACATCAATGATTTGGATGAAGGAATTGAGTGTAATATCTCCAAGTTTGCAGATGACACTAAGCTGGGTGGCAGTGTGAGCTGTGAGGGGGACGCTAAGAAACTGCAGGTGACTTAGACAGGTTAGGTGAGTGGGCAACTGCATGGCAGATGCAGTATAATGTGGATAAATGTGAGGTTATCCACTTTGGGGGCAAAAACTCGAAGACAGAATATTATCTGAATGGCGGAAGATTAGGAAAAGAGGGAGGTGCAACGAGACCTGGGTGTCATGGTTCATCAGTCATTGAAAGTTGGCATACAGGTACAGCAGGTGGTGAAGAAGGCAAATGGTTTGTTGGCATTCATAGCTAGGGGATTTTAGTATCGAAGCAGGGAGGTCTTACTGCAGTTGTACAGGGCCTTGTTGAGGCCTCACCTGGAATATTGTGTTCAGTTTTGGTCTCCTAATCTGAGGAAGGACGTTCTTGCTATTGAGGGAGTGCAGTGAAGGTTCACCAGACTGATTCACGGGATGGCGGGACTGACATATGAGGAGAGACTGGATCAACTGGGCCTTTATACACTGGAGTTTAGAAGGATGAGAGGGGATCTCATAGAAACATATAAGATTCTGACGGGACGGGACAGGTTCGATGCAGGTAGAATGTTCCCGATATTGGGGAAGTCCAGAACCAGGGGACAGTCTTAGGATAAGGGGTAGGCCATTTAGAACTGAGATGAGGAGAATCTTCTTCACTCAGAGAGTTGTTAACCTGTGGAATTCCCTGCCGCAGCGAGTTGTTGATGCCAGTTCATTGGATATATTCAAGAGGGAGTTAGATTATGGCCCTTACGGCTAAAGGGATCACGGGGTATGGAGAGAAAGCAGGAAAGGGGTACTGAGGGAATGATCAGCCATGATCTTATTGAATGGTGGTGCAGGCTCGAAGGGCCGAATGGCATACTCCAGCACCTATTTTCTATGTTTCTATGTCTCAGCCTTACCGATTGCTGGAACATCACCTGTTTCTTGGAATGCGATTTTCCACTCGGCCATAGGCCATTGATGTGAAGTGGACGGTGCAAAGGTCAGTGATGTAACGTGGGCCCAGCGAACATTACATCATGTGGTTGTGGAAGGCAAAAGCATCCCTAGCAATGGCCTTCTGTGCATGCGGTTTTTTTTGGTGATTGGTTTTCCCGCGTTTCGGGAGATCAGGGGTCATCCACACATGTGCAGAAAGCTATTGGGAAAGAGAGAGTGGAGAGAGAAAGTAGAGGAGAGGAGTAAAGCTGAGATCGAGAGAATAATACTCGTTAATTAATTATAATAAGGCGATGGCTTCCGGAGCAAAGCCCTTTTCCGACGAAGCCAATGAGGCCCTCGTACAAGAGGTTCAATCAAGGTGAGCTGAATTAACTCGGGGTGGCAGTGGGAACCTCCACCCCGGGCCTACAGAAAGATTCGGGCTCAAATAGCTGATGTGGTCTCCTCGGCGTCCCATGAGGCGAGGGGGCCTGACCAGTGCCGCAAAAGCTGGAACAGCCTGGTATCATCAGCAAGAGTAAGTACAGATTTTATATTGTATTGATTTAATTAATTGTTGTAAATGTTGTAAATTATTTACATACATACATACGTACACATATATATATATATATATATATATATATATTCCCTGCATGTGTCTGGACAGGGCTATGAACCTGTGCCCTTTTTAAGTCTCTCTGGCTGCTGCAGTATAGAGAGAAGTATGTGTCAAGCTGTAGCTCCTAAACATGCTGCGCTTTGTTTCAGCCGTGCATGATCCTATCTGCATGTAACGTTTGAACCTGTTGTGTTTCCATGATACTACCTAGTCAATTAGCTTATGCTATGCTCTTTTCTAGTTTGCAGAAGAAGATATCGAACAACTGCAGCGAGCAGAGGCACACCGGAGAGGGCTCTGCTCAGCTTCAACCTTTGACCGACCTGGAGGAGCGTGCAGCCGCGCTGATGGGCCGTGAAAGCCGTTCGGCCATCAGCCGCGGTCTGACGGAGCCCAGCTATGCGTCTCATGAGTAATGTGTCAAACAGTTTTAAAAAGTAATGTAACGTCGTGTAATTATAATGCAATATACGAATGATGTCATGTCATATCATGCATGCAGCCTTTGTGCATAAGAAGCAATAAGAAGCAGGGGATGCAGCCGTTACAGCTTTCTGGGGCAGTGAAATCCATGTATTAATATGTAGCGTCTCTTGTTAATGTGTACCCTTATGTTCTAATAAGCTCTATCATAAGCTCAAATGTGCTTTTAAGGTAACCTGAGACGCTAGTGGAGGTGGTACCTGCATCGAGGATGAGGAGGAGGAGCAACAACTTACGGAGGGGGATGGACCTGCGGTCATCTCAATTGAGACAGAAGAGCACCGGGACCAAGCGGCGTGCAGCCGGCAATGCCAAGGCGCATTATATTGCGCACATCGACCCCACGGAGGCTGGGTCATCGAGATCAGCAATCGCCTCCCTCGGACGATCAGATGGAGGACTTGATTTCCATGTGCTCGGAGATGGTCGCGATAGGTTGTGAGCTTCTCCAGGGTTTTACTCAGTTTACGCGTGACTTTTCAAAGGTGTCTGCTGTGCAAGTCAAACTACTGGAGGTAGCATGGCAGACCCTGAAGGGGTGCGCGAGCAGACCGCCACCATCAATGTCCTGCAGCATGCACTGTTGGCAAAACACAGCGCTACACCCCAAGGTGTCGTGTTGCGTCGGAGTATCATCCCAAGCACTCAAGCGAGTATGGAGGAACCACTTCCTCCTGACTCGAAAGATGATCCGACAGCATCATCTTCCACTCCAACACCCCCACCATGGCAGGAAGTCTTTCCATCGCCCGCTGCACGCCAGCGTTGTCTTGGTCTCTGAGGACCAAAACGGGCAGGTGGGCCTAAGATACGGGGCGGGGAAAGGGTCTGGAGGGAAACATGGGCGCAGGTCCAGGTAGGGAGGGGGGGGGGTGTTTTTGTTAAAATTGTTTATTTTTTTATTGTGTTATTTTACTCCTACTGTTACTGTTAATGTTCGTTTATAGTTGGGGGGGTGCTAAAAATAACAATAACATTCTTGTTAAAGTAATAAATTTTTTATTGAATTTAACAATTGTTGTGCATTGTCTTATAATAACATAAGTTAAGTTTAATTAAGCATTAATGCAACTGTTGTACAACAATGGCCAGGCCAGGGCAGAGCAGGCAAGGCTAAAACATGACTGTCCCCAATGTAAGTTCATGCAAAGTGTTCATTTATGAGCTGCTAGCGCAGCAGCTTTGCAGCCGCATAATTCCCACAGGGTTTCTCCAGTCTTCTGGGGTGGGGGTGGGGGGCAGGGGTTGATGGGACCATGGATTCATTGCCAGGCTGATTGTCCTCCCCGAGGTCCTCACAAGCTTCCTCCTCCTGCTCCTCGTCGTCTGCCTCTTCTGCCTCCACTTCTTCTGGAGGTGGACCTGCAGCCCCCTCTAGCATTTGTTGTCCTCTCCTAGGTTATGCAACATGCAACACACCAAAATAAACTCAGTGACCTGGTCAGGGTGGTACTGTAGGCTGCCACCAGAGTGGTCCAGGCATCTGAATTGCTTGAGCACTCCAATTGTCTTTTCGACGATGTTGCATGTAGCTATGTGGTTTTCGTTGTAACGCTTCTCGGTTTCCATTTGGGGATTACGCAGGGTGGTTATGAGCCAACTGGCAAGGCCTTCTGGCTGATTGACAAACAGGTCAGGGATAGCACTCTCACGCAGGATGTGCGCATCATGGATGCTGCCTAAAATGTAGCATTTACTGTTATGATTATTTGGTTGTGATCGACAACGAGCTGCACATTCAGGAAGTGGAATCCCTTGTTACGAAACACCTCTGGGTTCTGTAAAGGGGCTTTCAGGGTAATGTGCATGCAGTCTATTGCTCCCTGCACCTTGGGGAAGTTTTCTATTCTCGAGAAACCCAAAGCCCTCCCGGTATGTGCCTCCCTGGTCATAGGGAAGTTGATAAAGTCCATCCTGCGAGCGTCAAGGGCTTCAGTCACCTGTCGAATAGAGCAGTGTGTGGCATGCTGAGATATACCACAGATGTCGGCAACTGAAGCCTGAAAAGATCCAGATGCGTAGAAAGACAGTGCCGCAGTAACCTTTACCTCAACGGGCAGTGATGTCCTAATGGTGCTGGTAGACTGAAAATCCCCTTTGGTGAGCTGGCATATCTCATCAATGACCTCCTTTTGGAAGTGCAGCCTCCTAAGACACACGTTTTCAGACAATTTGAGGTAAGATTGTTTTTCCTTGCACCTTCGTTGGCTGTACGTTCGCCTCCTCTGTCTTTGCATTACTTTGCCGCCTCTTCAATTGACCCTTTCAGAAGCCAGCGTGTGAGCAGTTACAAGTAATAACAGAGAAGCCATAGGTCCCATCACTATCAATATTATTTTCACTTGCTATAAATGCACTTTTTAGTAAAAAAAAATGCCTAATCTACTCAGCTAATATTAGTATAATTAAATATAAGTATAAATGTGAGTGAATCTATCTGTAAAAGACCCTTAAATAACTCACAATTTATAAGCTTGAGTTTTATAGCTGCCTCCAACCTTCCTCCGAAAATTAAAATCGCGTCCGTAATGCACAGTTCTGTGAGGAAGGCCACTATTCTCCAGCATTGTTCTTGGCGAGTAATCAGCCTGGCGATGTGCAGGCAATGTGCCGAAAGTTCCACTCGGCGATGTGTGGGCGATCACCTCAACGATCAGCTTGGCGATGTGAGACGAAACTTGGGGGGATAATTTTCCAGCAATGTTGCAGCCTGAATTTCTACTTTTTGGTCAAAATGAGCGATAGCAGGCCATTTGGGTGATATGGTCGATGTTCCAGCGATGTGAAGTGGAAAGTCTAGCCCTAAATTCCTGAGTCCACTGCACAATTAGGAATAGAGTAGTCAGAGTCAACTTCCATAAAAAGTAATCACTCAGATCAGGAGCGCTTGACAACACTGCAACCAAGAAGATTCTTATGGTAGTCCTGAATTTGTAACAGCTACCCTCCATTCCCTTAAAAGAAAGACTTGCAATTATATAGCGCCTTTCACAACCACTGGACATATCAAAGTGCTTTACAGCTAATTTTGGAGTGTAGTCACTGTTTTAATGTGGGAAATGCAGCAGACATTTAGGCACAGCAAGCTCCCACAAACAGCAATGAGATAAGGACCAGATAATCTGTTTTCGTTATGGATTAAAGGATAAATATTGGCAAAGACATCAGGTAGAACTCCCCTGCTCTTCTTCGAAATAGTGTCATGTGATCTTTTACATCCACCTGAGAGAGCAAACGGGGCCTCGGTTTAACGTCTCATTTGAAAGAGGGCACCTCCGACAGTGCAGCACTCCCTCACCACTGCACTGGAGTGTCAGCCTAGAATTATATGTGCTCAAGTTCCTTGAGTGGGACTTGAACCCACCAGCTTCTGACTCAGAGGCAAGTGTGCTACCCACTGAGCCATTTGCCATTGTTTGACCCATTCCCCCCCCAGTGCATCTAAATTGTTTTACAGCAGATTGTACTCCTCGACAGTGTTAACACTCGCACAAAGTTTTGTATCATATGCAAACTTGTTGACCACACCCGTAACACTAATATCCAAGCTGTTAATGAAAATAATGTGAAGTAATGGCCCTAACACTGATCCCTGTGCGATACCACTCGTAACCTGCCTCCAGACTGATCCACAACCATTGACTACAACTTTCTGTCTGCAGGATTGGAGATAATTCTCAATCCGGTGTATCAAATTTCCAATTATACCACAAGATTCTATTGTCGAGTAACCTAGTGTAAGGTGCCTTATCAAAGACTTTCTAAAAATCCAGGTAAATGTCTACCGGATTACCCTTATCCACTTACGCACTAACGTATTCAAAAACTCAAGCAAGTTGGTTAGACATGACCTTCTTTTCCAGAAGCCAGGTTGGGTATCTCTAATGGGCCATTTTCTTTCCCAGATATCATAAAGAACATAAGAAATAGGAGAAGGAGTAGCCATTTGGCTCCTCGAGCCTGCTCCGCAAAGATCATCTCTTAAGATCCCTTCAAGCAGCTTCCCTATAATTGATATCATACTAATAGGCATTTAGTTCCCTGGCTCCAACATCCCCTTTTGTGAAAATCAGAGTGAGCTACCTTCCTATCCAAGGGAACAATGCCTGACTATTGTGTTGTTGAAGATATGGTCAAGGGTCTCCCATAGCACCTGTCCCATATCTTGAAACACTCTTCAGTGGATGTCATGGATGTGTTGGAAACCTATCATCTCAGCCCCAGAACACCTCTGTAGGAGTTCTTGAGGACAGCTTCCTAGGCCCAACCATCTTCAGCTGCTTCATTAATGATTGTTCCTCCATCAGAAGGTCAAAACTGGGGCTGTTCGCTGATGATTGCACAGTGATCAGCTCAATTCGCAATTTGTCAGATAAAGAAGCAGTCCATGGCCGCATAGAGCAAGTTGGATCCAAAATTGGCTCAGAGGCAGGAAGCAAAGGGTAATGGTTGATGGGTGTTTTTGTGACTGGAAGGCTATATCCAGTGGGGTTTCACAGTGCTCAGTGCTGGGTCCCTTGCTTTTTGTGGTATATATCAATGACTTGGACTTAAATGTTGGGGGAATGATTAAGAAGTTTGCAGATGACACTAAAATAGACTGTGTGGGTGATAATGAAGAAGAAAGCTGCGAACCGCAGGAAGACATCAATGTACTGGTCAGGTGGGCAAAAGAGTGGCAAATGGAATTCAATCCAGATAAGTGTGAGGTAATGCATTTGGGGAGGTCTAACAAGTCAAGGGAATACACATTAAATGGTATGACACTGAAAAGTGTCGAGGAACAAAGGGACCTTGGAGTGCAGGTCCACAGATCCCTGAAGGTAGTAGGCCAGGTAGATAAGGTGGTTAAGAAGGCAAATGGAATACTTGCCTTTATTAGGCATAGAGTACAGGAGCAAGGAGGTTATGCTTGAACTGTATAGAACACTAGTTAGGCCACAGCTAGAATACTGTGTGCAGTTCTGGTCACCACATTACAGGCAATATGTGATTGCACTGGAAAAGGTGCAGAGGAAATTTACAAGAATGTTGCCTGGACTGAAGAATTTTTGGCTCTGAGGAAAGATTGGAGATGCTGGTTCTGCTTTCTTTGGAACAGAGGAGGCTGAGAGGAGACCTGATTGAGATGTAGAAAATTATGAGGGGCCTGGATAGAGTGTATAGGAAGGACCTGTTTCCCTTGGCAGAGGGGTCAACAACCAGTGGGGCATAGATTTAAAGTAATTTGGGGGAGGTTTAGAGGAGATATGAGGGGAAATGTCTTCTCCCAGAGGGTGGTGGGGGTCTGGAACTCACTGCCTGAAAGGGTAATAGAGGCAGAAACCCTCACCACATTTAAAAAAGTACTTGGATGTGCACTTAAAGTGCCATAACCTACAGGGCTACAGACCAAGAGCTGGAAAGTGGGATTAGGCTGGATAGCTTTTGGTCGGCTGGCACGGACACGATAGGCCGAAATGGCCTTCTTCCATGCTGTAAATTTCTATGATTCTATGAAGACCTGGACAGGCCCACATCAGATTTAGGCTAATTAACATTTAGGTAAGTAACATTTATGTGCCAAGCAATGACCATCTCCACCAAAAGAAAGCCTAACCACTTCCCCTTGACATTCAATTACATTACCTTCATCGAGTTCCCACACCATCGACATCCTGGGGGTCACCATGGACCAGCAACTCAACTGGAACAGCCACATGAATTCTGTGGCTACCAAAACACATCGGAAGCTGGGTAATCAGCAGCAAGTGGCTCACCACTTGACTCCACAAAGCCTCTCCACCACCTACAAGGCACAAGTCAGGAGTGTGATGAAATACTCTCCACTTGTCTGGACAGGTGCAGTTGCAACAACACAAGATTCTCAACATCATCCAGAACAAAACAGTCCACTTGATCGACGTTCCATCTACTAGCTTAAACATGTACTCCTAGAAATGTTAGGGTTTATTGCCACCAGTTACTGCCAGATTTCGGCAACAAAATGGCGGCTGCTGCTCATCTGCTGCCATTTTCGGATGGCCGGTTTCATGTATTCAACCAGCATTGTAACCCAAGTATAATCTGACCTAAGTTGTACACCATGAGAACAATGACCACTAGGTGGTGAACTTGTGGGAGACACTCCTAACCTGGACCTTCAGATATAAAAGGGGAAGCTCCACCCACTTCCATCACTTGAGTGCTAAGGAATAAAGGACAGGTCACAGACTGACCTTCTCTCAAGCATGGGCCTCGTGTGCATTTATACTGCATAGTAAGGACCTATCAGCCGGAAACACTGCCAATGTCAGCGATCGCTAAAATGATGTAGATGATGCAGATCGTGACATCAGTGAATGTGCAACGTTCACTTGATGCACGATCTGCAAGTTTGGAGTTCGCCGTTCAACCTATCAGCATGCCTTAAATGCGATGAGCTGAGCAAGCATTGACAAGCAGGAAGGAGGCCCTAGAAGTGATATTTAAAAGGATCATCAGCAATTACTTGCACCTTACATGTTTGTTCAGTTTCACTGGCTCTGTGCAAAAATTGAGCCCTGCCCAAAATGGGGCGCACCAACTTTTTTGAAAGTTTTTCTCTGCCCCAGTCCATATCGGAGAAATTCACATCATTGTGTTTTTTTTTGGCTTGGGGCGGAAGTTATGGCGACTGCACTTGCAGCGGGTCCGCCGCCGCGACCAGTCAACAGCAACGCGCTGATGATGTCATGCCGTGTCGCGCTGGCCGTCACAACATTTCCCCCCCCCCCTTCAGTTAAAGGGGACGGTCACTGCAAACTCTGCAGCCACTACAGTCACCAGGGTGGGTTTCGGCCGGGCCAGCAGCTGGGCACCCAAGAGGGGGTGCCAGGCTGCCTGTTGGCGGCAAGGCTGAACCCGCGGCCATAATTGTCAGCCCAAGCTGATAGTCGGCCGACAAAGAAAAATAACATGGCGTCGACGACAGTGACACCTCCCCTTTAAGGGCGGCTGCACTGCCAAGACACAGAGAGTGTACCAACAGCAAAAGCTGTCAGTGGCACCAACCAGCAGTGGGGCCGCTCCCATGGGGCAATTCCGGTAAAAGGGCAATTTTCCGAGGGAAATTTTCGGTAAGGGGTCCCCGCCAGTCAGTAAGAGGCCGATGTATGCAGGCTGAGGTGCGAAAATGGGTGGAACAGTCCCTGACACCTCTCCAAAACTGAGGAAGGGCAACTTTCAAAATGGCGGACCCTCCGCGGAGATGCGGCGGCCATTCGGCACCAATCCATTGCCACTGCTTTCAAGCGGCCTGAGGCATTACACAAAGGGCCAATTTTGGCCCCAGCCACTCCAACAGCTTTAGAAACTTCTTTCAAGGTTTGAAGGTAACAGAGAGCATTGCAAATGCAGAACGACTTCCTTCTTATTTAAAGGCTTCTGCACACAACACTTGCTCAAAGTCATGGGAGCTCTGCTGCCAGTCCACCTCACGCTTGAGTATCTTCTGGAGAGGGAGAGGGAGTTGAGGCAGCGAAAAAAAACAAGGAGATGCGCACAAAGGGAGGAGGATGGCCAGGAGTGCTCTCAAGAGGAGGCCTTAACTGTTATGCATACAACATCTTGTAACCAGCATTCTACCACCACCAGAGGGCGCATCTGTTGGATCCCAGCATCCCTTGGGAGCACTGTATATAAGCAGGCCTCCCATGCTGTGCCAGCACTCTAGAGTCAGAATAAAGAGACTAAGGTCACACTTACTCACGTCTGCAATACTCTATAGGCACATTGCTTTATTTGAGACACAACAACTGGTGACGAGTAATAGATAATGAACCATCATGCGAAAATGCAGAGAACTGTCGGTATCCTGGAGAAATTCTCAGAAGGTGATGATTGGGTAGCCTTCATGGAGCAACTCGACCAATACTTCATGGCCAACGAGCTGGAAGGGAACTGCCAAACGAAGGGCGATCCTCCTCACCGTCTGCGGGGCAACAGTCTATGGCCTCATGATGAATCTTCTTGCTCTGGTGAAACCAACAACCAAATCGTATGAAGAACTGTGTATGCTGGTCCGGGAGCACCTAAATCCAAAGGAGAGCATTCTGATGGCAAAGTATCGATTTTATACATGTCAACGGTCTGAAGGCCAGGAAGTGGTGAGCTACGTCGTCGAACTAAGTCGCCTTGCAGGACATTGCGAATTCGATGGATTCCTGGAGCAACTGCTCAGAGACTTTTCTGTGCTTGGCATTAGCCATGAGATTATCCTTCGCAAACTACTGACTGTTGAAACACCAAATCTGAGCAAACCAATAACGATAGCCCAGGCATTCATGTCCACCAGCGATAACACCAAACAAATTTTGCAGCATAAAGATGCATCGGCAAGTACTGTACACAAAGTAACGTCGTTTTCAGGCAAGAATGCATATGGCAGAACGTACCCGCCTGCAGCTGCACCACCTCAGATGACTCAGAGTCCACCATCAAGCGTGCATGCGAGGCAAGTAACACCTTTTGGCGCTGCGGAGGTGATCATCGAGCCCATTAATGCCGCCTCAAACACTTTGCATGCAAATGTGCAGGCGAGCTGCGAACCCTGCAAACCACCACGTTGCAGGGGAAGACTGATCCATGGTGGATCAAACTGAACTAGGGACTCGAACCAAGGAAGCAGAAGTGTACGGGGTACACACCTTCACCACAAAATGTCCACCGATCATGTTAAAAGTTGAACTGAACGGAATTCCAGTATCCATGGAATTGGACACAGGTGCGAGTCAGTCTATCATAAGCAAAAAGGCCTTCGAGAGGCTGTGGTGCAACAAGGCACAAAGGCCCAAGCTGAACCCTGTTCATACCAAGCTAAGAACTTACACTAAAGAGCTGATCCCTATAATTGGGAGTGCAGCAGTAAAAGTATCCTATGATGGAGTGGTGCACAAACTCCCACTATGGATTGTACCAGGAGATGGCCCCACACTGTTCGGCAGAAGCTGTGTGGGAAAAATCCGCTGGAACTGGGACGACATCCGAGCGTTTTTGTCCGTCGACGCCGCCTCATGTGCCCAGGTTTTGAGCAAGTTCCTGTCATTATTTGAGCCAGGCATCGGAAATTTCTCTGGGGCTGAGGTGCAGATCCACTTGGTTCCCGCTACACGACCCAACCGCCACAAGGCATGTGTGGTGCCATACATGATGCGAGAGAAAGTGGAGATCGAGCTGGACAGGCTGCAACGAGAGGGTATCATCGTGCCGGTTGAGTTTAATGAGTGGGCCAGTCCGATTGTTCTGGTTCTCAAGGGCAATGGCACGGTCAGAATTTGTGGGGACTATAAAGTAACAATTAACCGTTTTTCGCTGCAGGACCAGTACTCGCTACCCAAGACAGACGACCTATTTGCGATACTGGCAGGAGGAAAGACGTTCACCAAGTTGGACCTGACCTCGGCCTACACGATGCAGCAGTTGGTGGAATCTTCGAAAGGCCTCACCTGCATCAACACACACAAAGGTCTGTTCATCTACAACAGATACCCGTTTTGGATTCGATCGGCCGCAGCTATTTTTCAAAGGAACCTGGAGAGTCTGCTAAAGTAGGTTCTGTGCACCGTGGTTTTCCAGGACAACATATTGATCACAGGTCGGGACACCATCGAACACTTACAGAACCTATAAGAGGTTCTAAGTCGGCTAGATCGTGTGGGACTCAGATTAAAATGTTGAAGTGTTTTTTCCTGGCACCAGAGGTTGAGTTCTTAGGGAGAAGAATCGCGGTAGACGGTATCAGACCCACCAACGCCAAGACAGAGGCCATCAAGAACGTGCCAAGACCACAGAATGTGACGAGCTGCGGTCATTACTGGGACTCCTCAATTATTTTGATAATTTTCTACCCGGGTTAAGCACCTTGCTAGAACCTCTACACATGTTGCCAAGCAAGGGAGATGACTGGGTGTGGGGGAAATCACAAGAGACTACTTTTGAAAAAGCCAGAAATCTGTTATGTTCCAACAAATTGCTTGTTCTGTATGACCCATGTAAACGTTCAGGGTTGGTGTGTGTTACAACAAGCAAATGAATCAGGAACATTGCAACTGGCCGCTTATGCGTGCAGGAGTTTGTCCAATGCCGAAAGTGCCTACAAAATGATTGAAAAATAAGTTCTGGCATGTGTTTATAGGGTGAAAAAAATACACCAGTATCTGTTTGGGCTTAAGTTCGAGTTAGAAATTGACCATAAGCCGCTCATATCGCTATTCTCAGAGAGCAAAGGTATCAATACCAATGCCTCTGCTCGCATCCAAAGATGGGCGCTCACACTGTCTGCATATAACTATGTAATTCGCCACAGGCCAGGCACAGAAAACTGTGCTGATGCTCTCAGTCGGCTACCATTGCCCACCACCGGGGTGGAAATGGCACAGCCTGCAGACTTGCTCTTGGTGATGGATGCATTTGAAAACGAAAAGTCACTCGTTACAGCCCGCCAGATCAGGACCTGGACCAGCCAGGCCCCTTTACTGTCCCTTTTAAAAAACTGTGTCCTCCATGGGAGTTGGTCCAGCGTCCCAGCGGAGATGCATGAAGAGATCAAGCCATTCCAGCAGTGCAAAGACGAAATGTCCATATAGGCGGTCTGTCTTTTGTGGGGTAATCGCGTGGTTTTGCCCAAGAAAGGCAGGAAACCGTTTATACGCGATCTACACAGTACCCACGCATGTGTGGTGGCCCGGCATCAACTCAGATTTGGAGTCTTGCATGCGCCAATGCAACACTTGCTCTCAACTGAGCAATGCACCCAGGGAGGCACCGTTAAGTTTGTGGTCATGGCTCTCCAAACCGCGGTCTAAGATCCACGTTGACTTCGCTGGCACATTTCTAGGCAAAATGTTCTTGGTTATTATGGATGCTTATTCAAAATGGATTGAGTGTGTAATAATGTCTGTAAGCACGTCCACTGCCACCATCAAAAACCTATGAGCCATGTTTGCCACGCACGGCCTGCCTGATGTCCTTGTCAGCGACAATGGGCCGTGCTTCACCAGCGCTGAATTCAAGGAATTCATGACCCACAATGGAATCAAGCACGTCACATCTGCCCCATTCAAGCCCACATCTAACGGCCAGGCAGAAAGGGCAGTTCAAACCATCAAGCAAAGCTTGAAACGTGTATCAGAAGGCTCCCTGCAGACTCGCCTGTCCCGAGTCCTGCTCAGCTACTGCACAAGCCCCACTTGTTTACCGGGGTTCCCCCTGCTGAACTGCTCATGAAAAGGGCACTCAAAACAAGGCTCTCTCTAGTCCACCCTGATCTCCATGATCATGTCGAGGGCAGGCAGCACCAACAAAGCATGTACCATGATCGTGCAAATTTGTCACGCGATATTGAAGTCAATGACCCTGTATATGTACTCAACTATGGACATTTTCCCAAATGGGTTGCTTGCACTGTCGTAGCCAAAGAAGGGAGTGGAGTGTTTCAGGTCAAACTTGCAAATGGATTAACTTGCAGAAAGCATTTGGACCAAACCAAACTGCGATTCACAGACAGCCACGAGCAACCTGAAGAGGACACCACCAACTTCGACCCTCCGATACACACACAAGTGGCAACCGACATCACGGTTGACCATGAAGCTGAACTCATCATCCCCAGTAGCCCAGCAAGGCCAGCTGTGCAGCAGCCCAGCGATGGCCCAACCAACTCAGAAAGCCCCAGATCGTCTCACCCTGTAAATAAGTGTACTATTGACTTTGGGGGGGAGTGATGTTATGTATGCAACACCTTGTAACCAGCATTCTACCGCCACCAGAGTGCGCATCTGTTGGAGTCTCCAGGGATCCCAGCATCCCTTGGGAGCACTGTATATAAGCAGGCCTCCCATGTTGTGCCGGCACTCTGGAGTCAGAATCAAGAGACTAAGGTCACACTTACTCAAGTCTACAGTACTCAGTCACGTTGCTTTATTTGAGACACAACATTAACCACCTATGGTCTTCAGATAGAATTTCTCTCATATCCATTTAAGCGAGGGCAGTGTATTAGGAGGCTACACTTCACCAAGGAGGTGGTCACAGAACTCTGACACCTCCTGCAACCAGATATGCAGCCTGAGAGCAGGGCGAGCACGAATCTCCCAGTGGCAGTCAAGGTCAATTTCTCCCACTTTCTTTGCCAACGGATCCTTCCATTCTGCAGCAGGAGACATAGCTAACATCTCACAGTTCGCCGTCCGTTACTACATCCCAGAGGTCACTGAATCTGTCTACATCAGGAGAAGGGACAACATGGTCTTCTCTCTGAGCAGAGAGAAACTGGATAGCGGGCTTCCCCCATGGTGCAGGGTACCATCGATTGCAATCATGTGTCTTTGCGAGCGCCATATAACGATCCTTATACACAAAGGCTACCACTCACTTAATATGTAGTTGGTGTGCGACCCGCCCAGATCTTCTTCATGGTCAATGCCCGTTATGCTGGTGGCAGCCATGACAAGAACATAAGAAATAGGAGCAGGAGTAGGTCACTTGGTCCCTTGAGTCTGCTCCACCATTCAATAAGATCATGGCTGATCTGATTATGGCCTCAACTCTATTTTCCTGTTCCCCATAACCCTTGATTCCACTATGGTTCAAAAATATGTCTATCTCCACCTTAAATATATTCAATGACCCAGCCTCCACAACACTCTAGGGTACAGAATTCCAAAGATTCACGATCCTCTGAGAGAAAAAAATTCCTCCTCATCTCCATTTTAAATGGGTGACCCCTTATTCTGAAACTATGCCCCCTAGTTTTAGATTCCTCCGCGAGGAGAAACACTCCTCTCTGCATCTACCCTGTCATGCCCCCTCAGAATCTTATATGTTTCAATCAGATCACCTCTCATTCTTCTAAACTCCAATGAGTATAGGCCCAACCTGCTCAATCTTTCTTTATCAGACAACCACTTCATCTCAGGAATCAACCTGGTGAACTGCCTACATTGCAAGTATATCCCTCCTTAAATAAGGAGACCAAAACTGTACGCAGAACTCTGGGTGTGATCTCACCAACGCCCTGTAGACTTGTAGCAAGACTTCCCTACTTTTATACTCCATCCCCCTTGCAGTAGAGGCCAACGTTCCATTTGCGTTCCTAATTACTTGCTGTATCTGCATGCTAACTTTTTGTCTTTGTACAAAGGTCCCCAGGTCCCTCTGTACTGCAGCAGTTTGTAGTCTATCTTCATTTAAATAATAATTTACTTTTTTATTCTTCCTACCAAAATGGATAATTTCACATTTTCCCCATTATATTCCATCTGCCAAGTTTTTGCCCACTCACTTAGCCTATCGATATCCCTTTGCAGATTCTTTGTGTCCTCTTCACAATTGCTTTCCCACCTATCTTTGTATCATTAGCAAATTTGGTTATGTTACACTTGGTTCATCCAAGTCATTAATATAGATTGTAAATAGTTGAGGCCCCAGCACCAATCCCTGTGGCACCCCACTAGTTTCCTTGCTATCCTAGCCATGGTCTGGAGTATATCCACGCTCGTCCTGGATAGCTGGATCATCTCCTGAATAGCAGAGAGTCCTCTGCACCCTCAGCTGATTGCTCGGTACTGATGGGTTCAGGCACCTTGGTTGCCTTCGCACCATGGCCTCTGCGCTTGGAAGCACCTTCTTGTGTGGAGTCTGTTTCAAACCTCATGAACTTGGAGCCCGACGCCAAGGTTCTCCGGACAGTTAACACATATGGCAGGAGGCTGGTGTCATCCTCTTCCAGCTCCTCGAGCTCAAGGGGCTCTCCTTTCTCTCGTCTTCTTTGTGGCTCTGGTGGCAGACTTGGGACCGGTGGATATGGGTGATCTGGGTGGGGGGGTGGGGGGAAGTTGTGGATGAAGGAGCCACTGTCTTGGGCTGGGGACGACATCCGGGTGGGAGACATTGGGGTCTGACAGCTCCTTTGCGTGCCAGAGGTGGATGGTGTGCATTGATCTGTGCTGTCCGACATCAACTGCAAGTAGAGGACATTTCCGTCTATGGGGGGGAAGAGGGTGGTGCTGTGCCATCTCACATTGTGCCCGCAAGGAGTTCCACCTTTACATGGGCACACCAATAATGGCTGACAAAGTGTGTGTAAAACCACGATTGCCTTACCATTGCATGACCTTTCATGCCATGAGCGTTACTCACACCGGAGATTAGTATAACCTTACCTTGCTGTAGCATGGGATCTGCAACACCCTTTCTGGTTGCACGGCGGTGGTCACCCACCAATGCTAACGCAAGCTCCTCCAGGCTGCTCAATTCTATGACCTCTGCTGGGCCCCCTCCCATGGCACTCAGGCTTGCTGCCTTGGATGTATTTTTCGTCTGCACTGAGAAACATTGCAGCCTTTCATCCCTTTGCTGATGCTACCGCCCCCCCCACCCCCCACCCCCCGCCCCCCCCCCCCCCGGCCACCTCACACACACACACACACACATCTGGCACAGAACCTTTTTGGAGTTGGACAGGAGGGGTGCAGTAAATTTGCACTCACTCCTGCTAACGTCACCAAATTGTTCCAACGTTTCCTACACTGGTCCCCATCCCGCACAATGTTGCTCGTTGAGGACATGGTCTCACCAATCTCCCTCCAAATGTGTCTGTATTGGGGTGGTGGAGGCTTTCCACGACTATCCCAGGTGAGGTCTTTATAACTGCACTCCACCACTGATAATAGCTCCTCCAGTTCCTCTTCATCAAACCAGCGAGCTCTGGGCCTGGTTTTGACAGCCTTCACTGAAGCTTTTTTCCCACTCATCCTCAATGATTTAAGGAATGGCAGCTGAAGACTTTGTGGCTCTCAATTTACAACACTCTCCCCTCTCCAACTCGCAGGTGCAGGAGCGTGCTGTGCCTTTAAGTGCATGTACAGATGTCCCATGAGCTTCAAACGCGGCCAAACTAACATTAGGTGGGTGAAAAGACTACAAATAAACCCAAATCTTGCGCATGCGCATTGCAGTTCTCCAATTCGAGAGGCCTGCCCCTGCCGCCCACTGATGCTGATGCCCACTCCCATCCACCGACTCCTGCTGCCTGCCACTGTCGCTGCTGCCCACATAACCTCGTCGAAAATGGCTTCCGACAGGACCCAGCGACAGACGGGGACTGCCAAAAAATGGGCGGGCCTTACTTTCAATTTCAGGGCCTTTCTTTCTCACTGGAATATATCTTTGCTGAGAGTTATGAAATATCTCTTGAAATGTCTACCACTGTTTATCTACCGTCTTGCCCTTTAGTCTATTTTCCCAGTCCGCTTTAGCCAACTCTGTCTTCATACCTTTGTAATTGCCTTTATTTAAGTTCAGGACACTAGTTTGAGACCTAAGTTTCTCACCCTCAAACTGAATTGAAATTCTAAAAAACTATGATCACTTTTCCCAAGAGAATCCTTTACTATGAGATCATTAATTAATCCTGTCTCATTACACATCACCAAATCTAAAAAAGTAGGCTTCCTGATTGGTTCCACAACGTATTGTTCTAAGAAACCATCCCGAATACACTCAATGAACTTGCCCTCAATGAACTACCTTTGCCAATTTGATTTGTCCAATCTATATGAAGATTAAAATCGCCCATGATTATTGCAATACCTTTCTTACAATCCCCCATTATTTCTTGATTTATATTCTGTCCTACAGTGCAGCTACTGTTAGGGGGCCTATAGACTACTCCCTTATTATTTCTTATCTCCACCCAAACTGATTCTACATCTTGATCCTCTGAGCCAATATAATTTCTCACTGCTGCACTGATCCCATTATTAACAGAGCTACCCCACCTCCTTTTCCTTTCTGCCTATCCTTTGAAATGTCAAATAACCCTGGCTATTCAGTTCCCAGCCTTGGTCACCTTGCAACCACATCTCTGTAATGGCTATCAGATCATACCCATTTATTTCTATTTGTGCTGTTAACTCAGCTATCCTGTTCACTATCAATCTATGCTTTCATCCTGTGCAGTCCTGATGTGTCTGCAATCTTCCAACCACCACATGAAATTCGAGGGTGGCTGCTTGGAGACAAGGGCTAGCACATGACTCCCCTCCGCAACCTCAACACTCGTGCCAAACATTCAAAATAATGAGAGCCATGCTTCTACCAGGAATGTCATCAAGCAGACCATTGGGCTACTGAAGTAATGGTTCTGCTGCTTTGACCTCTCTGGAGGAGCCCTCCAGTACACACTAAAGTGGGTGTCCCATTTCGTGGTGGTCTGCTGCATGCTTCACAACTTGGCCATCATGAGGGTGCAGCCCTTGGCACCAGGTATTGCGGGACCATTTCAGGAGGAAGATGTGGGAGTGGAAGAGGATGAAGAGAAAGAGGAGCTAGACGAAGAGGATGACAAGGCAGGCAGCCAATTCACCTACCGGATGAGCTGCCTTATCAGACAATGATTCCAATGAATGAAATACCAGACCCCCGTTGCTCACACAGCCCCATCATACCATCCCTGTGTTACGGAATATCACAGCGCCCTGCTGGGCACACAGATGAAATAAGAGGCAACATAAAAGATACCAAACATAATTAATAAATTGATCAAAATTCACTTGTCACAATTTTACACTTATGATATGAACTAATCACCCTTGTGCAATCCCTCAGTGCCTGTCATTTGCATGCCCTTTTCTATCCTTCTGCTCCTAGGAAGTGCTCCCCTAGTAGCTGCACCATGCAGCATGGCTGGTGAAAGTCTGCTGAGCATCCATGGGGGAGATTTTAGATTGCCTTGCAGGATGACCTTGAGCAGCTCTGGCCCTAGAATGCCCGGCTATAGACTGCACCACCTTGGCATGGGTGGCAGCAGTCTAGGCTGGCTTACAGGCAGCAGCAAAGACAATGGCAGAATGGCAGTGGTGCGAACAGGAATGCTGTAATTCTGAGAGTGACTGCAGGGCCCTGCTCCACTGACCCAGTGCTATTCCCCTGGGGTGGCGCCTCATGTGACAGCCTAAAAACATCAGTCAACACTGGTAAACCCAGTCACGATAGCAAAAGTCTTATCTTGGGGGTCAGCAAGCTGAGATTGCATGAGAGTAGTCTGAGCTTGGTTGTTGTCATGTATGCATGCTTGGGTTTACTAGCCACCAGGTGGCGCCACTGTCGAAGGTCATTGGGCTGTGAGCATGTGTGTGCAGCCCAGGTATAAATGGCCAGCCATCTTGTAATGTAATCACTTTGGGCCCTAATAAAGTAGAACTGGGTTTGTACCTGTTCGGAGTTTACAGTATTCAGTCTATTGAGTTATTGCATACACAACATTTGGCGACGAGGTTACAAGATCCTGCACATGCAAAAATGAGCACAATTGGAATTCTGGAGCTATTCGTGGAGGGAGAAGATTGGGCAGACTTTGTAGCCCGCTTGAACCAGTACTTCGTGTCCAACAAAATGGAGACAGAGGAATTTGCAGTTCGATACCGGGCGGTTCTCCTCACGGTTTGCGGTCCGAAAATCTATGGACTCATAAATAATCTCTTCTCGCCCTTAGGTCCAATGGACAAGGACTATGAAACATTGTGTGTTCTGGTGCATGACCATCTCAAACCAGATGAAGGCATCATCATCTCAAGATATCGATTCTATACGCACGTTCGTTCTGAGTGCCAGGATGTATCAGAATTCGTTGCCGACCTAAGACGTCTAGCTGGACCGTGTATGTTCGAAACTGCATTGACAGACATGCTGCGGGACTTCTTTGTAATCGTCATCAACCACGAGATGATCCTGCATAAGCTACTGGATCGGAGATACAGGATTTGAGCAAGGCCATCACGATTGCCCAATCATGCACGACGACGGACAAAAGCTTAAAGCAGATATCATTGAAAAATCGGAACTCGGCAAGTACTGTAAACAAGATAGTATCGTCGTTTGGCAGAGCTGCATATGGCAGGGCCTGCCCAACTGTGTACACAGGGCCTGTGGCTGCTCAAAGTCCGCCAACAGGAATGAATCCAATATCACCGTGTTGGCATTGTGGGGGAAATCATTGGCATCATCAGTGTCAGTTTAAACAGTATAATTGTAAAGGCTGTTCAAGAGTGGGACATCTCCAGCACATGTGTCCGCAACTGAGGAAGCGTGCTGTGACACACCACATGGAGGATGAGGACCAGTCAAGCATGGATCCGGATATGCAATCTGAGGTACCAGAGGAGGAAGTGTATGGACTGTATTCGTTCCTAACAAAGAGCCAACCGATAGTGATTGATGTAAAACTTAATGGTGTGCCGGTATCGATGGAATTAGACACGGGTGTGAGTCAATCAATAATGAGCCAGAGACATTTGACAGGCTGTGAGGCCTAAGCTGAGTCCAGTCAATGCCAAGTTGCATACATACACTAAAGAACTCATAACGGTGATTGGCAGTGCAGTAATCAAGGTGTCGTATGATGGTGCGGTTCACGATATACCATTATGGATTGTTCCAGGCAATGGTCCAATGCAATGGTTCGGCAGAAACTGGTTAGAAAAAATCAAATGGAATTGGAACATTATCAAAGCGTTGTCGTTGGAGGATGATACTCCATGTGCTCAAGTGCTGAGCAATTCCCCCCCGCTGTTTGAACCAGGCATCGGCAATTTCACGAGAGCCAAGGTGCAAATCCACGTGGACTCGGATGCAAGACCCATCCATCATAAAGCTCGGGCAGTTCCGTACATGATGAGGGAGAAGGTCGAAATCGGACTGAACATACTCCAGCATGAAGGGATCATATCACCAGTCGAATTTAACGAATGGGCCAGCCCCATTGTTCCCGTGTTGAAAAGTGATGGCACTGTCAGGATTTGTGGAGACTACAAGGTTACAATCAACCGAGTTTCGAAACAGGATCGATACCCATTACCGAAGGCCGATGACCTGTTTGTAACGTTAGCCGGGGGCACAAAACTGGATCTGACATATAAAATTCTGACACAGGAGCTGGTCGACACATCGAAAAAACTTACGTGCATCAACACTCATAAAGGACTGTTTATCTACAACAGGTGCCCTTTTGGAATTCGCTCGGCTGCAGCCATATTTCAGAGGAACATGGAAAGTCTACTGAAGCCCATCCCCAGAACCGTTCCAAGATGACACACTGGTCAAAGGTCGTGACTCCGCCGAACATCTGAACAATCTGGAAGAGGTTCCACATTGTCCGGACAAAGTGGGACTCAGACTGAAATGCTCGAAGTGCATCTTCATGGCACCGGAAGTTGAATTCCTGGGGAGGAAAATTGCTGCTGATGGTATCAGGCCTATGGACATGAAAACCAAGGCCAGCAAAAATGCACCCAAGCCTCAGAATGTGACAGAGCTGCGTTCGTTCCTGGGTCCACTCAACTACTTCGGTAATTTCGTACTTAGATTGAGCACCTTATTAGAGCCACTGCACATGCTGCTAAGAAAAGGCGACAACTGGGTTTGGGGTTCATAGCTAGGGGATTTGAGTATAGGAGTAGGGAGGTCTTAGTGCAGTTGTACAGGGCCTTGGTGAGGACTCACCTGGAATATTGTGTTCAGTTTTGGTCTCCTAATCTGAGGAAGGACATTCTTGCTGTTGAGGGAGCGCAGCAAAGGTTCACCAGACTGATTCCCGGGATGGCAGCACTCACATATGAGGAGAGACTGGATCGACTGGGCTTGTATTCACTGGAATTTAGAAGAATGAGAGGGGATCTTATAGAAACATATAAAATTCTGACGGGACTGGACAGGTTAGATGCAGGAAGAATGTTACCGATGTTGTGGAAATCCAGAACCAGGGGTCACAGTCTAAGGATAAGGGGTAAGCCATTTAGGACCAAGATGAGGAGAACTTCTTCACTCAGAGAATTGTGAACCTGTGGAATTCTCTACTGCAGAGAGTTGTTGATGCCAGTTCGTCAGATATATTCAAGAGGGAGTTAGATATGGCCCTTATGGCTAAAGGGATCAAGGGGTATGGAGAGAAAGCAGGAAAGGGGTACTGAGGTGAATGATCAGCCATGATCTTATTGAATGGTGGTGCAGGTTCGAAGGGCTGAATGGCCTACTCCTGCACCTATTTTCTATGTTTCTTTGTTTCTATGTCTCAAGATAGAGCTTTTGAGAAAGCTACTAACCTGCTTTGCTCTCACAAGCTGCTGGTACATTATGATCGATGTAAGCGTCTAGTATTGCCCTGTGATGCTTCATCATATGGAGTTGGTTGCGTGTTCCAACAAGCTAATGAGTCGGGTAAACTACAACCTGTTGCAAATGCTTCAAAAAGTTTGTCAAAGGCGGAAAGAGCCTACAGCATGGTAGAGAAATAAGCACTAGCCTGTGTGTATGGGGTTAAAAAGATGCATCAATACGTGTTTGGTCTTCGGTTTGAACCGGAAATAGATCACAAGCCACTCATTTCATTGCTTTCGGAAAACAAAGGTATCAATACCAATGCATCGTCCCACATCCAGAGATGGGCACTCACATTATCTGCCTATGATTATGTAATTCGCCATTACCTGGCACTGAGAATTGTGCCGATGCATTGAGCCGTCTGCAGTTGCCCACACCGGAGGTGGAAACTCCACAACCGGCAGACCTACTGTTAGTCATGGATGCTTTTGTAAGTGAAGGAACCCTTGTCACAGCCCAACAAGTTAAGACCTGGATCAGCCGGGACCTGATATTATCGGTTGTGAAACATTGTATCCTTAGTGGTGATTGGTCTGCCATATGCAAGCAAATATGTGAGGAGAGCAAACCTTACATAGAAACATAGAAACATAGAAAATAGGTGCAGGAGTAGGCCATTCGGCCCTTCGAGCCTGCATCTCCATTCAATAAGATCATGGCTGATCATTCCCTCAGTACCCCTTTCCTGCTTTGTCTCCATACCCCTTGATCTCTTTAGCCGTAAGAGCCATATCTAACTCCCTCTTGAACATATCCAACGAACTGGCATCAACAACTCTCTGCGGTAGGGAATTTCACAGGTTAACAACTCTCTGAGTGAAGAAGTTTCTCCTCATCTCAGTCGTAAATGGCCTACCCCTTATCCTAAGACTATGTCCCCTGGTTCTGGACTTCCCCAACATCGGGAACATTCTTCCTGCATCTAACCTGTCCAGTCCCATCACAATCTTATACGTTTCTATAAGATTCTCTCTCATCCTTCTAAACTCCAGTGAACAAAGGCCCAGTTGATCCAATCTCTCCTCATATGTCAGTCCAGCCATCTCTGGAATCAGTCTGGTGAACCTTCGCTGCACTCTCTCAATAACAAGAACGTCTTTCCTCAGATTAGGAGACCAAAACTGAACAAAATATTCCAGGTGAGTCCTTGCCAAGGCCCTGTACAACTGCAATAAGATCTCCCTGCTCCTATATTCAAATCCTCGAGCTATGAAGGCCAACATACCATTTGCCTTCTTCACTGCCTGCTGTACCTGCATGCCAACTTTCAATGACTGATGAACCATGACACCCAGGTCTCGTTGCACCTCCCCTTTTCCGAATCTGCCGCCATTCAGATAATATTCTGCCTTCGTATTTTTGCACCCAAAATGGATAACCTCACATTTATCCACATTATACTGCATCTGCCATGCATTTGCCCACTCACCTAACCTGTCTAAGTCACCCTGCAGTTTCTTAGCGCCCCCCTCACAGCTCACACCGCCATCCACTTTAGTGTCATCTGCAAACTTGGAGATATTACACTGAATTCCTTCATCTAAATCGTTAATGTATATTGTAAAGAGCTCTGGTCCCAGCACTGAGCCCTGTGGCACTCCACTAGTCACTGCCTGCCATTCTGAAAAGGACCCATTTATCCCGACTCTCTGCTTCCTGTCTGCCAACCAGTTCTCTATCCACATCAGTACATTACCCACAATACCGTGTGCTTTGATTTTGCACACCAATCTCTTGTGTGGGACCTTGTCAAAAACCTATTGAAAGTCCAAATACACCACATCCACTGGTTCTCCCTTGTCCATTCTGCTAGTTACATTCTCAAAAAATTCCAGAAGATTCGTCAAGCATGATTTCCCTTTCATAAATCCATGCTGACTTGGAACGATCCTGTCACTGCTTTCCAAATGCGCTGCTATTTCATCTTTATTGATTGATTCCAACATTTTCCCCACTACTGATGAAAGGCTAACCGGTCTATAATTACCTGTTTTTTCTCTCCCTCCTTTTTTAAAAAGTGGTGTTACATTAGCTACCCTCCAGTCCATAGGAACTGATCCAGAGTCGATAGACTGTTGGAAAATGATCACCAATGCATCCACTATGTCTAGGGTCACTTCCTTAAGTACACTGGGATGCAGACTATCAGGCTCCGAGGATTTATTGGCCTTCAATCCCATCAATTTCCCCAACACAATTTCCCGCTTTATAAGGATAGCCTTCAGTTCCGCCTTCTCACTCGACCCACTGTCCCCTAGTATATTCGGAAGGTTATTTGTGTCTTCCTTCGTGAAGACAGAACCGAAGTATTTGTTCAATTGGCCTGCTCTTTCTTTGTTCCCCATTATAAATTCACCTGAATCCAGCTGCAAGGGACCTACGTTTGTCTTCACTAATCGTTTTCTCTTCACATATTTATAGAAGCTTTTGCAGTCAGTTTTTATGTTCCCGGCAAGCTTCCTCTCGTACTCTATTTTCCCCTTCTTAATTAAACCCTTAGTCCTCCTCTGTTGAATTCTAAATTTCTCCCAGTCCTCAGGTTTGTTGCTTTTTCTAGCCAATTTATATGCCTCTTCCTTGGTTTTAACACTATCCTTAATTTCCCTTGTTAGCCACGGTTAAGCCATCTTCCTCATTTTATTTTTACTCCAGACAGGGATGTACAATTGCTGAAGTTCATCCATGTGATCTTTAAATGTTTGCCATTGCTTATCCACCGTCAACCCTTTAAGTATTCTTTGCCAGTCTATTCTAGCCAATTCACGCCTCATACCGTCGAAGTTACCTTTCCTTAAGTTCAGGACCCTAGTTTCCGAATTAACTGTGTCACTTCCATCATAATAAAGAAATCTACCATATTATGGTCACTCTTCCCCAAGGGGCCTTGCACAACAAGATTGCTAATTAGTCCCTTCTCATTACACATCACCCAGTCTCGGATGGTCAGCTCTCTAGTTGGTTCCTCGACATATTGGTCTAGAAAACCATCCCTATTACACTCCAGGAAATCCTCCTCCACCGCATTGCTACCAGTTTGGTTAGCCCAATCTATATGTCGATTAAAGTCGCCCATGATAACTGCTGTACCTTTATTGCACACATCCCTTATTTCTTGTTTGATGCTGTCCCCAACCTCACTACTACTGTTTGGTGGTCTGTACACAACTCCCACTAGCGTTTTCTGCCCTTTGGTATTCCGCAACTCCACCCATACCGATTCCACATCATCCGGGCTAATGTCCTTCCTTACTATTGCATTAATTTCCTCTTTAACCAGCAGCGCCACCCCACCTCCTTTTCCTTTCTGTCTATCCTTCCTAAATGTTGAATACTCCTAGATGTTGAGTTCCCAGCCTTGGTCACCCTGGAGCCATGTCTCCGTGATGCCAATTACATCATATCCATTAACTGCTATCTGCTATCGTCCACCTTATTCCGAATACTCCTCGCATTGAGGCACAGAGCCTTCAGGCTTGTCTTTTTAACACACTTTGCCCCTTTAGAATGTTGCTGTAATGTGGCCCTTTTTGTTTTTTGCCTTGGGTTTCTCTGCCCTCCACTTATACTTTTCTTCTTTCTATCCTTTGCTTCTGCCTCCATTTTATTTCCCTCTTTCTCCCTGCATAGGTTCCCATCCCCCTGCCATGTTAATTTAACTCCTCCACAACAGCACTAGCAAACACTCCCCCTTGGACATTGGTTCCAGTCCTGCCCAGGTGCAGACCGTCCGGTTTGTACTGGTCCCACCTCCCCCAGAACCGGTTCCAATGTCCCAGGAATTTGAATCCCTCCCTCTTGCACCACTCCTCAAGCCACGTATTCATCTGAGCTATCCTGCGATTCCTACTCTGACTGGCACGTGGCACTGGTAGCAATCCTGAGATTATAACTTTTGAGGTCCTACTTTTTAATTTAGCTCCTAGCTCCCTAAATTCGTCTTGTAGGACCTCATCCCGTTTTGTACATATATCGTTGGTACCTATATGCACCACGACAACTGGCTGTTCACCCTCCCTTTTCAGAATGTCCTGCATCCACTCCGAGACATCCTTGACCCTTGCACCAGGGAGGCAACATACCATCCTGGAGTCTCGGTTGCGGCCGCAGAAACGCCTATCTATTCCCCTTACAATCGAATCCTCTATCACTATAGCTCTCCCACTCTTTTTCCTGCCCTCCTGTGCAGCAGAGCCACAAAGACAAACTATCCATTCAGTCAGATTGTATACTGTGAGGAAATCGTGTTGTTATGCCACGAAAGGCAGAGAGAAATTTGTGCATGATCTACATAGCACACATCCCGATATTGTCATGATGAAAGCCATTCCCAGGTCTCATGTATGGTGGCCTGGAATTGACTCTGATCTGGAATCGTGTGTGCCATCCAAACCATCATTGCATGCACCAGCGGAATCGCCACTGAGTCTGTGGTCGTGGCCATCTAAACCATGGTCCAGGATCCACATCAACTTTGCAGGTCCCTTCCTGGGAAAGATGTTCTTAGTTGTAGTGAATGCTTATTCCAAGTGGATGTGGAAAGAGTGTATAATCATGCCATTCAGTACATCCACAGCTATCGTTGAGAGCCTTCGTGTCATTTTTGCTACGCATGGTCTGCCTGACATCGTTGTAAGCCACAACGGATCTTGCTTCACCTAGTATGGAGTTTCAAGAGTTCATGGTGTCAAATATGTGAGGTCAGCACCATTCAAACCCGCATCCAATGGACATGCAGAGTGTGCAGTCCAAACCATCAAGCAGAGTATGAAACGTGTAACTCAAGGTTCACTGCAAACTCACTTGTCACGCATATTGCTTTGTTACAGGACAAGACCCCATACGCTTACCGGGGTCTCCCCTGCTGAACTATTGATGAAAAGACATCTCAAGACCAGGCTCTCTCTTGTCCACTCTGACTTGAATAATTGTGTCGAATATTGACGTCAAAGTCAGCAAGGCTATCATGATTGCGCTACTGTGTCATGCAACATTTCTATCAATGATCCTGTGTATGTACTGAATTATGGTCAAGGTCCCAAATGGATCGCCGGTATTGTTACGGCCAAGGAGGGTAACAGAGTGTTTATCATCTTGATTTCAGCCCTAATGCTGCTGCACATTGGCTTAACACTCAACAGGTAGGCCAATATCGGGTCCAGTCTAATTCTCAGTCATGTTTGACACAGGCTTAAAGGGAAGGTGCATTGATGCTACAGCACCTCAATGTCATGCCACTCATAACTGCAGCTGGAAGAAAATGGTAGTGCAAACCCATGGCACGGGGAAAGTGCCCGTAGACTCTCAGACATGGCTGTTAACTGTGTAGAGTATTTAGGCTGCTCTCTTCCCACACACTGGCAGGAAGGCCTTGCCACACACCTCTCAAAGGCTCTGGCAGGAAATGGCCACCCATGTGATGACCAGCACTGTGCTCCCAAGGTCGGCCATCAGTGGCGAAAGAAGTTTAATGACTTCACACAGCAGGTCACGGTAAGTGAAGGCTTCCGCAAATGCTATATTTCACCTTCTGCACCACAAGCCTTACATACTACTCAATGCATTACAACCCCAGCACTCACCCAACAATCTCGCCCTATCACCACTCACACTTCACAATCAGAGCTTCACTTCACCCTCACAATGGCAGACAGGCAGGGGGGCAGACTGTGATCCATGACTTCAGCCAGCTGGTGGAGAGATTGCTGGACATCATTGGGTGGCAGATCATAGAAGCTGTGACAACGGTTAAGGTTGAACCCCTTGGGGACAACAATGGTATGGTCATTCCTAATCCTTCTTACATCCCACTTCCCCCTAATCCTATAATCTCTTCTCACTTTCAAGCTGCTGATGCTGTATGCACATATCTTGCTTCCCTCTCCCCTCACCATAACCCAACTCTTGTGCCTTCGTGCTTTGGGATAATCAAGACAAGCATCCAAGCAGCCTGTGCCCAAGATGATGTATGAGAGCAAGTGGGAGATGTAGAAGAAGAAACGGCATTACTGCATCTGTCACTCACAGACACCAACTCAGAAACTGGCACTGCGTGTACTTTAGAGGCTAGTGTAGAAGCAGGATCTGCACAGGGTGAGGCACTGGGCATGAGTGGCCTGCAGCATAGCCAGGATGAAAGGGCAGCTTGGGGGCCAACTCCCTGGAGGGCAAGTTCTGCTGCACAGCACTCAGATGAGGTGCTCAAGGGGGAAGCCGGGTGATGGGCATGCACACCAAATTGCTTGGTACAATGGCAAGCCTGCCAGAGAGCCTCTCGGCAATGTCAAGGAGCATGGAGGGGTCCACCTCCAACATGTGCAGTGCTTGGAGCCCAGGATTTCCAGGCTTGAAATGATGGAAGACTCTCGAAGAGACTGTGTAGACCCAGATGGTACATGATCGTGAGCGATGTCGTGGCTGCCATTGCAGCACAGACAGAAGACACCTGTTCCGCAGTGGAATTGCAGACTGCTCTCATGAGGTGTCAGCTTGATGCAACCCAAGCTCAGACCACTGTCATGCAGTTTCAGCTTTACAACAACTGTTGTGTATGCAATAACTCACCAGACTGAATACTGTAAACTCCGAACAGGTACAAACTTGGCTCTGCTTTATTTGGGCCCAAAGCGATTACATTACTAGATGGCTGGCCTTTCATACCTGGGCTGCACACACCTCCGACAGTGGCGCCACCTGGTGGCTAGTAGACCCAAACATACATACATGACAATATCCCCCTTTAAGATATTAGTAACGGTCTTTTTACAAATTGAGATGGTCCAGAGCTTTCCACTCCCGAGTTGAACGTCTCAGTTCAACTCCAGCCTTGGGCGAGCGTTCTAAGTCTGTTATGACTGGGGGCGAGGTAGTCGATCTGACGGGAGTGGCAATGACCACGTCAGGAATTGAAAGTCCAGATTAATTGACCATGTTAGTGATTGAAAGTCCAGATTCATTGATGACAGCGGAGTCCTCTGATGACTGAGTGTAGGTTACTTGGTCACTGATTGTGTCTTCTTCAAACTGTTCCGGTTCATCCGTGTGCAGCAGCTTTATCTGATCAACATGTTTCCTGCATGTCTGCCCATTCTTGAACTTAACGAGGGTGGCTCTGTTGCACAGGAGGTCAGGAAAAAGAGTGGGAGAGCTATAGTGATAGGGAATTCTACTGCAAGGGGAATAGATAGGCGTTTCTGCAGCCGCAAATGAGACTCAAGGAGGGTATGTTGCCTCCCTGGTGCAAAGGTCAAGGATGTCTTGGAGTGGCTGCAGCGCATTTTGGAGGGGGAGGGCGAACAGCCAGCTGTTGTACATATAGGTACCAACGATATAGGTAAAAAATGGGATGAGGTCCTACAAGCTGAATTTAGGGAGCTAGGAGTTAAATTAAAAAGTAGGACCTCAAAGATAATAATCTCAGGATTGCTACCAGTGCCATGTGCTAGTCAGAGTAGGAATTGCAGGATAGCTAAGATGAATATGTGGCTTGAGGAGTGGTGCAGGAGGGAGGGATTCAAATTCCTGGGGCATTGGAACCGGTTCTGGGGGAGGTGGGACCAGTACAAAACAGATGGTCTGCACCTGGGCAGGACCGGAGCCAATGTCCTAGGGGGAGTGTTTGCTAGTGCTGTTGGGGAGGAGTTAAATTAACATGGCAGGGGGATGGAAACCTATGCAGGAAGACAGAGGGAGGTAAAATGGGGGCAAAAGCAAAAGATAGAAAGAAGAAAAGTAGAGGGCAGAGAAACCCAAGGCAAAAATCAAAAAGGGCCACATTACAGCAAAATTCTAAAAGGACAAAGTGTGTTTAAAAGACAAGTCTGAAGGCTCTGTGCCTCATTGTGAGGAGTATTCGTAATAAGGTGAACAAATTAACTGCACAGGCAACTATTAACGAACATGATATAACTGGGATTACGGAGACATGGCTCCAGGGTGACCAAGGCTGAGAACTCAACATCCAGGGGTATTCAACATTCAGGAAGGATAGACAGAAAGGAAAAGGAGGTGGGGTAGCATTGCTGGTTAAAGAGGAAATTAACACAATCGTAAGGAAGGACATTAGCTTGGATGATGTGGAATTTGTATGGGTAGAGCTGCAGAATACCAAAGGGCAGAAAACGCTAGTGGGAGTTGTATACAGACCACCAAACAGTAGTAGTGAGGTTGGGGACAGCATCAAACAATAAATTAGGGATGTGTGCAATAAAGGTGCAGCAGTTATCATGGGTGACTTTAATCTACATATACATTGGGCTAACCAAACTGGTAGCAATACGGTGGAGGAAGATTTCCTGGAGTAGAAACATAGAAACATAGAAAATAGGTGCAGGAGCAGGCCATTCAGCCCTTCTAGCCTGCACCGCCATTCAATGAGTTCATGGCTGAACATGAAACTTCAGTACCCCCTTCCTGCTTTCTCGCCATAACCCTTGATCCCCTGAGTAGTAAGGACTTCATCTATTAGGGATGGTTTTCTAGACCAGTATGTCAAGGAACCAACTAGAGGGCTGGCCATCCTAGACTGTGTGATGTGTAATGAGAAAGGACTAATTAGTAATCTTGTTGTGCAAGGCCCCTTGGGGAAGAGTGACCATAATATGGTAGAATTCTTTAATAAGATGGAGAGTGACACAGTTAATTCAGCGACTAGGGACCTGAACTTAAGGAAAGGTAACTTCAATGGTATGAGACGTTAATTGGCGAGAATAGACTGGCGAATGATACCGAAAGGGTTGATGGTGGATAGGCAATGGCAAACATTTAAAGATCACATGGATGAACTTCAACATTTGTACATCCCTGTCTGGAGGAAAAACAAAACGGGAAGGTGGCTCAACCGTGGCTAATAAGGGAAATTAGGGATAGTGTTAAATCCAAGGAATTGGCCAGAAAAAGCAGCAAACCTGAGGACTGGGAGAAATTCAATATTCAGCAGAGGAGGACAAAGGGTTTAACTAGAATGGGGAAAATAGAGTATGAGAGGAAGCTTGCTGGGAACATATAAACTGACTGCAAAAGCTTCTATAGATATGTGAAGAGAAAAAGATTAGTGAAGACAAACATAGGTTCCTTGCAGTCAGAATCAGGTGAATTTATAATGGGGAACAAAGAAATGACTGACCAATTGAACAAATACTTTGGTTCTGTCTTCACGAAAGAAGACACATATAACCTCCCGGAAATACTCAGGGACTGAGGGTCTTGCGAGAAGGAGGAACTGAAGGAAATCCTTATTAGTCAGGAAATTGTGTTAGGGAAATTGATGGGATTGAAAGCCGATAAATCTCCAGGGCCTGATAGTCTGCATCCCAGAGTACTTAAGAAGTGGCACCAGAAACAGTGGATGCATTGGTGGTCATTTTCCAACAGTCTATCGACTCTGGATCAGTTCCTGGACTGGAGAGTCGCTTATGTAATACTACTTTTTAAAAAAGGAGGGAGAGAGAAAATGGGGAATTATAGACCGGTTAGCCTGACATCAGCTGTGGGGAAAATGTTGGAATCAATTATTAAAGATGAAATAGCAGCACATTTGGAAAGCAGTGACAGGATTGGTCCAAGTCAGCATGGATTTATGAAGGGGAAGCCATGCTTGAGAAATCTTCTAGAATTTTTTGAGGATGTAACTAGCAGAGTGGACAAGGGAGAACCAGTGGATGTGGTGTATTTGGACTTTCAAAAGACTTTTGACAAGGTTCCACACAAGAGATTAGTGTGCAAAATTAAAGCACATGGTATTGGGGGTAATGTATTGACGTGGATAGAGAACTGGTTGGCAGACAGGAAGCAGAGAGTAGGGATAAACGGGCCCTTCTCAGAATGGCAGGCAGTGACTAGTGGGGTGCCGCAGGGCTCAGTGCTGTGACCCCAGCTATTTACAATATACATCAATGATTTAGATGAAGGAATTCAGTGTAATATCTCCAAGTTTGCAGATGACACTTAGCTGGGTGGCGGTGTGAGCTGTGAGGAGGATGCTAAGAGGCTGCAGGGTGACTTGGACAGGTTAGGTGAGTGGGCAAATGCATTGCAGATGCAGTATAATGTGGATAAATGTGAGATTTGCCACTTTGATGGCAAAAACATGAAGGCAGAATATTATCTGAATGGCGGCGGCAGATTAGGAAAAGGGGAGGTACAACGAGACCTGGGTGTCATGGTACATTAGTCACTGAAAGTTGGCATGCAGGTACAGCAGGCAGTGAAGAAGGCAAATGGCATGTTGGCCTTCAGGGGATTTGAGTATAGGAGAAAGGAGGTCTTACTGCAGTTGTACAGGGCCTTGGTGAGGAATCACCTGGAATATTGTGTTCAGTTTAGGTCTCCTAATCTGAGGAAGGACATTCTTGCTATTGAGGGAGTGCAGCGAAGGTTCACCAGACTGATTCCCGGGATGGCAGCACTGACATATGAGGAGAGACTGGATCGACTGGGCCTGTATTCACTGGAGTTTAGAAGAATGAGAGGGGATCTCATAGAAACATATAAAATTCTGATGGGACTGGACTGGTTAGATATAGGAAGAATGTTCCCAATGTTGAGGGAAGTCCAGAACCAGAGGTCACAGTCTAAGGATAAGGAGTAAGCCATTTAGGACCGAGATGAGGAGAAATTTCTTCACTCAGAGAGTTGTTAACCTGTGGAATTCTCTACCGCAGAGATTTGTTGATGCCAGTTTGTTTGATATATTTAAGAGGGAGTTAGATATAGCCCTGATGTCTAAAGGGATCAAGGGGTATGGATATAAAACAGGAAAGGGGTACTGAGGTGAATGATCAGCCATGATCTTATGGAATGGTGATGCAGGCTCGAAGGCCCGAATGGCCTACTCCTGCACCTATTTTTTTATGTTTCTATGTTTCTAGCTCACAGTACTCAGCCTCATGGAGTTCTTCAATACACCACAACTGGCAACGAGTAACAGAAAACGAACCTTCACGTAAATATGTCTGCCATTGGAATATTAGAGAGATCCGTAGAGGGTGATGATTGGAAAGCCTTCATCCAGTGTCTCGACCAGTACTTCATGGCCAACGAGCTGGAAGGAGACATTAACGCGGCCAAGTGCAGAGCGGTTCTCCTCACCGTCTGTGGGTCTAAAATATACGACCTCATCAAGAATCTGCTCGCACCGACAAAACCAACGGAGAAGGAATATACAGAGTTGTGCTGGTTCGGGACCACCTCAAGCTGAAGGAGAGTATTCTCGTGGCCAGATATTGTTTTTAAGCGCACCATCGCTCTGGGGGCAGGACATGGCGGATTATGAGACGCCTCATGGGGCAAATGCTGCAAGACTTTTTCATGCTC
The DNA here is from genome assembly GCF_044704955.1 of Pristiophorus japonicus. NCBI lineage: Eukaryota > Metazoa > Chordata > Chondrichthyes > Pristiophoridae > Pristiophorus > Pristiophorus japonicus. Next base: position 80,543,344 of record NC_091990.1, read on the forward strand.
GGCATCAGTCATGAGGTCATTTTTCGAAAGCTGCTGGCTTACGAAACCCTAGACCTGAGCAGGGCCGTCGCGATCGCTCAGGCATGCATGGCCACGGACAATAACACCAAACAGATATCTTCTCAGCATTGAAGCTCACTGACAAGTGCTGTGCATAAAATGATGTCGCTAGCAGGCCGAACTGCATATGGCAGGGCCTATACGTCTGTGGCTGCAAGACCTGATTTGACTCAGAGTCGGCCATTGGGGGTGAATGTGAATCCATTAGCACCATGTTGGCGCTGCGGGGGCAATCATCGGGCCCATCAATGTTGATTCAAGCACTACGTGTGCAAAGGCTGCGCAACGATGGGGCACCTCCAGCGAATGTGCAAACGTGCTGCGACATACCACATGGCAGAGGATGATCGATCCGGCGCGGATCACGCAGCACAGGCAACTCAACCCGAGGAAGAAGTGTATGGGGTACATACCTTCATCACCAAGAGCCCTCCTATAATGCTGAAAGTCAAATTAAATGGAGTTCCAGTATCCGTGGAGTTGGACACAGGTGCGAGTCAGTCAATAATGAGCCAGAAGGCCTTCGAGAAACTGTGGGGCAATAAAGCACAAAGGCCCAAACTGAGCCTGATTAATGCAAAGCTGCGTACCTGCACCAAAGAGTTCATACCAGTCATTGGAAATGCGGCAGTGAAGGTATCATATGATGGAGCTGGGTATGACCTATCATTGTGGATTGTTCCAGGCAATGGCCCAACGCTGTTCAGCAGAAGCTGGCTAGAAAAGATTAGATGGAATTGGAACGACATCAAAGCACTATCTTCAGTGGATGACGCCTCATGTGCTCAAGTGCTGAGCAAGTTTCCCTCGCTATTCGAACCAGGCATCGGCAACTTCACAGGCACCAAGGTACAGATCTATCTATGCCCCGATGCACGGCCCATCCATCACAAGGCTCAGGCAGTTCCATACATGGTCAGGGAGAAAGTTGAGATTGAACTAGACAGACTCCAACGCGAAGGAATCATATCGGCAGTCGAGTTCAACGAGTGGGCCAGTCCAATTGTTCCGGTGTTGAAAAGCGATAGCACGGTCAGAATCTGCGGAGACTACAAGGTAACGATTAACCAAGTCTAACTACAAGATTAACTACAGGACCAGTACCCGCTGCCCAAGGCGGATGACCTGTTTGCAACGTTAGCGGGGCGGTGGGGTGGGGGGAAGTCGTTCACCAAGTTGGACCTAACCTCCGCCTACATGCCACAGGAGCTGGCTGAATCTTCCAAAAGACTGACGTGCATCAACACAAACAAAGAGCTGTTTATATACCACAGGTGCCCTTTCGGGATTCGCTTGGTTGCAGCCATTTTCCAGAGCAACATGGAGAGTTTGCTGAAATCTGTTCCGCGCACCGTTGTGTTTCAAGGCGACATCCTGATCACCGGTCGTGACACCATTGAACATCTACACAACCTGGAAGAGGTTCTAAGTCGCCTAGACAGAGTGAGACTCAGGCTGAAATGCTCCAAGTGTGTTTTCCTGGTGCCAGAAGTCGAATTTTTGGGGAGAAAGATTGCAGCAGACGGCATCAGGCCCACGGACTCAAAGACAGAGGCCATCAAGAATACTCCCAGACCACAGAATGTGACGGAGCTGCGTTTGTTCCTAGGACTCCTCAACTATTTCGATAACTTTCTACCTGTGTTGAGCACATTGTTAGAGCCTTTGCACATGTTGCTACGTAAGGGTGATGACTGGGTTTGGGGCAAATCTCAAGACACAGCCTTTGAGAAGGCCAGGAACCTTCCATGTTCAAATAAGTTACTTGTACACTATGATCCATGTAAATGTTTAGTGTTAACTTGTGATGCCTCATCGTACGGGGTCAGCTGTGTGTTACAGCAAGCCAATGTATCGGGCAACCTCCAACCGGTTGCATACGTGTCTAGAAGTCTGTCTAAGGCTGAGATTACCTATAGTATGGTTGAGAAAGAGGCATTAGCATGTGTATATGGGGTTAAGAAAATGCACCGATACCTATTTGGACTTCGGTTTGAGCTTGAAACTGACCACATGCCACTCATTTCGCAGTTTTTAGAGAGCAAAGGTATAAACACCAACGCTTTGTCCCGCATCCAAAGATGGGCACTAACATTATCCGCTTATGACTATGTTATCCGGCACAGACCAGGCACTGAAAACTGTGCCGATGCTCTCAGCCGGCTACCATTACCCACCACTGGGGTTGAAATGGCGCAGCCGCAGACTTGTTACTGGTCATGGATGCTTTTGAGAGCGAGGGGTCACCCATCACAGCTCGCCAGATCAGGACCTGGACCAGCCAGGATCCTGTGCTATCATTAGTAAAGAGTTGTGTTCTAAATGGGAACTGGTCGGCCGTTCCCAGGGAAATGCAAGATGAAATTAAGCCGTTTCACCGATGCAAAGATAAAATCTCCATCCAGTCGGATTGTCTCTTATGGGGTAATCGCATGGTTTCGTCAAAAAAAGGCATGAAAACATTTATACGCGACCTACACAGTACCCACCCAGGCATTATCATGATGAAGGCAATTGCCAGGTCGCATGTTTGGTGGCCCAGCATTGACTTGGACTTGGAGTCATGCGTGCATCAGTGTAACACTGGCTCGCAACTGAGCAATGCACCAAGGGAGGCTCCACTGAGTCTGTGGTCATGGCCCTCCAATCCGTGGTCCAGGATCCACGTAGATTTTGCCGGCCCCTTTCTAGGAAAGATGTTTTTAGTGGCAGTGGACGCTTACTCCAAATGGATTGAATGCGCAATCATGTCATCCAGCACGTCCACAGCCACCATTGAAAGCCTCCGGGCCATGTTCGCTACCCATGGCTTGCCCGACGTCCTTGTCAGCGACAATGGACCATGTTTCACCAGCTCGGAATTCAATAAGTTTATGATCCATAATGGCATCAAGCATGTCAGGTCTGCTCCGTTTAAGCCCACACCTGACGGTCAAGCGGAGCGGGCAGTCCAAACAATCAAGCAGAGCATGAAATGCATGATGGATGGCTCGCTGCAGACCCGCTTGTCTCGCATTCTGCTCAGTCACCGGACGCGACCCCACTTGCTCACCGGAGTTTCCCCGGAAGAATTGTTAATGAAGAGAGCCCTCAAAATCAGGCTCTCCCAAGTCCACCCGGATTTTAATGATCATATGGAAACCCGGAAACGCCGGCAGAACACATACCACGATCGCACGGCAATTTCACATGACATTGACGTTAACGACCATGTATTTGTCCTGAATTACGGTTATGGTTCCAAGTGGGTTGCTGGTATTGTTTTGGCCAAGGAAGGCAATAGGGTGTTTATAATCAAACTGTTAAATGGCCAAACGTGCAGAAAGCATTTAGATCAAACCAAATTGCGATTTACTGACAACCAGGAACGACTTGAAGAGGACATCGCCATCAACGATCCACCAACACACACCCAACCAGCAATCGACCTTGCTGTCAATCACAAGGATGAACCCACTGTTCCTGACAGTCCAGTCAGACCAGCCACGGTGCAGTGCAGCAATGGTCCGACCAACTCACACATGCCAGGGTTTGAACTTAGACGATCAACCAGGGAGTGAAGGGCTTCGGATCGCCTCAACTTGTAAATAACGTACCGAAGATTTTGGGGGAGGGGGGGGCGGGAGTGATGTTATTTATGTAACTATGTAATACTTGCCAGCAGAGGGCGTGACTGTTGGAGCCCTAATGGTCACCTGCACACACATGAAGGGCCAGTATAAAAGGTTGGCTGCCATGTTGTTTAGGCACTCTGGAGTTGTAATAAAGAAGACCAAGATCACATCAAGTTTAGCTCACAGTACTCAGCCTTGTGGAGTTCTTCTATACACCACAGTACCTATACTATGCTCATGCATAGAGGATCAGGACCTGTCTATAGAATCCTGAGAGTACCTACTAAAATTTCTGATGGAAACCCTCTGCACTCTCCTGCAGCCAGATTTGGAGACCAGTTCCAGCCCAAGGATGATTTTTTCAATAGCTGTCAATTTTAGAGCTGCTTTGAATTTTTATGCTGCACACTCCTTCCAGAGAAATGTAGGAGATCTCTGTGACATTTCCCAACCATCAGTCCACATTATTAGGCAGGTAACTGACAGTGTGGATCACTGGGTGAACTTTCCTACTTTTCTTTGAATAATGCTAAAATTTGGTAGGCAGATAAATCATGAGATTAACGTCTCATCCGAAAGATGGAACCTCTGATACTACATTGCTCCCCGAGTACTGCAATGAAGTGTCAGCATAGATTATGTACTCTAGTTATGGAGTGGGGCTTGAACCTATACCCTTCTAACTCAGAGGCAAGGGTCACAACTGAACCAAGGATGATACTGGCCCTAAGTTTGGGGAAAACACATGAATTCAATCTCCCCCACTCCCTTCATTGCTTCCATGCCCATAATCTTGATGGCCCACTCTTCATGAAAAGTGGATCGTAGCTTTGATGACCGTCCAACACAACTCTGTAAACAATGTTTCCTATTATTTGCAGCTTTCTGCTGCAAGAAGATATAAAAGAGACATATGGAAGAAAGAGGATTGTGAGACAATGTGAATTCTACTAAAATGCCAAGGACAACAGCCCCTTACATAAGTGTGTGAACATGCAGTTGTAATAAACCGTGTGCTGGTACTATACTTGATGCTTCATACATGACCCATTTAATGATCAACATGGTCAGTAATTATGGTATGGTAACTTGACAGTGAAACATAAGAAAATATGCATGCTTATACATTTACAAATATCAGCAGTTTGGCTCTCAAATGGAGGGATGTACCAAAAGTTGGGAATGGGACTTGTGCCAGGACATTGAGCAGACTGGGATTTTGTGAAGGTACCAGGTGCGATTTCAATGTTTCATGGTGGCAAATCTTCATATCTTAGGCTTTTGAGGTGCTTCTCTTTAGCGTTGGCGACGCCTGGGCCTGAGTAGGAGGTAGGTCCCATGAACAAGATTAGCTCAGAGAGGCCTCCAAATACAGCTGTCTTTCTTGATATCTAAAGCCTGGCCACTGAATATGGACCATGGTGACCCAAAGCTGTTTTGCCAAGGAAACAAAAAATATTTTAAAGGCAACAATCAAAATATTTTAAAGGTGATTTTAAGTTGGTGTAGGAAATCTTGTACCCAACGTTGGAGCACTCTCAACATAGAAAATAGGTGCAGGAGTAGGCCATTCGGCCCTTCGAGCCTGCACCACCATTCAATAAGATCATGGCTGATCATGCAACTTCAGTACCCCATTCCTGCTTTCTCTCCATACCCTTTGATCCCTTTAGCCGTAAGAGCCACATCTAACTCCCTTTTGAATATATCTAACAAACTGGCCTCAACAACTTTCTGTGGTAGAGAATTCCACAGGTTCACAATTCTCTGAGTGAAGAATTTTCTCCTCATCTCGGTCCTAAATGGCTTACCCTTTATACTTAGACTGTGACCCCTGGTTCTGGACTTCCCCAACATCGGGAACATTCTTCCTGCATCTAACCTGTCCAATCCAGTCAGAATTTTATGTTTCTACGAGATCCCCTCTCATTCTTCTAAATTAAAGTGAATATAAGCCTAGTCAATCCAGTCTTTCTTCATATGTCAGTCCTGCCATCCTGGGAATCAGTCTAGTGAACCTTCGCTGCACTCCCTCAATAGCAAGAATGTCATTCCTCAGATTAGGAGACCAAAACTGTACACAATATTCAAGGTGTAGCCTCAACCAGGCCCTGAACAACTGCAGTAAGACCTCACTGCTCCTATACTCAAATTCTCTTGCTATAAAGGCCAATATGCCATTTGCCTTCTTCACTGCCTGCTGTACCTGCATGCCAACTTTCAATGACTGATGTACCATGACACCCAGATCTCATTGCACCTCCCCTTTTCCTAATCTGTCACCATTCAGATAATATTCTGCCTCCGTTTTTTCCACCAAAGTGGATAACCTCACATTTATCCACATTATACTGCACCTGCCATGCATTTGCCCACTCACCTAACCTGTCCAAGTCACCCTGCAGCCTCTTAGCATCCTCCTCACAGTTCACACTGCCACCCAGCTTAGTGTCATCTGCAAACTTGGAGATATTACATTCAATTCCTTCGTCCAAATCATTAATGTATATTGTAAATAGCTGGGGGCCCAGCACTGATCCTTGCAGTACCCCACTAGTCACTGCCTACCATTCTGAAAAGGACACGTTTATTCCTACTCTTTGCTTCCTCTCTGCCAACCAGTTCTCTCTCGACATCAATACATTACCCCCAATAGCATGTGCTTTAATTTTGCACACTAATCTCTTGTGTGGGACCTTGTCAAAAGCCTTTTGAAAGTCCAAATACACCACATCCACTGGTTCTCCCTTGTCTACTCTACTAGTTACATCCTCAAAAAATTCTCGAAGATTTGTCAAGCATGACTTCTCTTTTATAAATCCATGCTGACTTGGACCGATCCTGTCACTGCTTTCCAAATGTGCTGCTATTACGTCTTTAATAATTGATTCCAACATTTTCCCCACTACCGATGTCAGGCTAACTGGTCTATAATTCCGTTTTCTCTCCCCCTCCTTTTTTAAAAAGTGAGGTTACATTAGCTACCCTCCAATCCATAGGAACTGATCCAGAGTCTATAGAATGTTGGAAATTGACCACCAATGCATCCACTATTTCTAGGGCCACTTCCTTAAGTACTCTGGGATGCAGACTATCAGGTCCTGGGGATTTATCGGCCTTCAATCCCATCAATTTCCCGAACATAACTTCCTGACTAATAAGGATTTCCTTCAGTTCCTCCTTCTCGCTAGACCCTCGGTCCCCTAGTATTTCTGGAAGGTTATTTGTGTCTTCCTTAGTGAAGACAGAACCCAAGTATTTGTTCAATTGGTCTGCCATTTCCTTGTTCCCCATTATAAATTCACCTGATTCTGACTGCAAGGGACCTACTTTTGTCTTCACTAATCGTTTTCTCTTCACATACCTATAGAAGCTTTTGCAGTCAGTTTTTATGTTCCCTGCAAGTTTGCTCTCATACTCTATTTTCTCCCTCCTAATTAAACCCTTTGTCCTCCTCTGCTGAATTCTAAATTTCTCCCAGTCATCAGGTTTGTTGCTTTTTCTGGCCAATTTATATGCCTCTTCCTTGGATTTAACACAATCCGTACTTTCCCTTGTTAGCCATGGTTAAGCCACCTTCCTCATTTTATTTTTACACCAGACAGGGATGTACAATTGTTGAAGTTCATCCATGTGATCTTTAAATGTCTGCCATTGTCTATCCACCGTCAACCCTTTTGGTATCATTTGCCAGTCTATACTAGCTAATTCACATCTCATACCATCGAAGTTTCCTTTCTTTAAGTTCAGGACCCTAGTCTCTGAATTAACTGTGTCACTCTCCATTTTAATGAAGAATTCTACCATATTATGGTCATTCTTCCCCAAGGGGCCTCGCACAACAAGATTGGCAATTAATCCTCTCTCATTACAGAAGACCCAGTCTGGGATGGCCTGCTCTCTAGTTGGTTCCTCGACATATTGGTCGAGAAAATCATCCCTTATACACTCCAGGAAATCCTCCTCCACCGTATTGCTACCAGTTTGGTTAGCCCAATCTATATGTAGATTAAAGTCACCCATGATAACTGCTGTACCTTTATTGCAAGCATCCCTAATGTGATGTATGTAGCACTCGAATCACTGACTCCACACAGTCTGGTGTTGTAGTAACTGCTATGACCTTGGTCCTTTATTGTGTAACTCCAGAATGCCCCTCAGGTGTGGTGGGCAGCCTTTTATACTCTGTCTCGCAGGTACTTTCGGGTCTCACACCACAGTATACCTTGTGGCGCACCATAGTAACTATACATTTAATGTACATGGACAATACATAACATCTCACTCCGCGACACCCCCCCCCCCCCCCCCCCCAGTTTCAAAAGAAAATTGCCGGTAACCTCGGCCTTGTTCGTCCTGGTTGATTTGTGAGTGTGAGCCCATGACCATCCACTTCCCTCTACCCCCCCATGTAGAGATTATGCTTGCGATCCAGTGCAAGCATGTGGTGTTTGCAGTCCTTACATGGGTGATACAAGTACACAAACATAATCTCCTGTAGAAAGCAGGTACACATGGACAGTACATTTGTATGATACATATAGATGTGTTGAAGAGTTATATCAAAAGGTTGCAGGTACACTGAACAGTTATTAAATCCCAGCTCCACTGGGTGAGGTGTGGTGGCGGCATACTGCCCCTTTTTGCCCGAAGTAATGGGCTGCGCTGAGACAGGGTATGGCAACTAATGTGTTGCCTCTGTTCTCAGAAAATAGTTGCCTTTGCAGCTTGTCTGCAGCTGCTGAACAATTGCATAAATCACATAAAATCAGAAATCGCATTAATTCATTAATCATGTTAGTCACAGATCCATTAACCCATTTAACTGTGTATTTAACTGTGATATTAATTCTTTTCACCCATCATATCAATCATTTTAATCATAGTAATCATTTTAGCATCAAAATATTAACTCTTGTCATAAATCACGACATCATGCAAATCACAGTAATCATTTTGACTCACTCCTTACAAAAGTCTCTTTGTGGGGACCGCCAACGATGTAAGGCCCCTTGAAGACTCCCGGGTACATTTCCCTTTTAAGACGCCATTTTGTTTTTTCCACGAGGTTTCTACTGGGCGCCGCCATTTTAGGTGCTCTGATGGTGCCTGCCTGCCTCTCTCTGCTGCCATGAACTCGCTGTGCTGCTGGCTGCTCTCCCTCTCTCTCTCAGAGCCGCCACACTCTGAACGCACCCGGGAGCCGGAGCGCACCGACCTCCGCATCCTCCGGAGCACCCCACACAGCTGATTTTTTTGCCCGGGAGCCGCCACACACACACACGTCCTCTGGAGCCGACCTCCTCACTGCCGCAGCCGATCCTGGACGAGCCCCGCTCCTCAGAGCACCGGCCCTCACGACATCGCCGAGCGAGTCCCGCTTCCTGAACTACCGATTGACCGCTCCTCCCGCTGCAAGCCCTGCGAACGGCCGCCTCTGCCTGCGGGCCGGTGGTGCCTACTAGAGCAGCCCGTCGAAGCCCTTCTCTCTTCTCCAGCCCGGTCAGCGCTGCTGCTAGTTCCAGCGCCTCTTTCTCACTCTCAGACTTTGCAGGGGGGAGTCGACAGCCACCGCTGCTCTGCCCAACACCACACATGCTTCCTTCGCTGCCATCCGATCCGAAGGTGGAGGCCTGCTCTGCCTGTGAACACGGGGGACAGCGGTCAGTGGAGGAATGAAGTCTTCCCAGCTCCCACGGACCTTCCCCATCCATCTCCTGCCGAGTAGCGTCGGCCCATCACCTGCAATGATCACAAAGGTAAGCCGTGCGTCTCGCCACCGTGGGATACCTGCACATCTGCTCTGCCAAGAACAGTTCCTTAGTGTAGGTGCGCAGCTTCGCCGTGACCGGGACCAGCTTGGGTCGTCCAGCTGGGTTGAACCACAGTTTATCAAAAGTTTCCTGACTCACCAGCGACTGACCCAACCCCGTGTCCACTTCCATACTCACTGGAACTCCATTAATCTTGACTTCCATAATCACTGGGGCCGAATCGTCGGTACACGTATACAGTCCAAACGCATCATTTTCTTCGACCTGGGGCTGGGATGCCCGTCAAGCCAAACCACAATGCTCCTCGTTGGATAGCAGATCATCTACCATCTCCTCAGCCACAGTGAGTCATGTTTCTTTTGCACATATGCTGAAGGTGGCCTTTCGTGTGGCAGGTATACTTCGCAAACCTGCACCAGTGAGCCCCATGGCTTCTTCCGCATCGCCAGCATGGTGCTACTCGATTAGCCCCCATCGGCGGATTCTGAGTTCCAAGACCCGGTGGTCTGTGTTCTCTGCCCTGGGCAGAGCCACGTTCTGCTGTTTTGTCCGTGACAGGCGCTATCCTATGAATAGTACCTGCCGGGTTCGAGACCGTATGGATCATCTGCTTGGTGCTGCAAGTCGAGGTCATAAATACCCGGCTGATGTTGATAGCTTGCTGCAGGCTGACTGTAGGTTCAGTAGATAGCAGCTTGTGAAGGAGACCCTCATGGCCAATCCCCATAACAAAGATATCTCGCAATGCCTCGTTAAGGTGTGTGCCAAAATCGCACAGCACCGCAAGTCTCCTGATATCCGCAACATATTTTGTGACATCCTGGCCCTCAGGTCTGCAGTGGTGGTAGTTGTGCCTGTCCGTGAGGATGCTCTCCTTCGGTTTCAGTTGGTTACGAATGAGTTCAATCAGCTGCTCATATGACTTGTCCTTGGCACTCGCGGGTGCCAGCAAATCCCTGACGAGACGGTAAACCTCATCGCCACAACTGGACAGCAATATAGCCTTACGCATCTCTATCAGTGCATTCGTGTTCCCAGTCAGGTCGTTTGCTATAAACTAGTACTTGAGCCTTTCCGTAAAGGCATCCCAGTCATTACACTCTGTGAAATCCTTTAGCGTGCCCAAAGTAGCCATGGTTGCGTGAAGAGCTCATCCATGTCCTCGTCGCCAATTTGTGATGTATGTAGCACTCGAATCACTGACTCCACACAGTCTGGTGTTGTAGTAACTGCTGTGACCTTGGTCCTTTATTGTGTAACTCCAGAGTGCCCCTCAGATGTGATGGGCAGCCTTTTATACTCTGTCTCGCAGGTACTTTCGGGTCTCCCACCACAGTGCCCCTTGTGGCGCACCATTGTAAGTATACATTTAATGTACATGGATAATACATAACACCTAATTTCCTGTTTGATGCCATCCCCAACCTCACTAACACTGTTTGATGGTCTCTACACAACTCTCACTAGCGTTTTCTGCCCTTTGGTGTTCCGCAGCTCTACCCGTACAGATTCCACATCATCCAAGCTAATGTCCTTCCTTACTGTTGCGTTAATCTCCTCTTTAACCAGCAACGCTACCCCACCTCCTTTTCCTTCCTGTCTATCCTTCCTGAATATTGAATACCCCTGGATGTTGAGTTCTCAGCCTTGGTCACTCTGGAGCCATGTCTCCGTAATCCCAATTATATCATATCCGTTAACATCTATCTGCGCAGTTAATTCATCCACCTTATTGCAAATGCTCCTCGCATTGAGACACAGAGCCTTCAGGCTTGTTTTTTTAACACCTGGTTAAGATTAGTTTTGCTGATAATGGGCAAATTTAAAGAGCCAGTGACCCTGAAAATGATTATCCCCTGTATGAAGATACAGAATAAATGAGGATCCAAATGGGCCGAAATTGCCCACCGCTGGAAACAGGGTGCACCTACCCTGTTTTTGTTGATTTTACCGGCATGGTGGATGTGGTAGTGTCTTGAGCGAAATTCATTCTTTGTTTTTTTTTTCTCGGCGGACTGGAAGTTGGTCATAATGGGGGCAGATATGCAGCAGTAAGCGGAAATTTGCACACTAAAGGGGTGGAAGTTGGGGGTGGGCGGACTGACCTCCACTGTCAGTCATCAGCGTAGCACTGATGATGTCATTACAGCGCTGCGTCACAACGGCTCTCGCCTTCACATAAAGGGGAGAGCCTGCACGATTGTTTAAGTTCGATTTACTGGGCCACCGGGGAAGGTTTCGACCGGGCCAGCGGCCTGGCACTCAAGAGGAGGTGCCAGGCTGCCTGTTGGTGGCCCGGCTGAACCGGAGTATAATTGTTAGCCAACAAAAAAAAATATGGCGGTGCAGCTCCCTTTAATGGGAGCCGAACCGCCATTTTACAAGGACTACAGCCTCACTGCACCGGCAGAAAAATGCAGCTTTTGGCACCGTGCGGCGGGAGCAAGATTTTTTCGGTGGGGAACTTTGGCGATGCACGCTCTAATGAAGCACTTAAGACAGATTGGCAGCAGCGGAGCGGTGGAGGTGCGGGAGAGCGGGTCACCATCAGGATACCACAGGAGTGGAATTTTAAAAATGGCGGCCATTACATAGAAATCGGTGGCCATTGCACTCCACAGCCTGGCCGCTGATATCTGGCGGTAAAAGGCCTTAAGAGAAGAGGCCCCATGGTGTTTAAGTGGTTAATGTCTGATAAATGTTTCAAAACACCAAAACATGGGGCAACAAGTTAACATTTACAGTAATTTTAATAACCTAGAAGTTTACAGATAAACTATTGAGATGTTTATTTATAGAACTATAACAGCACAAATGACTGTAGTGAACAAACCAAAGCCCCTGAGCCAGCGCAATCTTTGTTGGTTCTTCAAAAAAGACAAAAATTGCTGGATTGATCTTATCCTAAATTTATAATCCAGGAGAAAACCAGTCAAAGGAAAATATTTTGGAACTAAGTATGTGATTGTCTTGAAAATTATTACATTGTTCACTTGGAGCCAAAGCCAGCTCCTTCTCGGCTATTGTCTATGTGTACACTTCAAGCAAAGATATCACTATTACAGTTTAAACAAAGTACTAACATTTAAAAAATATTCTCCTTCTTTAAAATTAGTTCTTTCACTGCAGTTTAAAATACACAAAAAATATTTTGGTAAAAAACAAATAATTAGTATACCTCAATATTAAATGTATTTTTCACGGAGTTGGAATTGTATAAATGTGCACCTATTCAGTACACATCACTATATTTCTGCTGTCAATCTGAAAAACACCGTCATCCTTATTTAACGACAGCATTTTTCAACTCTGTAACACTCTTTCGTGTTTTCAGTTAGACACAAGACTTTGCTTTGAAGTATTAGTAATAAAACATAGAGCGTTAATAATAAGCAGCTCACTTGAAGAATTTTTGATCATGTTTGCATAAAGGCATAAAACCAATTTAAAACTTTTAACATGACTAATATACAACAAATCTGCTGAAAATATTTTGGATTCTAGAAGTAGAGATTGGTGTGAAAAGATAAAAACAAACGCAGTTTCTGGTTGTTCTGTAGAAATTACATTGTCCATGAAGAAATGAGTAACATGCACAACACCAATGTAAATGCATTGCATTGGCTCCGCTGAATAGAACCTTCACCTAAAAGAATTGAAAACAAAATGAGGATTGTTGTGAAATAAACCTGAATAACTAAATAATACTTTCTCAATTTATTTTAACATATCAAAAGTCTTCATATCTCACATTCTCTATAAATGTAACACTTACTTCTTGTAACATTCATGCTATTTCCATCATACCTGTCTGTCACATATGTCTGTAATAGTTAAGTTTGCTATTGCTAACCTTATTTCTCACAGTTACCTCTGTTTAACTCATTCTTCCCACTTGACGCAGTTCAGGTCAGGCATCTTGCTGACTTGTCCTGCTGCTGCCTCTCTCTGCTATCCAGCTGGCTTCCTGCTGTGTCCCAGCGAATACATTCTTTGAAGCATCTATTGAACTACATTGCCGCCAATCTGACAACTTACCTGCGACCAAAAAATAAATCCCCAATCATCAAGTTCCCAGTCTCTGCTACTGCTGAGATTCTGGCTACCTCTGGCCATTTTGGGCCTACAATGATGGTGCTGCCATTGCCAACAAATTGACTGTTGGTGACTTTCATGTTTCCACTCATTAGCATTTCCTCCTTCCCTCTGAAAAGTGTTTTCCGGCCATCAGTTTTCAGTCAGTTGAAAGTGCTTACATCAGACTGAGTAATCACTTCCCTATAAGTGACGTATAAATTTACATAGGAATGAGGTCCTGCTGAAATAGTTTGAGGAGTTGGGGTCCAATTAAAAAGCAGAACGCCAAAGGTAATAATCTTTGGATTGTTAACTGAGCCACCCGCCAGTGGGTATAGGGGCACGCAGATTAGAAAGTAAAATGCGTGGCTCAAAAAGTGGTGTGGGAGGCAGGCTATTTGCTTCATGGGGCACTGGTGACAGTACTGGGAAAGAGGGAGCTGTTCCGTTCGGACGGACTCCACATGAACCAGGCTGGAACCAGTGCCCTGGTGAATCGAATAACTAGGGCAGTAGACAGGGCTTTAAACAAATGAAGGGGGGTGGGGGGCGTGGTGGGAGGATTCAGGAAAGAGTAAATTTAAAAGCATCAAGAGAAATGTCAAGACTTTAGAGCAGAGCAGAGTTTTGGGTAAAAATAAGCAGAGTGGGTCAGGAAGGGACAGAGAGAGTTATAGGGCAACACTGACAAAAGTGACATCAGGGAAAAATAGAAAAAAGTCAAAACTAAAGGCACTATATCTGAATGGGCGAAGCATTCACCACAAAATAGATGAATTAATAGTGCAGATAGAAATGAATAGGTTTGATTTAATAGCTATTACGGAGACGTGGTTGCAAAGTGACCAAGGTTGGGAACTAAATATTCCAGGATACTTAACTTTTCGAAGAGATAGGCAAAATGGAAAAGGAGGAGGGGTAGCCCTGATAATAAAGGATGGGATAAATACAGTAGAGTAAAAGGATCTTAGCTCGGTAAATCAAGAAGTAGAATCAGCTTGGGTGGAGCTAAGAAAAAGAATGGGGCAGAAAATATTGGTGAGAGTTGTTTATAGGCCCCCAAACCATTGTGGTAGTGTAGGGCATAGTATAAATCAGAAAATTAGAGGTGCATGTAACAAGGGTAATCATAGGAGACTTTAATCTACATATAGACTGGGCAAACCAAATATGCAGTAATAGTGTAGAGAACGAATTAATGGAATGTATACAAGATGGTTTTCTAGATCAGTATGTTGAAGAACCAACTAGGGAACAGGCTATTTTAGATCTAGTATTGTGAAATGAGAAAGGGTTAATGAATAACCTTGCAGTAAAGGGCCATTTAGGGAAGAGTGACCATAATATGACAGAATTTTATATTGAGTTTGAAAGTGATTTAGTTAAATCTGAAACTAGGGTCTTAAATCTAAACAAAGGAAACTACATAGGTATGAGGGGCGAGTTGGCTAAGGTAGATTGGGAAACTGCATTAAAAGATATGACGGTAGACAAGAAATGGCTAGCATTTAAAGAATTAATAAATAATTTACAACAATGTACATTCCTTTAAGGCACAAAAATCCCACAGGAAAATTGGACCAACCGTGGCTAACAAGAGAAGTTAAAGATTGTATTAGATCGAAGGAAGAGGCTTATAATGTTGCCAAAAAGAGCAGTAAGCCTGAGGATTGGAATGATTTTAGAATTTAGCAAAAGAGGACCAAGAAATTGACAAAGAAAGCGAAAATAGAATATGAGAGTAAACTAGCGAGAGGCATAAAAACAGACTGTAAAAGCTTCTATAGGTATGTAAAAAGGCAAAGATTAGCTAAAGTAAATGTGGGTCCCTTACAGGCTGAAACAAGACAAATTATAATGGGGAATAAGGAAATGGCAGAGAAATTAAACAAATACTTTGTATCTGTCTTCATGGAAGAAGGCACAAAAAATCTTCTGGAAATAGTGGAGAAGCAAGGGTCTAGCGGGAATGAGGAACTGAAAGAAATTAGTATTAGTAAAAAAAAATTGTACTGGAGAAATTAATGGGACTGAAAGCCAATAAATCCTCTGGATCTGATGGCCTACATCCTAAGATTTTGAAAGAGGTGGCAATAGAGACAGTGGATGCATTGGTTGTCAGCTTCCAAAATTGCATAGATTCTAGAACGGTTCCCGCAGATTGGAAGGTAGCTAATCTAACCCCGCTATTTAAGAAAGGAGGGAGAGAGAAAACAGGGAACAACAGAGCAGATAGCCAGACATCAGGGAAAATGCTAGAAATTATTAGTAAGGTTGTTGCAACAGGCATTTAGACAATAATAGGACTGGACAGAGTCAACATAGCTTTTTGAAAGGGAAGTCATGTTTGATAAATCTGCTAGAGGTTTTTGAGATTGTAACTAGTAGAATAGATAAAGGGGAACTAGTGGATGTAGTGTACTTGGATTTTCAGAAGGCATTCAATAAGGTGGCACACAAGAGGCTATTAAACAAAATCAGGGTTCATAGGATTGGGGGTGATATACTAGCGTGGACTGAGGATTGCTTAATGGACAGAAAACAGAGAGTAGGAATAAACGGATCATTAGAAGAGGAGAAGGGGGATTTAATAATGGGAATGTGGGAATGGCTGAGACCTTAAACAATTATTTTGCTTCGGTCTTCACACTGGAAGACACAAAAACCATGCCAAAAATTGCTGGTCACGGGAATGTGGGAAGGGAGGATCTTGAGACAATCACTATCACCAGGGGGGTAGTGCTGGACAGGCTAATGGATCTCAAGGTAGACAAGTCCCCTGGTCCTGATGAAATGCATCCCACGGTATTAAAAGAGATGGCAGAAGTTATAACAGATGCATTCGTTATAATCTACCAAAATTCTCTGGACTCTGGGGAGGTACCAGCGGATTGGAAAGCAGCTAATGTAACACCTCTGTTTACAAAAGGGGGCAGACAAAAGGCAGGTAACTATAGGCCGGTGAGTTTAACATCTGTAGTGGAGAAAATGCTTGAAGCTATCATTAAGGAAGAAATAGCGGGACATCTAGATAGGAATAGTGCAATCAAGCAGACGCAACATGGATTCATGAAGGGGAAATCATGTTTTAACTAATTTACTGGAATTCTTTGAGGATATAACGAGCATGGTGAATAGAGGTGTACCGATGGATGTAGTGTATTTAGATTTCCAAAAGGCATTCGATAAGGTGCCACACAAAAGGTTACTGCAGAAGATAAAGGTACGCGGAGTCAGAGGAAATGTATTAGCATGGATCGAGAATTGGCTGGCTAACAGAAAGCAGAGAGTCAGGATAAATGGGTCCTTTTCGGGTTGGAAATCGGTGGTTAGTGGTGTGCCACAGGGATCTGTGCTGGGACCACAACTGTTTACAATATACATAGATGACCTGGAAGAGGGGACAGAGTGTAGTGTAACAAAATTTGCAGATGACACAAAGATTAGTGGGAAAGCGGGTTGTGTAGAGGATACAGAGAGGCTGCAAAGAGATTTAAATAGGTTAAGCGAATGGGCTAAAGTTTGGCAGATGGAATACAATGTCGGAAAATGTGAGGTCATCCACCTTGGAAAAAAAAACAGTAAAAGGGAATATTATTTGAATGGAGAGAAATTACAACATGCTGCGGTGCAGAGGGACCTGGTGGTCCTTGTGCATGAATCCCAAAAAGTTAGTTTGCAGGTGCAGCATGTAATCAGGAAGGCGAATGGAATGTTGGCCTTCATTGCGAGAGGGATGGAGTACAAAAGCAGGGAGGTCCTGCTGCAACTGTACAGGGTATTGGTGAGGCCGCACCTGGAGTACTGCGTGCAGTTTTGGTCACCTTACTTAAGGAAGGATATACTAGCTTTGGAGGGGGTACAGAGACGATTCACTAGGCTGGTTCCGGAGATGAGGGGGTTACCTTATGATGATAGATTGAGTAGACTGGGTCTTTACTCATTGGAGTTCAGAAGGATGAGGGGTGATCTTATCGAAACATTTAAAATAATGAAAAGGATAGACAGGATAGAGGCAGAGAGGTTGTTTCCACTGGTCGGGGAGACTAGAACTAGGGGGCACAGCCTCAAAATACGGGGGAGCCAATTTAAAACCGAGTTGAGAAGGAATTTCTTCTCCCAGAGGGTTGTGAATCTGTGGAATTCTCTGCCCAGGGAAGCAGTTGAGGCTAGCTCATTGAATGTATTCAAATCACAGATAGATAGATTTTTAACCAATAAGGGAATTAAGGGTTATGGGGAGCGGGTGGGTAAGTAGAGCTGAGTCCACGGCCAGATCAGCCATGATCTTGTTGAGTGGCGGAGCAGGCTCGAGGGGCTAGATGGCCTACTCCTGTTCCTAATTCTTATGCTCTTATGTTCTTTCAGGTTGCAGGCTGTAACCAGTGGGGTGCTGCCAGGATCGGTGTTTGGGCCCCAGATATTCACAATCTATATCAATAATTTGGATGAGGTGACCGAATGTAATATATCCAAGTTTGCTCATGATACAAAACTGGGTGGGAATGTAAGTTGTGAGGAGGATGCAAAGAGACTTCAAGGGGCTATAGACAGTCCAAGTCAGTGGGCAAGAACATGGCAAATGGAATATAATGTGGAGAAATATGAAGTTATCCACTTTGGTAGGAAAAATAGAAAAGCAAGTATTTCTTAAATAGTGAGAGATTGGGAAAGGTTGGTGTTCAGAGGGACCAGGATGTCCTTGTACACGAATCACTGAAAGTTAACATGCAGGTATAGCAAACAATTAAGAAAGCAAATGGTATGTTGGCCTTTATTACAAGAGGATTTGAGTATACAAGTAAAGACATCTTACTGCAATTATATAGGGCCCTGGTGAGACTGCACCTGGAGCATTGTGCACAGTTTTGGTCTCCTTACCTAAGGAAAGATATACTTGCCATTCAGGGAGTGCAACGAAGGTTCACCAGACTGATTCCTGGAATGGGGGGATTGTCCTACGAGGAGAGATTGAGCAAACTAGGTCTATATTCTTTGAGTTTAGAAAAATGAGAGGTGATCTCATTGAAACATCCAAAATACTTACAGGGCTTCACAGGGTAGATGCAGGGAGGATGTTTCTTCTGGCTGGAGAGTCTAGACTCAGGGGTGACAGTCTCGGAATAAGGGGTCGGCCATTTAGGACTGAGATGAGGAGAAACTTCTTCACTCAGGGTGCTGAATCTTTGGAATTCTCGACCTCAGAGGGCTGAGGAGGCTCAGGAGCCGAAATTGCCCACCGCCCAAAATGAGTCGCGCCTACCACTCTTGAAGAGAAATTCAGCACTTTGTGCTTTTTTTTGGAGCGGAGCGGAAGTGGCCTCTTCATCGGGATGAAAGTGGGGGTGGGTCAGAGTAGCTGTCACTAGCAGGGCGAAAGTGGGGGCGCGGGTCGGAGTGACCGATGCTGCAAGGCATCAGCACCACGCTGATGATGTCATCGCGCTAGCGTGTCACAATGTCCCTCCCCTTCAGTTAAAGGGGAGGACCGCTGCAAACTCTGCAGCCACTTCCGTGGCAAACACTGGGCCAACAGGTAGGGTTTCGGCCCGGCCAGCGGCCTGGCACACAAGAGGGGTTGCCAGGCTGCCTGTTTGTGGCCCGGCCGAACTCGCGGGTATCATTGTCGGCCTGATCTGTCAGTCAACTGACAAAAAAAACATGGAGTCGCCGACAGCGCTACCTCCCCTTAAGGGTGGTGCCGCTCCCGAGGGGCAATTTTCAAAAGGGACAATTTACCAAGGGTCAATTTCGGGACGGGGTCTCCGCCAATCGGTAAGGGGTTGGCGCATGCATGACACGGCGGGAAAACCGCTCCAAAACTTAGGAAGGACAATTTATGAAATGGCGGCCCCTCTGGGTGGACCCAGTGGCCAATCCGCACCGACCTGTGGCCTCCGCTTTCAGGCGGCCACGGGCCTTATACAATGGGGAATTTCGCCTCCTCAGTCTTTGAGTATATTCAAGACAGAGATCGATAGATTTTTGAATTTTAAGGGGATCAAGGGATATGGGGACAGTGCAAGAAATTGGAATTGAGGTAGAAGATCAGCTATGATCTTATTGAATGGCAGAGCAGGTTCGAGGAGCCGTATGGCCTACCCCTGCTCCTAATTCTTATGTTCTTACACTGGTTACTTTTCCACTCTGCTGGCAGAACATGAGGTGATGTCTTGGCTTATTGAAAGGACTTTAAATATGTTTCCTTCGATCAAATAATGTTCTGCTGCATCTTGATCATATCAAGCAATGAAAATTTAATAATATTTGGTATAAAAATGGTTTCTAATGATAAGCAATGTTGAATTACTAACATTTACGTGTGATCTTATTAAATTTTAATATAACTTCCACAATCATTGGCTTACCAAGATAGCAAAGGCTTCAGTACTATCTAAAGAAAAGTCTTGGAAGCCAGGCACACCATATTTTGTGGTAGCGCAAAACTGCCGGTATTGCATCAGCAACCCGATCAAGACGAATTTCAGCCCCTTACCAAAACAGTTTGGAGTTGGCTTGGGGAGAGACACCTGAGAGGTACTCTCCCTGTCACCAAAATCAGGATACACAGTTGCTCCAGAGCCTTTTTTTGAAAAATCTTTAATCCTTTGACTGGAGGAAATTGTATTGGACTCAACTAGAAAATATAATTACAGCAAAATAAATAGCAAGCTTTAAACATCATGGACTCAGCTCCACTTCCCTGCCTGCTCCCCATAACCCTTTACTCCCTTATCGTTCAAAAATCTGTTGCTATCTCCGCCTTAAATACATTCAATGACCCAGCCTCCACAGCTCTCTGAATTCCTCATCTCAGTTTTAAGTGGGTGACCCCTTAATCTAAAACTATCCCCCCTAGTTCTAGATTCCCCCATGAGTGAAAACATCCTCTCTGCATCTACCTTGTCGAGCCCCGTCATTATCATATATGTCTCAATAAGATCACCTCTCATTCTTCTGAACTCCAGTGAGTACAGGCCCAACCTGCTGAATCTTTCTTCATAAGACAACCCCTTCATCTCAGGAATCAACTGAGTAAACCTTCTCTGAACTGCCTCCAATGCAAGTATATCCTTCCTTAAATAAGGAGACCAAAACTGTACGCAGTACTCTAGGTGTGGCCTCACCAATACCCTGTACAGTTGTACCAGGACTTCTCTGCTTTTATAATCTATCCCCCTTGCAATAAAGGCCAACATTCCATTTGCCTTTCTGATTACTTGCTGTACCTGCATACTAACTTTTTGTGTTTCATGCACAAGGATCCCCAGGTCCTTCTGTACTGCAGCATTTTGTAATTTTTCTCCATTTAAATAATAATTTGCTTTGTTATTTTTTTCTGCCAAATTGCATAACTTCACACTTTCCCACATTATACTCCATCTGCCAAATTTTTGCCCACTCACTTAGCCTGTCTATATCCCTTTGCAGATTTTTTGTGTCCTCCTCATAATTTGCTTTTCCACCCATCTTTGTATCATTAGCAAACTTGGTTACATTGCACTCAGTCCCTTCATCCATGTCATTAATATAGATTGTAAATAGTTGAGGCCCCAGCACCGATCCCTGTGCTACCCAACTAGTCACTATTTTCCAACCGGAAAATGACCTATTTATCCCGACTCTCTGTTTTCTGTTAGTTAGCCAATCCATGCTAATAGATTACCCCCAATCCCGTGAACTTTCATCTTGTGCAGTAACCTTTTATGTGGTACCTTATCGAATGCTTTCTGGAAATCCAAATACACCACATCCACTGGTTCTCCCTTATGCACCCTGCTCGTTACATCCTCAAAGTTATATCCTCAGTTCTGACGGCATTGCCCTTTTAATTCATTGCCCTTTAAATTACCCACATTTCCAAGCAAACTCCACAGCTTCGCTGCCAGGGTCTGTTAGAAGCTGGAACACCGCTTCAGGTCGGGAACCTCAACTTCCATGCCTCCACTAACACCACAAGGAGGGCATTACACAATAAGTTAGGCTGGGCTAAAAATCCTCAGCACAAATTTTTCTCTGGTAGCACTTCGTGCATTTTCGGTGGCCGTTAACACCTCTTGACCTACCTCTTTTACCAAGGTTTTGGTCATCTGCCCTAATTTCTCCTTATGTGGCTCAGTGACATATTTTTGTCATAATACTCCTGTGAGGTGCCTTGGAAAGTTTTACTACTTTAAAGGCACTATATAAATACAAGTTGTTGTTGTAAATATCTTGCAAATTTTGATCAAATCACCCGTTAATGTTCTAAATTCCGGAGAATATAATCCTAGTTTGTGCAATGAAGAAAGATTTACATTAATATAGCAACTTTCATGACCACCCGACATCTCAAAGCACTTTACAGCCAATGAAGTACTTTTTGAAGTGTAGTCACTGTTGTAATGCAGGAAATGTGGCAGCCAATTTGCCCACAGCAAGCTCCCACAAACAGCAATGTAATAATGACCAGATAATCTTTTAGTGATGCTGAATGAGAGATAAATATTGGCTAGGATACTGGGGATAACTCCTCTTCTCTTCTTTGAAAAAAATACTAAGGCTACCCGCCTGCATACCTCTTGGGGGTAAGTGGCCAATATCGAGAGGCTACTTAAAGGCAGCCCACACCTTTTAAATGAAAGGTGGAACTGGCTGCAAGTGCTCTTCTGTAACTACTTGTAATGGAAATGGCTGAAGCTGAAGGAGAGAGTGGGCACAAAGGTTTTCTGATGCAGCACTGGAAGCCTTGGTGAAGGAAGTGAAGAGGAAGGAAATCCTTTTTCCCCTGGGGACGGGAAGCTCTCCAAACATCTGGTGAGGAGACAATGCTCACAAAGTCAAAGCTAAAAGTTTAATGATTTGACTAGATTTGTCAATATAAGAAACCCTAATCATAGCTACACCACGTACAGCCTCATTAATTGCAACTCTCGCAGCACCATGCAATCAGTACAACACACTTCATTGTATGTAGTCGCAAAGCAGTTTTACTTTCTAGAGAGTGGAATCCCTTTTGATTGATAGATATGTTAGGCTGATTTTCGGGAGTACGCATGACAATGTGTAGTCACTGGCACATTATACCATGGAGAAGTCATGCGGGTGAAACTTTGTGCTCTTTCGCCTGCTTTATTCTGTCAGTAGGGAAGGAGATGTAAGTCCTTCTTCTGGTGTAGAAAGACTCAGTGACCTCTCTGACATATCAATGTACTGCAAACTGTGAGATGTGGCGTGCGACACCTTTGCAGCCTGAAAGGAGCCCGTGGCATAAAAGTTGAGGACGACGATGACCATGACAGCCACAGGCTGTGTTGTCCATGATTTGGTTTGAGGCTGTAGTTGAGGTTGGAGTGGGTGATATAGCTTGGTGACAGCTTTCTTGGTAAGGCAAAGGCGCCATATACATTGCACTTCAGTCAGGTTGAGGTCGGAGAAGTGCTCCCTGCGGATCCTCTGTAGATATGGCCTCCTATTGAGTGTCCTCCTCCTCCTCCCTATTCTGGCAGCTTCTTCTCCTCTGTGGTGTCTTACTTGCTGCTCCCAATCGTGCCCTATACCCAAAAGCAGGCATACCAGACCACCCATGTTTGCAGCCAGACAATTTATGGGGCAAACAACAACAGCTGTGCAAAATCAGCAATGGCTCTCTCTGTGCAAACAAAGTGAACTTTGAAGAGTGCTGGAACTAAGCAGAAAATGCCCAGAAGTCAAACAGTAACCAGAATTAGTAAACAAACAAGTAATCTGTAAGTACTGCATGATCCCTTTAAATACCACTGGCAAGAGGGCCTTCTTGCCAGTTAACATTACGTTGTGCTGAGTGAGGTCAGCACATGGCAGGTAAAGCACTGGGCGGTCAAAAACAGATCCTGTACGAATGCAGACCCTCATTGGGCTCAATTTTCCCCAGTGATTTGCGCCATTTTTTTTAGCAGGTTGCTTTTTTTGGCCTAAGTTAAAAAAACATAGTTTCCCCAATCAATTTGCACCAGTGTAGCTCAGTTAGTTATGATTTTTTTGGTACGTTTTTTTTTCAAAGGGGGCGTAACCTGCCACCCACGCCAATTCTGGCCATTTAGGCAAGTTTGGCCAGCTGAGAGTTACTACAGTTTTGCTTATACCAGCGCATGTGGTCTCTGCAGAAAAACCTTCTGGAGAGTTAAAGAAATCAGCTCTGATAAGGAAATCGGTGCAGGTAAGTGCAGCAGATGCCCGGACAGCAGCAGCAGGAAAGGTAAGAGAGAGAGGGTACGAGAGGGGAAGGAAGCCTTTCGGGTGTAGTTAGGTGCGGGGACCAGGAAGGAGGCCATTTGGCCTGGGCTAGGGGCAGGGGAGCGGACCGGGAGGCCATTTGGCCTGGGCTAGGGAGCGGACAGCGAGGCCATTTGGCCTGGGCTAGGGGCGGGGGAGTGGACCAAGATTCGGCCTGGGCTAGGGAGTGGACTGGCAAGGCACTGGGGGCCAGGGTCGGGCGGGAGAACGGACCGGCAAGCCCTTCGGCAAGGGCTAGGGGCAAGGGAGCGGACCAGCAAGGGACTCAGGGCCATGGTCGGGCAGAGAAACAGACCAGCAAGTCCTTCGGCCAGGGCTAGGGAGCAGACCCGCAAGGCACTCGGAACTGGGGGAGGAGGGGGGAGGACCGGCAAAACACTCGGGGCTGAGGGTACTGGCAAGGCACTCGGGGCTGGGGGGGGGCGGCTTGGCGCTTGGGGCCAGGATCGACGGGGAACGGACCGGCAAGCTCTTCAGCCAGGGTTAGGAGCGGGGGAGCAGACCGGCAAGGCACTCTGGGCTGGGGGGAGGGGAGGGGAAGCTGGAGATGGACCAGCATCTGCAAGGGGCTGATTAGGGAATCAGACTGAATTGGAGGTGAGTTGCTGCAAGATATTTTAATGTGTTTTTAAGTTGATGCAATGTGTTTTAAAGTATTTTTAAGTTAATGCAATGTGTCTTAATGTGTTGGGAGCTGGCTGTATGTTTCACTTTGCAGCCTCAGCTCGCATTGTGCCCTGGTTACCATGTCAACCTGATCTTTTTGGCGTAGATCAAAGTTCCACCCCCAAAACTAAAGGACTAGTTAGGCTGCGCCAAAATGAAGGAATCCAACGGGGAAACTTAGAAATTTTTTTTTTGCCGTACTTGGACCCCAAAAAACGGCGTAACTCTTCAAGTATTCCAAAAGAAAAGCTTTGGGGAAAATTGAGCCCATTATTTTTACTTTAAATGCCACTAGCATGTGATCCTGATGCAAGTGCTTCTTCCTGTATCAATATGGTGGGAAGTGCATTTCAAGTGAGTGTGCATGTGCTTCCTTCTTGCCAGTTTGGGGCCTTAATAGGCCGCATAGCACCTGACAATGGATGCTACATGGCCCAATTTCTAGGCCAATGTCACACAATTGGAAAGCCAAGGAAAATGATAAATCTGTATTTGTTTACTTAACTGAAGATGACTTAAGTTATATAGGATAACTATTGTTGGGGTTCTCATTCCACCGCATGACTCTGAGATCAATGGTATTTTGCTGGTGATTTTCAGGGTATAAGGCTATGAAGAATTAATTTCCGTGTGCTGTTTTTTCTTACCTCTTCTTCCAACTGGACCGATAACACACTTATAGTTAACTTTGAATCCAGGCTGCAACTGTGCCCCGGGATGATTGAATTCTATCAAAAGTGTCGTTCCCTCAATTACAGGCACTGGTGTTCTTCCACAGAATTTTCCTCGACTGACGGGAGGTGCTTCAGAGACATCATGAATTTTCAGGTAGGCGTCTGTACATTTGTCAGATCTTTGAAAGTTGTATGTTGTAACTTCAATAATTACCTGTTGAGGAACAGCAATGTTTGTAGAATATTTAAGATTTTTAGGAATTTTCAAAAATTACTATACATGTAAGATATTTTGGAGACAATTTAGAATTGTATTTAGTTGTGACTTTTAAAAAATAAGGCTCTTTCCCCCAGCGAATGGCATGCATCGTCAGATCTGTTGCCGAGTTTCTTTCCCTGCTTGTATGTCTTTCTTGCCATACAATACTGCTGTCAACAAGATCAGGCATTAACGAAGAGATCCAACACCGCCTCCTGTGTGCCAGTGCAGCCTTCGGCCGCCTGAGGAAAAGGGTGTTTGAAGACTAGGCCTCAAAACTGTCACCAAGCTCATGGTCTATAGGGCCGTAGTAATACCCGCCCTCCTGTATGGCTCAGAAACGTGGACCATGTACAGTAGACATCTCAAGTCGCTGGAGAAATACCACCTGTCATGTATGTAACTTCTATGTAACACCACTACAATACTGTATATACTTAAGCAATGCACACCTTGACCAGAGGGGGTGAACTTGTGGGAGACACTCCTGACCTGGTCATCCAGGTATATAAAGGGAGGTCCCACGCAGGGTCATCACTTCTAGGTCCCGTGAATAAAGGTTCAGGTCATAGAGTGACCTTGTCCATCGAATGTGCCTCGTGTGGGTTTTGTGCCGTTGAGTAAGGACTTTACATTGGCGACGAGAAATGGGAATCAACGAACCATGAGAATGGCCACCGGTAGCACAGAGGAACAGTACTGTGTTGGTGAGGACTGGGACGATTTTATTGAGAGGCTCTAGCAAAGCTTTGTCACGAAAGAATGGCTGGGAGATGCAGCGGCCGACAAGTGAAGGGCCCATCTGCTGACCTAAGACTTACGCGCTCATGAAGGACCTACTAGCACCTGAAAAGCCGGGGGACAAAATCTTTGAAGAGCTCAGCAAACTAATCGGTGAGCACCTCAAACCGGCGAGCAGCATACACATGGCCCGACACAGATTTTATACCCACCGACGTCATTCATTGCAGACCTCCGGCGGTTGGCCAGCCTCTGTAAGTTCACAGACGCTTGCAGGGTGGAGATGTTAAGGGATTTCTTTATTGAGGGCATCGGTCATGTGGGGATTTTCCGAAAGTTAATTGAGACCAAGGACTTGACTTTGGAAGCAGCGGCGTTGATGGCTCAGATTTCATGGTGGGGAAGGAGGAAACCAAAATAATATAGACATAGAAACATAGAAAATAGGTGCAGGAGTAGGCCATTCGGCCCTTCTAGCCTGCACCGTCATTCAATGAGTTCATGGCTGAACATGCAACTTCAGTACCCCATTCCTGCTTTCTCGCCATACCCCTTGATCCCCCTAGTAGTAAGGACTTCATCTAACTCCTTTTTGAATATATTTAGTGAATTGGCCTCAACAACTTTCTGTGGTAGAGAATTCCACAGGTTCACCACTCTCTGGGTGAAGAAGTTCCTCCTCATCTCGGTCCTAAATGGCTTACCCCTTACCCTGAGACTGTGTCCCCTGGTTCTGGACTTCCCCAACATTGGGAACATTCTTCCTGCATCTAACCTGTCTGAACCCATCAGAATTTTAAACGTTTCTATGAGGTCCCCTCTCATTCTTCTGATCTCCAGTGAATACAAGCCCAGTTGATCCAGTCTTTCTTGATAGGTCAGTCCCGTCATCCCGGGAATCAGTCTGGTGAACATTCGCTGCACTCCCTCAATAGCAAGAATGTCCTTCCTCGGGTTAGGAGACCAAAACTGTACACAATACTCCAGGTGTGGCCTCACCAAGGCCCTGTACAACTGTAGCAGCACCTCCCTTCCCCTTTACTCAAATCCTCTCGCTATGAAGGCCAACATGCCAATTGCTTTCTTAACCGCCTGCTGTACCTGCATGCCAACCTTCAATGACTGATGTACCATGACACCCAGGTCTCGTTGCACCTCCCCTTTTCCTAATATGTCACCATTCAGATAATAGTCTGTCTCTCTGTTTTTACCACCAAAGTGGATAACCTCACATTTATCCACATTATACTTCATCTGCCATGCATTTGCCCACTCACCTAACCTATCCAAGTCGCTCTGCAGCCTCATAGCATCCTCCTCGCAGCTCACACTGCCACCCAATTTAGTGTCATCCGCAAATTTGGAGATACTACATTTAATCCCCTCGTCTAAATCATTAATGTACAGTGTAAACAGCTGGGGCCCCAGCACAGAACCTTGCGGTACCCCACTAGTCACTGCCTGCCATTCTGAAAAGTACCCATTTACTCCTACTCTTTGCTTCCTGTCTGACAACCAGTTCTCAATCCATATCAGCACACTACCCCCAATCCCATGTGCTTTAACTTTGCACATTAATCTCTTGTGTGGGACCTTGTCGAAAGCCTTCTGAAAGTCCAAATATACCACATCAACTGGTTCTCCCTTGTCCACTCTACTGGAAACATCCTCAAAAAATTCCAGAAGATTTGTCAAGCATGATTTCCCTTTCACAAATCCATGCTGACTTGGACCTATTATGTCACCTCTTTCCAAATGCACTGCTATGACATCCTTAATAATTGATTCCATCATTTTACCCACTACCGATGTCAGGCTGACCGGTCTATAATTCCCTGTTATCTCTCTCCCTCCTTTTTTAATATACGCGCGCAATTCTGCCACCAACGCGGCGGGGGGATCAGGGAGTCAAGATCATATACGCGACTCAGAGCCCCGCAGGCAGGCAAGGGCAGTTCGACACACCCCAAGCAGCAATAGACCCCAGAGCAGGTTTTCAACAGAGACAATGGCAGGCTGAACGGACATTTACGCCATCATGGTGGACAATGCGGTCCGGGATGGGGCCATTGACACCCACTAACAGGGTACTCAAGGGCAGTGAAAGGGACAATCAGTGAGGAATACCGGGTCATAGCTCCTTTGTTCACAACAATGGGAATCTCGGCTCATGCAGAAGGTGTGGGGGCAAACACTCTGCCAGGATTTGCAGGTTTCAACAATTTGACTGCAGAAATTGCAACCTCAGTGGCCATTTAGCTCGAATGTGCAGGAAGCCTGAAACCAGGCTAATTTACGAGGCGGATGGACCAGAAGAGGGGTCTGTGATGCAGGATGACTCTTGAGGCAAATCAATGGACGCTGAAGTTCAGCGGGTTCATGTGGCAAACATTCACAGCTCATAAACCAAAACGCCACCGATGATGATGAAGATTTTATTAAACGGCATCCCTGTACGCATGGAGCTGGACACGGGGGTCAGCCAGTCACTCATGAGCGTTCAACAATTCGAAAAGCTATGGCCACTCAAAGTCAGTAGACCCAAACTAGAACGCATTGAGACACAACTACGGACGTATACCAAAGAAATCATTCCAGTACTCGGCAGTGCAATGTTGGGGGTCACACACAATGGATCAGTGAACCGGCTGCCGCTCTGGATTGTCCCGGGCAATGGTCCTGCACTGTTGAGAAGGCGCTGGTTAGCTGAGATGAACTGGAAATGAGGGAATGTGCACGCAATGTCATCTGTGGAGCAAAGTTCGTGCTCACAAGTCCTACAACAATTTGAGTCACTATTCCAACCTGGTGTCGGGACGGTCAAAGGTACCAAAGTAGTGATATGCATCACCCCGGACGCCAGACCAGTGTACCACAAAGCCAGAGCGGTGCTGTATGTGATGCGGGAGAAAATTGAGAGCGAATTGGACCGTTTGCTGAGAGAGGGCATCATCTCGCCCATTGAATTCAGCGACTGGACGAGCCCCATCGTTCCCGTCCTAAAAGCGGATGGTTCTATCAGGATCTGTGGTGACTACAAGGCCACTATCAATCGGGTGTCCCTTTAAGACCAATACCCGCTCCCGAGAGCGGAGGATCTTTTCGCCACGCTGGCAGGCGGCAAGTTGGATCTCACTTCAGCCTTCATGACCCAAGAACTGGCTGACGAATCTAAAATACTTGTTAAGTCCTGACTCTAATATACTGACTCACACGAGACACATGCTGAAATCAAGGTCACTCAGGACCTGCACCTTTAATTCCAGCTCTCCAGTGCTGCACTTGCCTGAGACCTCTCTTTATATACTTCAGTGGGACAGGTATGGACAGTGGTAAGGTATGCTTATTGTTACAGGTCATATCCAGCTACAGTCATGTATAGCATGGTAAGATAGTTATATACAGTAGTGTGAGATACATGACATCACCCTCCCCCAAGGTCTTATTGCCTTTATAGCATCAGTTTCGCAAGTGGTCTGCGCTCTCGCGTGGAGTGTCTTAGTTGTGGTTCAGTTGTTTGCCTTGGTGCCTGTTTTTCATTCGGTGTGATTGCTGGTATCTCGCCTGGGCTGTCTGTTTCGTTCGGTGTGATTGCTGGTATCTTGCCTGGGCTGTCTGTTGAGACTGCCCTTTCCTCAGGTTGTTCCACCTGTCTGTCCACCAGGTGTGGTGTGAGTTCCACATTGTAGTCTGTCTCTGGTTCTTCAGTGTTATCAGTGAATCTACTTTTTACTTGGTCTACATGCCTCCGGCAGGTTTGGCCATTGTCCATTTGTACAACCAGTAGCCTGTTTCCCTCTTTGTCTGTTACTGTCCCTGCAAGCCATTTGCAGGCCATAGTTTAGCACAAACACTTTGTCCCCTATCTCATTCCACCTCCCCCTCGAATTTCGGTCATGGTACTCAGTTAGCTTTTGACGCTTAGCCTCAACAATTTCATGCATGTCTGGGAGGATTAACGAGAGCCTGGTCTTTAAGGTTCGTTTCATCAATAGTTGCGCGGGGGGAACCCCAGTCAACAAATGCGGACGCGATCAGTATGCCAGCAGCAGTCGCGACAAGCAGCTCTGCAGCGTGGGATCTTGGATTCTGAGCATGCCTTGTTTAATTGGAGGCCGGCTTGAAAGGTGCCGTCTTAACGTGATTTATACCGTGGTCAACTATAAAATCGTGAAATTCTGCACTGGTGAAGCACGGACCATTATCATTGACCAATATGTCAGGAATGCCGTGCATTGCAAACATGGTTCTAAGGCTCTCCACAGTGGTGGAGGTGGTGCTCGAGTTTACAATGGTGTACTCGATCTATTTTGCAAATGCACCAATGACTACGAGGAACATTTTGCCCATGAATGGGCCCGCATAGTCTACATGCACCCGCGATCACGGTTTGGTGGACCAGGGCCAGGGGCTTAGGGGGGCCTCCCTGGGGCAGTACTGAGTTGGGCACAAATGGTGCACCGACGGACGCAGAGCTCCAAGTCCGTGTCAATGCCAGACCACCAGACATGAGATCTGGCTATGGCCTTCATAAGGACGATCCCCGGGTGCTCGCGATGGAATTCCCGGACAAATGCCTCCCTGCTTCGTAAGGGCATAACTACTCGGCTGCCCCACATCAGGCAGTCTGCCTGTAGTGAGAGTTCATGCATGCACCTATGGAAGGGTTTGACCTCCTCGGGGCAGGCATCGCGAGCCTCTGCCCAGTCACCGGTTAAAACGCTTCTTTTAACTAGAGATAACGTGGGGTCGCTGGTTGTCCAGGCTCTGATTTGGCGAGCTGTCATGGGCAAACCTGTGGATTCAAAGGCATTGATTGCCATGACCATCTCACAGTCCTGTTCGTTGGACCCTTCTGTGGTTGCCAGGGGTAGCCTGCTAAGCGCATCGGCACAGTTGTCTGTGCCTTATTGTGTAGTCGTAAGCTGCCAGCATGAGTGCCCACCGATGAATGAGCGCCAAGGCGTGGCGTTGATTGCCTTGCACTCAGATAGTAGGGACGTGAGGGGTTTGTGGTTTCCAACGCAAACTTGGCCCCGTACACGCACGCGAGCGCCTCCTTCTCAACCATACCGTACCCGCGCTCCGTCCGCGAAAGTGACCTGGAGGCATAAGCAATGGGCTGCAATTTACCCACATCATTGACGTGCTGTAAAACGCACCCGACCCCATACGCTGACGCATCACACGTAAGGACTAACTTTTTACCTGGATTAAAAAAGACTAAAACACTGTTGGAACATAGAAGGTTGCGTGCCTTATTGAAGGCGCGTTCTTGGGCGTGTCCCCCAACCAATCGCACCCTTTTCTGAGTAGCACGTGGAGAGGCTCCAGCAGTGTGCTCAAGTTCTGCATAAAGTTCCCAAAGTAATTGAGTAGCCCGATAAAGGCGCGCAGTTCTGAGACAGTCCGGGGCCTGGGTGCCAGGCGAATCGCTTCGGTTTTGGATTCGGTTGGGCGGATTCTATCAGCGGCAATCCTTCTGCCCAAAAATTCAACCTCAGGTGTGAGAAACAGACACTTGGATTTCTTAACTCTTAGGCCTATCTGATCCAATCGACTTAGTACTTCCTCAAGATTGCGGAGATGAGAGTCGGTGTCCCTGCCCGTGATGAGTATGTCATCTTGAAACACAACCGTCCCCGGGATGGACTTGAGCAGACTCTCCATGTTGCACTGGAATATAGCAGCTGCCGACCTGATGCCGAACGAGCATCGATTGTACACAAAAAGGCCTCGATGTGTGTTGATGGTGGTGAGTAGCTTAGACTCTTCGGTCAGTTCTTGCGTCATATACGCAGATGTGAGGTCAAGTTTCGAGAAAAGTTTTCCTCCAGCCAACGTTGCAAATAGGTCCTCAGCTCTGGGCAGTGGGTATTGGTCCTGTAGGGAGACTCTGTTTATGGTAGACTTGTAATCCCCACAGTTTCGCACAGATCCATCAGGCTTCATGACGGGGACGATGGGGCTTGCCTCATCGCTGAATTTCATGGGAGAAATTATGCCTTCACGCAGAAGCCTGTCCAGTTCATTTTCAATCTTTTCCCTCATCACGTAAGGCACAGCTCTAGCCTTGTGATGGACCGGTCTGGCATTCTGTGTGATTTAGATTCTAACTTTAGCCCCTTTGAAGGTGCCCACACCTGGCTGAAAGAGATGTTCGAAACGGCTTAAAACTGTTGAGCAGGAGGTCCGTTCCTCTGACGACATGGCGTGAACATCATCACATTTCCAATAAAGTTCTGCTAGCCAGCTTCTCCACAACAGGGCTGGGAGATCCCTGGGGACAATCCAGAGAGAAAGTCGGTGCACCATCCCTTTGTGTGTGACTGAGAGAATGGTGCTGCCAAGGACTGGGATGATTTCTTTAGTATCGGTCCTTAGTTTGGTGTCAATCTTTGTGAGTTTTGGTCTGTTGCTTTTGTGCGGCCACAGCTGTTCAAATTGTTGAACGCTCATGAGGGATTGACTGGCCCCCGTGTCCAGTTCCATGTTGAGTAGAACCCTCATCATAATTAGAGTTGACTTGGTGTAAGAACAGTGGACATTGATCGTGTTAACCCGCTGTACCTCGGCGTCCTGTGCACTGTTGCAACCGTCTTCTGGTCCGCTTTCCGACCCTTCCAATTCATATACCAGCCGAGCTGCTGTTTTTCTGCACATGCAAGTCGGATGCCCTGTGTAGTTGCAGTTTCTGCAAATGGCATGCTGAAATCGACACACCCTGGTTGAGTGCCTTCCCCCACATCTACAACACAGACCGTTTCCATTGTTTCCGAAGGATGAGCTACGTCTGGCTGATCTCCCTTGAGCTTCTCTCAATCTGTTGTTGATTGCTCGCATTGTGGGTTGATGAGGTGTGATCGGCCGTTCATGTAGCCCTTGATTTTGATGGCTTCTGGCGCCACTGTCTGCTGTTGAAGGCCTGCTCTCCTGTCTTTGTCTGTGTGTGGAGGTAGCGGTTTGTTTCACAATGTGAACCCCTTGTTCCGATGCCTCGTTGGTTGTCGTACCCGAAGTATAGATCAGCCTCGTTTCTTCTTCGCCTGCCAAGAACGTCTGTGCGACCAGTGCTGCTGCCTCTAGAGTCAAATTCTTAGTCTCTATAAGCTTTCGGAAGGTGCCTGCGTGGCCTATCCCTTCAATATTCAAAAAGGAGTTAGATGAAGTCCTTACTACTAGGGGGATCAAGGGGTATGGCGAGAAAGCAGGAATGGGGTACTGAAGTTGCATGTTCAGCCATGAACTCATTGAATGGCGGTGCAGGCTAGAAGGGCCGAATGGCCTACTCCTGCACCTATTTTCTATGTTTCTATAAAAAAGTCTCCGTACTTCTCTCCTGAGTTCATCGGGGAACTCACATGAACTAGCCAGCCTCCGAAGTTCCGCCACGAAGTCGGATATGCTTTTGCCCACACAGCATCCGTAGTTGTAGAACTTGTGTCTGGCCATGTGTAGGCTGCTCGCTGGCTTCAGGTGGTCTCTCACCAGTGTGCTCAACTCCTCAAATGACTTGCTTGCTGGTTTCTCGGGTGCCAGCAGGTCTTTCATTAAAGCGTATGTTTTCGAGCCACAGCTGGTCAAGAGATGGGCTCTTCTCTTGTCTGCCTTATCGTCGCCCAGCCACAAAGCTTTGCTGGAGCCGTTCTATAAAGTCATCCCAATTGTCTCCAGCATTGTATTTCTCATCTGAGTTGTTGGTAGCCATTCTGTGGATTCTGTGATCCCGTAACTCATCGCCACTGTTAAGTCCTGACTCTAATGTACTGACTCACACGAGA
The DNA here is from genome assembly GCF_044704955.1 of Pristiophorus japonicus. Lineage (NCBI taxonomy): Eukaryota > Metazoa > Chordata > Chondrichthyes > Pristiophoridae > Pristiophorus > Pristiophorus japonicus. Next base: position 80,577,244 of record NC_091990.1, read on the forward strand.
CACATGCTGAAGTCAAGGTCACTCAGGACCTGCAACTTTAATTCCAGCTCTCCAGTGCTGCACTTACCTGAGACCTCCCTTTATATACCTCAGTGGGATAGGTATGGAGTGTTTCCTGCAAGTGCACCCCTGGTGGTAAGGTATGCTTATTGTTACAGCTCATATCCAGTTACAGTCATGTATAGCATGATAAGATAGTTATATACAGTAGTGTGAGATACATGACACTACTGACCAACATCACTATGCACAAGGGACTGTTCGTTTACAACAGGTGCCCGTTTGAAAAATCGCGGCTGCTAATCGAATACCAAATATGGAAAGCCTGCTTAAATCCATTCCTGGAACAATCGTATTTCAGGACGACATCCTCATCACGGGTCGTGACACCGAGGAACATCTCCACAACCTGCAGGAGATGCTACGCCGACTGGACTGGATCGGCCTGCGACTCAAGAAGTCTAAATGTGTATTTTTGGCTCCTGAGGTCGAGTTCCTGGGAAGAAGGGTTGCTGCAGATGGGATTCGGCCTACCGAATCCAAAACTGAGGCGATTCGACGAGCGCCCAGGCCCGGCAACACATCGGAGTTGCGTTCATTTCTGGGACTCTTGAACTATTTCGGGAACTTTCTGCCGAACTTAAGCACATTGGTGGAGCCGCTTCACGTGATCCTGCGTAAGGGTTGTGATTGGTTTTGGGGGGACTGTCAAGAACGGGCTTTCAATCGGGCGCGGAACCTACTTTGTTCAAATAAGTTATTGACTCTGTACGACCCCTGTAAGAAATTGGTTCTGACATGTCCTATGGGGTTGGGTGCGTGTTGCAGCAGAGTAATGTTGGGCCAACTACAACCTGTGGCTTATGCTTCCAGGTTGCTCTCTCAAGCAGAGCGGGGATATGGGATGGTTGAGAAGGAGGCACTCCCGTGTGTCTAGGGTGTAAAAAAAATGCATCAGTACCTTTTTGGCAGGAGGTTCGAATTAGAAACGGACCACAAGCCGTTAACATCCCTGTTGTCTGACAGCAAGGCTGTCAATGCCAATGTGTCAGCCCGTATACAGTGACGGGCTCTCACGTTGGCTGCTTATGACTACTCCATCCGGCACCGGCCTGGCACCGAATATTGCGCTGACGTGCTCAGCAGGCTTCCACTGGCCACCACCGAGGGGGCAGCGCTGAGATGGTCATGGCTGTTGATGCCTTTGACAGCGCAGGCTCCCCCATCACAGCCCGCCAGATCAAAATCTGGACAAACAGAGATCCCCTCCTATCTCTGATTAAGAAATGTGTCCTGACTGGGGATTGGGTGCCCGCACATGGAGCATGCCCTGAGGAGGTCAGACCGTTTCACAGGCGGATGGATGAGCTCTCCATTCAAGCTGACTGCTTACTATGGGGCAGCCGAGTAGTCATGCCCCAGAGGGGCAGGGAGGCATTCATCAGGGAACTCCACAGTGAGCATCCAGGCATCGTGCTGATGAAGGCAATTGCCCGGTCACGTTTGGTGGCCGGGAATTGATTCAGACCTGGAACCACTGTGTTCGCAGGTGCACGACGTGTGCCCAGCTGGGTAATGTCCCCAGGGAGGCCCCACTCAGCCCGTGGCCCACTAGGCCATGGTCACGTATTCATGTAGACTACGCGGGCCCGCTCATGGGAAAAATGTTTCTCATTGTGGTAGATGCGTACTCAAAATGGATCGAGTGCATCATTTTGAATTCGTGCACGACATCCATCACTTTGGAGAGTCGTTGTGCGGTCTTTGCAACCCACGGCTTGCCGGACATCCTCGTTAGCGATAATGGCCCATGTTTCACGAGCTACGAATTCCACGAGTTCATGTCGGGCAATGGCATCAACCATGTAAGGACAGCACCGTTCAAGCCGGCCTCCAATGGCCAGGCGGAACGTGCGGTCCAAATCATTAAACAAGGCATGCTCAGGATTCAAGGACCCTCCCTTCAATGCTGCCTATCGCGCCTCCTGCTGGCCTATAGATCCTGACCGCACTCGCTCACGGGGGTCCCTCCCGCTGAGCTACTTATGAAACGAACACTCAAAACTCGGTTGTCCCTCATTCACCCAGTCCTGACCGACATGGTTGAGGGCAAGCGCCAGTCCCAAAATGACCGAAATTCAAGGGGGAGACGTATAGAAATAAATAACCCCGTATTCGTCCTCAATCACGCCATGGGGCCCAAATTGCTTGAGGGTACTGTAATAGACAAAGAGGGGAACAGGGTCATCGTGGTTAAACTTAACAAGGGGCAGATATGCCATAAGCATCTGGACCAAGTAAAAAAAAGGTTTAGCATAGACACTGAGGAACCCAAGGAAGATCATGAGATGGTACCCACACCACCACCAGTGAACGAGCAACAAGAACATTCAGCAGCATGCACAGTCCCGGCCGTCAGCCCAGACAGGCCAGAATCACCACAAGTGACAGATACTCACGCCAAGGCGCAACTGCGGTGCTCCACGAGGGAGCGTAGACCACCTGAAAGACTTAACCTATGATCCCAATAAGACTTTGGGGGGGATGGTGATGTCATGTACATAACCTCTATGTAACACCACTGCAATACTGTATATACTTAAGCAATGCACACCTTGACCACAGGGGGTGAACTTGTGGGAGACACTCCTTACCTGGTCATCCAGGTATCTAAAGGGAGGTCCCATGCAGTGTCATGACTTCTTGGTCCTGTGAATAAAGGTTCAGGTCATAGAGTGACCTTGTCCATAGAATGTGCCTCATTATGGGTTTTGTGCCATTGAGTAAGGACTTTACATCACCAACGATGTCTCCGCAAGATCCCACAAATCCCCTGGGAGGAAAGACGCACCGTTAGCGTCCTTGTCCAGGCAACATCCCCAGCATTGAAGCACTGACCATGTTTGATCAGTTCCACTGGGCAGGCCACATAGTTCGCATGCCAGGCTTGAAACTCCCAAAACAAGCGCTCTACTCGGAACTCGTCCATGGCAAACAAGCCAAAGGTGGGCAGCGGAAATGTTACAAGGACACCCTCAAAGCCTGATAAAGCGCGACATCCCCACTGACACCTGGGAGTCCCTGGCCAAAGACCGCCCTGAGTGAAGGAAGTGCATCCGGGAGGGTGCTGAGCTCGAGTCTCGTCGCCGAGAGCATGCTGAAATCAAGCGCAGGCAGTGGAAGGAGCGTGCGGCAAACCAGACTCCCCGCCCATCCTTTCCTTCAACCACTGACTGTTCCACCTGTGACAGAGACTGTGGTTCTCATATTGGACTGTACAGCCACCTAAGAACTCATGGTAAGAGTGGAAGCAAGTCTTCTTCGATTTCGAGGGACTGCCTATGATGATGACTGCTGTCAATAAGATGAAATGGTACCTGTCCCATATCATGACTAATGCTATTCTTTAGCAGGCCATTAAGAGGCTATTTACCTGCTCCGTGTGTGGGAAGGGATTCAGTCGGTTATCTCACCTTCGAACTCACCAGCGAGTTCACTCTAGGGAAAGACCGTTTAGCTGCTCTGATTGTGGAAGGAATTCACTACCTCATCCGACCTGCTGGTACACCAGCGAGTTCAGACTGTGGAGAGACCGTTCACCTGCTGAGTGTGGGAAGCGATTCACTCGGTCATCCACCCTGCTGGTACACCAGCGAGTTCACACTGGAGAGAGACCGTTCACCTGCTCTGAGTGTGGGGAGGGATTCACTCAATCATCCAGCCTGCTGACACACCAGCAAGTTCACAAGTGATTGCAGAGTTTGGATTTTGCTGTTATTGCTGCTGTTATTCACATTGTACTGAACTGTGTTCATTCTGTTAGTTGGCATTTGTTTCTGCTGATGTTAATAACCCTTCAACTAGGCTGGAGTTTAATATTTTGATATTTCAAGTAACAGTGTTGATATTTGATGTCTCCAAGATAAGAGGAGACTAATTGATGTCCTGTTTCTGACTGCTCCATTTTTGATCGGGGCGGAGGAGCAGTGAAAGAGCGGGGCCCAGGAGAGGCGAGGGCCAGCCCACACTGCGATCTATGGATAGTAGGAGCATGCGTGCGCACTACATCCGTGCAGCAGAGCTTGGTCTCCAGTCATCTTGGTTAACCCTTGCCACTGGATCAAGACCTAGCTCTGTCAAACCCATGTGGTGACTGGTGTGCAACGGCCACCCCACGTTAAAAGAATCCATGCACAGGCATCTTCCACCCTTCAGTATGTAGTTCGGGACCTAGAATGTCAGGTCTCTCATTGACACCTGAAGCAGGTCATCCTCGATACGAGGGACTGCCTAATACTATATTACTATACAAAGAGGTATGGAAAAAGGTCCATTGAGGTAATCTTGCCCAAGTTTCCCCCGGTAGAAAACCCATTCCTATATAGCATGACTCAGATCATGATTCAAACCTATAAACTGGATATTAAAGCTAATTGCTTAGGGTGTATTGAAGAGTCTCATGAAGAATTATTAGATCGTTTACTGTCACATTTCAGAATTTAAAATAATTTTTTCCATATAGAAAGCACTTTGGGATTGAGTTTTTTTTAAAAGGATTGTGTTTTAAAACAAAATGAATTTACACAAGTTTAAAAAGGCCACATGCTGCAGGCATGAAAAATGGATATTAAAGTCAGACTAGCCAATTTGGGGATGTCACGACTCACTGCTGAGTACAAACTGATATGACAAAGATCTGTGTCTCATCTCAGGGTTATTACCAGAATGATAATCCAGACTGACGATGTAGAAGGCAATAACTTCCAAAGGGTCTACCACTGGGCTGCCCGCTCAGGAAAATCGGGGTCCTGCGACATACATAGGACCCTGATTGCCATTTTAGGACACAACTGAGCAAAGCGTATGCTGTGCATGCTCCCACAGATTACATCGAGTCTACAGCACAGAAACAGGCCCATTCAACTACAGCCTACTCTGACCATTATTACAACCCATCCAGCGGATTACCCGGCCTAATTAGAGGGAGCAGATCTGGTGACGTCATTCATGACGCGTTTTAAGCCGGGATCCTTAAAACGGCCTCATTAAATTTAAGTTTAATCTAACATAATGGGTATTGAATCTTTACGATACAATATAATAAAAGTTATATATGACTGACAAAGAAATATTTAAATAATATTATCATTAAGTAATATAACTCCATCTACAAATACGAAAAACATAATTAAAAAAATACAATCATTGTAAACTTATTGGTACTTTATTCACAAATCTATCGACTTTTGTATCAGTAACTGTTACAAGTAAAAGATGCGTGTATATACATAAAAGTTTAAATAATAATAACTTTTATTTATATAGTGCCTTTAACATAGTAAAACGTCCCAAGACGCTTCACAACAATCTTACAACACATTCGATATTGACGAGGGAGGGAAAGAGGGAGAAGGAAGTGTAAAAGAGGTAAAAGGCTCGGGTCTGAAGCGATAGCCAAAATGCGCACGTAGATAGACACAGGCAAATTTTTTTTTAAATAAATTTAAATTACATTGTAAATAATACAATAAGGAGTATACAATAGTAAAATCAGTATAATAAAGATTAATTATAATTAAACAAAATTAAATAACAGTACACTGTGAGAAAAACCTGACTAGAAACACAAACATTTAAATGGTATGTCATTTTTTATTTTTTATAGTGTAATTCACTGCAATTACTGTTCAGTTGGAAGGCAACAGCTGAGAATGGCCAGTGAAAAATTAATATTTACCAATAGCTTTTCAAGCAGAACAGAATCTCCATCAATCTGTTAGCTGATGTAATCAACATGTTTTTATTTTGGCTTGTTTTCATGCTGTGAAGTCATGCTGGAGCAATGGCCACGGACCTCACGCCTCAGGTTGACAGACGTGGATCCAGAGCTGTGTGAATCCCGTGGCCATGCAGGGAAATTTAAAAAGGAAAAACGGCTCTTATGCCTGCAAAGTACCTCATAATGATATCAATTGGGTCCCCTGCCACTGTGGGTTGGGTCGTCTCCACGCTGACAGATGGGACTGTGGGAAAGGCGCATGGGAGCAAGTTGATAGCGAGTTCCCGAACCGCTATAAAAAAAAACAACTTCCCCACCTATTGAGTCCACTACTGCCATGGAAAATTTAGCCCAATATGGTGGGTGACACATTTCTGGAGCATAATGAGTGCAAGCCTGCCATGTTAGATGCTTAGGTGCCCGTTTTGCTCCTGAATAACGGGTGACGTGGCTTCAAAGTTCTAAGCTTAAATCATCATCTGTAATCCGATCTAGATGATTGGATTATTGGAGCTCCTGAATCAAAGGATAATTCTAACCTGACCTCTCTGGTGGGAAACTCAGGATCGGATTGTGCAGCGACCGAAAGTAAAATCAAGCAGGGTTTTGATCAGTTACCCGCCAGACAGGCTAGTTTGCAATTACCCCCATTATATCTGTGGCAACATCACAGACACTTTGTGATGGAAAAACATCCCTGAATGTTTCTTGTAGGGATGTCTGAAATTAACTTGGGTGGCTCATCCTCAACCTTGAACAGAAATTTACAGATAATGTTGATCTCAGCAGAGACTCTTTAGTCACTGTAGGGTCAGAGAGCTCCCCCACATTTTCCAGACAGATCAGATGGTCTTGCTAAAACCACCCAGTGCTGAGGTAAACACAGATTTCAACTCATCGGGGGTAGAATTGGGTGTCTTTGCACCTCCAGTTAGTGCCAAATGGCTTTGCGACTTGGTGTGGTGAGATTAGCGGCTCTCGCTAAATTTGTCAGGAGTTTTGCGGTGGTGGTAAGATGTTGCACCCTAATCTGCTGCGCCCGACAATGCTGACATCATCGCCGTGCGCAGCACCCCGGATGCTAAATTGCCTCCTACACTCTGCTTGTGCGCCTTCCATTAACAACGACAGGTAGAGGAGGCGGCTTTCAGTCATATGTCTGCTGGAGGAGCACTATTTAAAGGCGCCAGCATCCGGTTTATTTTTAGTCGGCCAATATAAACAAACATGCCTTTTGATCGATTTGCAGTTGTAGAAGTGTCCTGGCTCATAAAGATTCGTGACTTTTATTGAGGGCAGATTTGAAAGTCCAACATTTGGATCCTTTCATGGGGGTTGTGCTGTCACTGGACCTTGCCCTCCAGCATCAATGTTAGAGGCAACTGAGGCACAGAGAGAGAGTGCAAAATGTGGCCAGAGGTAGGAGGGCCAACAGGGCTATCAACAGGAGGCCATAGACTCCTAGGGTTTTCCAGCAACAGTTCTCCTACATCAATTTCACTGAGGAAAAGTGTGATCAATGCAGCAGAATACCACAAAATGGGACACCCACTCTGGCATGTACTGGAGGGCGGGTTACACCTTAACAAAGCAGGGACCAATATCCTCGCGGGGGGGGGGGGGGTGGTGGGGGGTTGCTGGCGCTGTTGGGACGGGTTTAAACTAGCTTGGCAGAGGAATGGGGAGAGAAGCAAAGCTGGAATTGGAAAGCAAAGAAGTAGAAAGTTTATTTGGAAGACAGGAAACAAAGGCTAGAAAATAGACAACAAGGAAGTTTGGCAGTGCTAAATGATATATACTTCAATGCAAGCAGTATAGGGAATAAGGCAGATAAGCTGAGAGCACGGATAGACATTGTATGATATTACAGCTATTATTGAGAAATGGCTGAAAGAAGGGCAGGTATGGCAGCTCAACATTCCTGGTTACAGGGTTTTCAGATGAGATAGAGAGGGGGGTAACAAAGGAGAGGGTGTCGCAATATTGATTAGAGAAACAATTACAGCTGTGAGAGAGGGATGATATGTTGGAAGGATCATTAAATGAGGCCACATGGGTTGAATTGAAGAACAAAAAAGGGCGATCACACTACTGGGAGTATACTATAGACGCCCAAACAGTCAGAGGGAGATAGAAGAGCAAATATGTAGGCAAATTTCTCAGAAGTGCAAAAACTATGGGGCAGTAATAGTAGGGGACTTCAACTACCCTAATATTAACAGGGATAAAATTAGTGTTAAAGGTATAGAGGATGCAGAATTCCTAAAATGTATTCAGGAGAACATTTTTAGCCAGTCTGTAGAACCCAACAAGGGAGAGGGCGGTTCTGGACTTAGTTTTAGGGAATGAGGCTGGGCAGGTGGTAAGGGTATCAGTGGGAGAAAATGTTGGTGCTAGTGATCATAATTCAGTTAGATTTAGTGTAGTTACAGAAAAGGACAAAGATAGACCAGGAATAAAAATTCTCAATTGGGGAAAAGCCAATTTTGATAAGCTGAGAGGCGATTTAGCCATGATGGACTGGAAACAGCTACTTAAAGGTAAATCAGTATCAGAGAAGTGGGAGGCATTCAAGGAGGGGATCTGGAGGGTTCACAGCAAGTATGTTCCCTTAAAGAAAAAGGGTGGGACTAACAAATCTAGAGCCCACCAGATGTCAAGGGACATACAGGGAAGGAGAAAGAAAAAAAAGGGAGGCTTACAACAGATACCAAGAGGTCAATACTGTAGAAACTCTAGAGGAGTATAGAAAGTGCAGGGGTAAAATTAAAAAGGAAATTAGGAAAGCAAAGAAAGAGCATGAAAACATTTTGGCAAGTAAAATCAAGGAAAACCCAAAGATGTTTTATTAATACATTAAGAGCAAGAAGATAAGTAAAGAGTAGGGAATTGAGAAGAGAAAGGTAATCTTTGCATGGAGGCAGACGACGTGGGTATTGTTCTTAATGGAATACTTTGTGTCTACTTTCACAAAAGAGAGGGGCGATGCAGACATTGCAATCAGGGAGGAGGAGTGTGAAATATTAGATGAAATAAACATAGTGAGAGAGGAAGTATTAAGGGGTTTAACAGCGTTGAAAGTGGATAAATCCACAAGCTCGGATGTAATTTATCTCAGACTATCATGGGTGACTTTAATCTACATATAGATTGGGCTAACCAAACTGGTAGCAATACGGTGGAGGAGGATTTCCTGGAGTGTATAAGGGATGGTTTTCTAGACCAATATGTCGAACCAACTAAAGAGCAGGCCATCCTAGATTGGGTCTTGTGTAATGAGAGAGGATTAATTGGCAATCTTGTTGTGCGAGGCCTCTTGGGGAAGAGTGACCATAATATGGTAGAGTTCTTCATTAAGATGGAGAGTGACACAGTTAATTCAGAGACCAGGGGCCCAAGTTTCCACATGATTCGCGCCTGATTTTTAGGAGCAACTGGTGGAGAACGGACTATTTTAGAAATCGCAATTCTCCACATTTTTTTTTCTGCAGTTCTAGTCAGGTAGAACAGTTCTAGTTTAGAACAGAATTTTTTCTTCAAAAGGGGGCGTGTCCGGCCACTGACGCCTGATTTGAAAGTTTCCACAGTGAAAATGTACTCCAAACTAAAGTAGAATGGCGCCAGTGAAGATTTTTGTAGAACTGAAAAAACCTGTTCTACACATTAAAAAATCAGGCGCAGGTTACAAATTAGGCGCCCAGAACGAGGTGGGGGGGGTGGGGGAAAGGGAACTCATTAAATTTGACAATAAATCCTTATTTATACTTCTACAAATATTATACAAATAAATCCAACCTGAATAAACATTTATAAGCCAAGAAAAGATTAAATAAACCATCTTCCTACCTGTGTGAAAGTGCTTCAGCCAGGGAGAATTCTGCAGCTGTTCGTGCCGCTGAGCGAGAGAGGGAGAGGGGAGAGAGAGGGAGAGGGAGGGAGGGAGAGGGAGGGGAGAGAGGGGGAGTGAGAGGGGGAGGGGGAGGGAGAGGGGGGGAGGGGAAGCGGGTGTGGGGGGGAGGGGGAGCGGGTGTGGGGGGGAGGGGGGGTCGGGGGAGCGGCTGTCGGGTCGGGGGGGGAGCGGGTCGGGGAGCGGGACTCGGGTCGGGGCGGGGGGGGAGAGCAGGTCTCGGGTCTCTGTCGGGGCGGGGGGGGAGCGGGTGTCGGGTCGGGGCGGGGGGGGGGGAGCGGGTCTCGGGTGTCGGGTCGGGGGGGGTGGGGGGAGAGTGGGTGTCGGGTTGGGTCGGGGCGGGCAGGGGGCGGGTCTCGGGTGTCGGGTCTCGGTCGGGAGCTGGTGTCGGGTCGGGTCTGGTCGGCCGGGGGGGGGGAGCGAATGTCGGGTCTGGTCGGGCGGGGAGCAGGAGCTGGCTGTGGGAGGAGCCTCATTCACGCAGCCCCAGTGAGGCCATTCAGCCAGGGCTAGGGGCTGCGTGCTTCGGGCCCCTCCCACACAGTTCGGCGCCTGGAGCTACTGCACTTGCGTGCCGACTGTAGCGCGCATGTGCAGAGGTCCCGGCACTGTTTTCAGCGCAGGGACCTGGCTCCGCCCCCCCCACAGCTCGTGCCGGCTGCGCCGAGTGCCACAGGACCTGTAAGTCGGTGGAGACTACCGAGGATTTTTTTAGGCGCCGTTTTAGGCGCGAAAAACGGGCGCCCGTTTTTTTTCTTGTGGAAACTTGGGCCCTAGGGAACTGAACTTAAAGAAAGGTAACTTCGATGGTATTAGACGTGAATTGGCTAGGATAGACTGGTGAATGATACTTAAAGGGTTGACTTAAAGGGATACGCAATGGCGGACATTTAAAGATCACATGGGTGAACTTCAACAATTGTACATCCCTGTCTGGCATAAAAATAAAACGGGGAAGGTGGCTCAACCGTGGCTAACAAGGAAAATTAGGGACAGTGTTAAATCCAAGGAAGAGGCATATAAATTGGCCAGAAAAAGCAGCAAACCTGAGGACTGGGAGAAATTTAGAATTCAGCAGAAGAGGACAAAGGGTTTTATTGGGAGGGAGAAAATAGAGCATGAGAGTAAGCTTGCAGGGAACATAAAAACTGACTGCAAAAGCTTCGATAGATACGTGAAGAGAAAACGATTAGTAAAGACAATTGTCGGTCCCTTGCAGTCAGAATCAGGTGAATTTATAATGGGGAACAAAGAAATGGCAGACCAATTGAACAAATACTTTGGTCCTGTCTTCACTAAGGAAGACACAAATAACCTTCTGGAAATACTAGGGGCCCGAAGGTCTCGCGAGAAGGAGGAGTTGAAGGAAATCCTTATTAGACAGGAAACTGTGTTAGGGAATTTGATGGGATTGAAGGCCGATAAATCCCCAGAGCCTGATAGTCTGCATCCCAGGGTACTTAAAGAAGTGGCCCTAGAAATAGTGGGCGCATTGGTGTTCACTTTCCAACATTCTATAGACTCTGGATCAGTTCCGATAGATTGGAGGGTAGCTAATGTAACCTCACTTTTAAAAAAAGGAGGGAGAGAGAAAACAGTTAGCCGGACATCGGTAGTGGGGAAAATGTTGGAATCAATTATTAAAGATGTAATAGCAGCGCATTTGGAAAGCAGTGACAGGATCGGTCCAAGTCAGCATGGATTTATAAAAGGGAAATCATGCTTGACAAATCTTCTCGAGTTTTTTGAGGTTGTAACGAGGAGAGTGTACAAGGGAGAACCAATGGATATAGTGTATTTGGACTTTCAAAAGGCTTTTGACAAGGTCCCACACAAGAGATTAGTGTGCAAAATTAAAGCACATGGTATTGGGGGTAATGTATTGATGTGGAGAGAGAACTGGTTGGCAGACAGGAAGCAAAGAGTAGGAATAAATGGGTCCTTTTCAGAATGGCAGGCAGTGACGAGTGGGGTACCGCAAGGTTCAGTGCTGGGCCCCCAGCTATTTACAATATACATTAATGATTTGGACGAAGGAACTGAATGTAATTATCTCCAAGTTTGCAGATGACACTAAGCTGGGTGGCAGTGTGAGCTGTGAGGAGGATGCTAAGAGGCTACAGGGCAACTTGGTCAGGTTAGGTGAGTGGGCAAATGCATGGCAGATGCAGTATAATGTGGATAAATGTGAGGTTATCCACTTTGTGGGCAAAAACAGGGAGGTAGAATATTATATGAGTGGTGACAGATTAGGAAAAGGGGAGGTGCAACGAGACCTGGTGTCATGGTACATCAGTCATTGAATGTTGGCATGCAGGTACAGTAGGCGGTGAAGAAGGCAAATGGCATATTGGCCTTCATAGCGAGAGGATTTGAGTATAGGATTAGGGAGGTCTTACTGCAGTTGTACAGGGCCTTGGTGAGGCCACACCTTGAATATTGTGTGCAGTTTTGGTTTCCTAATCTGAGGAAGGACATACTTGCTAGTGAGGGAGTGCAGCGAAGGTTCACCAGACTGATTCCCAGGTCTCGTTGCACCTCCCCTTTTCCTAATCTGCTGCCATTCAGATAATATTCTGTCTTCGCGTTTTTGCCCACAAAGCGGATAACCTCACATTTATCCACATTATACTGCATCTGCCATGCATTTGCCCACTCACCTAACCTGACCAAGTTACCCTGCAGACTCCTAGCATCCCCCTCACAGCTCACACTGCCACCCAGTTTAGTGTCATCTGCAAACTTGGAGATATTACACTATGTATTCCATATGCCTTCTTAACCACCTTATCTACTTAGCCAATTCACGTCTCATACCATCGAAGTTACCTTTCTTTAAGTTCAGGACCCTCGGCTCTGAATTAACTGTGTCACTCTCCATCTTAATGAAGAATTCTACTATATTATGGTCACTCTTCCCCAACAAGATTGCTAATTAATCCTCTCTCATTACACAAGACCCAGTCTCGGTTGGCCTGCTCTCTAGTTGGTTCCTCGACATATTGGTTTAGAAAACCATCCCTTATACACTCCAGGAAATCCTCCTCCACCGTGTTGCTACCAGTTTGGTTAGCCCAATCTATATGTAGATTAAATTCACCCATGATAACTGCTGTACCTTTATCGCACGCATCCCTAATTTCCTGTTTGATGCCATCCCCAACTTCACTACCACTTTTTGGTGGTCTGTACACAACTCCTACTAGCGTTTGCTGCCCTTTGGTGTTCCGCAGCTCTACCCATGCAGATTCAATATCATCCAAACTAATGTCTTTCCTTACTATTGTGTTAATCTCCTCTTTAACCAGCAACGCTACCCCACCTCCTTTTCCTTTCTGTCTATCGTTCCTGAATATTGAAAACCCCTGGATGTTGAGTTCCCACTCTTAGTCACCTGGAGCCATGGCTCCGTAATCCCAATTACATCACATCCGATAGGCTGGAGTTGTCTTCTTTGGAACAGAGGAGGCCTTATTGAGGTGTATAAAATTATGAGGAGCCGAGATAGAGTGGATAGGCTGGACCTATTTCTTTAGCAAAGGGGCCAAATTGGTAAAAGATTTAGAGGGGATTTGAGAGGAAATTTCTTCACCAAGAGGATCTGGAACTCACTGCCTGAAAGAGTGGTAAAGGCAGAAACCCTCACCACATTTAAAAAGTACTTGGATGTGTACTTGAAGTGCTATATCCTACAGAGGTAAGAACCAAGAGCTGGAAAGTGGGGTTAGACTGGATAGTTCTTTGTTGGCCGGCGCGGACACGATGGGCCAAAATGGCCTCCTTCCATGCTGTAAACTTGTATGATTCTATGAAGCGGTCAAGGCAGCGGAACCATTGCTTCAGTGGACTGTGGTGGAACCAGCGAAGGTTGCAGCAGTCAGAGCTTGCATGGTATCCAGCGCAGACTGCTTGAGAGTAGTCTGAGCTTCTATGCCAGCAATCATTGTCTGCCTTAACAGCAGTAACACGTTGTGTTGCTTCCATCTATGCTGCAATGGCATCATAAGCGTCCCAACGGTCGCTCTGGGAGTTCACCATCATCTGCAGACTGGAAATGATGGGCTCCATGGTGTGCGCAGAGCTCTGTGCAATGTTGGAGGTGGACTCTTCCACGCTCCTTACCATTGCCGAGAGGCTCTCGGACGCCCTTGCCATTGCACCTATCATCTCGGAATGCATGGCCATCACCCTTCTTATGTACATCTCACCATTGAGCTCCTCATCTGAGTCCTGTGCAGTAGAATTCATGCACAAACTCGCTCTCCGGGGAGCTGGCTCCCAAGGTACCCTTTCCCCTTGGCCTTGCTGCAGCCTACTTGTTCCCTGTGCATCACCCTGTGCAGACTTCTCTCCCATGTAGTGCCAGTCTCTGAGGTGATGCCTGCAAGTGAGAGATGGAGTGACGGGGTGCTTTCCTCCACCTCCTCTTCTCCTTCCTCACTTTCAGTGGGCGGCTCAGGGACAGACTGCTCATCTGGTTGCTGATTACCTAAAAGCATAAAGGCACAAGACTCACATTAAGGTGATGGCGGGAGGCAGGAATGGAGCAAGGAATGCAGACAGTATCAGGAGCTGGAAAGTGATAAAGGCTTCTGGTGTGAGGGGGAATTGGGATGAGAAGAGAGGGAATGAGATAACTGTTGTTGCACCCAACATGGTCCATGACACCAACGGCCATGGTGCCCACCACCTGCTGTCCAATGAGTCGCAACACTCACTCCTCTAGGTCTGAGAGTTGTTGGAGCTAAATATTGCCCCTGTCATCTGCTGGTCCCTCCTATTATAAGCAATCTTGGCCTGCAAAATAAACTAATGTGTGAGTCAGAGTCCCGCTATGTGTCTGGGAGATGTCTCCCATTGTTGAATAGCTGTGATGGTAGGCAAGGCGTAAGATGGTGGATGTGAGTTGCAGTAGGTGCAGATGTTTGCTGGGCGTGTGGTGCTTTGCGCAGTGTGTACAGACAGCAGTTCAGATGCTGCTATGTCGAAACGGTTGAAGTATATATTCACCTTGACCACCCGACTGAGTTTGTTGAATTTTTTCCAACACTATCTGTTGTGTATGGAGAAAGAGTCAGACTGAACACGGTGAGTTCAAAGTAGTGTGACCTTAGTCTTTTATTGCAGGTCTCCAGAGTGCCTCTCCAACCTGTTAAGCCTTCTTAAATTCCTGTGCTCCCAAGGGATTATGGAATCCCTTGGGACGCCAGGGAATGAGCCCACTGGTGGCTATACAGAGTAAATACAAGTCCACATATATAACAACATACCCCCCCAAAGTCAATAGTGTAACTATTTACAATGTGAGTCGATTTGGGGCCCTTCTTGCCCTGGTTGATCGTCTCGGTGTGAAAGCTGGTGTTGTTGAATCATTTGCTGGGCCCTCGCTGGGCTGCTGTGCAGCTGGCCTTGCTGGGCTGCCTGGTGTGTTGGGCCCTGCAGGGCTGCTGTGGATGATGGGTTCTGCCATGGTGTCGGTTGCCAGTGGTGTGTGTGTTGGGGAATCAAAAAAGATAGGGTCCAAGGTGTGTTGCTCAGCATAGTCCGTGAATCTGAGTTTAATTTGGTCCAAGTGTTTCCGGTGAATGAGTCCATTTGAAAGTTTGACCCGAAACACCCTGGCTCCCCTCTTTGGTCGTGACAGTGCCGGGAAGCCACTTGGGACCTTGTCCATAATTTAATATAAATACAGGATCATTGACTTCAATCTCGCGTGACACATTTGCGCTATCATGGTATGCACTTTGTTGAAGCCGCCTGCTCTCTACCTGTTCGTGTATATCAGGGTGAACTAACGAGAGCCTTGTCTTAAGTGCTCTTTTCATGAGCAGTTCAGCAGGTGGGATCCCAGTGAGTGAGTGTGGTCTCGTGCGGTAGCTAAGCAGGACTCAGGATAGGCGAGTCTGCAGCGAGTCTTCAGTTACCCTCTTCAAGCCTTGCTTGATGGTTTGCACTGCTCTCTCTGCCTGACCATTGGACGCTGGTTTAAACGGGGCAGATGTGACATGTTTGATCCCGTTATAGGTCATGAATTCTTTGAACTCAGCACTGGTAAAACATGGCCCGTTGTCGCTCACCAGGATATCGGGTAGGCTGTGTGTAGCAAACATGGCCCGCAGGCTTTCAGTAGTGGCAGGGGACATGCTAGCCGACATTATCTCACATTCAATCCACTTGGAGTACGCGTCGACAACCACGAGGAACAATTTACCCAAGAATGGGCCTGCATAGTCGACGTGTAGCCTAGACCACGGTTTGGAGGGCCAAGACCATAAACTTGGCGACGCTTCCCTGGTATATTGCTTAACTGCAAGCATGTATTACATCTGTGAATACAGGACTCTTAAGTTCACATCGATACTGGGCCACCATATGTGGGATCTGGCTGTCGCTTTCATCATTATGGTGCCTGGGTGAGTACTGTGGAGGTAATCGATGAAGGTGTCTCTGTCCTTCTTGGAGACCACTACTCGATTGCCCCACAGAAGGTGGTCTGCCTGTGGTGCGCCACAGAGGGCGCTAGGGTGGGAGACCTGAAAGTACCTGCAAGACAGAGTATAAAAGGCTGCCCACCACACCTGAGAGGCACTCGGGAGTTACACAATAAAGGACTAAGGTCACAGCAGTTATATCAACATCAGACCGTGTGGAGTCAGTGATTTGTGTGCTACATACACCACATTGGCAACGAGGACGCGGACGAACTCCACGCAACCATGGCTACTCTGGGCTCGCTAAAGGATTTCACGGTGGTAATGATTGGGAGGCCTTTACGAAAAGGCTCAAGTACTACTTCACAGCAAACGACTTGACGGGGCACACGGACGCACTGAGAGAGAAGCGTAAGGCGATATTGCTTTCCAGTTGTGGCGATGAGGTTTACTGTCTCATCAGGGATTTGCTGGCACCCGCGAGCGCCAGAGACAAGTCATATGAGGAGCTGGTCGCACTCATTCGTGACCAGTTGAAACCAAAGGAGAGCCTCCTCACGGCCAGATACAAATTCTACCATCACTGTATACCTGAGGGCCAGGATGTCACCAAATATGCTGCGGACCTCAGGAGACTCATGGCGCCATGTGATTTTGGCGCACACCTTGACGAGGCGTTGTGGGACGTTTTTGTTATGGGGATTGGCCATGAGGACCTCCTTCACAAGCTGCTAGCCATGGAACCCACAGTCACTCTGACAAAAGCCATTACCATCAGCCGGGCATATATGACCTCGACTTGCAGCACCAAGCAAATGATCCACACAGTCTTGAACCTGGCAGGCACTGTTCACAGGATAGCGCCCACCACGGACAAAACTGCAGAACGTGGCTCTGTCCGGGGCAGAGAGCATGGACCTCGGGGTTCTGGAACTCAGAGTCCGCTGAGGGGGGCCAATCAAGCAGCACCATGCTGGCGCTGCGGAGGAAGCCATGGGGCTCACCGATGCAGGTTTGCGGAGTATATGTGCAATACCTGCCACCTGAAAGGCCACCTTCAGCGTATGTGTAAAAGAAATCTGACTCACCGTGTGGCTGAAGAGATGGTGGATGATCCACTGTTCAGTAAGGAGCAGGCAGAAGAAGATGAGGTGTTGGGACTGTATACGAGTACCGACGATTCGTCCCCAGTGATAATGGAAGTAAAAATTGACGGAGTCCCAGTGAGTATGGCAGTGGATCGGGTCCGTCGTTGATGAGTCAGAGAACTTTCGATAAGCTGTGGGTCAACCCAGCTGCATGACCCAAGCTAGTCCCGGTCACGGCTAAGCTGCGTACCTACACCAAGGAACTGATACCTGTTCTTGGCAGAGCGGATGTGCAGGTATCTCACGGGGGCAAGACGGCACGGTTTACCTTTGTGGGTCATTGCAGGCGATGGACTGACGCTCCTCGGCAGAAGATGGATGGGAAAGGTCCGTGCGAGCTGCGAAGACTTCATTTCTCCACAGATCGCTGTCCCCCTGGTTCCCAAAGAGCAGCACCGACCGAGCTGGAGCTGCAGTCTAAATCCACACACAGGCGACGGCAGCCCAGAACTCCTGACCTCAAACAATTCTGCAGCCTCAGCCTCCACAGACGAGCAGACCCTGGAAGAGCAAGTTTGCAGGTGCTGGCCGATTACTGGGGTGCGGGCCGATTACTAGGGTGCGGGCCGGCGGGGCGCTGTGGGCGATGAGCGGGAGGTCCATCGATGGTCGGCGGATCTGGGGGACCCACGCAGAGGAAAAGTCGGGCGGCGGTAGTGGTTGCGGTGGTGGCGGCCACAGCGGCCGCAGGAGAGGTGGCTACAGCGGCCACAGGAGGGGCGGCAAGTGCGGAGACAATGGCGGGAGCGGAGGCGGCTGGCGTGACTTGGGAGAACGCGAGCCAGAACGGCGGATGCGGCAGCAAGTATGGAGGGACTCACAGGGACTGTGACTGATCGAGTCCAGGGAGCCAATTCTGCCAAGATGGGTTGCTCTGGGCCGTTTTTTCCCCTTCCTTTCTTCCTTATCCCTTCTGTTCTTTCTTCGCCAGCGAACTCAAGATGGTGGTGAGCCTCATGGCAACGGAGCTCTGCAGACAAAGGCCAGCAGAGCACCTAAAATGGCAGTGCCCAAGGGAAGCCTCGTGGGAACCACAAGATGGCGTCTTAAAAGGGAAATGCACCCGGGAGTCTTAAAAGGACCTTACACCGTTGGTGGTCCCCACAAAAAGACTTTTGTAAGGCAAGAGCGAGTCTAAATGAGCTATGTGAATGGAGGATGACGGCTTTATGATAAGAATTAATATTTTAATGCTGAATGGTTACTGTGTTTAAAATAATGGATATGAATTACGAATTATGATAAGAGTTAATATTTCAATGCTGAATGGTCACTGTGTTTAAAATTATGGATATGAATTACGGAAAGAGTTAATACCACGAGGTTCAAGTAAAAGTGATATGGATCCGTGACCAACATTACCAATGGGTTAATGCGATTTTCGATTTAGGGGATTCATGCAATGGTTCAGCGGCTGCTAAGGCGACTACTTCATGAGAACAGAGGCAGTTGCGATACCGTCTCAGCGCAGCCCATTACCTTGGGCAAA